>NC_080647.1:1875000-2500000 GCF_027579445.1 Ammospiza nelsoni | reverse complement strand
AAAAGAACCTCCCACACTTAAGTTCAGCCTTTTGAGCTGAGCAGTCCCAGAGCCAAGGCAGAGCTGAAATGAAAATAACCAAGGGAATGTTCATGTGGAGATGGGAGCTGCAGAGAGCTGTGTGGAGGATGCAGGGAGATTGTCAATGAGATTCATTTGGTGGCTGGAGGAGGTTCAAAGCTTTACTTTTTTCTCTCCTTGTAGATGCAAAGATGAATGACAGCTTTGCTGCAGTTCTTGGTATATTTCCAGGAATTTTGTTCCAATGCACTTTTTTTCCCACTTTTTATTCTTGTCTGCAAAACAATTAGAAGATGAATGTTACAACTCTGCCTGATGTAAACCCTGTTAGGTATTCAGAAAAACTCGTTTTGATTATGGAAACACATTTTCAGCACAGATTCAGAAATTTAAACCATCATGCAAATCTTATTGGCCTTGTTGGGTCCAGCTACAAAAATCATAATACTCAGCAATTGCATTTGTCATTGACTGAGCTGTAGCTTTGAAACCTCCCAAAGAGCTGTGGCTGCTGTTATTCCTGGGATGATTTGGACTCCTAATACAGGAAATACCTTGAGAAAAGTGGAATTTGTGTGGAATACTTAACCAGCAGCAGCCCCAAATGGGAGGGAATGCAGCAGGGAGAGAGTAATTGCACTTTGGTCAAAGTATCAAAGACAAGATGGTCCAGAAGTCACAGGAGGTGACAAGATTTATAGGCTGGAAGCTGCAATAGATTGATGAGAGGAAATTGTCTTTAGCCATTGCAAATAGTTGGTTCATGTACCACGATATTGCCCCATCAAATTGTTGAAAGATACATGGAATAGCAGGGCCAACAGGAGATTTCTTCAGTGCCTACTTAAAAATGTTATTTCCTCTTTTTTCAGCTGTGTGTAGACATGTTGATGGTGTGTTTTTTTTTTTTTTTTTTTTAAAGAATTATTTATGATAACACAAATTATGTCTGCCCTGACAGCAAGTGAATGGGTTGTGGGAGGGTATGAGAGAAGAATTTGTTCAGTTTGCAGCCTTTCCTTTGTGCAGCAGGAGAATTAAATTGGGCTAAGGGAGGACCTTACATAGCGAAAGTGATTTAGCATTCCTTTAGATCTTTGAACAGATTTCAGCTGTAAAAAGAAAACAGCATCTTCCCACAACCACCAAATTGGAAGCAAAAATATTGCAAAGAATGAGGGCTCTCTGTGAATATGTCAAAAATCTAGATTTCATTAATCAAAATGAGATGCAAAACATCTCAGTCATTCAGCTGGAGAGACACTAAATGCAGCTATTTAGGATTCAACCTCAGCTCTTCTACACTATTTACTAGTTCCTGCTCCTTGTCAGTTAAACACATCACTTATAGGGAGTTTTAAAATTCCCAAGTAAAACAATTGGAAACTTGAATTGTACAAGACACGACTGGTAAAAAGCACATTTTTTGCAGCAGCCAAAATATGAATCATGAGAAAGAAGCGCTGCTGACAGGAAGAAAATTGAAATCTTTGAGGTGCAGTGCTGGCAAAATTTCAGAAAAGTAGACAAAGGCTTGCAGCAAATTTATGTGTTTGCTCATGACAGCCATCGGAATGATCATTATCTAAAAGATACAATTAAATGAAAGCAGTGCTGAAGGTCATCGTAATAGAGGACAGCCATGGTCACAGGGATAAAAGATATTCTGGGGGGTTGGATCCTGATGCTCACAGCTATCAGTCACTTGAGACAGCTTCTAAAACTGTTGTATGGAGGCAGCAAATGAGTTTGGTTTGTTTTGTTTAGGGTGGTTTGTTTTTTTTTTTTTAATGGCTTTCCTTGTGTTTATTTTAACACTGCAAACCTGATGATATCATTATGCTACTTGTGGAAGAGGAATGGCTCCTCCTCCACGTTTGACAAAAGGTACAATGGTGAGGTTAATGGCTGCTGAGCTGCACAGGCATCACCCCTGTTCCAGGCTGCTCTCAGAGCTTGGGGTTGAGTTTTAAAAACCCCACAACCTCTGATGGATGCACCTTAGAATGGAGCTTTATGAGACACACATTCTCTACGTGTGACCCTGCATGACTGATGGTGACATTTCCTTATGGTGATAGACATCCTTCTCCACAATGAGAAAAAACAAACGTATTCCTTGTCTGCTTCCATTAACACTTCTCTGATTTTTATGTTATTTGTTAGCTGGTTTTTTTTAAGTATTTTTTCTTTGTTATTGCTGAGTTTATAAGGGCATCTGCTTTATGCTTTATCTGATATTCTTCCCTCTTCATGTTTTGCTCTTTGTCTGATGACTTAAATATTTTTCTGTAAAATGATCATTTTTCTGTAAAATGATCCTGCATTCGTAATATGATCAGGTACATTTCAACATTGAGAAAATCAAAACAAGTGGGGAAAAAAGAGAAAAAAAACAAACATTTATTTTGCATGGAGTGGTAGAGCAAATCAGGCTCTTGGTTTCTGCCTTCATATCCAGTCATAATAAATAAATTAGGTGCATGATTTATCAGTAGCAATGAGAAGGTTGAATTAGGTTACATCATATTTTAAAGTGCATTTCCCTTGTGAAATGACCTGGGATGCTGCTGTAAATATTCCATATGAAAGCATGCCTCACAATTTGGTGTTCCTCTGGGGAGGTCAGATCACTGGTTGACATGAGTTGGAATTCAGAAGATACTCAGCTTTCCTTTAGTGCAAAGGGGCACATCAGGCTCATTAAATTCACTCAAATTCCTCCTTATTTTTAATATTTCTTTCTTTCTTTCTTTCTTTCTTTCTTTCTTTCTTTCTTTCTTTCTTTCTTTCTTTCTTTCTTTCTTTCTTTCTTTCTTTCTTTCTTTCTTTCTTTCTTTCTTTCTTTCTTTCTTTCTTTCTTTCTTTCTTTCTTTCTTTCTTTCTTTCTCTTTCTTTCTTTCTTTCTTTCTTTCTTTCTTTCTTTCTTTCTTTCTTTCTTTCTTTCTTTCTTTCTTTCTTTCTTTCTTTCTTTCTTTCTTTCTTTCTTTCTTTCTTTCTTTCTTTCTTTCTTTCTTTCTTTCTTTCTTTCTTTCTTTCTTTCTTTCTTTCTTTCTTTCTTTCTTTCTTTCTTTCTTTCTTTCTTTCTTTCTTTCTTTCTTTCTTTCTTTCTTTCTCTTAGAGTGTGTACCTGCTAGACTGTATTAATTACCCTGGAACAACAGACGTAAATCAAACATCCCAACTGATTTCATCCCTAATGCATCTCAGAACACTAATTATTAGCAGAAATTAGCAAAAGCTGCACATGAATAGGTATGCAATGAGTGAAAAAACAAAGGCTCCCAGTCCTTGTGCTGCAAGTTGTTCTTAGCAGCCTCAGATGAGAAATGCCTTCAGAGCTGGTGTGGGGCTGAAAATATTGCAGTGCCCTTGTATCTGTGAAGGATCTCCTGGTGTTTGCCCTTGTGGGTATGTCTGAATCTTTTCTTAAAGAAATCGGGTACAAGAGTAGCTTTGGAGTAGTTTAAGATGCTGAAAGAACAAATTTTCATCATCTTCTCCCTGTAATCTCTCTTTTTCATGCACATCTGTCTTTTTTACCTGAGGAGTCTGTCCTTATTGCTGAGGGGTTATGCTGGAGGTTTTAGCCAGCTCTTGTCCACACTCTTATCATTTATGTTGGTGAAATGTATCATTCACACCACCAGTAGTATCTAAATATCTATTACGTATATAAAAGCAGTGTGAGGCAAAAGTGGCTTGTTTTTATGGTGTATCAATATTCATGGCAATTGTAATTGCTGTTGCAGTTGTAAAGAGAAAAGAAATGGGGAACCTATTAAACAGATAAAATATCAAGCATCTGAATTGTGAAAATGATTTAGCATCTAATCTGAGTCAATCTGTGCAGATACTGCTGGAAAGGCTCAGGGCTATTCCATCCTAAAAATTTTGCGAGTAGTTACTGTTACTTGTATTTATTCATCCAGAAAAATGTTGGGCTCCTTCCACTTGAAGGATGCAGGGAATTAAAAACGGGCTCTTTCTTTTCCCCTTTGTACATGCAGAAGAACCAATGCCAGCACAAATTGTTGTGTCACACAAATGGGAGCGTGGCTGCCTCATTTTCTCCCCACTGCTTTGAAACTGTTCCTTGCTGCTGTGTGATTGGGTGTATGACAGGCAGAGGGACTCATTTAGGGTAGGAAAATATGACTGGAAAGTCTCCAGGTGTTTGGTTTGATTTAGATGCATTTGTGGCTGTGTCAGAGAGAGAATAAACCCTAAGGAAAGCCATAGAGCTGTGATGTATTGCCCTACAAGGGCTGCACTAGGGCCCCTGTCTGGCTGTGTAAATAAAGACTTTTATATTTTCATTTATTGACTGCAGTGCTAAGAAAGCTTTGCATTGCTTGGTAGAAGAGGCTGAAAAATAACGTATGGAAAATCTATAGGAGACGCAGAGGCATTTCAGCAAGTAAAGAGCAATTGGCTATATCATCAAAGACAAAAGCATGGCTATATACAGGTTGCTTTGATCCTCCAAGAGCCTCTTGATATTTCCCCTGGCATTGGGCTGCTAACAACACCTTCAGCACAAAAGGCAGAGTCTGTTTTCACCGGGGGTCAGTGGGGCTGCACATTCCATTTGGATTTTCTTAAATTACAATATCCCCTGTAAAGAATGGGACCAAGCCCTCTGCCACTGGGGCTGTGGGATCATTGCTTCAGCTACCTCACCACCAGACTGAGTTCTGGGTTTGGGGAAATGCAGCAAGGCTGACCCAACTGTGAGCTGGAGAAGAAACTCAACCTCCAAACCACAGTTTGGTCTGGTTTTTAAAGACCATGAAAGAAAATGGTGCATCAAAGACCATGAAAAACTCACACATTCCATTAGGTCTGTATTCAAATTTCTCTTCATAAGGTTTTGTATCACTGAATTTGTAGGGGCTATGATATACTGTGTAATAACTTCAATATTTTAATAGAAACAAGTGATGAATATGTCACAAAGCAATAAAATTCACTGGTCACTTCATTAGCTCGTGAAAATTAGCTGTTTTCTACAGAGGATGTACATTGTCCTTTGCTCCAGAGTAAGTCTGTATAAAATATACAGCAGTGACTGTACCTTTGGAGGCTTTTAAGCATCCAAATATGAGAATGGAGCAGGCGGGGAGCACTGAAGGATTTTAAGCATCCAAATATGAGTGTGGAGCAGGCAGGGAGCACTGGCCTGGCTTCTGCCACTGCCACAGCTCCTGAATCAGCCCCCGTGCCTCAGATATCTCTGCTGGAGTGGAAATGGATGTGAGCAGAGAACAGCTATGGGAGAGACCACAGTCAGTCTAAAACTCTCTTTGGAGACTGCTCCCTCCCAATCAAAATCTGGTTTTATTCGTGTAAATATCAAAGGAAAAAAAAAACTAACAAAGATCTTGATGTAAAAATTCTGCAGGAATGTCTGTGAGATGTTTGTAGTTATCCCTTATTTTTAGTCACTTGATGAAAGAAGGGAATAGGAGCAGGACAGACAGTCTGTCACCTATTCTTTGATCGGGACCATGCAGGAAATGTCACTGAGGCAGGAGGGATGAGCTCCAGGATCACACTGTGAGGTGTCTGCGAGCCACAGCTGTGAACGGGAGGGGCTGTAGGGATTTAACTGGGAATTTCGCTACCTGCAAAAAGTGCAAATGATGAAAATCAAAGATTTGTAATCCTTCATTTATCAGCAGGGCATGAGAGAGCTGGGATCTTGAATTCAGATGAGAAGAATGGAAGAGTTTGCAGTGAGGTGGGGTTGATCTCTTGTCCTAACTGACAGGATGAGACAAAATGTCCTCGAGTTAGGGCAGGGGAGGTTAAAATCAGATATCAGGACAAGATTCTTCACTGGAAGGGTGATCAAGCATTGGAGCAGGCTGCCCAAGGCTGTGCTGGAATCACATCCATGGAAGTGCTCAGAAAAGGAGTGGCTGTGGCACCTGGGAATGGGTTTGGTGGTGAGCACTGCAGTGCTGGGTTAACCAGTCTGGACTTGGTCTTGGAGGGCTTTTGCAGCCTTAGGGATTCTGTGGAGGGGCTGGGCACAGAGCTGACCCCTGGCAGGGAAGCATGGCCGGTGGCTGTCAGGAGATTGAATAAATTGCATTTCTGTTCCCCCCTGAATGTGAAATAACCATCCCAGCGCCACTGCCCTGCACTCACACCCTGCAGAGGAGACTCCTGCATCCCAGGGCTGAGCTGCTCAGGGCCTGTTCACCTGCCCATGACATTTCCATCTGGGAGCCAATTACCAGTGCTGCTAATGAAATACCTGTTCAGCTCCATAACTGGATGTTGGACCTTCCTAAGCCTCACACTGCAAACTCCAATGCTTTGGAGGAAAGATGGATGCCTGTGTGTGATGGAGTTCACATGGGTCTGAGGGTGAGGGAAGAGATGAGGATCTGACTCCATGTTTCAGAGGGCTGATTTATTATTTTATGATATATGTTACATTAAAAATCTACTAAAAGGATACAAGAAAAGGTTCTCATCAGAAGGCTGGCTAAGCTAAGAATAGAAAGGAATCATAACAAAGGCTTGGGTCTCGGACTCTGTCCGAGCCAGCTGACTGTGATTGGCCATTAATGAGAAACGACCACATGAGACCAATCCCAGATGCACCTGTTGCATCCCCCAGCAGCAGATAACCATTGTTTGCATTTTGTTCCTGAGGCCTCCCAGCTTCTCAGGAGGAAAAACCCTAAGGAAAGGATTTCTCATAAAAAGATGTCTGTGACACCTGTGGGCTTTTTAAATTAGCAGTCCTTACCAAGTGCCCATACATGGTGTAATTATGTGGTTTTAACTCCAGAAGTTTGCTTTTATCTCTTTGGTTTGCACACACACACATCCAGTCACACCACACAAAATCCAGTGTGCCTAAGAGGTGCTGCTTACAGATCCATGTGAATCTTCAAGTTGTTTCTGAGGAATTAATTATGTTTGTGAGTTTGTTTGAAAAAAATGTTGCTTTTCAAATGGTGGGGTTTAACATTTTTTTGTCACATATGCACGACAATAGTGTTAAAAGAAAAGCCCTGAGCTTTCTGCCTCCTTCCCATGGGGTGATTCTGATTTTATCCCAGTGCACAGCTCTGCTGGGAGGGCACACATTGCTCAGGCCAGCAAGCAGCACAGCTTTGTGCCATTACCCTGCAGGAGAAGGGGCAGTAATTGCTCTGCCAATTTGAGGCTAATGGTTGTTTTCCTGTGGCACCTGGGGGACAAAGGGACGCTGGTGGGACACACCTGAGGGCCAGCACTCCTCCAAGCCAGCACCAAGGTGTGCCCGGGCTGCAGCTGTTAAAAGCAGTGTGAGTTTCATAATTTCAGCTTTCCCTGCTTTAGTCCATTTTTCTATATTCTATTTTAGCTGGAGTCTCCCTAATTTCACAACTCCCCCGTGGTGCCCAGGATTTTTTATAGCTGTAAGAATTGTGAGTTGTTGCCTTGGAAACACAGTTGTTCATGCAGCTGTTGTAACTATACTTGTTAATTTTGCTTTATCATAAAAGGTTTCAAAGCTTTTTTCTGTATTTTGTCTGACATTTCTTGGTTCTGTAAACTCTTTATAACAATTCTGTTTGACAAATTGGAGGAGGAAATAGAACTTCAGCCTCACAATGTACAGCGTGCCCCCATGTCCTGGCTGAATCACCTGCTTTCCTGCCCTTGGAAGCCTCCAAACTCCTCCATTCAGTCTACTGAAAAAAAAAAAAAAAAAAAAAAAAAAAGGAAAATGGAAGAATTTTTGGAAATGTCTTTCAATGTTCTGCATCAGAGCTTCTGTGGGCAGATGCTGGGGACAGCGTGAAGCAGCAGCTCCAGGTTTCTGCAGCTGTGGGCAGATCAGTGCTGTGCTGCTCCTCTCTATGGGACAGAGCTGGCAGAGCAGCAGGAGGTGCCAGGTGATGCTGAGTTCTTTGCCCATGTGTGGCACCTCTCTCATGAAAGCTCCTTTGAGAGACTCAGCTTCGTCCATGTTCTGCCTTGGCTACCAGAGTTCCTAATCCCCTCCTTTGGTGCCCCAGCTCAGGACCAGCTCCTGGAAGCAGAAGGAATTTGTTCTCTGGCAGTGCTGAGTGCTGGATTGGAGAGGAACCACCAAGGATTCCTTTCCTCCTCCCTGTGTGCCAGCCCTGTGCTGTGTGTGGGCAGGAGCAGGGCTGGTGGTATCAAACTTGTGGATGTTTGCTTTCTTTTAGCCAAGGCTCCTAATTGCCAGCATATTTCCAGGGCATATACCTGTCAGCTACACCAGTTTAGCTGGCATTGCACTGCCTTTATGCTGTCTTGTGGTTTTATAGCAGGATAAAAAATGGTTTGGGCTCTGGGAGTCGCTGCCTCTCTGAGCTTTCCCATTTCCCTGCCTGCAGCACATAATACCCAGGGAGAAGGACAGGTGGGCACCATTTCTGCTCCCTGAAACAGGGCAGGAGTGCTGCTAAACCCATAAATAGAGCAAGCTGCTAACTGCAGTGTTGCTGTGCTTTTTCTCCTGGAATTGACTTGCTTTCCATGGACCCCAGTCCGCTGTAACAACCTGTGCTGCTGCAGTTTGTAGCTGAAGTTTTTGGGACTTTATTGAGATATTGGAGACAAATCAGCAACAGAAAACACAGTCACAGCTGGCTTTAGGTGCCCAGTGTGGTTTGACTGCATTTGCTGTGAAAAAAGGGAACCTTACTCTACCATAATGTAGTACAACTTTATTTTCTATTTAATTTATTCATGCGATTTCACTGTAGGAAGTTATGGATTGCAGTCTTTAAAGCAGTTTATTAGGAGAGCTACTAAAAAGGAGATCAAACCAGAAACACCTGAGCAAGTAATAGGCAAATATAAGTGCTGAAGCAGCCAAGGAATGGATGTTTGTATTTGCTTATAAACTACCTTTATAAACACCACAGAAATTGTAGCAATTCTTTTCAAGTCGCCATTATCTGATAACACGAGTTTTTCAATCCAATTGCAAAAATTACTCAGTCACTTGAGAGGAAAACAGCAGAACAAATAAAAAAAGACAATAGTGGACAATTAAGGAGTTCTTGTGCTGTGGTTGAGAAGTACAGAGAACATCCTGAGGGTGATCAAAGGCACTTTTGTACTCCATTCTCTCTGGTGATTCACTTTTTGGAATAAGGGATGTTTCTGCAGAGAAGCACAAGCCATACCTTCGATTACATTTATTGCCTGTCAGGGATGATGGAGGATCTGCTTGTCTGCCCCAGATTCTCATTGTATGGGGAGAGGATTTACAGAACTCGCCTTTATTTTTTCGGCTGGGCAACTGCAACAAAGTGCATTTGTAACTTCAGAATCGGGGCAGTAATTTAAAGTAGAGGATGGTACCAGTTTCACAGGAGCATCTCTGACATAGATCCAGAAAATAATTAAATATTAAAATAAGCACAGTCTGGGTTGCTGAAATGTTGACAGTTAACTAATCTGTATTTTTCTGATTTTTTGACAGCACCTGAAATAGTTGCTGCTTCTGATTGTGTTGAATATAGAAAAGAAATTCTATTTGACTCTACCAAGTTCATATACTAGCAGATGCAATATCCTGGCAGCTAGATATTAATGGTCTGTGAGTATCTGTACTGTAAGGATTGGTAAACTTATTAAGAATTTATTGAGGTTGTGTCCTTGGCTGCTGATTGGATTGAGCTGGGAGAAGTGTTGTACAGTGTGTTCTGTCATATTCAGATATTTTCTTATTCTGTCAGCCCTCCTGGGAGGACACTCTGACACAAAAACCTTCACAGCACAAATTTCCAAAGCTTGATCTCTGGGACCTTAATATCTTTTGGACTTGCAGAGTTCTGTTTTTATGTTTTATTTTTTTTTCTTTGACTTGGAGGATGCTTTAGATGGGAAAGAGATTTTCAATTGCAAAACACTTTACATGTAATAATCCAAACACAGCCAGTGCTGCATTAGCCAAGTGCAGGCACTTTGTAGGTGCAAGGAAATGATTGTTGTGCTCTTGTGAGCCCCTGCCTGGAGTCTGGGCTTGGGCTCCCTGCTCCAAGATAAACAAGATAAACTGGAAAAAGTCAGGCAGGGGCCACCATGAGCTGGTGCCTGTCCTGTGAGGAAAGGCTGGGACTTGGGTTTGTCCCTCCTGGAGAAAAAGAGGTGAAGGGAAGATCCCATCACAGTCTGGAGGTGCCACAGAGAAAATGGAGACACTATGAGCACCTACCACTGGAAAAAAATGCCCCAGAAATCCTCTGGAATCTCCATACTTGCAGAAATTTAGACTTGGCTCAGGGCAGCATTTTCCAGGTGGATGTTCTCTGAGCAGGGGTTGGACTAGATGAGTTCCAGAGATTAATTGCAGTCAAAATTATTATTCTCGTCCTCTCTAATTTTTTTTCATTGCATCAACCTTATCAAAAATATATTCATCATCTACACAAGTAACTAAGGGGATAAAGAAAGGAAAGACTTTGTATTTGAGGATTCATTTTACTGTTTGTTCAAGCAGAGAAACTAGTACAAAAAACCCAGATATTTGCTATTGTGAGGGGATGCAGGGTCTAAGAAGATAGGGAAAAGAAACAAAACAGAAATAAAAATGAAAACAAAGTAAAAAAAAAAAAAAAACAAACAGAAGCCCCCTCATAAAGATTGTTCAGATCTCAGAATTTTGTCAGAGTATCTGAAAACTTCTACTAAGGGGAAAAAAAGTTCTTTAATAGGAGAGGGTTGGATCCAGCACTCTCAGAAATTACTGCAGAGAATTAGTTGCCGCTAAAGGATTATTTTCTGCCACTGTTCCTACCATTGGGAGCACCATGCTTTCTCAAAAGATGCCAGACACAAACAGGATGTTTTGTGAATAGCTCTCCACCTGCAATGCTAACCTAGAGATGGGTGTCATAAAGGGAGGAGCGGCCTTGGAACCTTGCAGGTGTCAAGGTACTCCAGCTCCTTCAGTTAGAAAGTGTCTTACCAGTTTAGCAGATATTTTCTTTTGGTGTCGCACACCCATGCCAGTAGTACTTGATGTATCAGCAGCCTTCTGATGGCAGGAGAAGTCAAAAAGGGAAGGAGGAGTCGCTGCTGTTAAAATGATGACATGATGATCATCCACAGCCTCACAGTGTAGTAGCAAAGGATAAAACTGTTCTGCCTTTGCTCAGAACAGCTTTATTGACACTACAATGTGTTCTTCAGTGCTTTACCTGTGAGGGGAGGCTCCTGTGGTGGGTGTGAGCCCCCGAGCAAGAGAAGAGCTGCGAGTTCTTTCCTCCAAAGAGCAGAACAGACAAGTGCCAGAATTGAGTGCAACCCCTAAGTGGTGGCTCGGAGTCTCCCAGTTCTGCTGTATTTTACTGCTTTGACAGCTTGTGCTGAGGGCACAGAGCTCTGAAACGGGCTGTTAGACAGGCACAAGGTTAATTTGACTGCTCTGGGAAGCACTGAGAGAAAAATGTGGCAAATGCATTCGTCAGTCAGGGGAAGGGGAAATGACTTGTTATTACTGAAGCATGTATTGTTATTTCAGAAATAACCAGCATTGGGCACTGAAATAGCAACAAGATGGTGCTTCAAGGTGCTTAATCCCTGGGAAGGGAAGCATGGAGACAGTGCAGAATAAATTGGGATGGAGGTGCCTGTTGTTAGCTGCCATGCCTGCAGATATAATAACTAGCCATGGGCCAAGGCAAGGCTTTGATGCAAACACAGGCTCACTTGAAATGCCCAGAATGGACTAAAGAGTTACTGGGGCTGCTGGAGTGGCTCAACAGTAAAAGTACAGCTCTGATCTTTTTAACAACCCAGATTAAGCATAAAAACACAAAAGAAAAATCAGAATCTATCAGTGAGTATGTGTACCCTCCTATAAACTCCAGCAGGAAAACTGAATGAAGCTGAAAGACAATTTAGTAACTCCCTTGTACCAGAGCTGGGCACAGTGAGCTCCTCAATTCAGCATTTTATAGGAAAGAGAGGAACTGGAGAGGATGAGGGGATGTTATTGCTGCTCTGTAAGATAACCAGATTTCTGTAGCCCACCAGCTTTATATTTTTTTTTTGCATTCCTGACATGAGATTTGCCTTTACCATGAAGTTACTTTGCAACCAGTAAGAGTCAAAAAGCATGAAGGGTTTTAAATCTTAGTGAAGCTTTTCTTTCAATAGAATTTTTAGATTTTTTTTTTTCATAATATGCCAAAAAAGCTGATTGCTACACTGAAGGTATGCATGTGTGTGAGCTGACATGTATATCTATGCAAAATAGATATATCAGTTCTATTCAATTTAGGAGGAAAAGGAAAAAAAAACAAACCCAAATTATCAGGTGGCATAAATAACTTTCAGCATGCATGGCAAGAAGTTGAGTCATAAAATGATTGTTAGGGGATTTTTTTTGACACAGCACATAAATGGACATTAAAACCCAACATCTGAGCAGTCACTCTCAGCAGCAGCTTTGCCACAGGTGAAAAGGTGATTTTTTTAGGGCCATTGAACACTATAAATGTGTTCATTGTATCAGTGCTTCAGAAATACCCATTGTAAATGACTTTGTGTTGATCCACTGTGAAAATTCATTGTGCTCAATTGCCCTCAAAATTTCTCATTTCTCATGTGCGCTGCTGCAGTTTGCTGAGTGCACAGCAGCCCACGGTGCGGGCACCCGGCTCCAGAGGGCCTGGAAAGGATTTTTGTTTTATTTTTATTTCCTGCCACGCTTCTCTGTGCTCCCCAAAACCTGAGCAGATCTGTGGCAAGGGCTTGGAGCTGCGAGGCTTTCACAGATTTCATGGAGCTGATGTTGGGTTGTGCACACACAAAGGCTCAAGTGTGTCACACGTCACACGTACAGGAGATGTGGAAAATGGAGCTTGGCTTTAATTTTTAATCATACCTTTGATTCAGAAGAGTCAAACCCACTCTCTCATCAGCTCAGTTCTATTCAGTTTAGGAGGAAAAGGAAAAAAAAAAAAATAAACCCAAATGATCAGGTGGCATAAATAACTTTCAGCATGCATGGCAAGAAGTTGAGTCAAAATGATTGTTGGGTTTTTTTGGTTTTTTTTGACATCTCCTTAAAACAAGACTTACAGGGAGGATTGGGGTTTTTTTTCAGTTTTAAAAAGGAACATTTATGGCTGACTTTTAATCTGGTTTATTTGTCCTTTAATTTACTGTATTGTCTGACTCCTTATAAAAGCCTGTGCAAATCAGCCTCTCACTCAGCTGTGAGGGAAAGCAATGCCTGCTCTGGACCAGAGGATGGTGAAATTCAGAGAGCTCTTGGGCAGCCCTTGGTGTGCTGCAATAGCTGAGGATTCCCCCAGGCAGTGGAATATCCATGGTACCAGAGAGCCTGGTGGGACTGACAGACTGGTGAGGAGATTGTGTGGAGGAAAATGACCATATAATCATTGTGATCCTATGATGTTCCCAGCCTCAGTTAAGCTGTCAAGTGTACTAAAAATCCCTTAACAGCGAAGAAAATTCAAATATGAATTTTACAAGAGAACTCTGCTTTTGAATGGGATGTGGCAGGAAGTACAGAGCTGGAAATGTAAAAACAATGTTGGTTTGCTTCAGCTTCCAACCTTGTGCTTGTGAGTTCACAGACAAACTCCTGCCTGTGGCTCAGACAGGTTGCACACTTTGTCTTAAAAGTCAGGGCAAGAGACGCTTGATTGAGTAAGGAGATTTTTCTTGCAGTTAGTAGAACTTTAATTGCATCCTTGCACTGACATCTTGCTGCATTGGGGGTTCATTTCTGGGGTGCTGTAGGAGATAAATTCCTCCTCAAGCAGCACCAAGGCACTGCTCCAGCAGGGATTCAGGCTCTGCTGTTAAACTGAGGCCCAACAGGACAATGGCAAGGTCAGGCTGCCTCACTCACAGTCTGTTCAATATGGGAATCTACTCCATATTTCCTACCAAGTCAAAAATCTGTGTTGTTTACATGGTTTTAATCTCAAAAAAGAGAAATAAACTCTTTTTTTTGTTGTTGTTTTTATTAGCAGACAATTTGTCTTCCATTTCTGCTCTGCACTGGGGTTTTTTCCTCAAAAAATTACTTTTACTTAAATTATTCTGAAAAAAATATAGATTCTTTCTTAGCAGGTGAAAGCTGTCTCCCAGGGTTATGAATACCAGCAGTCATTTTTTAAAAGAAAAACAGTATTTGCAAGCACACTGCATTTCTAGTCTGGGATGTTGAGTGTGCAACAAATTTTAGTCTTGGCAAACACATCAAGCACTTTCATGTCTCTGCGTCTCTATATTAATTTCTGGACCCTAGTGATGATACTCTGGGTGGCAAAGAAGTACTAATTTATAGAAATGGTGGTATGAACAGTCATAATTCATCTGTTCTTCAGGTTTAGGAAAAAAAAGACCAAGAATTCTAAGCCAGAAAATATTGTCTGATTTTGATGTTATATAATAGTTTGGTTCTTTTGAAGTTCTTGGGAGCAAAGGAAAGCACTCTCTTATTTTAGTTCTTTTTTTAATGTATTTAAATGCATTAAATGAATAGAACCATTCTTATAAAGAAAATAAAACATCAGAGGAGTATTCTTCTGCCTAGACTTGTGAAAGATGGGCTTTGTCTAAATTATTTGCTGACTTCAGTCATCCATTTCTCAGAGAGAAAAAGAAAAAGGTGCAGCACCACAATCTCAGAAGGTTTCTCAGGAGAAGACAAAGGGCAGCCCGTGCCCATTGTCTAGACTCAGCTGTTCAATACTCATCATCCTTATTCTTCTTATTCTTATGCCTCAAAGTAATTTCAGAATGAGCAGAGATAATGGGAATAAGTGTGTGAGAGCAGCATCTCTGGCAAATGTGACCAATTCTGTAGAAAAGATCTGCTCTTGTTATAAAGTTTTAATTTTCTTTTACTTTGTTTTACAGCAGATCTTCAGCATTTCACTGCTGGATTTATGGTATTTAAAAAAAAACATTTGCTTCTGCAGTAAAATATTATATTTATGTCATTTGTAAATTTGCACTTTTCAGGGCTCCATTTGCATCGTTTATTTCAATAAATTGCATTTACACTGCACTTGCACTGTTTCATAATTAAATCACTTTCAGTCTAAGTAAGTACAGGAAATCCATGCTTCAGTGTGCAAGTCTGCTGACAAAGTGAAGGGTAACCCAATTCTCATCCACACAACTTTTTAATTAGTTGCTGCACATCTGAGGATTAGGCTTGTTGGGATGTCTTGCAGAAAATAACATTAATATTCAATTTGGTTAAGGGCTTTCAATAAACAAACAGAATTAATAAAGCTATTAAGCAAATGTCTCTGATGACCACTTTCCGTACGGATTGCAGCTCTTCAGAAGCATTTCCAAAGGCAGGCAGTGAGAAGGGTTTCTCTGCCCTGTTTTGGCTGAATCTTGAGGAGTAGCTGGGCATTTTCCATCCTGAGCTCATCTGCATTTGAATTTGCTGAATGTATTTTCTGGGGTCTACAAAAGCCAGGTGGAAAAGAGTGCTTTGTTACAAGCTCTGTTATCAGCCTCTCAAAGTACAGTATTTCATTTTCTCTTTGTCTGTCTTGTCTAGGTTTCAGAATATTCTGCAACTGAACAAGAAAGCACTTTTTTTTTTTTTGTGAGTTTGAAATTATTTTAGATATGAAAGGTTTGTCAAATTATGCCTTTACCTGGATTTTATTATTTTTTTTTAAATGTGAGGAATGGCTTTGTGAAATGTTCTGGATGAGCCTCTACTGGTCCAAGTCAAATGATTGGCATAAAAAAAAAACAAAAAAACAAAAACAAAAAAAACAAAAAAACAAAAAAAAAAAAACAAAAACAGCTCATCTAATGTAAACCTGGGAATTATTTTAGGCTTATATTGTCATTTGAAAAATCTGGAACTTCAGTGAAAGAGAACAGATATAAAAATTAATTCATGTTTCTTGGAAAATAAGCTCTGCTACTTACGTAAATCCTGGCAAGGTGGTGTTGATTTTGTGGGGAGATTTTGGCTGGTATTATGGTGTCATAAATTCACTTTATGCTATAGCTTGCTATAGATCACAAACATCCTTTCACAGCTTTTGAGAGCTATTGAGGTAGCAGTGGTGAGGTAACTTCTCCCAAAATACTGTTTACATTCTGCTAACATTCCTGTAGGGACAGGTTGTGTTTGCATTGAAGAGACACTCACTTCCTACCCAGTATATTATTTGTATATTCCATGTATTTGCAAGTGTGTGTGTGTGTGAAATTGATTTCACTTCATTTTTTTTTTGCCAAAAAAAAATTAAAAAGAAAACCAATTTAGATGGCCCTAGAAGAAGGGCTTTTAAGAAGCCATGTGCCCAGTTGGAATCGGACTAAACCCTTTGGGTGCTGGTTTGTGATTTGCACTGAGCTGCAGTGATGGAGTTGTTCACCTGCCCAGCAAAGGCTGCAGAGGGCTGCAGGCACTCCTGAAACATCTCTCCACAGACTAAATTTGGTGAAGAACACAAAAACTGAGAGAGAGGTGTTGGATGATCTGACTGGGGGTGCAGAGGAGCTTCCCCCAGGAGAGGGTTTGTGCAGGAGGCTCTGGAGAGCCATTCCTGACTGTCCCATTCCCATTTCGCAGTTTGATTTAAGCCTCTGCTGGTCACTTAAAGATGCTGAAGCACTGCAGGGGGGGTTTGTCTGGAATTTTTATCTTCTACTTTGTTGAGGAGGGTGTCCATCTATTTGTAAACTAAGTGGGACCCCAGCAGCTCTTCCCTTTTTGCTTTGCTCCACTCTCCCTGCTCAAGTCTGGGACTTGAGCTCTTGGGAATAAATGAGGAATGTTCCATATTGTGGCTGCCAACAGAAGTGGGTAGTGGAAGAACATTTCAAAGCAAGATTTCTTGTGACTTTTCACAGCTTTCGAAGTGCAGCTTGCTTTGTAATGCACTGCAATGACACAAGTTTCTCCTGTCCAAGGCATTTTCCCTGTCAGCAGGCAGCATCCAGCAGTGTCTCTCCCATCCGCAGGGGGCTCGTTAAGCTCCGTGATGTTTGTTGCTGTTAATTTGATGTGGCAGTGCATGAAGGACTGGCCCAAAGTCCACACTGCAGTGCACTGTGGTGGAAATGATAAAATTCTTCCCTTGTTTGGCAGAGGTTTTATCCCAGCCCTGATTTTAAATTGTACCAGCACTCGGTGCAGAGCAGCTCTGCAGGAACAGATCTGTAGTGAGCTTTAGTTCCTGCCATGAGAAACCACAACCTGCAGTTCTGTGTGACACTGTTCTCATCTCCTGAATGGAAATCCTTTGGGCTGGATGCTTTTCCCAGGGCTGGGGTGTGACAGTGGTCAAAGGGGTCTTTGGATGATGGAAGAGATGAGAATTTGACTCCATATTTCAGAAGGCTTGATTCATTATTTTATGATATATATATTACATTAAAACTATACTAAAAGGAATAGGAGAAATGGTTTCATCAGAGGGCTAGCTAAGAATAGAAAAGAATGAATCAACAAAGGTCTGTGGCTTGGACAGAGAGTCTGAGTCAGCTCTGCTGTGATTGGCCATTAATTAGAAACAACCCCATGAGACCAATCCCAGATGCACCTGTTGCATTCCCCAGCAGCAGATAACCATTGTTTGCATTTTGTTCCTGAGGCCTCCCAGCTTCTCAGGAGGGAAAAATCCTAAGGAAGGATTTTTAATGAAAAGATGTCTGTGACACGGGGGTTTGTGGAAGGGCTGGGAGCTGTCCATGGTTCCCACGGTGCTGTCCATGGTTCCCACGGTGCTGTCCATGGTTCCCACGGAGCTGTCCATGGTTCCCACGGAGCTGTCCATGGTTCCCACGGTGCTGTCCATGGTTCCCATGGTGCTGTCCATGGTTCCCTCGGTGCTGTCCATGGTTCCCTCTGTGCTGTCCATGGTTCCCACGGAGCTGTCCATGGTTCCCTCTGTGCTGTCCATGGTTCCCTCTGTGCTGTCCATGGATCCCATGGTGCTGTCCATGGTTCCTTCTGTGCTGTCCATGGTTCCCTCCCTGCCTTCCCCCCTTTGGCTCCTGAAGTGGCTCCTGCAGCAGCTGCCATGCAAATCCATCCTCCCATGCTGAGATCTCATTCCTAGAGCTGCTGCAGCACAGCCCAAACCCAGGCAAGGTGGGGAAACCCTGCAGGAGGAGGATGCCTGTGCCAGGAAGGTTGGTGGTGTTCAGCCTTAACAACATGACAACTTCTCCATCACCTAATGGGACTGTTCCATCAGAGATGGATACTATATATTAATGTTATTAACATGTCCAGGAGTAACCTATTCACGCATTGATCTATTGCGTTCTCAGGAGAAATTAAATAAATAATAAAATATTCCAAAGTGATCAATTTGGGGGAAGCCTTTAATCAATTATTAATTGATTGTTCACATTAGCACAATGCTTGTAAGGATCAAAACCTAATTTTGACAACATATGCAAACTTATCCTTTTGAATTTAATAATATATTCTCAATCTGTTGTTCATTAAGGTGAACATCTGTGAATTCATTATTTTTTCTCTAAGCTTGCTGCACCACAAACTTCATTTCTTTAACAAATTTTCCAAAGAATAATCCCATTACAAGCTTAGTTTATAATACATACAATGACAGCTCTGTTAGCATGTTTATCTTGTTGGTTTGGGGCTTTTATTTTTTTGAATAATAAGTATTTGCAGCAAAATCTCTTCTGGGGTGGCACAGAGAGTTAGACCAGGGAAAGTGGATAAATCTGGTTGAGGAAACTGGCTGCAGAGTTTGAGATATTGTTAACAGAATATGGGATATTGGTAATTTATAAAAATGTGCCAGAGGTTTCCCAAAATATGACGATTTAGCTCCGAATGTCCACCTGCAAATTATAGAAAATAGACATTTCATCCTCTTCATTGTTTGCCTTATTTTGTTGTTCCAATGTGGATTTTTCAAGTAGTGCAATTGTAAAATTCCTCTCTTGCTAATTTTACATTGCTGTTGAGGTGAAATTGTGACCGTTTTCAAGGCACACCATGAAGGAGAAAGAAGAAACCGGTGAAAAATGCCGGTTTTGAACTTTTAAATGGAAATATGTGACACTATTCAGAGAGAATGCCTCTGGGCGTTCCTTCAGAGCCTTTCCAGGCAATGCTGATGCTCTTGCATGGTCCCATTGCAGCTGAGCTCTGCCTGCTGAGCCCTCCCAGGCACCTTTCCACAGGGAGCTGCCTCTCCTTGCTTGGACTTTTTCTCCATAAAGTTAATGCTAAATGAAATACTGGTGTTGCAGACGAGATGAGTTACGTGCTGGATTAATTTGGCCAGCCCACATTAGGAGAGCACCGAGCAGAATTTGCAGCTGCAGGAGATTGTCACCATGTTCCTGTGCTTAATGGAATAATTTAGGCATGGAGACAGAAAGAAATCTCCACTAAAATGAGTACAAGCACTTTTAGGCAGAAAACCTGTAGCTAATTTTCAATCCTGTAATTGAATTTGCAGGATAGCACATAAATAAAGCTGGGCTTTTTAAAAAGTTGGGTGCTCTGCACTGCATAACAATGTTTTACTGCCTCATAATGCTTCCCCCTGGGTTTCCCCATGCACTCTGCAGCTCCATCGCAATGCTGCGTGTCCAAACCTCCAGACACGCTGCAGCCTGCTCAGGATTGTGTCAGGAGCCTTCAGAAATGCATACAAATCATCCACAGCCTGCTAATTAGCAGCTGTTAATTTGTAATGTGCTGCAGCACTCAGATCTCAGTGCTGGTCCCTTCTGATTTGTTGAGCTGAGGTGCAGAACTCTTCTCTTAAAGGCTTTTGCATGGCTTTGTGTTTTGCTCCCACTAAAATCACAGAATGATTTGGGCAGGAAGGGACCTTAAAACTCATTTTATTTCACCCCTGCCATGGCAGGGGCACTTCCACTGTCCCAGGTTTCTCCAAACCCCAGTGTCCAGCCTGGCCCTGGGCACTGCCAGGGATGCAGGGGCAGCCACAGCTGCTCTGGGCACCTGTGCCAGGGCCTGCCCACCCCCAAAATAAAGAATTTCTTCTTGATATGTGACCTAAAATTGTTTTCTTTCAATTTGAAGCCATTCTCCCTTGTCCTGTGACTGCATGCTCTGCTAAGTCAGAGCAGTTTTTAACAGCTTTGATTCCAAGCCTGAGCTGTGAAGGGTTGTTTTTTCTTTTTGTTTTCTGAAACAAAATTCCAACAGAATTTCTAACGCTATTAAATTATGTCAAAAATGACATGATATTGTTTTTAATGTCTTCTGACTTTACCGAAGCACTTACATTTAGTAATTAAACCAGATTTTGCAAGGAACTGAGTAAAATGGTGTTAAAAAATTGCCATGATGACAATAACTTCAACAGCTGTGCCCTTGAACTCACTGCTACCTCACAGGGCTGGGCTGCGGTCTGTGCATTAGAGATGCAATTTGACCAAGTACTGAGGTTTTTCAGCTTTTTTTTAAAGTCAATGGAAGGCAAGGCCACCTGGGTTGAAGCAGAGGACACCAAGCTCATTGTGAGATTGAGTCTTCACTGTAACTCATGCCCCTAACATTTTAGATAATCCATTGATCTCTCTTGAACAGCTAATATCTGTAATAATGCCACATTTCTACATCACCCAAAGTCAATTAAAAGACGTGTATTGTAGCTATATTTTAATCAAGACTTACTGGGGGAAATGGAAGTGAAGAATTCTGCTTGCCTTAATAGTACCATTGGCAAAAAGAAAAGCTGACTGGAAAATCAAATTAATTATCTCTTCTTTATTATGCTCTTTATATGTTCACTTGCTTTGTAAAATGAATTTAAATTGTTTCTATACTAAGAGAAAAAAGGTATTTAAAAATCATGAAAAAAAGGAGATGTATCTTTCTAGAATATTCACTTGGAAAATTCAGATGTAATTAGTTACATTTTGCTCTATAAATAAGACCTCAGCAAAATGCTGGTTCTCATTGAGAGATGGTGAGTGGACAGTGATTTTTCAGACCTTCCAGCCCCACCTGCTTGTGAAGTTTAAACTAGAGATTCTGCTAAATTTTGAAGGGTTTCAGGACCATTCCTGAAAAGTATTTAATTATTCATATAAAATTTTTGATGTGTTCTAAAGTAAAAAAAAAAAAAAAATAAAAAATTTTACAGATTCAATCACCTCATCCAAAACATGATCTCACATAGTTCTTCAAAGCAAGCAGTTTATTGTATGCATGTGAGGGAAGGATTGTCATGGATGGTGAATTTATTTTGATTGTTGGTTAGGAAAGCAAAGCCTGACTTGCTGCTTACCACACATTAAGAATAGGCAAGGAAAAAAAAAAAAAAGAATGCATTGGCAATGAATCTATTGGTCCTGTGACAGATTTGAGATTAAGTTCTTATACTTCCATGACATTTTGAAGTAGACCATTTTTGTTGAGGGAAAGAGAGAGGGAAAGGAAAGGTCATGTCTCTCTTATCAGGCAGTCATGGTCTCCTGTAAAATAGAAATGTCTGTTTAATGTCAGTGAACAGCCCAGATGGAGATTCATGTTGGAGCAAAACATCCATACTTTATCTCATACCTCAAAGTTTACACTCCTTAAACCTTGTGATAACAGAATCCTGAGTCATTTTCTGATGGGATTCTTCTATCATTACACCATGATTCTCCACAGCTGCCCATTTTCTTTCCTTTTCTCCTCCAAACTCAGCCCCTCTGCATTCCTGACAAATCCTTGTACCAGGCACCTGCAGTCTGAAGGAACAGAGGAGCTCAGGCTCAATTACTGCATTAAAACATTTCATGGGCTTTGCTCAGGGTGACTCTTGCAAGTCCTCTTTGCTTCCTGGCTGAATTTACAGAGAGAGGAGCTCAAAAATCATTGCTCAGAGTTATCAAGAGTGCCACAAAGGGAGACATGGGAAATGAAAACATTACCCACAGCAAGTTTGACTTCATCAGTCCTTTGATCTCTCTAGAAGGAGCAACTTTATTTCTGTATTGCCTTTTGTTTTGTTCTCCTCTTCTATCTTACAAATCTACTTCTAGCATGTATTTGCTTACCTTAATGATTTATTTCAAAAATGCATTTCTTGAAAGCTTTTCTTCAATGGCAAAATAAAAAAGATTCTGTTCTTCTTAAACTTCGCAGGCTATATGGAAATGGGGAGAAAAAATTATTGTGGGCAGTCATGATAGTTTAATGAGAGTAATAAGAGCAACAGCTTTTACTTCATTACTCTGTGGAGTTCTGAGCTGTTACTTCTCCCCACCTTAGAATAAAAAGGATTTAAGTGCAGGATTTAAGGATTTAACCTTGAGGTTAAAGGTGTGAATGTGCATTTGAGTGGTTGTATACATTACATGGGTGCCTGGTGTAAAACTGGGCAAAACTGAACCACCTGCAGGTGAATATGCCTGAAGGAAGCTTTGATATTACCAGAAACTAAACTCATTTTAGCAGACAAGTGTATTTTTTTGTGTCTATGGGCATGTGCAGGGGTTTTTAATTAACCACATCCTTCCTCACTGTGCCCTTCTACATAAGGAATATCCTTCAAAGAAAGATTCACTTTTTAACAGCTAAGGCTTTCACGTTATTTCTGACAATAATTGGTGAATATTATTTAATAAGTAATGATTGAAATAACTCTTTCACTAAAATTACCTATTACAGAACTGGTAGAAAATTATATTTCATTGCATATTCATGCAGTTTAATTTAATACTATATTTAATGTGAAATATGACATTAATTGCTTGTAAATAGTTTTTTATACTCTAGATGCAGTTTTTAAAATACTGTAATATCAGGAATAATGACCTGGCCAAACACTTCAATCAGTCAATGTCTTTGTTAATATTAGGTATGTTGGCAAACCAATTGAAAAGAAGGAATTTTGGGTTATTTAGTCAAGCAGGGATTTAATTACATGTCTTCTGGACTTTGATAGAATAAAGCAAGTGGAGGCAATGTTTTGGCAGCTGAGATCCGAGGAAAAATAAACATAAGTAATTAGTTTATGTTCTGTTACTCTCTTCAATTTTTCTTCACCTGCACCTTCCCCTTAATTTCCTTCTATTTCTGCTGCTTTTCTATGGTCCCTCCACATCACTCCTTGCTCATCCTTCTGCCTGTGGTCATTTCGTGTTCCTTTACTTTTAAGGATTGATTCTCCTTTTAGTCCTTTCCCTCTACCTTCAGTACCTGCGTTTCATTTCTCATACTCAGTGTTTGGCCTGATTTTTCGTGCATTCTCATAAACCCTTGGAGGGTTTTTACAGAAAGAGAGGGCATAAATCAACCCATGGTCCCCACGAGCCAAACCCAGAGATGGTCACGTCTGTGGAGCACAGGTGGTCACTGCAGCAGAGTCAATTTTATATAGACAGGCACCTTTCAGGGTTCTGGCACAGATTCCTGGAGTTCCTTCTCTTTGCCACTCTGGAATTTTGCTTCCTCCCAATACTCCCCTGTTAGGAGTTGTTCATACCTGGTGTGATTTGCTGTCATTAGTGGGATTTTACATTCCTTCCCAGATCAAAACATGTAAATGTCTCTGGGTCTCTTGGAAAGCTTTAATCTCCTAAAGTAAGTTTTATTGAAGAGTTGTTGTTTGTTTTTTTGGGTTTTTTTTTGACATTCTTGATAAGTTTGATAATTGCATTAATAATTATTCTTTCATGTTTGCTATTTACAACCCACAAAGCACGTGATTCTGAGCCTCAAGGAGAAATCAAAATAATAGTGGAGTTAAAGCCGTGACAGAAACTGAAAGCAGAAATGGTTTGTGTTGAAAAGAAGCAGTTGGGTTTGAGGGAAGGATGGCTCTGGGCAGCTGTGCTGGTCACTGGCAGGGCCAAGGTGTGTCCCAGCTGCAGCATTTGGAGTGTGGCTCCATTCCCTGAGATCCCCAGGACAAGAACTTTCTTCCATAAACTCATCAATTCCTGCCCTGAATCCCTGGAGCAACCATTTAAATAACTGCGGGCTTAGTGTGGCTCTGTTTTCAATTTACAAAATTTATCACTTCACCTCTGGGTTTGTAGTGGGGATGAGCAGAATCTGAGCACTTCAAAGGAAATTTAGCGGTTGGAGTTCCTAATAAATCCTTAGTTTGCCCATCTGTATAATTTGTATTAACATGTCCATTAAAGGTTTGCTTACAGCTTGGAGATTTCCTCCAGAAACGCTTCAGAATGTTGAAATAAAGGGAAAGCAAACAATAACAATATTCATAATTTTATATTCATTAAAAGCTCAGACAGCATTTAAACAGCAAACAAAAAAAATATATTTCTTACTCTCAACATCATTAACTGAGCGCTTTTCAACCCCCAAATAATTTTGCATCCCAGTTTGTCAAGCTGGGAAATATTGGAAAGATTGGACCCTCTCCTTGTCCTCTTCCTTCCAGTGAATTCGACTTTGGAATTTTGTGCTCTTCTCATAATATCAGCTCTGCTCTGTTACTTTGCAGTTTTAAGTATGCTAAACATTCAGCTCATGAGAAAGTTTAGTTGTAGTTAAATTCTATTTGTCTTACCTAAAATTTTACCTGTGACAGGCAAGCATGTGATGGATTGTAAAAGCTATTCTTGGATGAGATTATATCCACCTCATGTCCAAGATTTTTGTTTAAAATTTTAAAAGAAAAGCTTGCATAGGTTAATATTGCTATTAGTTTTTTGGGGTTTTTTTTTGCTTTGATTTTGTTTCTAATTCTGCCTCTCTAATGGATGGGTGCTCTTGCTGTTAGTGTAGTGTTTGGAAATTGAAAGCTTTAAAATATTATGTATAATTGAGTCATTATTTGAAATCCATGTATTTTTGAATTATTTGTTGGTTTTGGTTTTTTTTTTCCTAAGGCTCATGACACACTGAAAAATCTCTGTTTTATTTAAATTCAGAAATCTTTTGATATACTTCCATTTGGGCCCCAAAGTTCATGTCCAAACATTCTTTCTAGCCTTTTTTCATCCTTTATTTCCTGTAGGGGGTGGGAAAGTGAAAATGGCCCATCACTGTGCTGGGAAGCAGAGGAGGTGAGGAGAGCTGTCATTGCTCTTTGGGAGAAACACCAAAATATTATGAATATTATTTGAAATGGGAATATTATGAATCTCCAATGGAAATGGGAAATGCATGCTACTTTTTGATTGGCAGATCTATTTAATTTTAGCATCAATAAAAATCCCACAGAGCCAGGCTGGGCTGTGCATCCAGCATCTCCCCACCCTCACCCTGTGCTCTTTATCCCATCAGCTCCATAAAGAACCCAGACATGCCTGGCTTTTGCTTCATGCCAGATAATCTTGTAGAGGCTTCCACCGACAATCCCAAATGTCTGGAGGCGTGGGACTTTTCTGACATGCTTTCCATCCCATCCTTTCCCCTTGTTATTAAACATGTTCCCTTCTTCCCTACAACCACCTTGATTATTTTCTGTTTTGTCGTAAAATATTTGCTTAGTAACAGGCACAGGAACTTGGCAGTCATCTCCGTGTTTCTGCCTTTGATTGTGAGGAGCTTTGAACCCATACACAGCATTTCACAATTCAGAGGGGAAAAGTAAGCCTGGCAGTTGATTTCCAGCTTTTAACCACCATGCAGAGCAAAATATTTATTTACAGTGATCATAGTTCCATTGTTCTGCAGACTGTAGGAAATAATAATGCCTAATCAGATACTCCTGCAATTCAGAACCTAAAATTATCTCGGCTCCTACAAGATTGGCTTTAACCTTTATCTTGCAGATTCTTTTCTCCTGTTTTCCTCAGATTTTTAATGTCAGGGTAAAAATGAAGACACTTTTGCATTTTTCTGACTGCAGCGTGGAAGGTTTTATTGCCAATCTGTCTGACTGGAGTTAATGAGAATATCTATCAACCCTATGCTAGATATTAGCAATATTTATCAAAAAGTTCATTTTTCACATGAGGTTACTTCTGAACCATCTGCTATTTTTCCCAGAATTCAGCAACTGCAGGGAATTTACTAGAAGAAGAAGCAGTGTCTGATGTGGGGACGGCACAGGCTGGAGATGGAATTGGGATGGCACAGTTGGAACTGGAATTGGGATGGACGGGTTGGAACTGGAATTGGGATGGATGGGTTGGAACTGGAATTGGGATGGCACAGTTGGAACTGGAATTGGGATGGAGAGGTTTGAACTGGAATTGGGATGGCACAGTTGGAACTGGAATTGGGATGGACGGGTTGGAACTGGAATTGGGATGGAGAGGTTATAACTGGAATTGGGATGGAGAGGTTATAACTGGAATTGGGATGGCACAGTTGGAACTGGAATTGGGATGGCACAGTTGGAACTGGAATTGGGATGGCACAGTTGGAACTGGAATTGGGATGGCACAGTTGGAACTGGAAGGTCTCAGTCCCTCTGTAGCCCCCTCAGGGGTTTTGAGTAAAGACAATTTAATACAGAATCATGGAAGGGACATGGAAGATCCTCTCATTCCAACCTCAACCATGGGTGGGGACAATTTCTCCTTTGTAGCCACCTCTGATCCAGGTCCACAATTTAGCCAAAGATAGGGAAGGATTGTTTGCTTTTGCTTTGTTTAAATTTCTGCATAACCAAAAGTTAACATCAGGACAGGACCTTTTGTATCTGGTCCTGTATTTTATTTGCAGCCATTCAAATGAAAATTAGCTAATGCCAATAACTGGGTTTTGTGTTCCCAGGTCCTGCCATGTCGTGGGGTGCTTTACAAACAGCCTTCAATTATTCTGAGCCCTTTTTTTGCCACGGGTGGGCCAGATTTATTTCTCTCTGAATAATTGTCTGACACATGGCAGCCCCTGATAGTGTTTCAGGAAAAAAACAACCAATGTAAATGAGAGGAGCAGCTCTGGGTGTGCTGGGCAGGAATCTGAGCTTTTACAGGAAATCCATGAGGCCCTGAATGTTTCCAAATTGCTGAGCAGCCCCTGCCTGTGCCTTGGAGGTTTGCAGATTTGATGGTTTGGGGATGCTGGACCTACGGTGAATATACTGTATATGATCAAGCTCTATGATGTGGAAATTTCAGGGAATAAATTTGGTATCTTTGTATCAAGTTTTTCCCAGAGGGATATATCAAGATGGAATAAATGTTTTAGAAATTGTGTTTTTTAAACTTTTGAGAACACTGAAATAGAAGAGGTAAAAGTTTTCTCTTTTTGTTGTGGAAGTGTGTTTAGGATTTATTGTATAAATTAACTTATTTTTTAAGTTAGAAAAGCAAACAAGTATTTTAGCTTAATTGACATATACCTTCATTTTAACCTATTTTGTTCACACAAAATGCTTTTAAAAGCTTGATTTACAGAAGGAATAATTTGATTTGGTATAAATTACACTGTTTTGAAATGCATTTTTCTGATTTTTCCCCTAAATACTGATCTTGGAAACCTTTTTCTGGGATTTCTGTGGGTACTGCAGATAAAGTGCCATTTCTTGGCATGTTGGACAGGTCAGGCCATAAATGTGTCTCAGTCTGAGTCCCTCAGTGTGCTGTGCTTTGAATCCTGTTTGTGCTGATCTCAGATGGATCCCATAGATGAACTTTGGCTTCTCTGGGTCAGATGGAATTGCAGTGCAGGTTTAGCTTCTCTGAGTATCTCATGTCTTTAGGATTTGATTTTTCATTTTTAGGGAGACCAATGCAAATTCTGACTATTTTTGAGGCATTTGATGTATAGAGCAGCATCACAAGGCTGGTATTGAAAGTTCAAAGCACATTGTAGTAATTTTTCCATTTTTTTACTTGGTACCATGTAACAGAGTCACTTTCTCATTCAGCATTAGAATAACCGTCTTCAAATGCAGATAGTACAAAGTTTCCTGCAAAATGATATCCAGGAAAATACATATCCAGGGAGAGAAAATAAAGTTTGGATGCTAAAATGCAGGAATGGGAGTTAATTTTGCATAATCACGGACAGGAAAACCATCCTGTCCCATAGCCAGTCCAGTCTCATAAACAAACAACAGGCACCACAAATCATTCTTTTCTCTTTTCCCTCTCTCTGCCCTTTGTGTTCACATTTTCCAGCAGATGCACGTGCTATTAATCTGCATTTAGGTGAGGACCTGGGCATCTGTGCTTGTAAACAGATGCAGTGCAGAATTTGGGACTGAGGCTTTTTGAAACGTCATCCTGTGTTTCAGCACGGCACACAACGTGTTCCTGCAGTGCTGATTGAACAGCTCCCTCCAGCCAGGGATGCTGGAGCCCCAGGTTTGGGGTTTATTCCCCTATTAGCACTCCTAGAACAGGGAGCAGCTCTGCCTGAGTGCCCTGAGCTGGGGGGAGCTCTGTGGTCACCCCCATCACTGCAGCAGCAAATCCCTGCTGCTGCTGTGCTCCGGGGCCACAGGAATTGCACTGGGGCACAGCTGTGATCGGGGGCAGCTGCAGCACAAGCAATTGGGGAGCCCTGCTCGGGATGTAAATGATGAAAAAAGGCTAGAAGGAATGTTTGGACGTGAACTTTGGGGCCCAAATGGAACTATATCAAAAGATTTCTGGATTTAAACAAAACAGAGATTTTTGTTAAAATTCAGAAATCTTTTGATTTCTGAATTTAAACAATGTTTTCTCAGGAGAAAAGACGCTAACAAAAGGATTTTTCATAAAATATGTCTGTGGCACAAACCCAACCGTCCCTTGTTGTTTTCTGCTCAGTCCTCAGGACAGCCCAAATCTCCGGAGCCCAAGCAAAGCCCCCCTGGTTCTGCTGCCCCTCTCCAGCATCCTGGCCCAGCAGCACAGGGGTCCCTGCAGGATTTTGTGCCTGGGGATGGATGATGGAGCAGCTGGGGCAGTGTGCCCTGCTCTGGCCTGGCAGAGCCTGCACGGGGCTCTCAGGGCTGCAAAAACTGCAGGGAGATTTCTCCACGTCAGTGCTCCCACAGCTCCCACCCTTTGATCTGGGGGGAAATGGTCCCTGGGAAATAATCTGAAAAGCAAAGCAAAGCAGAAATCAAACTGCTCTTTCTGTGCGTCTTTGATGCACTGTAACTTAATTTACTTTATGCATAGGACTGCTTTAACTTCACCTGGAGGCGAGGTGCTATTTGGATTGCTGCTTCTTCTTTTTTTTTTTTTCATTTACAGAAATCCCATTATCAATATTAAAGTGTTTCATGCCTATTCAAACAGGCTGTAGATTACTTGTTGTCCCTTTTATTTTTTTTTTTTTCAATCAGGCTGAAGCATGGACTTATGACTTGTTTAGTTTGGAGTCACTGAAGTTAAAAATTAATTGCAAACATTTTATTTGTCAAGTTATTCTTTGGGTAATATAAATATGGCTTATTCCATTCTGCAGGTAGATGTTAATGCTTGTTAATGCTCTCTTGTTTTTGCAAGGCAGAGACACAACAGGCATGTCCTAGGCAAAGCACAGCTTAGTTCAAAACCCCTCTTTGTACTCCATTAAGCCATCCCAAATTGGTTGAGCAGCAGTGATATTTCTGTGATTGATCAGTGGGAGCTCTGACTTCTAAGTGAAAGCCAGAGTATATAAAAGCAGGTACATCAAATTAGGTGTACAAATTAAATCACAAGATTTAGGTTCCCAAGTAATTTCTGACCTGATTTTTTTAGTGTCAGTCACTTGCTGATTCTATCTGCCTCACCATGACAGGTGGGTTTCCTAAAAATATATGTGGGAGTGGAGCTTTGAACACCTCATTCTGGAAATAAAGCAAGGTAAACATTTTAAATCCTGGAACTGGGCTTGAATCTCTGATATTTAGATTAGATATCATGAAGAAATTCTTTATTTTGAGGGAGGGCAGCCCTGGCACAGGTGCCCAGAGCAGCTGTGGCTGCCCCTGATCCCTGGCAGTGCCCAAGGCCAGGCTGGATGGGGCTGGGAGCACTTTGGGACAGTGGAAGTGTCCCTGCCATGGCACAGGATTGGAAATAAATGATCTGTAAAGCCCTTTCCAACCCAAACCGCTCTGTGATCCTCTGTTCTCATTTGCAATCTGTTGAGTGCTCTTTCATTAAAACTTACTTAGTAAGTCTGGTGGAGTGGCATCAATAGTGAGGGTTTTATTCTTAAACAAAGAATATTTCTACCTAAAAACTATGTTCAAGTAAAACTTTTGAAGCTGGCTCCTGTAGGTTTGTGCACATTTTCTGTGTGCTAGCTGGCAGAATTATGGGATGCCCAGGAGCAGCTGCCCATTGAGTTTTCACTCTGCCTAAAGCTGCCTCGTGTCTGTGCTGGGATTCTTCTCTTTTCCTTAAATGCTGTTGTCTAATAAGGAGCAGCCACTTTCTACTACTCCAAGTTTTAATTAGAGCACTTGATTAATGCAGAATTCTATTCTGTCTTAAGTGTAAATCCCCCCAGACTTTGTTAAATTCTGTTGTCTGTGGGTCAGAGTTTAGAGCAGTGATTGGTCTCTAAAGGAGTTAATACTTTGGCCAGTGGGGGCTCACTAAAGCAAGTGCATTAATATTTTCATCAATTCCAGCTAGCTTAGAGTATTTCACTGGTCAGATCTAATTTGCTTGATGAGACATCACTGAAAGATGTTATCTATAGTGTAAGCTTTGGAATTGATTGTAACACATAATTCAAGGGCACTGTTTCATGCCTAGGGCAAGAAATGCTATTTTTCTCTTCATTTAATTTGCTCTTTTATAATAGCTTATTTTTTTCCAAACTATATCCACCAGATTTGTTTGTAGATTTGCAGAGAAGCAAAAATATTTTAATAAAGCACCCTAAACTGTTTATTTTTTTCACCAGGACCCCCTGTAAAATTGTATTTATTTTTTGCCACTGTGTGTTGGAATGTGGGACTATCTCAGCCAAGTGCGATATCAGTTTTTATTTATCAAAGCTACTGTAGTTTTTATATATCAATTTTTATTTATCAAAGCTACTGTGTTAGTGTGGTTATCCCAATCCTCAGTCTTTAAAAGTAGAGACTTGGATACCAGAGTTTTACTAATATTGTGAAACTCATATTAAAGAGGGTCCACTGATAATTTATACATGTATTATTATAAGTATATATATATGTATATACATATAATATATATACACACATATATAGACATATACATATGTATATATGTGCATATATATACATATATATGTATATACATATAATATATATGCATATATATACATATATATACACATATATATACATATATATATAGGTATGTATGTATATGTATATGTATATGTATACACACACACATATATATATGTATATATATAAACACAGCAGTCAGTCTTTAACTAATATCCATTTAGGGTGTATCTGAAAGCTGAATATTCAGCTCCCAGACTGAAATTCTTACATTAATTGGCTTTAAAATGTCCCCTCTCTACAGTTTCTGTCTTGTGCAAGGCTGGAGAGAACCTTGTGCCTCAGGAGTGCTGTTGGTTTTATCGAGCAGATCCCGTGTATTTCACTGCTCTGGACATTTCTTGGTGGATTTTCCCCTGCAGTAAGAGAGAATAGAGTGTGATGAGTCAGCTGGATGCCTCAGGCGCACGGGAAATTTCCTGCTGTGTGCGTGCCCTTATCAGTGGCTCTCCCCTGGGAGCGCAGCCATGAATCCTCTGCTGCCCCTGCAGCTGCCACTCCGCAAGGATGTGCGCTGGCATCCCAACTATTGAAACAAACCATCAGTAGTTTTCCACAGTGCCTGGGAAAGTTTCAGATTTCAGACAGTTCAAGCATCATTGACCTCGGATGGGTGTAATTTAGGAGGATTTTCGTACGTTTGCTCTTTCCTATAAATGCTGTTAGCTCAGTTAGCTAAGTTGTAAGTCATGCTAAAACGCTGCACTTGAGCGCTCTCTTCAGCTGATGCTGGACACAGGAGTAATTTGGATTGCATTTGGCATAGTATTTCCTGATTTTCTAACAGTCAGGTAGCTAGCAAAGTCAGAATTTATCTGGGCAGATCAGTGACAAGAATGACCAAGAAAAGAAAATGAATTATAAGAAAGTTGGTTCTACATCCATGACCATAACCTGCAGCAGGGGCTTGTGTCTCCCTCTCTTGTTTCTTTGTGTTACTGGGAAAAGGTTTCCCTTTCTGTGTTGATTCTGATTGTCCCCCTGCCCTCATTTCACAATGTCCCTGAGGCTTTTACATGTGCAAATTTATTCATATCATCACTGGCCTGGTGATTGGCACTGCCAAATGCTTCCATGTGACTTAATGTCTAATAAATCATTAATTACTGAAGAAGCAGCCATGAATTTAGTGCAGATAACTCTTTTCCTGATCAGATACCTGTCTGACTTGTCAAAAAGTTTGGAAATCCAGGTTCCACCCATCCCTATCCATATCAGCATCACTCCAAAGTGACATGAGGCAAGATTCTCTTTTTGCCTTGATGTCTGTGATCTCTTCCTTATTTTCCTCCAATACGTCACAGATTGATGTTTTTGGACACTATTTTACCTTTTTTTCCCCCTTTTTTTAATTGCAGCAGCAGCAGAGTTGTTTATTGGCCATTAGATGCATCCAGTGGCCTCTTTGTGCAGTGGCTTGTGGCAAAACCCTTCTGTGGCTGTAATGCCCCTGCAGAATGTGATGGCCCATGACCATAAGGAATTTGAATCACTGAAGAAATTAATGCTCCCAGTGCTCTGATTGTGCTTTTTAATTCAGCCACAATGGAGATCTTGTCTTGTTTTCCAGTGTTCATTTCTCATCCAAGCCAAATTATCTGACTCTTGGAGTGAGGTTATGCACTGAATGCTTTTGATGCCCCTCGTGCTGAGCATTGTCTGCTCAGGATTCAACACTTCCCTGTGACTGAAATTGCCATTATAGGTGCTGTTGTCATGGCTCAAATTAATTTCCTGTTGAACAGGGATGCTAACGAGCTCCAGTGAGTTGGAACTGCAGTGGGAGTCTGCTCAGCTAAAAACTGGAAAGTAAATTGGTGATTTTTTGATTTCTTAGTGTTAGGATTGCCTTTCTTATAGGGGAGGCTCTGTTATTCTCTGAGGTTTTTGAATGACATTTAGCATGGATTGAATTATGTCTTCTGTTGTTTATATTTGGGCAGAGGATATAGTTGTTGCATTTTAATTAAAAAATAAAAATAAAATAGGTTACCTGGATCTATTAATAAATTGTATGACTTAACTGCAGGACATTTTGGCCAGACATATGTGACCACCTTTCTCAGAATGTGTCTAATGAGAACAGTCCCAGGAATATAATTTTCTCTTAGATAAACCCCATTCCTGATGAGAAGAGGAAAGACATTCCTCTTCATTATCACATTACACTTCGGAATTCATAAATAGCATTGTTTTCAGAAAGGTTTTACTGTGTGTCCAGGGCTGTGTTAAGGAGTTGGGTTTGTAGAAGTCTCCGGAAGATTTCTGCCTTGGTTCAGGCTCTGGTATTTTAAGTCCCCTGTTGTTGCTGTGCTTCAGGTTCAGTGAGGATAACACTGATTTCTCTTCAGGAAGGAACATTCTGATGAAGTCTTTGGAAATAATTCCAGGAAGTAAATTGCTTCTAAGGGAGCATTAAATTTAAGCATTTAAAACCCCTCACAGTAACATATAATAAAGAAAATAATAGCAATAAATTTCTCCATCTCATGCATTTAATTTTTAATAAAAATTTTCTATTACCTAAAACTTTTTTTTTCAAAATAACATTCCACAAATTCTGGCAATTATGTTGAGGCTGAACTGAATGTTCCAAGCTAATTTTGTTCCTTTCTTATGCTGTATGCCAAGTAGCTGAAAAAAAAAAAAAAAAAAGCGTAGTTTTTCTACTCCAGAGCATTTTAACAGAGTATTTGCTGCCATAATTTAAGAAAAGGAATCAGAGTACTGCTCTAGAAGGAAAGGAGGATCCCTGACTTGTAATGAGCAGTCCCTAGGATGTGTTTGTGTTGTTTCTGTCCCCTGATCAGAACTGGCTGAGGTCAGAAAACCTTTGGATCAGGTCGTGCGGAAACAGAGCATATGTGTGGTTCAGGTTTTGTATAAATATTTTCAGAATGCTTTATCCTGCCAGAATCTGTCCCCTTTTGTTCAATGTGCTTTATTAGAATGATGTGGGCTGAATTCTGTGTAATTCCTGTAGAGGCACTGGAGCCCTGTCTGGGATGGTGAGAGGGGAATCTCAGGACTGAGCCCTTCTGCAGGACAGACCCTGCTGGGTCCTGCAGGCATCCTGCACGCCCATCACACCATCCCCCTAAAGGCACTTTGTTGCTTTGCCACCGCCCCCACACACACAGTAAATAATGTGAAATTAGGCAGACACCAAAGAGCTGAAAAGCGGCCGGCCGTGCCTTGGCATGAATTGAGGGGAGAACATTCCAGAGCACCCCTGGCAGGGCCAGCCTTAACAAACAGGTCCACTTGACAAATTTCCCCTCCCTCTCTGCTCATCCGCGAGTTCTCATGGCTGTGAATTCCCTCTCCTGAATCACCTGTGCCGGATTTCCTGCAGTCTGATGGCAGCTGCTGGGATGCTCAGCTCTCCTCATTACCAGCTCTGCCTGGCTGCCCACTGAGCTAAATGCTCCAAGTTTTGTGCTGCCAGGAAAATTTACCTGCAAAGAGCCAAAGACCCCATGCCAGAATTAAGTTTGATCCAGAATCCTCACTTCTCTTTGCACAGAGAAATGAAATGCCTTGTCCAGAATGCTGGCACTCGGGTTTGCCTCTGAGTGAAGGAATTAAGGAAGCGATGGCACAGTGGTGGCTCCTTCCCAGGCTGATCCTGATTTGATCTGATGTTACACAGACTTGTGTTCATATCATGTTAAGAGATGCAGATGTTTCATTCACAGTATTACTGAATTTCCCCCCAGGCATTTGGTTCTTATTAGGGTGCAGTCCTGGCATGATGGGATGTTATCCCTTTTTGTTGTATTTCAGTCCTGCTATTTATGGGAAAATTTACAGGGATTCAGTTTCTATTCATTTCCTCTTATAAAGGTAATTAGTGAAAAGTGGGGAATAAAAGGGGAACATGTGGAGAGAGCTGTCCTGGTTAGTCCTGAGAAAGTGGCCACAATGTCAGAAAAGCCCCATCTCTGATGATGCTCCATTGTTTGTGTTGCTGTTAAAAGAAATAATAGGTCATGAATGGATGTCCAATTATATTTCTGCTTTTCGGCTTTCTATCACCTTTCATTATAGCCTATGACAGGTCCAGTGACATGTATTTTCTTTTTACTTTTGCTCAGAAATAATCTCTCCATGCTGTTTCTAAACGGTCACTGTAAGGAAGTCGGTGGATTTGCAAAGATAACTGTCTTGTGCTGGGTATCAGCGCATGCTGAGGGTTAGGAGCTGTGTCATGCACAGTTGTCTGTCACATCCCAATCCATTTCTCAGTGCTGCAGGGAAGGTGTGAGCCCTGCTGAGCTGGAGTGGCAAACGTGGTGTGAGGGTATTGACTGGGAGAGCAGCGCATTTCTGCTCGTCCTTCTGCGACACCCCGTCGTCCTCCCTGCACCCTCCCGCTGCTTTTCTGCAAACACTGCCGCTCTTCACAGAGAAAATTAAGTTTTCAAGTAGGTTTTCAACTTCTTTTCCGTGGTGGAGAAGGTGAATAATGAAAACCCCAGGCACCACAGCCGTGGACTGGCTGCAGGAACAAAGGGAGATGCTCAGGATTGCTCTGCTCTGGTCCCTCTTGGAATTCCAAAGGTTGGGATGGTTCCCCTTGGCTCCTGCAATGCTTTGGTGGTGGAACTCTCCAGCTCATTAATTTCACCACCTCTTTTAGCTGCAGTCTGTCCTGACAGCTTGAAAGGCTATTGATTAAGGGCCTAACTCACTTTTTATCACAGCTAATTATATTTTTTTCTGATGGGTGCTAGATTTCAAGACACTGGGTTTGCAGCAACCTGGAGGGGTGATTATAACTTGAGTGAACTGTTTGCTACAGGTTCTGAGTATTAGCTATCAAAATTAGTATTCATAAGGAGTTTGAGAAGGAAAAATTTCCAGTCTTTTGAGATACCTGTTAAGAATTCAGATCTTATTTCCATCGTGGGTACATGGCTGCCTCTCATCTTCCCTTACTCTCATTGCTGCTTGTGAAAATTTGGGAGGGGCTTTGAGCACTGAACACACAAATTTGCTGCAGAATTGGCTCTGAGGCAGCAGTTGTGCTTCTGAGAGAGATGATAGGAACACACCTTTGAGAATGAGAGATGGACAATTAACCAGGGGCAAAGGTCCTATTGTACTAATTAAATTTTATTACATTTTATTACATTTATATGAGCATCAGTAGAGCTAATTATTTTTTTCCTTTTTTTTTTTTTTAATAGTGTTTACATGGTTCTGGAGTGTTCATTGTGGTGAGATGCTGAAGTTCTCTTGTCGTTCTGCGACAATTTCTTTTCTTTCTGAAGCTAAATAGATATTTCTAAATGCATTCTAAATCATCCTAAATTACATAATTTAGTTAATCTGGGAAACATACTAAACCCAGATATTTAGGAAGGAGGAACAACATTAATTACCTTTGTAAGGGATGAGATCAATATTGTTCTTTTCCAGTTACCCCAATTTAGTTTCTCTGTTCCAGTTTCTAAAAGGAGAGCTGATGCAGGGTGTGGGCAGGGGTTTAATGGGACAGTTTTCAAGGTCACTCAAGTGAGTAAGCATCTCTCCCAAGTGCTTCCACAAACGTGCTCTTGTACACTGCCACTGCTGGTTTGTAGCATCCAAATTACAGAGGTGGTTGCTTGACTCCTCCAGCATTTTGCAGTCAAAATCCTCTTGCTGTGAAAACAAAGGATTTTTGTTAGTCTAACTGAGGTCTTAGTGGGCTAAAGAATTTTTATTCGCCTGGTTATAATGATGCTTGCACTTATAATTCCAATTATATGCAGATAAAATTAATAAATGCCAGTTTTTCTTTTATCTGCCCCTCTCTCAGCTGTTCAGGTGTTTTTACAGTTTTGCTGTGCTCATGTTCCTTACCTGTGGAATTTCCTTAAGAGGATGGGTCCTGAAAGGTGCCCAGCAGTGAGAGATCTGATGCTGAAGAACAATGGTTAATTCTTACTAATGAATCACAGAGATGAATTTATGTGTATTTGTGCTTTCTCTGCATCCTTAAATGTTCATTTTTGGGCAGAGGCCCCAGGCCTGTGTGTGGTGATGATGTTGAGCACAGAACACACAAGGAGGGAAGTCTGGACTCTGAGGAATTTGCAATGAGCATTTGTGAGTAGTTCCAGGTATTAAGTGTAGCAGTGCTCTCTCCCCCTGGGTGATTTTCTGCACCCATTTTTTTCTGTCTCTTCCTTGATTGCTAATCAAATTGAATACAGGAATGTTTCCCTGATGAGTCTGAGTCTATGGGCAGTCTCTCATATGTGCTTCAACACCAAAACATGTAATTTGATCACTGTGTCTACATAATAGAATTCATCTCTGCAGAAGCTTGAAAGTGTTCCCCTCTGTGCCAAAGGCTAAATATCCCAGAGTCTGCTAAGTGGACTCGCCCCCCAAGTCTAAGGAAATAAATGGAATGCTGATTTGATAGTTTTAAGTACAATTTAAATAATCACAGTATCCCATTTCATAAACTGTGTGCTGCCACAGGCTTCTCTGGTTTGATTTTCACCTTTGGAAATATTCTCCTGGGTAGCCAGGGAGGATGAGGAGCTCCTGGGATGCATGAGGAGGAGGAGGAAGGTGGCCAGCAGCTCATGGGTGAGATGCTCCCCCTGTTCCCTGCCCTGCTGAGGCCACATCTGGAGCACTGTGTCCAGTTGTCCCTTGGTTTTGTGATTGTGGTTATTTGCTTTTACTGGGGGAGAAAGAAAAAAAAGGGAGAAGTGAGAAGATAATAATGATAATAATTCTCCCTATATTTCTGAGGCATTTTCCTTTCTTTTGTCAGAAGTTGTAGGCTTTCATGTGTTTGTCCAAGCTCTCTAGAATGGGTCAGTGATTCTGTAAAAGCAAGATTTGAGGCAATAACGAGGAGCACATGTGGGCAGAGCAGGAGACAAAACCCAGCTGTGGCTGCAGGGCCCGTGGCGGCAGCCTCAGACCCAAGTGAATTACAGACCTTTCTGGAGCTAAACTGCCAGCCTGGCCCTAAAATATTCCTGTTTTCCTTATTGAGCTGGCTGTAGCTCCTGAGGATCAGCAGGTGCTATTTCTGTGCTCCTGGAGATGCGACACCAGCTGCCTTTGTCCCCTGCTTGTCACCCGTGTGCTTTGCCAAAGGTCAGGCCATGAAGGTTCCTGCTTAACTTTGGAGTCTGCTTTCTGGGGCTGCACCAAGGCAAATTTTCTATTTAAACACTGCCTGGAATGAGTTGTCTTCTGCTGACAGCGGGCTGATTTGAGTCACAGCCTGCAATGAGTAATGAATGCAAAGGAGAGGTTGCAGTTCAGTCACAAATTATTATTTATGGAATTGCTGCTGGCTTCTCGTTAGCACTTGTGAGTGCCAGACCAGCTCTTGGAGGGGTTAGGAGATTGCTTAATGAAGATTCATTTGTTAAGATGCATGGCTGGCCAATATACTGGTCATCACGTTGATTTTGGGACTGGATCAGAGTGTGAGCAACCTTTGCATAGCTGAGGAGTGAAAAGCAGCTGAACTACTTTGGGCAACTTCTGAGTATTATTTTATTATTATTATTATTTTGCTACTCTTTGTATTAAGAAGCAGCTCATTCTTTCCTTCATTTCTTCCTTAAAAGCTTTGAAATAAAGAAATTTTGCCATATGATAATTTTTTTAAAGTAGGACTTTGTATAATAATGCAGGAAGATATTGCACAACTAATCCCTAAATTTTCATTTCATATGGTAAAACCTGCAGCAATTCCCTCCACACAGGCAGATTTTGTTGCTCTGAGCTTTGTGGTTCTGACAAGCAAATTATATAGGAATGTCAAAAGTGTAAACACAGTAGAAATACATCTAAAAAATAGAATGTCTACCAGATATTTTATTCATAGGCATGGACCAGTGTCACCCAATCAGCGGGGATAAATGTCTCGTTGAACATAAACAGTTTATGGGTATAAATGGAGGTTATGTTGTGCCACACCCTCATGTCTAAATCTCTTTTTTAAAATTTTTCTCCTTAACCAAAATCATGTCTAAATCTCTTTTTTAAATTTTTTCTGCTTAACAAAAATCATCTGATTGCTCAGAGGTGAATACCCACACATGGTTTGGGTGTTTAGTTGTTCCTACAGTCATCCTGGGTGTGCACTCACCTTCTTTCACCCCCTTTCTGCTCCTGGGAAAATCCAGGGAATACACTTGGCTTTGATGGAACAACTTAAAAATACATCCAGGTGTAACCCAGGTGTTGTGAACAAAGGAACCTGGGGCTCCCTAGAAATTCAGTGCCCTCCAGAATTTCCATTCTGACAAACTTTAAAAACCAATAAAACAAACCCACAAACCAAGCAAAGAAACAGCCACCCACCCCAAACCGCCCTGGATGTCCATTGCTTTATTTTCCTGGATGGGAAAACTGCCATTGATTGTTGGGCTCAAGTTTTGAGCCGGCTGAGATGACACAAATCATTACACTTTAAGCTGTAAACTGCAAAAAATTGAACTTTCTGCCTTTGGTGGGGGCATCTCAGTGGGAACCCTTTGTCAGGTGTGAGCTGGCACCGAGGGGACATTGACTGCACAACTTTCCATGCTGGAGTTAATTGTCTGCCCCTCTCTCCCCTCTCCACATTGATCTGCTCTCAGCTTTTTCTGCAAACACTCTCCCCTGGAGGGCAGGTGGGAGCTGGGGCAGCACGTGGCAGGGGCTGTGCTGGATTTCTGAGCTTCAGAACTGACCCGAGAGGGGGAAGATCTGCCTTGGACTGCCTTGGCAAGGAGAAATTTCAGTTGCGTCTCCCATTTCAGGGGCACTCCCTGAGGGAAGGCAAAGGGACCAGGTTGATGCTCATTGTCCCTTCATGGGTGTCCCTGCCTTGTCCTGTGGGACAGGAACAGCCTGGAGGGGGTGATCATTCAGCTTAAACAGCAGAATTTGATCTTTTCAGTTTTATTGTGTTACTTTTAATCAGCTCAGCATTTCGCAAATAGCCCTTATATGTAAAGAAAAGGAAAAAAAAATCTGTTTGCTGATTTGCATTAATGTTCGAGATCTCCACCAACTGCAATGGAAAATATGTCCAAAATCACATTAGGTTTCAGTATTCTTCATTCACTGAACCTATGAGAAAACCAAATTAGCTTGTTCTTTTTTATGGGTATTATCAAGAGTCTTCTTCAAATATTTTAGAAGTCAAACTATCTAATTATATAATTATTTTGGATGAACAAAACAGTAAAAAGTCTGAGGGCACAATGTTTTCAGCTGCCTGGGATTAGCCTGATTTATTCTGCATCCTGTTTTGGACTTAATTATGATATCACTAAATATTCCCAGAAGTTATCTCAGAACAAACAAACAAGCAAATTAAAAAGGAGTTTGGTTTAAGTTTTCTTTTTGCTTTGTTTGTTTTGTGGCTTTTTTGCTTAGTTTTGTTCAGTCTTCTCTCTTGGGGGGATTACTTTTGGTCCTTTAAAGGCTTTAAAGTGGCTGAAGAACTTGGTTAATCCATGTGCTGCTTGTGGCGAGATGAAAAAGAACATGACATAATTGAAGAAAGGCTGGTGTGAGAGCTAATGTGGTTTTCAGGAGCCTGTTGAGAAAATCATCCCCAGCAGTGGGGACTCCACAGCAGCTTCCTGCAAGCGCTGGGAGGGGAATTAATTCTTTGCCACCCTCCTCTTATCCATGAGGCACCGAGGACCCTTGGCCTGTTGCTGTGGGACGGGAAGGGCTCAGAGATGGCTTTGCACGGGTTGGCGTTAAAGATTAGGCAGAATGTTTGGTTACCTGTGCAGTAATTCAAACTAAACGTAGGATCCGCTGGGATAAATGTGCTGTTCCCTCCTTCAGGGCTGCTGTTTTCAATGTTCAGCTGCTCATGAGGGAGTGTTTGTGTCTGGAGCTGCCGGGGATGCAGGCTCGGACAAAGCCAGCCTCTCCAGGAGGATGTGCTGCCTGGTGGCTGATGTGGATTTGCATTGATTTGCCTGTGTTGCTGTTTGATTGCCTCCAGGCTGGTGCTGGGAATGTGGGATTTTCTGTTTGATCCCCCATTAGGCTCTTCCCTGCCTGTCCTATAGATCCCTGCCCCAGGCTGGGTGAGTTCCTCTCCCTTCTGCCTCTGCCACTGCAGAAATCACTGGGGAAAATGTGGGGTGGGCACAGCCCTGCTGCTCTGGTTTTATAAATAAATAAATGGCAGTAAAATATTTCAGCATTCTTTTAATGTCACAAAACTTCATGGAGCTTCTGTGACAGCATTCCTGAGGAAACTGTTGAATGCTCTTTTGGAAAATGCTTTGGTCATTCTCTATAGAGTGCTCTCTGTTTTCCTGATTTGATACAAGTTGTGTTAATGCTGAATTGCAGGACTGATATAGGAAAATCACGGCTTCTCTACTAATGTTTTCTTTGTGCAGGGAGACTTTAAAATTTAAATAATTTCCCCTTTTTCCCTGATCTGGTTTTGCCAGTGGCAGTTTATTGGGAGTCAAGCTGTAGTCCTGTTTTTTGTAACTCCAGGCTGTTACCCTTTTTAGATTATGAATTTGGATTTTATTGGGGCTTTTACCACTCATTTCACCCAAAAGTTTTTTGGAGGAGGCAGGGGTGGGGTAAGGTGGGGCAAGGAGGTTCCCATATGCAGGTAAGGCACCTGCCAGGGAATGGTGGTGCTGCTTTGGAACATTTTAAAAGTCTGAGCAGATTCGAGATTGATTGTCTGACAGGAGCATCCATGCTTCTAATGACAGTGCTGCACTCTGTGGCAGAGCTGATAAGGTGTTGGACAGGACAGGTTTCAGGCTCTCCCAGAGCTCAGGCTGCTCCTGTGGAATGAGGGGCAGGCTCTGGTGGGAGCAGTGCTGTCAGTGCAGCTGCAGAGCAGGGAAAAGACACATTTACAGGGCAGAGCAGATAATTGTTATGGCTCAATCTTCAGCTTCGTGGGCCTGCAGAGCAGTTCAGCAGGAACTTCGCTTGTCAAGGCATCTCTTCCTTAGCCACGGGTTTCTCAGCTCTGATTTGAAGATTTTCACTAATGAAGATGTCTGTTCCTCACAGATGGAATGCACTGCAGAACACATCTTCTGCAGCCACCAGGATTTCAGTCTGGTTGGAGCAGATAAGATCATTATTGTTCTATCACGTAGCTCACAGAGCTTCAGTGTTGGGTGATGTTCTCATGGAGGTTTTTAATCCATCTGGCTCCATCAAAACGGGCTCTGTTACCCCTCGCTGGATACTCACTGCTATCAGCCAAATTACTCAGAAAACATTTGATTGAGCCACTTTCTTTCAGGGTTGGTCCTGTTTTAGGTGATGTTGTATGTGCTGGTATTTATGTGCATTATCTCTGTGATCATTCCCAGTTTGGGGCACTCTGTGATAGTTTATTGAAGTGTAAATAATTTACTTTGGTCTATCTTGAGAGAGAACAGCTTTTTCTCTGGGGAAGCATGCTAGATGGAGAATGTGAGATGAGATTACAACTTGCCAAAGAGTGTCCCTTCTGCCCAGGACTCCTGATTTCACTTTTGGATTTTGCCAGTGACACAGCCTAACCCTCAGTCGTGAGAATCAAGAGGGCATAGCCATTTGTGCTTTGGTTTGTTGTTTTGTGAGTTGTTTTAACAACTGTCTTTTCCATTTTGTTCTGAAATGGAGTTCATATTTTTAAAGCCCATTCAAGTAAAGAATGATGTGCATGTGTAAAATACTATGATGCTATAGGCTGTTTTTCACATTTCTAACATCTGTTGTCAGTCTGGGACAGTTGTTGTACATTTGTATTGCTGGGAGAATGAAATTTACTGCAATGCAAAGCCCACAGGATGTGAAAATACTTAATGCCTACCTGGAAAGTGTGAGAGTACTTCACTAATAAGGAACTTTGCACAGTTCTGCTGATGGGGTGCTCAAAGAGATCAAAGTTCCTTTTGTTTATGTTCTGTGCAAGGGTCTGAGTTTGGAGCTTCATCTCCTTGTGGTTCTGATTTCCCCATTGCAAATACCATGGTTGTGTGCCTTCTCTGCTGTGGAACTCAAAATAAATCACAGTTTGTATTTCTGCACCTCTAACCATTGTGCAGCTCTTCCTCCCCTTCCTGGCTCACCTCTGGCATTCCCCCATTTCTGAATAAGGACATTTTTAAGAAGCTTGGGCAATTAGCTATAACAGTAACTACCAAAATTTTTGATTCCTCAACGTTATATGAAACTGCCAGAAAACTCTAAATTTCACTCCATTAAAGGGAATTGCTGAAGTTCATGACGTGCCTTGATTTCTGACTCCTAACGAAAATGCATTTCAAACTCTGTTCAAACACAGGGTGTTCAACAATAAGTGATTGCTTTCTTCTAATTTTTCACTAAGAACCAGTATGATTTTAAACAAAATAGGATTCTTAAAAAAATTATGGTTAGTCTCTGGTGTAAAGAAGGGTCCTGAGTGTGTTTGATAATTGAACAACAAAGATCATGAAATGAGCAAAGCTGATTCTGCAGATCACACCGAGATGTAATTGAAGGAGAGGAGCTGGTTGCTTCTGATGGTTTAAGTGCCTTGCACACCCACTGCATGCTCTGAGCACAATAAAATGTTCCATCACACATTCCCTTCATCATACCCAGCCTAAGATCCATACTCCTGCAATAATAGCAGGGATAATTAATTCTGGCTTAAGTATTTGGGAAATTATTGAGTGCTGCAATTACAGACTTTCCAAATGACGATCTTTGGGAGCAAGAAGCTGCCTCTACATTCCCCCCAGATCTGAGTGCACTGAGAAACTTCAGCACCAGAAGGAAAAAGCCCCTGTGGGAGTGAATCTTAATGTGGTATTAATTGGGTAACACAGAGGGTGCATTTAGAGCAGGACAAATAATCTGAAACACAAGTTTGATGAATTCCCTTCATCTCTGTGCTGTGGCTGCTGCAGCACTTTTGTTTGTATTGATCTGAACGGCGTGGAAGTTTGCTTTCATCTGTCATTTACATTCATTTTACCTCTTGCAATTGCCTCTGCCAGCTTTACATGCTTGTTTTCTGGTGAATCTATTAATAAGATTTCCAGTACATCAAAAGAATTTCTATTGGGCAAAGGTAGAATATAATACACTTGAGGTGTAGGAGGGTTCCTAGCTGCAATTTTACCTACTAAAAGTTATTAATGAGTTTTGTGAAGTAAAGAAAATAATTGGAAAGCATAATGCTAATTGTGTGCTATAGATTTTCCTCTATTGCTTACTTGTTTAGCAAGTGACTTGCAGAATGGAATATTTGCACCATAGCTTTTTTTCTGATTGCAATATGCCTTCTGAATTGACAAAAATAGGCCCAAAGGTCAAATTAATTAAAAACAGTAGGAGAAAGAGCACAAGCTTAATGCTGCAAGTTTGTATTTACATATTCTTGCCTGAAAAATGTGCGAGGTGCATTTTGTTGTGTGCAAAGCCCAGATGCTGTATGCCAACAAAAATAAGAAATATTTTAAAGAGTAGAATTAAATGGAGTTCTTCACTCAGGAAGATTTCTGCATGATGCTGATTTCAGGGTGAGCAGCCAGGGCACTCAGCGTGGGTTTTGGGCAGTGTAGTTGATGCAGGGGTGCAGGTTTGTGGCTGTGTGAGGAAGGTGCCCATGCCCATAGTTACCCACATGACTTGTGCCAGCTTTGCCCTCATTAATGTTATTGCCTTTTTCTACTCCTTTATTCCAAAATCCTCCCTGGTTCTCAAGCATCTACAGCAATTTGCCTTCCCCTGAGCTGTAGGAACACAGAGCACACCTAAAGCCTTGCATTTGCTCCTCCATGGCTGCATTTACAGGGATTTCTGCCTTTCTGGATCAAGCAGGGAAAGCAGTTGCCTTTCCTGATCCTGACCTTGGTGTCAGCCTTGCAAAAGTGCTTCAGATTTATTGCAAGTTTAATGTGGTTTTTATGGAGAATAATATTCACCTCTGATTTAACCGAGCCGTACATGAAGTTTGAATAGTCCTGAAGTAACAATTGTAGGGGTGTTAACCTGGTGTGTGTGAGGTGAGGAGCCAGGGGTGGCTCTGAGAGCACTCAGGGAGCTGCAGGAGCATCATTGGCAGTGCTCTTGGTCTTCCCTCCCCAGCCCCTGGGCTTCCTCAGCTCTTTGGGGCACTTGGGAACTTTCCAAGGGTGCAGGGACTCAGACTGAGGGTTGTGCTACTCACACAGCAGTGCACTTTTGGGGTGTATGCAGTAAATGTCTTGGGACCAAGCTGGTTTTAAGCAGATCCTCTGTGCCAGGGGCTCGGGTGTCTGGGCTGTGCAGTCAGCAGCCCCATGGGGAGGAGCTGCTTCCAGAGATGCCCAATCCTCGCTTTTAGGACTTCTCTCCCACCTCCTCTTGGTGCTTTGTGTATTTTTGCATTATCACCTTTCTCTTGGCTGCTGCAGTTACCAAATTCTTCCAGGATTTTTGGTTCCTGTTCCTTGCCCTGTTTGCCAGGGGAGCTGCCCAGGTGCCAGGTCCTGGTGGCAGAAGCGACAGAGCCCAGTCCAGAGCTCTCAGTGGGGCTGCAGAGCGCGAGCCCCGCGTCTGGGTGGTGACATGGGACAAGGTGACATGGGACAAGGACAGCTGTCCCTGCCCAGCTCAAACAGCAGCTCTGGGCTGGCTGTGAGCACAAAAAACCTTCCCCAGCCTTCAGCTGGATCCTCTCCCTGTCTCTCACCCAGAACTGCATCGTTCCTTCCTGCGAGCTACCGCGTGCTGCATCTCCTCAGCAATTTGTGCCGCTGTGTTTTGCTCCGAGATGAGTGAGCAATCCCAGCAGCGCTGAGGAATGGCTGCACTGAATGTGGAAATAAGCTGGGAAGATTTAAGGAACAAGGGAAGGCTAATGGCTTTATATTTTGCTTTGCTGAAATGACACAAGTGGTGAATTGTGGAAGGCAGTTATATATTCTGATTATCTGAAAGGGCAATTGCAGAGACACCGCTCTGGAGGAGCGAGGGATGAGCTCAGGGATACAATGCAGCACTTGAATTTGCAAAATTCTTCCCATTTGCAAATAGATATTTCAGACATCCATTTAAGAATGCATTATTAGCATGTAGTTAGACTCTAGTAACGTTGAATATTTCATGTATGCTACCGTAAATAACAGCTAAATCTTATTCATTATCATCCTGATAATATAAGCTGTGAAAATAGTGATGCAAATGGGAAATTTCTGACTTTAATCAAATAAAACACAACCCTTTTTCTTAAAACAGCTTGGAGAGACAAATACATCTTTCAGATGTTTAAAACAAAACCAAAGCATTGTTCACCATAGCATTTATCACTCAGAATCTTTCCTATTTACAATAAGAGAAGATTGATAGAATGCAAAGTGTACCAGTGAAAAATTCCTTTATTTCAGTAAGTGGAATGACTTCTCTTATTGAGAGCAAAATCGTAAGATGATTGCAATTGGAAAGGGAATTTCAGGACAAAACTTTTAGTGGAAGCTTTCTTGATCCAGAGAAATTTTCCTGGACTACTGGAGTCCACTAGAACGTGTCCTGCTGGTAAAAGTGTCCATCCTAGAATGCTGGAATTCACTTTGTGCAAATCAAATGCAGCATGAACTGCCTCACTGCTTGCAAATTTTGGCCTAGAGCTTTATTTTATATATGCCAGCAAGTTTTCTTGGTAACGCTTACTTCTTCCTTAACCATTTCACCAAAAGGTAGAATAGGTATTGCTGAGTAAGAGAGGTGACCTTGGTGGCCAGCACACTGTGAATTTAAAATTTAGGATGGGTAATCAAGGTGGTTAAAAGATATTTTCTCAAGGTCACAAGGGTGTCTGTTGCAAGGATAACTCTCTGATACAGAGAGCAGAATAGAGAATGCTTTCACTGCTCCCTAAGAAGGTCTTGAGTTTCCTCAGAGTCTATTTGGGGCAAGGGGAAACTTTTTGTCTATTCTTTCTCTTCTCCAGAAAGAGCACAATGCTTTTGTTGACAGCTGCATGAAATACATTCATTTTATCCTTGCATTTTATCTCTCAACAATTCCCATTCCAGCTAATCAAACAGTTGATATCAAACATTATAGATTTCCTGCTCTAACAGATAAAATGCTGTTATAATAAAGGTGTGCTGTCATGACAAATGGAGTGGGACAGTGACATGCCAAAGAGCTGCCTTGTTACTCATTTTAAAAGGCTCCTTTTGGCTTTTTTGGTGTTTGTTTGGGGTTTTTTTAACCACAATAGAATGAGGTCAATTCAACAGCTCCATGAGTGCAAATCAAACATAAAGTTACTGCTGGTCTGTATTACATGAACTGCTTTATAATCATCCACACTGGGAGGAAAGATTTTATTTTATTTTATAGGGTGAAATGCAGCTGAACTGGAGAAGTTAAGAACAATCCTTGCACAAATCTTATTTTGCTTCTGACTTTGGCACGCTTGCAAGCCAAAGAACCAAAATTAGCTAGAATTCCCTTTTTCTGGGAAGCATTAATAAGAACAGCTCCATTTCCTGCCTCAAAATGATGAAAGCACATTTCCAGGCTGCTTCAAGTGAGCGCTGGTTCAGCTCCTGGGGTTGCACACGCCAGTGTTGCTTCAGAAGGATTTGACCTTTACAGGAAAAACTGAACGGGAAAAAAAAGAGGCAGAGGGAAATAGGATCAGGTGCTTGAGGCTTCTGCCAGGTCTCTCCAGCCCTAATGACCTCCTCAGGGTTGGATTTAAGGCTTAACCTTGGTTACGACACAAAAGGACCTCACTGGAGGCCTGTGAGTAATTCACTGGAACATTTATGGTTCCATGAGTCCGTGCCTTGCTCATGAAGAAACATGAGATTTATTTACCTGAAATGTATAATTAGCACAATCAAATTAGAGCTAGAGCCCCATGTACATTTATGAAAGTAGAAATTCTCCTCCATTTCAATATTAACACAAAGAATTCACAATTCTGATAAAACCCATTCAATATTTCTGCTGGAAAGTCTCATGCTGTTGGGGCAGCAGTCAGGAGTGATGTCAAATATTGCTGAAATGCTTCTGTATTATTGTTTATTATGGTGTTGTTTTAACTGTAAAATGGTTTTGCCTATCAGATATCAAGCATTCAAGATGATAACACCAAAGATGATGGAAATTGAAGAAATGTATTAAAGAAAAAAATCAGAATTGGTATTTTCCTCTTTTTCAAACTTAGCAACAGCACAGCCATAGTGCAACTTTCATGTGTAATTTTAATTTAATCACACGTCAAATTGAAGGCTTAGATGAATTAAAGTTTAAAAAGCATGCTTTCAGCTATCATTTTGACATCTAGCATACAATAACTGCCTTTCAAAAGCTAAATAAAATGTTTGACATGCTTTAAATGTTATTTCCAGTTTTATTTGCTTTTTGTTTCACGTCTTTGTTGTTATTTCAAGAAGCCCAGAAAATACAATTTAATTGCTAAATGTTGCTGGGGAAAGTCTTATGAGAGATACTCTGGTACAAGGAGGATTAGTGTCTGGAAATAAATACCCTTTGAAGTCGTTAATCAGAAATTTGTGAAGCTCCAGGTCCATAATGGGTTTGTTCAGCAATGATTTGGGGAATGGGTTCGTTCCACGACCTCAGCGCTGCGAGAGGACGATGGCACTGTTGGTTTAGCCCCTTCAGCAAAAAATGGAAAATTTGCTTCTTGAGGCCGAGTGTTGGTTACAAACCCCTTTCCTCTCCCTGCCTGCATGGGAAGGGTTTGGCAGAGCTCCCCTGCCGTGGCCAGGAGCTGCAGTATCTGACATTTCCCTTATCAGCTCGGCGCAGCTCCGGCTGCCTGCGAGAGGAGCCCGCAGGGACCTGAGGGTGTCACTGCTGGAAGGCAGCCGTGAGTGGGTGAGCGCTGGGGGTACGAGATAGCCCTGCAAGATCATTCCCCATCACTTGAGAGAATGCTTTGTGTGAGAGAACCCAGCCCTGGGGCCTGACAATTTGAAGTCGTTTCCATTGGAGCAGGTGTAGGGGCACCATCTGTGCTGCTGGTTTTCTGTGGAGGGAGTAATTCTTCCATTGAAAATGTACAAATCTGCCCGGGAGAATCACCCACGTTGAATTTCTATTTGTCTGGGCAGCCAACCCAGCTTTTATTTGCCCTTTTGAAATTAATAGGTTGTGCTTCCTGCATCTAAATAAATGAACAAAGTGGGAGGGGTTATTTAAATCAATAAAAATGAAAGCCTAAAACTATTTACTTCTCTTATACTACTGTGGAATATTAGATTTTTAATCACAGTGAGGAAAAAACCAAAATTATTTATCAAATATTCCTCTTCTTGAGAAGGCATCCAAATACTCTACTTTCCCTTAGTAATTAGTGAGGGTGTAAGATACCAGTCGCTAATGTTAATGAGATTAAATTAGGAGGACTAGCAAACTTTCTAACAAGTAGGTCAAAAGGATTCTCTTGGATTTCTTTTGGAAGTTTTAAAGGGCTGAAAATGCAAAGTCTTGCCAAAATTCAAAGGGTAAATTGGGAAAACAGCAGGTCTGTTTGATTTGACAAACAAGTAGACAATCAGGAGCTGAAAGGGGAGCAAGCAATAAATTTGGGGCAGTGGCTGGAACACCTGAACTTGGTTAATGAAAAGAAGGCCTTGTTCACCTGTGTGAGATGATAATTCAGGTTATTGGTGTTGGCAGTAGCTGGGGGTGGTGCTTTTTATGTGAGGTAGGGAAAACCTGATTTTAATGCCCGCTAGGTTTGGACTTCTGAAATCAGCTGGGGATTGTCACTTTGCACAATTCTTCTTTCCTTCCCCCAAAAGCGGAACCCTTCATTTTTCTTTTTGAAAAAACCCCAACAAAACAAAACCCCAAACCCAAAACCCAAACTCAAACCCAAAACCCAAGCCCACTCCTATGCAAGATCACTGCAGGAGCCACTAAATAACTCATAAAAGATCAGTGCTAAATTAGAAGAGGTGAATGCAACAGTGATATGCTGTTAATGAAGTGTTTCTATCTGTGTGTGATAGTGGTGAGCAATTTGGCATCTTTGTAGATATCCAAGAGAAATGCAGATCCCTGCTGGCAAAAATGGGGAAGTTTAATTTGAGTGAAAAATTATAATGATCTGTGTTACATACTTTGCCTATGACAAAGCCATCAAAATAATGCAATAAGATCTTAGATTTAATGTGCCAGGCTGCAAAACTTGTGGGAAATACAGACTTGTGAAAGAGTTTAGAGAAACTCTTTGAGCTGTATTTGTTGTGCTCTACTCTGTATGGGGAAAGGAAAAATGAAAATACTGGTTTGTCTCTGTAGAGTTTCAACACAAAGACATATTTCCCACTGGGGTTATGGTTGGATCCTCTCAGGCTGTTTGTTTTAATGCTATTCTGAGAATTCTGCACTGATAGTTGCTGGGTCCTGTTTGTCTCAATGAAAGCCTCTGCGACAAAAATTGCTGTTTTGGAACAAAAGGTGATAGTTGAGGATAAAAAGGTAGGAGCTGGAAATTGTAGTTTGATTAGGGATCTTCTTTTCTGCTTGCACTTGAAGATAGTTGTTTTCTGGTTATTTAAGGTATTTCATGCCCTCCTAACGTTTGAAGTAAACAAGAGACTGAGAAAATTAAAAATTTATTTGACTACTCCTTTATTTACTGGCTGCTAATAGTGGAGAGAGGTGCTGAAGTAGTCCTGTTCTTTTGTACTGTCTCCCAGCATCTCCTAAATAAGGTCTGTTTTAAATCAGAATTATCATCTAAATAAAATAATTAATTCAGCATAAATTAAAAAGTAATGTTTTTTCTTTATGATCTCCTTTTAAATGGATATTAATTTGCTTCAATGAATGAAGATAATAAGGTTAATAGTTTAATGTTCCTCAGTTGATATCTGCTGCTTTTTCTATTACCTTTTTTTTCCTTTTTGATTATAAATTGGCTAACCCCTGGTGTATAATACCAGAAATCATCCCTTCAGTGTATCCAAAGCTATTTACTTAGACTCATCTTTTATTATTCCCACTGCCACAGTCTAATTATTGTAGTGAAAGATTGAACACAGAATAGTTTGGGGCTGTGATCAGTCTTCATATAAATTTCAATAATGAGAGTAAAAGGTTTGCGGTTTTCTGAGATAATTTGATCCCTCCAGACACACTCAGCTTTTACCAAAGGCAGTGAATGCCATCTGAGACCTCTGACAGCATTTGCGTCTGGTCTGTGACATCTCTGCAAGCAAAATGCTTTTCTCATGCCAATAAAGAGTAATTTAATATTTTTAAATGTGGCAGAGAAACTCTAAACTGCTGCACGTTTTTTTCCTTAAATTTTCACTTCATTGTCCCCTATCAGTTTAATTGTCTGTATTACAAGTTCCTACATCAGAATCCTCCAAGAATACATAATAGGTTTGCTTGCATTTCTCTCTTTTTGAAAAAGTCTACCAACTGTCATCCAGATAAATAAAACAAGCCATAATCCTTGTTATTCCATTACTATTGGTGCTGGCTCCCTTCGGAGATAAATAGAAAAGCAGCTGGAGACTGAGGATATTTTGTAATCTTATAAATTGAAATTTAAATGCCTCAAGGAGGAAATTTCCAAAATAATTGTGACAGAAGATAAGTCCCAGCTTTTGGCAAAATTTTATTAAGAATTACTTGTTCCAGATCGTTGTCTGATGCCTGCATGAATTAAGGAAATGGCAGCACTGCCATGTGGAGGAATGAATGGGTTTATTTTCATCTTGATGAATTTTTCTGGAAGTGCTCTGTCATCAGTGTTATCAGGTGTGACACTCTCAGGGACACAATCAAATTTAAAATCAGGAGCCTTTAGCTTATGCCAGTTGATTTTGAATCATATGGGTCTGATCCTTCTCATGAATAGCATCTCAATTTATGCAGCTGAATATTTACCATTTTTAACTGAATGTGAGGGTTAGTTAGAAACATTTTTAATTTTGCTTTGGGGTATGGGATTTTTTTTTTCTGACTGGACTAGGCTGTTAAAAAAGCATTGATGACTTTCTGGTCTCCTCTACTGTCAGCTGGTTTAAAGCTTCAGCTGTATTTTGACAATGAACCCTGAAAATAAATGTTCTTTTATTTACACTCAGTGAACCCCAGATGCACAAAGCAATAATCAATTGTACAGAGCAACGACTATTTTGTTCCCAGTCATTTTCAAAAACTAGCATTGGTGGCTAATGTTAAAACTTGGGCTAAAAATGTTTTAAGAGTACTTAAAATTCAGTGGTAGCTTGGAGAGGAGAGGATATAACACAACACAAAGGCAGTGCAAACCTCACAAAATACAGCTTTTACAAACAGCTCATGCAGTGGAGGTGGATTTTTTTTCATACTGCGAATACCAAACTCATTTCAGATGAAAAAAAATAGCATTTTCCCTTTCCACGTGCCACAGCTGTACATCTGTGCAGGCTGGGTGCAGTTTTGAGTGCAGGGAGTGAATGAGGAACATTGCAGGAATGATTTCACTGGATCAGCTCAACAAAACTTCGCTTCTTTGGGCTTTGGGGAGAGCACTGATTGACCCTGCTGGTGTGGATGGGGCTCTGAGAGGCAGCTGGAGTGCAGTGCAGCAGGACACATCAGGAATTTCTCTGGTTTTGGGGCTGTGCAGAGACACTCCATGCATTTTCACACCCAGCAATCCTGGGTGAGCAATTCTGTGTGAGCAATTCCGGGGGCCCCAAAAGTGCAATGGGGGCACTTGGGGGTGTCAGATGTTCCCCTTTCACCACCTGAATCTTTCCCAGCTGGCTGCCAGGCTGTCCCAGCATCCACAGAGGGATTTTCTTCTCCCATTTCCACCCCATGGAACTGGGATCCGTTCTGTGTTCAGCTCTTCAGAGCTCAGCTGCAGTGCCTTGGCTTGATCTGTTCCAATGTTTCCCAAAGATCTGCCAAATGAGGGAGAGTCTGAAATCTGCAAATTTGATAAACAGGAAAGCAGGACTGGAAGGCAAGGGATGAAATCATCCGGAAGAAGGGAATGGCAGAACAATGAATGCAGAGTGCCACTCTCGGGCTGCAGCAATCGATGGCAATAACCAAAAAGGAGGAGAGGATCAATAAATGGGACCTGGGCATGATGATGGTTGGCAAGGACACAAATGTGCTGTGCTGCCATGGCAGGAGGTGTGAAATGATCCTGCTCAGGGCTGTCAGGACCTTGGCTGGGCTGGGTGCAGGGTTTCGGGCAGAGCACAGAGCTGTGAGCAAGCTCCTGCATGGAGAAAACAGCCAGAGAGAGCAGGAGCACCTGACAGATTGAAATAATAAGGTCTGTTTATTCTGAAGCAGAACAAAGTGCCAAATGCCAGGAAGATGAGTGGGAATAAGCAGACTGTGATGGATGGGACTGAAGGAGTGATGTATTTTGCAACAAGAAAGAGGCAGGCTCCACATCAGAAGAGGAGCTCTCCATTAGCGGTGGTGAGGCACCCAGACAGGTTTTCTGGGAAAGCCCCGAGTGCCTCGCTGGTGGCTGCTAGGAAGGGCTGTCACTCTCATCTGTCAGGGATGGCACAGCTGAGGTGGGTGCTGCGGGTTCCTGGCTGCACACGCTGCACAGCAGCTGTCTGCGGGCATGTGGAACAATGTCACTGTGACAAAAAGAGGTTTGCAAAAGTGGAGGAGCTGAAAACTCAATGTAATTAGCAAAAACTCAGTGTAATTGAGTGCCTTCAACACCGCCACCCTATAGGAACCAAATATCTAGGGACCCCAGGCAACATCTGCTCTGTTACAAACACTATATACTTTTTTTGCATAATTGCGTCAAAAGTCTTGTCTTCAATTTTGCTAATCCCAGCAGTTCTGCATCCAGAAAGTTTTGCGTTGCCTTTCAAATGGAATTTTGACTTTTAACAGAAATTCAAATGGAATTTTGAATTTTAACAGAAACCTAAGAATATTTGGAACAGTTTGTTTTCTGGGGTTTTTTGAATCTTCCTGTTTCAAGTTTGCAAAACATGGATATCAGACACATCAAAATGAGCAGGAGAGCTGCTTCTTTTTTGTTCATATTTTCTTTTTATGCTGGGAGAGATTTACATTTCAGTTGTTCAGTTCCTAAATCATTCAGGGTCACTTAGGCAATGAAAACTCTGTCCTGTGTCTTGTTCTTTGTTTCATCTGGCCCTTCCTTCCACGTCGGGGCTGAGATGCTTTCCATCCTCAGCTCTCTGGTTCCCAGCTTCCAGCCTTTTACATTTTGGTTACAGGTCTGTGGTACAACAAAAATCAAAGGAGTTGTAATGAAATATCTGAAGGAGAGCAGGGGAATCTGCCTTTCATTCATTAGCTTAACGCCTGTGCAAAATCCATTGAAATTGTTTTCAATACAGAAGACTTGTTGTTGTTTGTTCTTTCTCTGCCTCAGAAGAATCCAACAGCATTATAAATGTGTCACATTTTTTAGGCCCAAAAGTGTGGAACAGCTTTTAATGGGAAAGAAAATGTTTTTTGAAAACTAGAAAACTCAGCGGTGAAATAAATTGAGCCTCAAAAAGTGATTGAAATCTCCAAGTCAATATTCAAAAGGTATCCAAAGACTTGTGAAGTCTGACAGAATCTCTTTAGTTTGAAGTGTCTTTCATTTTGCATCAGGGCTTACATTTTTAAAAACCAGCAGCAAGCAGCGCTGTCAGATGCAGCGGGTTTGAAAGCAGCTCATGAAAGCTGAAATTGTGCACGAGTCTGGGCAACGCATCCCCGGCAGATAACCAAAACAACACATTGCCTAAACTGGCCGCCTTGAGCTATGACCGTTGTCACCCTGGGTTTTTAAGATTTCCTAAGCCTCCTGATGTTGACATTCTTGTCGTGAGCTTTTTCACACACTTTTTGTAAATAACTCATTGTTTTGCAGTCCTTTATGGAGGAGGAGAACGTTGATAGACTGTTGGTTTGACCAGTGTCATTGGAGAGGTGGCACTGTCACCCTCCAATCTGCTATCACTTTTGGAAACCTATAAATGTTGGAGTCAGAAAACAAACTTCCCTTTTGTCTTCACCTTGAGAACGGCGGTGTGAGCTTGCGTTCTTTCGTGTCCCGTAGTGACAGACCGTGGTGGAAACCGTTTGTCGTTCTGTTCCTTCCTTGCAGCCCCAGCGCCGCGTCACCTTCCACCTGCCCGACGGCTCCCAGGAGAGCTGCAGTGACAGCGGGCTCGGAGACCACGAGCCCTCGAGCGGGGCCAGCGCGTCCCACCCGCTGCCCCTGGGCTTCCCCCAGGACGAGTTCTACGAGCAGGCGTCGCCCAACAGCCGCACCGAGGGAGACGGCAACTCCGACCCCGAGTCCAGTAAGTGCCGAGCTCTGCTCACCCCAGCCATCGTTGCAACTGATAACGGGGCCCTGGGAAATGTTAAAGGTAGACCCTGAAAATGTTGGGCTTTGTGTTTTCTCGGATCGCTGCACCCGCGTAAGCAGTGTGATAAATGATATGTTTGTTAGATGTGATGATTGTTTAGTAATTAATATAATTGTTATATAATCATAAGAAGAATAATGAGAAACTATGTTGGAAATTTAAGGGGGGTTATGTTTGGCTGAGATCTATGCATACAGTAGAACAATATAAGTTTAATAATTAACATGAAAGTTACATAACGATAGAATATAAAAACACGATCATCTCGAATGTATGGTCGGAGTCAGATTTGGGTGGAAAGTACCCCTGATTCCCAGAGCTCTTAATAAAAAGCATCTGCACATAATCACTTATGTGATTATGTGTTTTTGAATGCTAACACAATCAGTCAATCAATCAATCAACCAATCAATCAATCAGTCACAGGGTTTTTTGCTCCTGTGGGTAATTATTAAAAGTGAGCATTGGTTTTAGCGCGGCTGTAGAAGCGCTAACCGCTCACTTCTGCTTCTGGAAGTGGGAGGTCGGGCTGGCTGTTGGGGATAAAACACTTGGAGCTGTTAAGGGTTTATGGATGGGCTGGTGTTTTTATGGAGCTGGTGTGCCGGGCACAGAGCAGCTTTCTGAGGAGGTTAACGCTGCTGCCCTAATGGTCATAAATACTGCGCCGAGGGAATTCACATTTTTTAACGTTTCCCTCTCTGACACTGCTGTGTGCTGTAGTTTAACTCATGGGTGATGAGCAGCTCTGTGAAAAGACTGCAATACCCAGAAATAAGGGTTTCTTGATTTGCCCTCTGAAAGCAGCAATGGTGTGTAGTAATAATCTCAGAAGAGTTTGTCATGTTCTGCCATTGCCACTGCCTCTTTGTGCTGTCAGAAACAGGAAAATCAACAGGAGCAGGAGCTGTGGGCCCTGGCTCTGCTCTCTGTGCTGTGCTGAGCTGTGATAGCCAGTTGGCGACTCCACTGAACTTTAGTCAGCTGTTAATTGTCCAGAGGCTCCTTATCTGGATTAAATTGAACCGTGCCATTGATAAAGAGACACCTGAATGTCTCCAAGCCTCCAAGGCCTTGTTAGCGGCTTAATAAGTGATTTGAAAATACATCTGTTCTGGGCAAAACTTGGCCCAAAAGGTGGATTTCAGCTGCTGTAGTGTATCAGGAGGAATGAATTAGTGAGTGCTGTGCACTTGAAATGGCTGTGGAAGGCAGTTACACTCTGCAGTGGCAAATCCAGCATCCAGCAGAGAGCATTCCCTGCCACTCTGAGCTGGCTGTGCCACATTCAGCCTGGCTCTTGGAAATCACCTCTGCCTTTGCCTTTGCTGCCCAGGACTGGAGCCTCAGGGGCTTTTTGCACACGTGAGGTGTCTCCTCTTTTTCTTTAATTTGTAAACTATTACCTAAGTTTAACTTTAAAATTTGTAAGGTGATATGTTTACTGAATTAATGGCAGAATATTGTGTTTTCCAAGTTGATAGACAGCTGACAAGAGCTATCAGCTTTTTTGATCTTGTGTTGGAAACAATCATTATTTGCTTTTATGTTTATGCATGTGATGCATAAATAATATACCCTTAACAATATTCTAGGCAGCAAAACTGGGTTTTTCACAGAGTTGAGCTCTAAAGGGCTACACATATATCCCCAAGGAATGAAAATATCAAGTTGTATATTATTTGCTGCTTTTGCTTTGCATATTCATGGTCTGAACTTTATTTCCAGTTCTTTTTTTTTTTTGCTTGTAACTGATATTTATATTTTACTGGAGCGAGAATGATGAGATGAAATCAGTGTCCAGGGCCTTTCCTGCAGAGAGCATGGGACAGGAGCTGGTGTAGAGGAGTTCCAGAACAGGCATGTGCTATTTACAAAGAGGCTCAGGTTTGGGATTTGCCAGTGCTTTTTGTGCCCAGGTTGTTGTTATTTTGTTTTATAATTTCAGAAGAAATATGCAACATGACTCTTGTAGAATGTGGCTCTACAAGTAACTCAGCTTTGCCATGTGAATGTCACTGACACCCATCCCTGTGAGCAGGCTAAGCAGGCATCAGATGTCTTTCCAAGTGTGAAGTTGAAGGAAGTTTAATCACCTGTCTAATTACCTGACAGTTCAGTGTTAAACCTGAAGTCACAGTTTAATTGGAGTTTATTTTATGTGAAGATTTTTCTTCCCTTCCAACTTGTGTCTTATTGAAACAGTTTAATTGAAGTAGCACAATGGTAACAGCAGGGAAAGCTTCTTTTGTGGTCCTTTTTTGTGATTTATTATATTATATATTTTATGTATTATATATTTATATATTATATATTATATATTACATATTATATATTAGTTTTATATATTATATGTTTATATGTTATATATGTTATATATAATATAAATATATATAAATATAAAAATAAAAATAAATAGAAATAGAAATAAAAATAAATAGAAATTAAAATGAATATATATTTATATATAAATATATATTATATTAATTGCAGCATCTAGTGGCAAGAACAAAAAACGAGAAAAAATGGGAAGACCCACAGGATATTTGTGTCCAGTGTGCTGCTGCAAAGTGACTTGGTGCAGATGACAGAAACCCAAAATATCTGATGAGCCTGAGGTTCATGAGGTTCATTTGTGCATGCAGGACACATTTAGCCAACAGTGAAACAGTAAAAATACCTCTGAATTGATGGTTTCCTCTACAATCTTCTGCTGGATTTTTGGTTGGTGTTTTTTTCTTTATTCTAATTTGGCTTGATGCAGTCAAAGCATTTCTTGTCTTCCTTCATGGACTACAATGTGAATAGAGACCGGAAAATCCAGTCAGGTAATCTGAGTTCATACAGCAGAACAAGCATGGCCCTCATTGCATCCCAACATCTTTAGTATCTGACCTCTCTTAATCTGAAACAGTGTCTGATTTGTCACCTGGAGGGGATTTAGTTCAACTTTGCCTGCCAAGGTTGAGAAATTTGGGATGAAATGATGTCAGGAATGTCCAGAACCAACCATGAAAGCTGGTGGCAGCTGTGGCATCACTCATGGCCATGTTCAAAAGTGTTTTCTTCCTCTTGCTTTGCCTGACTGCAGTCCTTCAGTGCTATTTGTTTCTCTAATACTGGAAATTGTTGCATTTGGAAGCTTTCCATTTATCAGCAATAACTAAGCATTTATTGCAAAACACTGGGAAAGATGAGCATAACAAAATAAAATAAAGAAAAAAAGCACCCTGAGAAATATTGGTGAGAGGAAGCTTTACAAATTCACATCCAATACAGGTCTGAAGCAAGGAGGGGAAAAAATAACTGTAAGTTTATAGTGGTTAGAAAACTGTGAGAAATTTATACGTAAACCTTTAAAATTAATTGACTGTGCTAATTAAAATTAGAAATAGGCTATTTAAAATGATTTGTCTTCTCCTACTTTAGTTCCCTCCTTAGAAAAACGTAAAGTTCAACGTGGTAGATGCATCACAAGGAAGAGATGCCAATAAACTGTCACACTAAGTAAATAGCAAAATAAAAAAGGATGTAGGTTTGTAGAGAACCTTATCCTTAAGTAACAGCACTCTTGTACGTGGTATTCAGATATTTTCTCCTCATAAGTTGCTCAAATAATGATGGTCCAATAACTCCCTATGCTAAGGATTTTACCCAAACCATATTTTTCTCCTCTGTTTAAATACAAAACACTTCAAGCATAGACAAAGACCAGTAAATTCTCTGTGTCTGGACTTCCCTGGTAAATTCTCTCCCAGTGGCTGTAAGCAGTGATGTTGATCAAAGAGGTTGAAAGGTACACGTAAACCTCAGTTCTGTTGGGTTATTTAATACATGTGTAAGATATTAATGACAAATTTTCATGCTTCACCTGTTTTTATGGCCTTATCGAATCCATTTTCCTTCCTCTAGACAATAAAATCATTCTACTTTTTGTTTGGAGGAAAACTAGAATATGACTAGTTCAGCCAAGAAATTGGGGAGAGGCAGGAGGAATGATTGCAGCTTGGGGACAGGGAGTGTGCAGGGGAAGCCAGAAAACCTGAAAGCAATCTGCAATTAAATAATAGCAATCATTTTGGAGGGAGAAAATGGAAGTATAAACAAAGCTAGCTGAAAATTGAAGTTAATGATGCAAATCGCACTGAGATTTCAGGGTCTCAAATAGGAGCAAACTGGTGTATTAAGGAGAGGGGGTCTCCATGAAGAATATTTAGCATGAATTAGTGACTAATAAGCCAAGGAAGTTGCATTGAAAATCAGCAAGTGTAGAGCAAGAGGGGAATCAGGAGACACCATAATCTTGTGGCCATGCCAAGCTGGTGCTGCCAGATGTTATTTAGTGGCTGATTATTTCTGTCTCCCAGTCACACCTTCACACTGTTGGAGAGATGTTTGGGTGAACTGGATTGAAGAATTCTGTGGTGTTGTGAGGTCCCCAGGGCGAGGTGAGAGATGAGAATTGTCTCCAAGTTCTCAGAGGCTGATTTATTATATAATGATATTGTATTATATTAAAAGAAATTATATACTAAGACTATAATAGAGAAAGAGAAAGGAGACATCAGCAGGCTTGACAAGAATGATAATGAAAGCTCGTGACTGACTCCTCAGAGTCTGACACAGCTGGCTGTGATTGGTCATTAATTAAAAACAATTCACATGGAACAAATCAAAGATGCACCTGTGGGTAAACAATCTCCAGACCACATTCCCAAGCAATGAGATAATTATTGTTTTCATTATTTTCTGAGGCCTCTCAGCTTCTCGGAAGAAAATCCTGGGCAAAGAGGATTTTTCAGAAAATGTCATGGTGACAGAATGCCTGTGGGTTCAACCCCTGGGGAGGGGAAAGGTAAATGTTAAATCCATGGATTCCCCAGTTCCATTTGTCCCACGAGGCACAGCTTGGGGACAGCACATGGGGAAATGAGGAGTAGCTGGGGCAAAGCTCTGCTGGCTTTGGGTGATCAGCAGAGTGCAGAGAATCAGTCCCAGGAGGAATTGAGAGTGCAATCTGTGGAGTTTAGCCACGTAAGAGGGAGGCTTGCAGCAAGCAAGACATCTGCTCATGATTAAAGACAGCACATATTTCTTCCTCAAAATTAAAAGAACACTTTCACCTTGACTTAATATTTGATAAGGATGATGTTGATGAGCACAAAGGCAGGCTGATGGAGAATGATGATAATGGCACTAAAAGTCAGAGCAGGTTCAGTGCATTCGTGTGGATGAGAGGAGATAATCCTCCTCCCAGCATATCAAAACTGATAGTGTTTTCCTTATTTTTCTGTAATTCTGACACACAAAGTGTCAAGAAAAAATAAATCTCTGGTCAAGATCCACTACTGGAAAGCATTTACAAAGAAGAAAGTGATATATGTAAAATTATAATGCAATAAATGGTGTCATGGGATTCCCTAGAGTAGGATGAGATTAGCTCCGTTATCTCACTTCCATGATATGTATTTTCAACACTGGGGAATACATGTACAGCTAATCTATATATATATTTAAGGGCTAATAACTGTTATTATGACATAGGGTGGAGCATTAATAATTAAGAACGAAAAGATGTAGAATAATACAAGAATGGAGAAATCTCCACAATTATCTTCATTAAGGAGTTTGGCATTAAAAAGGAGGAATGTGTCAATGAAATATTCCAGTAGCTCAAAGCCAAGCATCACTGACAATAGGGGAGGAGGTGTGCATGACACGAGAATTGGATTTTGCTAAGGATTTGAAGTAATAGCAGTGGGATGAAATGTAATAGTTGAGAGTCATTCTCATAGGAGCTGCTGTATGTAACTAGTATATAAATCACCAGCTGAAAATGGCATAAAGAAAAAAAACCAACTGAGTATTACAAAGATAAACTATAAATCACCAATACCTAATGTGACTGTGAAGAAATCTTGGGTTACTCCTAGCAGAGGGAAAAAAACAAGAAAAGAATAAAATCCCAGGAGGTGGCTGACACCATAACAGGCCTGTTATGAATAGGGCTGGCTTCCCACGTTAAAGAGAGGTGAATTCTCATGAGAAACAGGCATGAAGAAATATTATTAATAACAGGGGAATGGGATGCCCATATACAGAGAAAGGAATTAATATTGGCTCGTTCAGACTGCAAGGTAAAGGCTGCCTGGAGCCTGGGGCTGCTCTCACACCACAGCAGGGAGGGGAAACCAAAATGCAGCACTGGGCTGGTCCCAGGGAATGGGCTGGTGCTGCCTGTGAACCAAACAAGGCTGGAAATTTGGGGCTGCAGATGAGACCAGTGAGGAAATACAGAAGGAGGGCATGATAATTCAACCTGGCTGTAAACAGGAGCTGGATAAACTTGTGAGAGAGAGAGAGGGCAAATTAATTCTCTCTCTGTGAGAGCAGCAAACCCAGCGTGTCACACCGGAGGTGACTCTTCAAGGCTGGGGATGTGAAATCCAGGGGTGAAATTCAGTGTTTGCTGAGCCTCAGTTTACTCTGGGCTCCAGCTGGACACAGAGCTGGTCACCACCAGGCTGGGACGGTGACCATGCCACCACTGACCCCAGCTGGACACAGGGCTGGTCACCACCAGGCTGGGATGGTGACCATGTCACCATTGGCCCCAGCTGGACACAGGGCTGGTCACCACCAGGCTGGCAGTGTCACCGTGCCACCACCAGCCAGGGTGTGACAGGAGCTGTCCCTGCTGTCCCCAGCCCTGCCAGCAGCTCAGGGACAGCCTGGGGAGGGATCCTGTGCCTCTGCCTGCTGGAGAAGAAAGGGTCAGCACAGGGCTGCAGACAGGGAGCTCATTGTCCCTGGGAAAAACGCCCGAGTTCTCTGCCATGCTGACTGGTCTGATAATCAGAAACTCTGCAGTTGCTGAAATATACTCTTTAAACATCATCAATAAGATGCTCTGGCAGCTGGATTTCAGACCTCATGCTGGGGCATAAGAAAAAGTAAATCTACAAAGTCTGAAGTTTCTTGTTCCCTGTCCAAAAACTGGACTGCAAACAGATAGAATTTTTTAACTATGCTTTCAGGTTTTTTTCCTTCCCATCTTCTGTACTTTTTATTTCCCCAGAAAGGTTGAGATGCAATATTTTAGTTTGGTTGCTGCTGAGTTATAAACACACTTAGGCCTAGCTTGAATAAAAAAGAAAGAAGCTGTCATTAGTTAAAGATAACAAATCTCAGGCTAAAACACTTCCCAGTCTCCCACATCTGCCCATTGGGCCCCTTTACTCCTGCTGCATTGGGCTTTTCTAACCCCATGGCTGAGCACTAATAATTAAGTCAGAAAGTGCCGAGGTAATTAATCTTTCTGAGGCAATAGAGTTTGATTGATCTTCCACCTTTAATCAAATTAGCTTGCACGTAGGCGGGGGAATGTAAAGGCTGGGCAGGGCTCTGTAGCACTCTGAAGTGCCAGCCCAGTGAGAGCGCCATGAATCACAGCTGGGAGCCTCAGAGCCTCCTCTGAGGGCTTTAAACACCTCTGAGGGATTTAAAACTTGGGAATCTGGGAGAGATCCCCACCAGGATGAGCTCCCCACTCCTGTTTTATTGTGTGTCTCCCTTAGGGGGGCAGGTTCTGTCTGCCTGGAACCTGTTTGAGGGCACTGAGGCAGCAAGCTGTGTGGATTTTCCAGATGTTTCAGCTCTTTGTTTCTAAAAATATTTTTATTTATAAAAGTAAATTATAGTTATACTATAGTTATATTATCATATTATATTATAATATATACTATAATATTATAATATATACTATAATATACGATAATATACGATAATATACGATAATATACGATAATATACGATAATATACTATAATATACTATAATATACTATAATATAATATAATATAATATAATATAATATAATATAATATAATATAATATAATATAATATAATATAATATATAGAATAGAATGTTAGTTATTATAGTTATTATATTATGGTATAGTTATTATATATTATAATATATATTATATATAATATATTATATATAATATATTATATATATTATAATATAATATAATATGTATAATATAATATTATAATATATAATAACTATACTATAATCATTTTATATATTATATATAATTCTATAACTATTATAAAAATTATAATGTTATATATTATAGTTCTTATATTATGTTCATTATACTTTTATAAGTTATACGTTTTTGATAAAAATAATTTTAGTTATCGAGTTATTCAAACAATATTAGTTATGGGGAGTGAAGCAAGCCAAGAGAAACTCCTATAAAAAAAAGCCTGATGATATTCTGGATTTGTTCGTGCCTGCAGAGTGGCTGAAAGGGCAGACTGGAGAGGTCAATTTGCAATGATACAGATGAGTGGCTTTTGCAAGCAGATTTTCACTTGTACCTGAGAGGATAGAGATTGCATATTCAGAAATAATTCCACGATTTGGTAATTTGATCCCTGGGCACCTGACTTAAGAGTTATTAAAGCAGCTGACACAAAGAGGGGAAGATGGACAAAGCAAATTAAATTAAAAAATGCAAAAGCAAAAAGATTGTCCCACTTGGCCTCTCAGTCAAACACAGCACTATAAACACAGAACTGAATTTTCAAATTTTATACTTTCTGTGTATAAGGAGCACTCTTTATAAATTATTTTTAAAGTATATTTTAGCTATTTTATTGCTGATACCAGAATATAAAACCTTGATCTACTCGTTGAAGAAAAGGAAGGTAAAAGCAAGTTTTCTGAGCTGCACCATATTCTTTCATGCGAAATCAATGGGGATTGATGAGGAAAATCAATGGGGAAAATATGCTGGAATTTCTGGACTGCACAGTGGGATGGAGTAACTCAGGCAATGCTGACATATTTGTGAATTAAACTGAATGAAATTCTTGACTGAGGTTTATAATAGGAGTTACTCTCTAAAGAGATTGGAAAGAGAAGCTCCACCTTCACTCACTTCTCATGGAATAATGAGGAGCCTTTAAAGCATTTGTTTTGGTGGGGGCATTTTTAATAATAAATGAGATCTGACATTTATAAACAGTGATTTAGTGGCAGATGTTCTGTGACATAAATTTATGTTATCACTTAAGCTGACATGGTAATGGCTAATCCTATTTGTTCTGTTTATGAAAGTTTTAAAATAGATTGCTGTGGTGAGCAGGCTGGTGGGGCAGAGAAGGAGAGAGAACAAATTCCTTCCCTCCAGTTTTCCAAACTCTTTCAGCTCTGACTGTCTCTCTGCTTTGTCTCAAACTTTCTCTACTTTCTTCTTCTGAGAGCAGAAAAACACAGATGATGCAATTTCTATTTTTTCTACCAAATCAAGCTAATCAGTCGCTGCAAGAGGAGCTTTTAGCAATATCAAATATTAAGATTTTTTTAGAGTTGACTTCCTGTTTTAAAAATGGAAATATGGGGGGGAAAAAATTGTCTCTTTTGTATAATTTAAGCCATGTGAAAAATTTCATAATTATAATTTGATTTGAAGCATCATAATTTATTACTTGATTTCTACTGTGATTAATGAAAAATATATATAATGAAATATATTTAAAGACTGTCTGCAGCTACCAGTCTGTCTTAGAAATTAAATAGAAAAATTGTATTTGTTGAACAAAGCAGATTCCCAAGTGATGGTGCATTTCAAGTCACAGCATTTGCTGACTCAAAGCTGATCAACTCAATAAACCCAGTCACTGTTGTTCGTGTTTGTGTAGAGATGTGGTCATCCTTTAATCTGATTTAACTTTTGGTAGGGAAACAGGATTGATCCAATCTTGAAGCACGCATTAGGAACAACTAGAATTGTTCCAAAGGGTCATTTGTATCCATATATTCCTGAATAGGGGAGATGTTTTTACCTTTACTCTTTAAATAACTTTTAGCCATCTGGAAAAGCAGCATATTGTTAATAAACTGCTGTTTCTGTCTTTTTTTGAGGCTGTATGATTGGCATTGTGATATTTTTTATTTTTGGTTGCTGTGCAAGCCTTGTGCAGGCTGCTCACCAGAGGAACAGGGGCTGGTGTCCCTGTGCCTGCTGCTGTTCCAGCCACTGGCACTCTTTGTGAGCCCTGCAGCTCACTGATGTGATGTACCCATTCTCAAAATAAAATATATTTGCCTGCCTTGAGCTGAGGAGACCTGGGCAAAATATTTATGATCATACTTTTGGATTTATATTCCACCAGAGGTTGAGATTCTCACCTTTGTGTTCAACGCCCATAAATAATGTTGCTGTTCCTAGTTAGTGGCAGGGTTTAGCAGGGATTCTGCTTTATTCCGGTGCTGTGTGAGTCAGTAGTGCTCTGATTAATTCAGGTGACATTCTAATTGGTGTTAAATGCTTTCAGAGGCAGCTCCAGTCCCATGTCCCCATCTCACAGTTGCCAGCCTGGCCTCGCGCTGTCTCGGCTTGCACACATCCATTCCCGTGTTTCAGTTGGAATTAGGTGGTGAAATCCCAGGATTACAGAGACAATTTGGCTCTGTGTTTGTGGGCTCTGAGCACATTGGGGCTGATTTTCTGCTCCCAGTGCAGTTGCAGTAAAACCATCACAAATACCTGTAGAACACAAGTGGAGCAGATCTGTACCACAAACATTGCATGCTAGCAGCTCTTCTATGTGCAAGTCAGCTCTTGTTTTTATTTTACCCGTACAAATCAGTTAGCTCAGGGATTTCTGATTGCCCAGGGTCAATCCCACTGCTGGTGTGAATGTGGAGGAGTGAGGTAGAGCAGAACTGGATAAACCCTCAGCTTTTCTGGCTCCTTTGGAATCCTCTCTGCCCCTGCCATGCCTTGGTCCCAAACAGCTCTGTTGTGATCCTTGTTGACGGGGCTAAAGCTCTGCCTAAAGCCTTGAGGCATCAAATTAAAGTTCTGCCCTTATAGCAATAAATACTACTACTACTACTACTACTACTACTACTACTACTAATAATAATAATAATAATGTCATCATAGGAAGCACCAATTGATCCATCCAAAATGCTATTTCCAGGAAAAGGCATGGCTCTATGGCCTGCTGGACTTCAGTTCCTCTCATTCTAAATAACCCTGTGTCTGTGGAGCTCCAGCGAGAGCAATCATGCTCTTTCAATAGTTGCTCTTTTACCTGAGTGATGTTCCAAACCCAGTGTCCCAGAAGATGTGTCCTCTATAGGGTGAGATATTATAGAGTCTGGCCCTCATCTAATACTTTAAAAGAAAGCAAACCTTTCTCTGCCAAGAAAGGCTTTATTCCTGTCCCACACTAATCATACACCAAAGAACTATTTAGGAATAGAAAGGCAACCTTTGCCTCTCCTCCTTAGTTGTAGTGCATATAAAGAAAAACAGTGGCAATGAAAAGAAATAGGAGTAGTGAGAGAAAGCACTTTGAAAACTATAAAGGCAAAAATTATTTTTATCTCATTAGAACTGATATTAAAGCTTTTCTTTGTACACATTCTCATTTTTTTACAGAGGGTCAAACATCACCGATTACAGATTCTGCTGGGGCTGACCTCTCATCCTTCTGTCTCTAAAATTAGCTCCCCATTTCTCTTTTTTGTGAAGATCACAGGGATCTTTCTCCATCACCCCCTGATTGCCCTAACCTGGAATGTATTCAGAGTATTGAGAAAAAAGGGTCCCTCTGTAAATGAAGCAGATCCTTTTCCTTGTGCTGCTCTGTCCTGGGAATGGAATAACATTTGTTGTGTCTGTGTGTAGGGTCATGTGAGAATTAGGAGTTTAGATTATTACAGCATGATTTGTATGATTAAAAGCATGTAAACACTTAAATAATCTGCTTGGATATTGAATTATGCAGTTTTCCATTCAAGGATTTATAATTAAAAAATGTTAACTTTTGGAAAAAGGACGAGATGCTTCCTCCTACATTTTATTTTATTTTTTTATTTTACATCTGCTAAAGTACAGAAAGATTTCAAAAGTGCAAAATCTGCCTCATAATTCTTTTTTAATGCTTTCTATAATACCGAGTTTCAGGATTTGTTTCCCCTTTGGAGCACAGATACAAAGGAACACAGTTCTGCTTTGCACATTCATCTCTACCCTCTGCTATCAACTCTGTATCTCCCATCTAAAGAGTTCAAGAGAAATCATAATACCAGGAAGCAGATGTTTTCTCCTTTGTATGACACCTATTCTTGCTGAATGGGGGGAAAAGATGGTAAATGTGGGGGGACATTAATATTTCTTGTTAGAACGTGCTTCACAGCCCGAAGAACCTCATACACATAATGATAATCAAATGTCAGCAAGTGAAAATAGGGATTTGTTAAAAAACAGCTGTGCAGCACAACTCTTTGACAGGAACAGAGGAATGCCTCATCCACTAAAATTCACAGAATTTATTTAGCAGGAACTGTGGCTGCTCATTTCCATCAAGACAGAAGGTTAACAAGGCTGAAATGGATGGGGCTGGCTCAGCCTCGTTTCATGACCATGGGAAAAAGGAATTTATTTTTTAACTCTGCCAGAGCTCTCCCTTCCCTCCCAGCAGCTTTCTCTGTGCCCCATGCTGCAGTTTCAGTGCAGCTTTTAATGCAGCATCATCCTGCTGCTCCCTGAGGATGTGTCAGGGACAGGTGACACTCAGCGACTCTGCTGCTAAATGCTCTTGCCACCATGTATTTGTAGGTTTTTGTAGATGTTTTCAGGGGTTTTTTTGGGTTTTTCTAGGTGTTTCCAGGCGGTTTTAAATTTTTGTAGGTGTTTTCAAGTGTTTGTAGGTTTTTTTAGGTGTTTGCAGATCTTTGTACGCGATTTTAGGTGTTTTCAGGTGTTTGTAGGTTTTTATAGGCATTTTTAGGTGTTTTCAGGTGTTTTTTAAACTTTTCCAGGTGTTTTTAGTTTTTTTTCAGCTGTTTTTAGGTGTTTGTTGGTGTTTGTAGGTTTTTGTAGGTGTTTTTACATGTTTTAACGTGGTTTTGGGTTTTTTGTAGGTGTTTTCAGGTGTTTGTAGGTTTTTGTAGGTGTTTTCAGGTGCTTGCAGGTTTTTAGGTGTTTTTTAGGTGTTTTTAGGTGTTTTCAGGTGTTTGTAGGTGTTTTTAGTTGTTTTCAGGTGTTTGTAGGTGTTTTTAGGTGTATTTAGGTTTTTGTAGGTATTTTTCAGGTGTTTGTAGGTGTTTTCAGGTGTGTGTAGATGTTTGTAGGTGTTTTCAGGTGTTTGTAGGTATTTTTAGATGGTTTTTAGGTGTTTGTAGGTGTTTTCAGGTGTTTGTAGGTGTTTTCAGGTGTTTGTAGGTATTTTTAGGTGTCTTTTTTGGTGTTTGTAGGTGTTTTCAGGTGTTTTCAGGTGTTTGTAGGTATTTTTAGGTGTTTTTCAGGTGTTTGTAGGTGTTTTCAGGTGTGTGTAGATGTTTGTAGGTGTTTTCAGGTGTTTGTAGTTGTTTTCAGGTGTTTGTAGGTATTTTTAGATGGTTTGTAGGTGTTTTCAGGTGTTTGTAGGTATTTTTAGGTGTTTTTTAGGTGTTTGTAGGTGTTTTCAGGAGTTTTCCCCAGGGTGATGTTGCAGCACTGCCCCATTTCCCAGTGGAGGTGCCAGGGTGAGCTCCTGTATCCTGAGCAGCTCACGTTTTTCTTCTTTTCCATGCTCAGAAACATCTTATCTCCCTTGGCCTTTGTGGCTGCATTGCCAATCTTTAATTTCTCTGTCATTTCACTGGATCAGGAAAAATTCTGGGTTTTTTTTTTAGCCAAGGATCAGCAGCTGTGTCAGCTCACCCACTCGGTGAGCTCAGGAACCAGCCCTGCACCCCTGGAATGCAGGAGAGCTTCCCAGCTGCAGCACTGATGAGGCTCTGGGATATACAGAACAGAATTGTGCTGCATTGATGCTTTGAAAATTGATTTTCCTTTAAGCTGTAACTGCACCCTGCTATTTACAGCCACTGGGAGAAAGTGGCAATGATGTTCTGCACTCAACAGTCCCTGACCTGTAATGCACAATTTGCAAATAAGCACAGAAGAGTAAACAGGGGCTCACAGAGATTTATTTTATATTTTTATTTATTTTCTGTGAGACTGGCACAGCCAGGCATCTGCATTCCTAATTCACATTCCCTCCATCCTCTGCCCCCCAGGAAATATTCTCTAATCCATGAGCGCTTTCCATGCTGAGGTGAGATGTTAAATAGCAAGATTTGCTTCTAAATAATAAGATTATGATACAAACCGACAAGAACAGGGATCTCAAGGTTAAAGATAGCATTTCTCATTCAATCTGAGCTGGTAGAAGGGAAGAAAGAGATTAGAGAAAAAGGAAAGAAATAAAAATAATAAATAAAATAAAAACTCTGCCAAAGTGAAGCTGTGACTACATCAAGATATTCAAGACACATCATAAAAAGGCTTTTAAATCTGATGTTAATACATACATATATATATATGTGTGTGTGTATATATATATATAATGAGGGTATATTTGTTTTCCATTGTTAAAATATTTCTGTAGAGACAAGATCTTTCTCAGGTGTTTGCTCCAAATGTACCTGTTTCAAATCATCATGGTCTTTGTGGCTAGTGCAGCTTCTTGCTAGAAGAGGGACATATTTAAGGCAGATGGCAGTTTTTATTTTTTTTTTCCCCACAGCAGTGGAAGATGGTTCCAGTAAAAATATACTATCTTTATTCAGATGTCCATGGTAACAAAGAGAAAAATAAAGCAGATTTTTCTCTCAGCGAAATCCCTTTGAAGACAAATGTGGTTTTTTGCTTTTTGGGTTTTTTCCTTACTCTAGTATTGGTATTGCTGGAACATGTTTGAATGTTAAGTGTTTTCTCTGAGCTTCTGCTAAGATTCTGCTCTGAAACAGAAAACTGTAAAATCAGTGAGATAAACCCCAGTGTTTTAGTTCTATTCCAAAAATATTCACTTTCCAGAAGAGAAGTTCAGCTGAAAAGTGAGGTGCCACTTTTCTTTCATGTTTTGTAGGAATAAGGCATCTTTCTCTGGAGTCCTTGATGGATCTTGCCTGTTCCCTCCCCTTGTGTCAGTAATTTATGTAACTTCTGCTCGTGCCAGAAGAAGCTGTAAAATGTATTTGTAAATTACTGTTTGAGAATCTCAAGCTAGAAGACCCGGTTTGTTTGATGTGAAAATAATTCTGGTTTCATGTGTAAGATATATAAACTGCACCAGTAATGTTGCATTGATTGTGCTGCTTTGTTTGGGAAAAAAAAAAAAAAATACAAGCAACCTTGAGTGAACAAGGCAATTTGCAGCTTTGATTAAATAGAGCAGACAGAGGAATGGCTCTGAGGAGGAAAATAAGAGCTCTGAAGCTGTGGACAGAGCAGTTCACTCAGCACAGATTTTATCCTCATTTTCCTTTCCTATGCTTCAGCTTGGTCACATATTCAGCAGCAGAATGATGGGTTTGTAATATTATTTTACCAAAAGAAATCAAACTTAGCTCTACCTTTGAGCAGGGTCCTTGTTGCCCTCAAGGATCTTAAAAATTATTAAAAATCTATGTACCAGTGAGTGAGCCCTGGTGCCAGGGGGGTTTTGGGTACTCCTGCTCTATTGACATTTTCCCAGTTCAACTTTGGGGTCCATACTGGGACAGAAGTTCCCCAGGCTCTGTCTGGCCAATTTGGGATCAGTCCCCAAAATAATCTTTCAGCAAATATAATGCAGCTGTGGAGTGGTTAATAGCCAGAACTATCAATCTATAAATCACTACAATTGCTGCCTGCAATTATAAAGCCAAGACATAAATTAGGGAACTCTGGGCAGCACTGTAAGCACAGCTATGCCCAATTTTACTATGAAGGGCAATAAATAAAGTGATATTCAGAAATTGCATCTTCTATGAATAAATGCAAATAAATTGGACATGAAGGCATTTTGGGTGGTTGAAGAGAGTGCTTGGATTTTCAGCAATGACAGACCTAGATAAAAGACCATTCTTAATGTACAGCCACCCCAATAGCTTTAATGTACAGCAGAAAAGGAGAACTTTGTTTCAAATCTAAGTTGGAAATAATCTTTAACACTGAGATTCTGCCAATGGCTGAATAATACAGAGACCCATTTTCCCCAGTCACCTGGAAAACAAACTACCTGTATGTAAATTCAGCACCTTTGATCAAAAAAAACCCCAAGTTTTGAAATATATTTTCATTTTAACATTGAAAGTTGCATGTGCTTGGAAAGCTGAACAGCATGTCTGCCTTTAGCCTGTGCTCATTTATAATGAGTAATTATCTAATGATGATGGTGTTCAGCATGCATGAGAGCTCCTGTAGCAAGATTTGGAATTTTAAGGAAATACTGTAGATCAAATGATAATGTCTCATTTGTATTCTCTCAGTTCCCCAGTCACTCCTGCATTACAGAAATGGACTGCAAATCTGCACCAGTGTTGTGTGAGACGGGAAAAGGCTCAATAATCCTCAAACGGTGCAAACAGTTCCTCCCCACACCTGGCAGCTCCAGGGGAGGCTGTCCCGAGGAAATCACACCTTGTATAAAATGAGTTCTCAGTCCTGTCAGGAGCAGCGCCGCTCCTGAGGACTGCAGGGATAATTAAGTGCATAAATGGAGGCAGAACGAGCTCTGAGTGTGTGGATGTGTGCTGTAATTCCTGCCACCCTTCTCTGCCTGCAGGATCTGGTGATCCCTCTGTTGGCCTGGGGTGTAGGAATTGTAGGAACAGTTACCTGAGCAAAAACTTCTATTTCCACTAAGAAATGGCAAGTTTGGTAATCCAGTTAAAACTTCTTTTTTTCTTTTTTCTTTTTTTTTTTTCTGTTAGTTAAACAGACAGGAATCTATATAGCAAAATAAAAATTGTTTCTGATGTTAAAGGCAAAGAATTAGAAATGTGAGCATCCTATTTTAAAAAAGATTTAGGAGTTTTCCACTGACAGTAACAGTAATTTGGCTTTTATTCTAATGTCAGTACTTTCCACTGTGGAGGAGATCTGCTTGCATATATGCACATCTCTGCATATTTATCTGCCTCCATAATGTGAACAAATTACTTTTGCATCTCAGCATACGTATCTGCAGATGCATGCATCTCATCTCCCTCTGACTGATGGCTCTGTCTTGCTTCATTCAACGTTTTCTCCAAGGCACTCTCAGGGAGCTTTGCTGGGGAAAGCCAGACCTGCCCCTGAAAGGTAAAAAATTGGCAAAATCAGGGGGCAAAATGCTGTCAGGGCCAGCCTGGACACAGCCCTGCAGAGCTTTGAACTGCATTCTGTACTTCGATTATCTCCTCTGAGCACTTGCAGGGGATGCAGTGGCTCTACCCTGAATGAGCACAGTTAAGTAGGTGCATAAGTGTTTCCAGGCTTTAGGCTTTACAAGCTTTCATAATTAGTGCTCCAGACAACATTAATTAAAGAGTACTTTAGAAAGAATATAGCTGTTTAAAGCTCTCCAGTGGTTTGCATCTTATGCAGGGATCCCAATCAATGCAGCACATGGGGAATCCACTCAGAGAGGCAGGCATGATTACAGTTTAATGTAATCTGTATATACATCTTTGGAATTGGATATAGCAAACACAAGTGCACACAAAGTCACTTCAGTTCAAGGACAGTTCAATAAAAGACAGTAATAATGAAAGAAACATATGTTTTCATTTTCATCATCATTTCTTCAAGGGCTGTGATCTGTGGTAATCAAATATGATGAAGAGGGAGCTTTTCCTGAGGCTAGCAATATTTCTCTTATTTCCTTGGAAATAAGAGCCTTGGGACAGTTAGAATTTGTATCTTGCTCATCCTTCTGTTGTTATATATTTGAGGAAGAGTTAAAAGTGAAACACTGACTGATAGTTTTTTATGAAAAAAAAAAAAAGACATTGAATTGTTAAACATGATGGCATATCTGATTTATTGTGCAAGGCTGGTTTGAATGGTTTTGTCCCACTGCACTTGGGATGTGATGAAGATGACTGCAGACAGATGACTCTGTCTCCACAAAACCCTCTGAGTGTCATGTGGCAAATTTTGATGTGTGATTGAGGGTTGTGTTGGGCAATATAGGATCCCCTGCAGCAGCTCTACTTAAGGCTTAGGCACAGTTTAAATTCTTGACATTGCTTGTCTTTCATGCTCTTTTCCTCCCATATTGAGATAATTTCCAAACGCTGATGAAGAAAATTACTGCATCTTGCACTGATATAGTTGTGAAGGCACAATAAAATTTGACATCTTCCATTTAGTGTGCCTTGATCAGAAATAGGTCTATCACTCAGAACAAATTATTTTGAAGCCTAAAGCAGGAAGGATATAATAGTTAGGCACAAAATTACCTGATGGGTTTTTAATCACCCTGACAATTATAAAATAAAGGATCTCTGTCCATTATTGAAAGATGAACAAAGACCAAGAATAGAAAAGGAGACAATGACAAAGTAAATGATTGAGGGGGTGGGAGCCTCCTGTACTGTGTAAAAACTTGAAAGATGCTCAGCAGTGACTCAGAGATTTCCTTGAGCACCCTGAGCTGCTTTTCAGCTGGCTCTGAGTGTTAACACACTCAGAGAAAACACTCTGACAGAAAAAATACTGAAAAACACCTGGACAATTTACTTGTCTGCTTGTTTTTCTGGCATGTTTCCCTGGAAAAAAGTGGAGGACCCAGAATGAATGCCTGAGGTGTGGAAACACATCCAAGGCTCTGGGAGGCTCCAGGCAGAGCAGGGCTGCAGCAATTCTTTGGGAATGGAGGAACCTGAGCCCACAGAAACTCCATCTTCACTGTAGTGACAGGATTCCTCTTCAGAGGGGTCAAAGATAAACAATCTGCAGGTCTGTAAAGAGTATTTCTCTGTTTTCTTTGATTTTTTTTTTAATTTTTATAAAGTATTTTATTTTTGTAAAATATTTTGGAATGTTTATAAAATATTTTATATTTTTATAAAATATTTTATATTTTTATAAAATATTTTATATTTTTATAAAATATTTTATTTTGATTTTTTTTTTTTCCTATATGTGCTTTCCACTCCCTCTCAGCACTGCTCCCAAAAGTCCCACTTAGTGAAATCAGGTACTGATGACACAATAATTATTAACCAGATAAGTTTGATTCATCATCATCATCTCCTCTGGTCTCCACTCCATGCCAGTGACTGCTGATTATAAATATCATTAGTGAAACAGAAATCAGCACAGTGAACTCAGGTTTCTTTTTTTTTCAAGCAAGGGGCTTTTTTCAGCATTCAGGTCCCCATAGGCTTTTAATCAAGGTTATGGGAAAGTCCATAAAGGGAAGTCCATAAACTTCCCACTGAATATTTAGCAAGCTGAAGGTCGTGGCAGGCAGGAGATCCCAAGGACGAGGGAGATGCGATTGCAATCCAAGAGCAGAGGAGACCTGGAGATAAGCAGAGCTTTGTCCACAGATAACATCTGCCAGAGCAAACACCAGAGTCACCTGGCAGCTTCTTCTGTGGGATTTAATTTTCCCAGTATAAACAGCCATAAAAGGGGTAAACACAAGTGGGTGCTGTTTGCAGGAATGTAGTCACTGAACTCCTTTGAAATGATGATTGAAATCCAGTCAGAAAAATTTTAAAAAGGAAACTATTTCAGTGTAGTTTTATACTTTCTTTTTTTACTGACCTGAAATCCTAATTCCTTCACGTTTTTTTTAATAAATTCTCTAAACAGCCCCTACTATACTAAAGTGTAACGCCTGTTTACATGTTCAGCCAACAATTTTTCTTTGCTAGATCTTTTTTAATTGAACAATTTTTAACAGTCTAGTCGTGACAACATTTTCCTGTGTACAAATGGAAAAGCAATCTTGCAGAAACACTGACCCATGCCCATCCAGCAGCTATAAAAATATAATTATAGCACTCTGCATAGTGCATGGAGTGAATATTCAGGGAAGTTATCTGAAATGTCAGGCTGAGGAGGGTACAGAGTGTCCACTGTGCAGTGCCCAGGTCTGTGCCCAGGAGCTCTGGATGCTCTGAGTGGGGCTGGGGTGGCAACACCTGCAGCCTCTGCCTTTGTGGCCATCCTCAGAACTGCCTGGAAGTTCTCCCAAGTAATTATTGCACTTTAACCTGGGTGTTTCCTCAAGCTGAGGTGTTCCTAACCCCTTATCTGTAGCAAAATTCAATGAAATATTTAATGCTTAGTTTCATAGTCTGTTCTGATTAGTTTAGATATAAATTCTATACTAGAATTTATACTATATATATAGTATATATATGCTATATTATATTAGTATAGTACTATTATATAGTATACTATACTATATAATACTAATATAATACTATATAATACTATATTATACTATATTATTATATTATTATATAATATAATACTATATAATATAATATAACGCTATATTAGTATTATATAGTATAGTATACTATATATAGTATATATATACTATATACTAATACCATATTACTATATATATACTCTATATAGCACATATAGTATATATATAGTATATATACATTTAGTATATATATACGTATATACGAATATATACTAGATATAAATTCTATAAAATAGTATAGAAATATAAATAGAATTGTATTGAAATTATATATAAGTATAGAAACATAAATATGAATTATATATAAATATAAATTTAATAAATTAAGTTGTCCTGTAAGTTTTTATCTGAGGATAAAAGGGTGGGCAGGCCTGTGGCTGCCCCTGCATCCCTGGAAGTGCCCAAGGCCACTTTGGACATTGGGGCTTGCAGCAGCCTGGGGCAGAGGAAGGTGTCCCTGCTCATTGATTGCATAGGAGTGGAAATAAATTATCTTTAAGGTCCCTTCAAACCCAAACCATTTTATAATTCTGTTATCTTCCCCCCTGCTTTGTGTAAGAACCATTAAAATATTTACTGTGAATAATTCTGCTGAACTTGGAGGTGGAGATGCAGCTCAAAAGCTGAGCACATCTCATTTCCATTAATGGAATAGCACACACTGTTTTGCAGTAAATCTGGTTAAAATGGGTAGAATGTACTCATAATATTGTCTCTGCCTTAATTATTATGACAGAAGAAAGGCTGCAGAGAAGAAACCATGCTAAAAGTTTTCCCTCCTTTTATTGTACCAGATACTGTTAAGGACCCCAGATGTTGGCAGCTCTGTGACCATCCTAGATCTGGGGTGATTTCCAACAGTCTTTCATCAATCAAATTGTTGATTTGGGGCTTAATTTCTAAGAACTGGATTAATTTTTCTTCAGATTATTCCTTTTATAGTTTCCATTTAGTTTTGTAGAGAGAAGGGAGAGCTCAGAAGAGAACTGTAAGCAAGATAATATTATTTTTTATGATAAAACATTTGAGACGTTTCTGTTACAATGGCTTTGGGTTTTAGACTTACAACCTCCATCATTCAGGGAACAGATTCTTTAGTTCTTGTCAAGCCCTGCCCACAAGGAAGGCTAAAAGTGACACAAGTTTTTCATGAGCAATCTGGAATCTGTTTCACAGGAATCCCTTTTCTCTCCCTAATAAATGAGGTTGCTCACCCCGAGTGGCTGGGCTCTGTCCCACGTGGCTGCTGCTCCTGCCATCCCTGCCCACACCTGTGACGATGAAAAATTGATGAAAAATTGATGGAGCTCAGGAGCAGAGATTTTTTGCATGACTCCTTTCAAACAGGGGAGAAAACACCAGCCTGGGTGACCTCAACCCCAAATCTCACCTCACTGTATTGGATTTAAGGTAATTTTTCCTGTGTGGGGCTGCAGGGCAGGATCCATCACCCCTTGGTTTTGATCATGCTGGCAAACAACCTCTGCCACCACATAAATAATTTCATCTGGAAAGAACCCCACTCGTGCTGCTGTATTTAAAAATACAAGACAAAAAAAAAATTTGAATTGTTCTATTTTTAAGTCCGGCCATAAAATAACAATCAAGCATTGCAACAATGAGACTTGTCTGATAAAAGGATTGAAAAGCTGGAGCAGAAGTTGCTTAATAATAAATGGAATCTCAGTACTTCACTTGTAAGACACTCGTTTTCACTTGAGACTGCGCTGCTCTCGAGATAGAAGAGCTGAAAAGGAGAATATTGTAAACATCCATTATATATCGTTCATGCATATGTCTTGTTCCTCTGCCACTCTGATCATGCAGAGTTACACTTGCAGCACAACAGAAACAAGTTCAGCAACTGATGAAAAAATTAAAAAGCTCGTGTTGGAGATAAATCTTTGAACCCCACCATGTTTAATTTGTGCAGTGGACTTGCGCAGAATGGAAATATCACAAAGTAGAAAGTGTAAAGTCACAAAAAATTAAGTTTGTTTCGCTGGTTTAAGTAGAAAATTTTGTTAAAAAAGGAACAACATTCTAATATTAATACCAGGAACAACATTAAGATAAAAATACCAGGTTAAAATTTAAGTTTTGGTGTTTTGTAAAATTTTTCTCTAATTTATAAACTCAGCTGCTGTCTTACCAGCCCAGTGTAGGACATTTGAGTGTGGACCTATTGAGTTTTATTTTTCCCTGTAAAAATCTTAATACTCTTGTTGAAATACCCTTGATCAAGTGTGCTTGTCTGCCAGAGAATATCAGACATATTCCAGATAAGAAAATCAAAATCTTTCCATCTCTTCTAGCTGGCCTTTATTCAACTCAGTAATGTATAATAGCTTCTCAAAATGTTTAAACCTAATGGATGAAATTGAAATCAGTTCTTCTAGACACGCTTAAGTTTATGTAGATATATTTTAAGGAACACATGGAGGTTGAGTGGTCCTGAAAAATAATTATTTTGCAGATCTGCATTATATATCTAGACTTTGGTGTTTTGGGCAAAAACAAGCTCAGGGTTGTCTGACTTTGAAAAAGCCCAAAAAAGCACAAATGGCCCCGAAAAAGGATGATTTCCCAAGCCACCCCTTGAGCTTCTGTGAGATCCATGAAATTAGGGGGAAAAGGGAGGCTGAGATTAGAGACCCTCAATGAGAAAAACTTCCACAGCACCTCTGCAGAGTATTCTAAACGGTGAGCTTTTGAATAACACGTCATCACTGCAGAAATTCCCTTTATTCCTCTGGGTTGTGCAGCCAGTGCAGTGGCTCCCATATGGATCTCTCATGCATGCAGCTGAAAGGGATTTTTTCTGTTCTTTATGCTTTTTGCATTTTCATTTGTTACCTCTGAAACTATGAAAAGTTTTGGGTGTTTGTTTTTTTTTTGTCTGACGGTTTTGTTTTTCCTCAGAGATTAGGAAGTACTTGTAAACCAAATGAGGGAAGGTATGAAAAACCAGAGATAAAACTATTTCAGGATGAAACTGGTTGAATAACTATTGATCTGGAGAGAATTGGAAATTTAACCCTGTCTCTCACAAACTACAAGATGGTTATTTGATGTGGAAAATAATCTTTATTATATGAAAGGGAATATTAAGGTGTTGATAGATATGAGAGGTATTGATAAAATGAGACATTCAAAATAGTAAAAGGAAATATGTATTATCTGGCAATTGATCTAATAGAGAAAGAGCAAGAATAGTTTAACAAATGTTAAATGATAAATGGGCCACACATGTTAATTGAAGAGCAGCACCTGAAACCTGGCAAGGCTGTGACAGCCCTGCCAGAGAGGGAAAAAGCAGCAAGGAAAGAATGCGTGCTCTTGTCATATCAGAAATATTCATAAATCCTGCATAATTTGACAATGAAATCGTTTGCAGACAGATTAGGCAAGGAAGCACAAAATTATTTATTCTTTCCAGAAAATAAAGCAGACTACAAAAATGAGCAGGATGGCATCTTGTCAGCATCTCTGAGGACTTTATTCAGCCCACGTCCTTCAAATCTGACCTACAGCTGCAAAAAAGGACATGATGAGAGGATAAATGAAAATTCTCCCCATTTTGTGAAATTCAGTGCTGGTTTTTTTCTTTTTACTTTATTATAAATTTCATATAAATTATTATAACAACTCAGCCATATGTCTTCCTGTAATACAGAGAGAGGTGTTAGGATTTGTAGTGGAAAATAATCCTGGAAAGTTGTACTGGAAAATACTCTTTTTCAAGATGGGTAAAGTGAGAAAGAAAATCGTGTTGTTGCTCCGTCCTTGGTGCTGTTTGAGGAAGTTTTGCTTAGGAAGTTGGAGAGAGTTTAATACGTTTTCATTTGGGTTTATGAGACACTCGTAGAATATCATAAAATATAATCAAAGCTGATAATGCCAAGTCAAAACCTGATAAAACTAAAGTACAAAAGTGCTGTGGCATCAACGGAGAATTGTCAGCTAGTTATTTATTGGAGGGCAGTCAAGCTGTGTGGATGACAGAGATTTTCAGAAATTAATTTGAGAGGTCAAGATGGACATTTTTCTCAAATCTTGTCTTTGTGTTCATATTTTTAAGTGTTCATCATAAATGTTAATTTTAATTATATTATTTCCTAACTGGCCAACTTTGAATGATGCTTATATGAAGATAATAGAAAAAAAAAAGTTATTTAATTTTAAGGAGCTTTATTAAATTTCTGTTGTTGACATATTAAAGAGGTGGAATTTTAGTAGCATCTATGAAAAGCAAATATTTTTAAGACACATTTTATTTAGAAGCTAATATTAATTTATCAATAAACACCCCACATTCCTGCCAGTGTACACTCAATAACTGCATTTTCAAATGAAATTATGGAAGAGATTGAGATTTGAAGTAAGATTGAACATGAAATTCCAAGAGTAGAACATAAATAAAAGCTAGGAGTAGTCCTAAGAATAGAAATGAATAAAGAAATAATTCTTCACATGTATTTTTCAAAGCTATGCTGACATTTTTCATTTTGCCAATCTGTTGTTTGGCATCACTTATTGTCATTATTCTGAAACATTAATCCAGCAACAGCATCTCTGCCTTGAAGAACTCCCTGGTGTGATTGCTGTGTGCTGTCACCAACATCTGAGACTAAAATAATTGTAAGAAAAAGTTGCATATGTAAGACTTATATGTGGAAAAATGCATTTCATGAAAAGTCAGTAAAAAAGTAATCAAGCCCAGTCAGCTGCAGTGAGTTGGAAATTTTCTGGAAAAGCCGTGGAGAACATTTCCTGGGGTTTGGCCGTGGTGATGGGCCTGAAGTTGGTGTCCAACAGCAAATGTTGGATGGACACAGCAGGGCAAAATCATCTGCTGTGCAGCGTGGGCATGGAGGTGATGGGGAATTGGAGCTCAGAGCTCCGTGGCTTGCCAGGCATCCACAGCCACTGTCTGGAAATCTCAGCTTGCCTGGTTTGGTTTTGGTGTGGGTTCATTGCAGCATTGAGAACCTCCTGCCCGTGAAGGCACCCCGAGGTTTTCTCCAGGGCTGGTTGTGTGATGCTGCACCCTCTCTGCTTCTACTTCATTAAACTGCTCCAGAAATGGTGCAGGCACCACAGATATTTATTCATCTCACTCGAGGAAATGCTGTCAGTCATTAAACTTGGGTAATTAGTTTTATCTGTAAGAAATTCTGGGTAAGGTCCCTGAAAGGAAGTGAAGATGCAAACCTGTTGTGTCTTCTAATGGTTTTGTGTCCCTGCAACTGTTGGTGTGTTGGGTACATACACAAGGATTTAAATTAATCTGTGTTATTACTTTGTGATTCCAAATGGCAAACATGTAGCCTGATCAAGTCTGCTTGCTGGAGTTGTTAACCTGTAATTTCAGTTGTTATCTGTAATTTCAAGTCAGTGTTCCAAACTTTCTATCATATTCAGGCTGCATGCCTGTTTTGTCAGAAAGAAAAGGAAATCTGTGCATGCACACCTTGAAAAGGAAGAATTCTTGGCTTTGTGGGTTAACAGTTTTCAGAGAAGCCATTGTCTTTCTCCCATAATAACGATTTCTAACATAACTTTTGTTTTTCACCTGAATGCTGTGAAACCCACAGTTAGACATGTGTCCTGTGCCTTTGCTAATGTTAGGAAATCATACCCTCAGCCTGCAATTCCCCACAAGAAATTTCCCCTTTGTTAAATGTGAATAATGGATAAGGGGTGATTGGTTGTGTTTCAGCTCCCTGGGCTTGTTAAGTGAGGCTTCCTTTGGAGTTCAGGGCTGGTCTGTGAGTACAGGTTTCACAGCACACACTATTATTTCATCAGCAGAGCACAAACCCTGCTAATTTGTTTTATGATGACAGTGCCTGGTAGCTGGCACTTAGACATGTTTAAACTATTGTACTCACCATTCTCTTTGGTGTAGCTTTCTGCTTTCTGCAGTAAATGTCATCTGCAGACAAATTAATAATTTGTTATCATTTGCTGGAGCAAGAAATGAGAGAGGTGGAAGTCAGCTGAACAGGCAGGGCTGCTGTGGTGGCAGGAACTAAGGAAGCAGTGCCTGGAGTCTGTCCTCAAAATGTACAGGCAGAATGCAGAGGAGCTGAAATACACTCTGCATTGTTTCCATGTTCAGTGCATTATGAAGAGATAAACACTGAGAGGTGCTGCCAGGTTGTGGCAATCCTTAAAATCAGAGGGTTTTAAGAAAGCTGCAAAAGGCAGGCCTGAGAGACAGCAGAACTGGGATTGGAGCTAAGCAGCAGCCATGAGATTGGTCAGCAGAAAACTTGTGTAAGAAATAGAAAAGTAAGGGCAAATAGAACAATGGTGTGTGTATTAACACTTGTCTAGAATAACTCCCTAAGCAGAAAAGTTTATTTAGAGAGATATTAGGAAGGTTAAAGCTTAATAATGGAGCTCTGTGCATTAAGCCTCACAAGCAGGTATTGTATTTGAAATAAGCAAGCATTGTTTAGCCAAAGGTACATGTGCTTGCTTGTAGTGGTTGAATAGAACTACTGTCAATATGCTTTTGCTTTCTGTGATTGGTCAAAAAACTTGTAAAGTGAGTTGTAACATTAAGTTCTGGGTCTGCTGTTTGAGATGTGAGCTGCTGGCATCTTCCCATGGTCATAATCATGGAATGAGGCTGATAATGGAAAATACAACAGCTCAAGGCACGTTCCCCAGCAGTCCCCTCCCACTCATTATTTGTACATAACCCCCAGCCAGCAATCCCAAGTACTGGGAAATCCAGGACTCCTGTACGACTGACCACTATGAACAAGCAGAAGCTGTTTATGGTTTACATCACACACACTTTTATAGATTGTACAAACTAACAAGTACACACTTCTTGATTGGTGCCTTTGTCTTGTTCACTCGTTTTCTGCCTGCATTTCTCAGAGTGTGTGATTGTTACAGTCCAGGTGTTTCACAGTCCTCTGTTCTCCATCTCTCGTGGTCTTGGTGTTCAGTTTCTCAGCCTCCTCTTTCTTAATTTAGCACAATTTATGTTTCAATAGCCTTGATGAATTCCTAAGGTTTTAATAACAAACTTAGAACCAGGCTGGCTGGTGCACACTATTGCACTAACTATAAAAATATTGTCGCATTGCAACAATCAAGTTCTGTCACATCCCTGCTCTGGGATTGAGCATGCTGCAGGGTAGGGCACCGAGACTCTTCTTGCAGCAGGAGTTTCATCGTCTCTTCATGAACAAGCCTCTGTAGCCAGCCAGGTAATTAAACACAAACATAAATGATCTTTTACCATGTGCCTGGGAGCTCCTGAGCACTCTGCAAGTGTGAGGTGGCTGCTGTCCATGAGCGCTGGAGTGAATTCCTGTGCAAGGGGATTTCTCAGGTGAGCTGCAGTGCATTATCCCTTGGAGTTATCCCTTGGAGAGCCCAGGGTGCCTCCTTAGGATGCTGAGGCCCCTCAGAGAGGTTCGGCCCAGCCCTTGTTCCTGCCTGGCCCCAACAGGAGCCGGATCAGCAGGTTATTGGTGAGAGGTGAAGGCTGCTCTTGTCAGGAAATGTTTTCTGCTTGGCAGTTTCTGATCTTGCCCTGCAGAAGGACTCACAGGCAGAGGACACGGGGAGGGTTTGCTGAGCTGCAGCTCAACGTGGGGAGCTGCCTGGCTGCTGCTTTTAATTAAATCCACCACCATCCAACAACCTGGCTTGATTCCATGGCCTCCTTTCTTAGAGGGGCCCCCCTGCCCCCAGTTTGTCCAAGGATAATCTGAGTGCTACATCACAACATACTTGTGATGTTGACTAAAGAGCACATTGCTTTTCTCTTGGTGGTTTGAGTAATCTTTATTAAGCTCGTGGCCAACCTGGACATTGTCCCTTGATTTTGTTTTCTATTTTTAGTACAGTCTTTAATAAACAAAATCACTTTCATCATTCTCAAAGGAAGGAGTAAAAATTGCCTCATAGACAGGATATTTTTACTAAACAGGTGTGTTTGTTATAAAGAATTGTAACACATCTGAAAAAAAAACCAAAGTAAGCTTGTTGAGTATGTAGTTATTTGCTGGTGCCTTGATGGAGCAGCTTACAAATCATGGCAGTCAGACATATCCTATTATTTATACAATGGGGCTCTTTAGAAAGTTCATTTTTAGGGTAAGCAATCAAGTAATTCCTTATATGGGGATGGGGGAATACTTAACCTTGAGTACAACAACATTAACTCCGGTGAGCTTAATGAATTATTCATGCTATTATCCACCTTGAGAGACATCAAATTGCTCTGCACTGTCTGCAAAGTGCAGTTAACAAAAAAATGATAGCTTGGTGAATTATATTTGTATATCTGAGCATTAAAGACAGTGCTGTGGAAAGGCATTGGTGGATGGACCTGCAGAGCCCGTGCAGAGCAAGGTCCTGCCTGGCATTTCCTGATCCACCTGCAGTCATAACTCATTAATAACTTGTTTGCAAGAATGGCCCAATAGACAATAGCCATTGAATATTCAAAGGTGCCCATACCAGCCTAGAGGATGTAATCACTGCAGGCACCAACCTTTTTACAAAGATTCTCATTACAGTCCCTGGAGGCTGCTACAGCACCCTGAAGTACACTGGGTTGCCTTTTACTCTATTATATTTAGGTTTTTACAGACAGAAACAAAACTGCTATTTGCCTTTCAATGTGCAGAGATGATTTTAAAAGCTTGGCTGAGGCTGGTGCTGGTGTTTTCTTTGTGCAAAAGAAAATTTTGTCTCTTCAAACTCTTTTTATGAGGTCTTCAGACATGGTGTCTTCACAAATATTTTCTGTTCCCTCCATCCCTCATTCTAAACTCCTGGTTTAGCAGCTTAGTTAGGTAAATACACACAATTAAGGAGCATACAGAGAATTATCAGTGTGTGGGTTCCTCTACATGGACACACTTCCCACAGCTGTGCTTGCTGCTGCTGCCCTGTAGTTTAGGAAAAACTTCCCTCGAGGAAGCCATGCCAGAGATTGGGCCCTGTGGATTCCTATCCTGAATTTATTTCTGAATAGGAAGATCCAGAAGATCCTTCAGATTCCCCCTGGATCACCATTTACAGGGCAGTTTGAGAGACAAGGCACACAAACACAAAAACACATCTGCATATACAAGGAGGGGTGAATGGAGTTCCTGCTCTTCCTGGTGACTTGCATTCATTGCATTTTACTCTCCTCACGTTGTGATTTAATAAATAAATTATCTCCATATTTCAATAGTAAATTGCCATCTTGCTGGAAGTGCTGATTTCAGCTGTAGCAACAGCTTTGCTGGCTCCCAAAATAGAAAAAATGGCTCTACACCACTTTTTCTTACTAATTAAATGTTTTAAGAGAAAGTGGTTTGGAATATAAAAATACATATTCCATGCACACATATATACATTTCTATTTTTAAACTACCATTAAGAATGTCATCAATTTTCAGGGAATATGGGAAAGTCCAAGAACAAATATTGCACTGTTTATCTTCTGTTCAATACAACTGACTGCTTTTTATAATCTAATAAAGCTACCTGGGTAGGCTTAACCTATGATGAGGCAAGATTTTAGCACAAAATTGCATTCCAAAACTTCTTCTCAATATTTTAAATACATATTAATGGACAAATATTTACAGTTTTCTATGGCTGCTCATTCTCTGGACCTTAACACAGTATTGATATAATCTTCTGTCATATTTATTATAAGCATTTTGAAAATTATCTTTCAGAATCTTAGCAAGTCTCCATGATGCTTAGAATGAAGGGTGGGGGATGTTTGGAGAGAACAGGATTTTGCTGTCTGAGTACAGTGAGATGCAGAACTCCTGCAGAAAGGGATTTATCATTAACTAAAACTCAGAACATCAAAAAGATTCAAATGGAACCCCCTGGCATCTTCAGCTCCATATCAAGATGGTGTTACCAATTCCTGAATTTAGTCACTAATTGCTTTTGTCTCTGAGATGTCTCTTAACCCATTAAAACTGCTCAGGGCAAAACCCATGTCTTTTATGGATTTAGTTCCTGATACTTTGTAACTCACAAGATCTGATAACTCTGATAAATCTCTAAAGATTCCCATCCTCTGAGCCTCTTCTTTTCCTTGTGTGCTTTGCTTGTAGCATTAATTATGATTTTTGCAGATATATAAGAACACGTTCACTAATTTTGAAATATTCAAATAATTGCAAAGCATGATGCTCAGGAAAACTGTTTATCATCCAAACATCCATACACACAGAACCTTTCCTGGTTATGGAAGTGCCAAAATGGGTAGGTCAGAGAGCAGTTGGCAGTGATTCCAAATTTTGCCAAGAGATTTTTAATCAAAAAATTTAGAAGTTTTCCAGTCAGTGTTTAGACTGGAAAGAAAGCTGGGACCACTGTAAATCTGGATTTCTCAATATTGGGAATAATAATGAGTAATTCTTAGTGATTTCAGGGCTTAAATTCATAATTCTGTTTTCTGGAGTATGGAAGGTTTGATGTGATGTTAGGGATTGAGGTTTAGGGCAGACTCAGTAGCTGGACACACTCAGCCATGTTCAGCTATCTGATATTTGGTTGTCAGGGACCTTGGGCAGAGCTGCAGGCAGAGATGTTCACCTCTCCCATTTACAGACAGGTCAGGGCTGAGGTCACAAACAGCACGAGAAAAGGAAGTCTCGGAGTTTGCCTGCTAGCCCTTGATTGTGGGATGCAGCTCTGCTCCACAGGAGTCCAATTTCTAATGCTCCCTGACCCTTACTCTGCTATAAATAATCAGAAATATTCATTACAGAAATGGCAGTAGCTTTGGAGAAGTGATGGAGTGTATATTACAAAAGGAAAAAATACATCCAATTCTCATAACTCCTTGGAAATTGTATTGGAAAGCCTTCAGCTGAATATATTCATATCTTGCTTTAAGAAATGCTACAAATAATGTGATGAGTGGAATTATCCTCAAATAATTCAGCTCATGTAGATGTGTGTGTACCTATTTCACTGTGCAGAGGCTTATCATTTTCTGGTTTCAGCCTGATACAGCACCCTGAAATATTGAAAAAAGTCCTTTAATTTAAGGTGGAGTGTCACTATTGAAGCCATAAAGTCCTACAGATGGAGTAGTGCTGACTTGGAACTGCTTTGGGGTTTTTTCCATTTTTCTGCTCTTTATTTTGCTCTATAAGCTTGAGTCCTTAGCATTAACAGCCTGGAAAAATCCACTTTTCTAGGCATTAATGTAAAAATGATTCCTGGCTCTGATTCCACAACTTGGTCCCTTGCAATGGATGTAGAGGAGGAACGTGCTGTCAGCACTGTCATTCTCGTGTGCTCAAGTTTAGTGAAGGGCACTCTGGAAAGAATCAGGAGGGTTTTTTGTATTAATATTGTATTTTGAGGATGGCTGTCTTTGGAAAAAATTCCATTTGGTTGTGTGAATCTTGCTATCTTTTCTGGGTTTTTTTTTGTTTGGTTTTTTTTTCTTTCTCTGCAGCCATAAATGATAGAAGCACTGTTGCTTCTGGAACTCTTGCTGCTGCTTTGTTTTTTGGTTTTTTTCCTCTTCACAGAAAATGGAATTTCATAATGCATTTGCAAGCTGATGCTTTAATAAAAGAAATTGTAGAAGGACAAGGAATGCAAAATGCAAAGACTTACCCAGGCTATTATGGTCTGTAAAATGGCATACCTAAGGAAGTTCTGACGGGAACACTGAGAAAATTTTTCTTTTCTGTTCAGTGCAACAGAAGAAAAGCAGATATTAGCTTGTGAGAATTGATTTTAATTTTTAACCAATTTAATTAACTTTAATAAATATCATCTTTGGGTTCGTAGCTTGAGCTTTTGCTTTGAGATAAGACCACAGAAGTCTTCTAAGGTGTGACATTTGCAGATGTTCAGCTTGCTGCTGGAAAAGAAATGAAATGTTTTGCTGAGGGCTTCAAGCACCACTGGAACTTAGAGAGTTCAGCTGTGTGGCTTTAAGCTAGAAGAGGGTTGGTTTTTATAGATGTAAGGAAAATGTTTTTACAATGGTGGTGGTAAAGCACCACAGATTGCCCAGGTGATGGACGGACCCCTGAAAATGTTCAGGGCCAGGTTGGGTGGGGCTCTCACAGCTTGGCCTTGGAAGATGTCCATGGGCATGGGCCAGGTGGCCCTTGAAGGTCCCTTCTACCCCAAACTGTTCTGTGATTCCATGGCTTTACAGTTACAGAATCTCCCAATCATTAAGGTTGAAAAGACCTCCAAAGTCACCGAGTCCAACCTGTGGCCAAAGCCCACCTTGTCAGACAGACAGGAGGATGAATCCCAGCATCCAGGGATGGCTTGAACAGCCCCAGGATGGGGACTCAACCCCTTCAGTGCTGGACAAGCCTTTTGTTCCATGAGGAAACTGTTCTGCGTGTCCAGCCTGGAGCTCCCCTGGCACACATGGGAACAGTTCCCATGGAAGAGTTTCCAGCAGAACTTTCCCTGCCATGTTTTACCTCCTGAACCGCCTGTGCATTTCTCAGCCTTGCTGCTCATGCTCAGCTCAGATCATGCACAAGTTGTGGCACTGCAGTTTGTGGTATTTTCAGGGTCCCCCATGGCAGGAAGGAAATGATGAATCTGACTCCATGTTCTTAGAAGGCTAAGTTACTATTTTATGGTATTATATTCTATTAAAAGAATGCTGTACTAAAACTATACTAAAGAATAGAGAAAGGATACTTAAGGAAGTCTTAACAAGATACTAATGAAAAACTCGTGACACCTTTCAGTGTCCCAGCACAGCCTAACTGTGATTGGTCATTAAGTTAAAACAATTCACATGTTGGATAAACAATCTCCAACCACATTCCAAAGCAGCAAAACACAGGAGAAACAAGTAGATAATTATTGTTTTCATTTTTCTCTGAGGTTTCACAGCTTCCCAGGAGAAGAAGTCCTGGAGAAGGGATTTTTCCAAAAAATGTGATGGTGGCACACAGCCTTTTCTGAAGCACAGAGCACAGTGTTTAACACAGCTCTGAGGGCAGGAGTTCCTGTGATTTATGGTTTGATTTGCTTTTTGATTGGTCTGGTTCTGTACCAAGGAGGCAGAGCTGTGATGTCTGCAGTGAAGTGAGGGCTGACCATGGTCTGGCAGCTGTGCTGGAGGAGGATCCAGGTGCTGGACACCTGAGGGTGGGTAGGGAGTGACTTCCCAGTGCTCGGGCACACAGAGGTGTGCAGATCTGTTCTTTCTGCAATAAATGCAGATGGGAAATCGCATTTCCTTCAGTGATCCATCCTGATTCCTCCCGGGGCTCCTCTGTGCCCACTTTTGAAAAAGGAGAGTGAACTTTGCAGAGGGTTCTCACGGCACATTAACAGTGTCCACAAGTGCAGCAAGTGCACAGGCCCCTGCAAATTTCCAGCCTTATTTACTGCGTAATGAGCTCCCAAGGGAGACACAGGCTCAGGCGCACTGATCCATAGAGGCTGAGAAGAAATTGGAGACAAGCAGAACTCACCGACATCCTTCCACTGATTACTCATAAACCTTGCAAAAATACCATTTGCAACTCTGAGGCAGCCTGGTTTTATCCACACGCTGCACTATTTTAACTTCATGTTAGCCCAGAAATCTTCCCATGTTGCCCTGGTAATTTATGTGATGTTCCTTTGCAGGAACAAAAATCCATCTTACACTTTTTAACTCCTTTTGATAATTAATTCTCTCCCATCTGCTTACAGCTGGTGTGCCAGAAATGTGCTGGAGTTTCTTTATTTGCTCATGCCTTGGAGTCATCCTTTAATATAAATAGCTGTGAATCTATCAAAAAGTTTGAAATGAGCTTTTCTCAGTTTCTGACCAGCATATGCAAGTTGTATTCCTTGATGCAATTTTTAGTGTGTTTTGAGAAGAATGTAGACTGATCTTTTTATACTATTTAATAGGAAGGTATGAAATTCATATGGAATCCATCTTGAACTTGAAATAAATTTTTAAGATCAGTGTGATCAGCTTCACATAAACAGAAACATCATATCTTTGAGTTTGGCTGTTTTCTTCCCTCTGACAAAGTTCACATCATTTAAAGTACATTCTTTTTGCAACCAGGCAATGTTTTTCACCTAATAAATAATTGCAGTGTGTTGCTGCTCTACCAGCTTAGTTTATTTAACACAAAATAAGGCAATCTGCGTTTCCCCTTGCCCTGGTTAACACATTGTGCTTTTATGTAGGGTCTTAACAACAACAAAAAAAAAATCTTAAAAGAATTATTTTTGACCCAGTTTTTAGGGTAAATGTATCCAAACTTTTGTCTTGCATATCTCATTTGTTTTAAAAGCCTGCAAGAAGGCAGGAGAAAATTCCTCCAAAACAAAATAATACAGGAACAAAGCAGCTGGCCACAAAGTAGAATGTTGCTAAAACCTGGGCAAATGAGCTCTGTTGACTTTGGATCCCTTGCAGCTCTCCTGATGTGTGATAATCTCCAGTGTTGCTTTGCTTCTTATGCAGTGAAATAAACACTGGATTTACAGTGGAAAAAGACCTCCAAATGTGGATTTAAATGGACAAAATGTGTGCATGTACAAGGGGGTGCACGTGGTTGTCTGGAAGGATTTGTTTGGCCTTGGCAATCGGAGCTTCCACTCACCAAGGTTTGCTTGGATTCTGCAGAAGACAAATAAGGTGATTCTTTGCAACTTGGCTGTGTTCAAAGAAGTTTAACTTACAAATTGGCTCTTGTTCTAAAGTATTTTATTGGGTTTTTTTACTCTGAACTGATGGCAGACAAGTACTGAAATGTTATTTCTGTTTTTTACATGCTTGACACATTTTAATATATTAAGAATCCATTTAAAATTATCCTCACCAAACCCAGTATTGAAAACTCCTGCAATTCCTACTTTTCAATTAATAGTACAAACTGAAGCATGCATCAGTCCTCATTCATGTGCTGTCAGCTACTCTGAGGAGCTGTTCATTTGCCAGATTAACTCATATTTTTATATTTCAGTTAAAACCTGCCAAAAAAAATTATCTGAGGTGTTCAAATAGCTCATAATGAATAAAAATTCTAAAAGAGCCTTAAAATAGGCAGGATTTTTTTTTTCTCTGTAAAGTTAAATCAAAACACTAATTTCTGATAAAATCACATATTTTGCTGTACCATTTTCAAATTAAAATTTTGAATCAGAAAGCATAATGAAGATAAATTTAGAAATTATTTGGGGTAAATGTTTTTTTCCTTAAATGTCAAAGTATTCAATCTTTTCAGGGAACTTTGTTTTTCACAAACAATTTTGTGCAATCAATGAAATGGCTGTCATTTTTCATAATTTGAGTAAATACAATTCCAGCTTGAAAAAACCCCCAAAGCTCCTCTAAATCCAGTGGAAAAGACCAAGGATGATTTTTGTTTGGAACAAACTGTCTGTTCTCAGGGAGGCCACACAGCAGGGACCCAGCCCCGTGCCTGGCAGCGCCAGTGACTGCAGCAGAAAGCAGAAATTAAACTTTGTTTTTGGCTGCTTTGACTGGTTCTGCTCACTCCCGAGGAAGGAGTTGGGCAGTTCCTGCTGTGGCACTGGAGATGGGCACTAAAGCCATCCGTGATTACTCTTCAAGCACAGAATCCTCCTGACTATTTCATATTCCCTTGTCCTCCATACACAAACCTCTCAACCAGTATGGCAGAAATCAATTCTATTCTTACAGTGTACTTAAAGTTCCTTTCTGCTGCAGGATGGAAGCCACGTGTGAATGAAATGATCATTGTGAATTTTGGCATATTTTGCTGTTAATGCAGAGTATTTTTGGCCCTGTACTACCTATGATGTTCCTGGTGAAATATTTTAATTCTCAGGAATTTGGCTGCGCAGAATTGACAGTCGGAAAGCAGCTGATGAGGTTTGGGGTCTGAGCTCAAGCTGTTGTGGGTCAGCACCCACTCTTGGCTCTGGAATGTGTGGGGAAACAGCTTTCAGGTTTTTTTGTGGTGAAATCCTGAAATGGCTTTCAGGATTTTCTGATGGTATTTTAACACTTGCTGTCCAAGGCCTTGCTGCAGGCCAAGTAACAGTAAGAGTAAAAATACCATCAAAATTTCCTGAATTTGCTGCTCCATGTCCTGTCCATAAGGGCTGGGAACACCTCTTCTCTTTGCTAATACAATCTGAATTTTAGGTGCACTTTTCTGCTATTTCTAGATGGATATGTTTAATTTCTATCTCTAGAAAGACAAATTTCAAGCCATGGAGGTAGTGAATTTTAGGAAGACAGAAATATTTGTTATGTCATATTAGTGTGTTTTATTCTAATAATGCAGTGGTTTGATTGTTAAAATATTCTTCTCCAACAAAAGGCTTGCTCAGTTTTCCTCTCAGCCTATTTCTCTACATTATTCAACCACTTCATCACATTTATTCAGTTTATCTACACAAAGTTTTATGTCTGGATTGTGATAATATTCAACTGTAAAACTGGAAAAACAGGCAGAGAGGAATTGAGCAGAAGGAGGATGTTGGACAGAGCTTGGCCTTAACTGAATTCCCCTTCTGTGGTCACCAGGGTGCTCTCACTGCTGGGACTGAAACACTGAAATGACTCTGGTGACTCTCCAGAGCTGTACAAACAATTTAAATAATGTGATAATAGGCACTTTCCACCTCATTTACTGTTCCTTCCTTTGCTTCAGTTCATATTTCTTCTTTAACAAAAGCTCTTTTATTTACTTATATGTGTTTCATTTTATTTCAATTTATCTGTTTCATTTTATTTCATTTTATTTTTCATTTCTGTTACCACCTCATGTTTATTGCTGGTGCTGTAGCCACAAGCCATTGCCATGAGTGGTGACTCTCAACATGAAATTGGGATCAATTGCAAATGTTATTGTCTGATTCCAGGCTCTGATTTAATTGCTTTCTTCTGTATTAATTACTTACATGGCTTTGGAAGTTATTACATCTTCCTTTGGTTTTTGTTGGGTTTTTTTGTGTTTTTTTGATGTCAGACTGGATAATCTAGCAAACCAAGAATTTGAGGAAAAACCTATTTTTTGTGGGCAAGAAGTGAACATCAGAGTGAGCATATGTTAGGAGCACTTTACAAACACAGAATAGATTCTAAAGCAAAGTGCATGGACAGAAACTGGAAAACCACTTCTCTAACCATTTCTACTTTTTGTTTTGTGATCCATTATTGAATAATTCTAGATAAGCTACAAAAATGTCAATATTCTATTTGTGAAATTAAAATATCAATAGGACCTAAACTATTATTTTATAACTTTTGTTTGTTTACTTACAAAGTGTAGTATCAACAAATAGAAATAAATTATGAAAATACCTGATAGTAACGAATAAACAAAAAACTGTGATAAACCACCAAAAAATCACAACGTTATTAATTAAGCTTTTTAATTGGCATTGTAGATTTCTTGGTTAAACACACCTGGTGAGTATGATCTTGTACTTCACTAATTTGTATTGCCAGGCTCCAGTTCCTTTTGAAGTCGATGCGGAGGCAGCCTAAGGAGGATGAGTAAAGAGGACTTTGATTTGGCTGCTTGCTCAGCCAAAGAGCAGGGAAAGGGTACATTGAAGGTCTTGTTTGCACAGCTCTCTGCTCTCTGTGCTAATTTCTCTGAGCTGTAAATTGTCCTGCAGTCCATAAATAATTTGACTCCTGACATTCCCATGTCAGGGAATCTCTCACAGTACAAGTTTTCCTTTGCTGCTGGTGGTGATCCTGTCCAATACATTGAGTCAACATCCCTCAGGTTTCGAGTGCCTCTCTAATTAAAACCTAGAATTTGGATATCAAATGCCAATTAGTTCATAATTCCCACAGAGCACGTGGAAAATCTGATTCTCCTCCCTTTTCCCAAACCCTTTAGATGGCAGCATAGCAGATGCAAAGCTTTGTGCTGCTGAAGCACCAGCTGCAAAGAATTCCCTCAGTGGGGCATTAAATCTATGATTTTTTTTTAATGAAATTTTTTTCTGAAATACCATGTTTATTTTATATATATCCATTTTTATTTCTATATACATACCCATCTTTATTTCTTTATACATATCCATCCTTATTTGTGCAATAGGCAGCCAACAGAACCTGTGTGTGTGGAAAGTCAGCTCCAAGCGTTATCCTAGTCACAATTCTTTCAGGAACCAGCAAAGCAAAAGTTGTTGGTAATTATAATGAGCCCATTAAGCCTAGTCGTGAGTTAAGTTCCATCAGGAAAATTTTTAGATTATTTTCTCATCTCTTCTATTCCTTTGAGAATAATTAGCAGCATGGTAATCTGCTTACTTTAAGAGAGGAATAATAATTATTTCCTAATCCCAGAGCATTGTGTGATATAAAACAAGGCCATTACACCTTTGAGTGGGTTGGGGGGTTTTTTTGTTTCTTATTAAATTAGAATTAAGATAGCCATAAGTGTGAGGTGGGTGACACACTCAGTTAAGTTGTTTGGGGCTGCTTTTCATGAGCACAGTGCCACTGAGCTGCCTGGGCCCTCTCACATCTAATAAGGCCACAAAAAAAGTTCCAGAGGCTTCCAGATGTGACAGATTTGCAGCTGCAATTACAGAGCTGAGTCCCCAGCAAGATGAGCATTCAGGTGTGTGCTTAACATGGCATTACATGGTGATAAGTCCTGGTGGCCTTGCCCTTCTGCTTGTCATTGGGGCTGAGCTGCAGAGGGGGAAGCATCAAGGACGCCTCCAGGGCTCCAAAGTGAATCATCTGCTGCGTTAACAGCACAGTTCTGGGTTTGCTGGAGCTGCAGAGAAACCTTGGGATGTTTATGGCGAGGGATGGCTGCCGTCTAATGCTTCAGCTGCTCCACACACAGTAAAATCAATAATGGTCTCAGACAGATTTATAGTTTTAAATATTTCAGTTACCTGTGTTGACGCAGGAGCTGGTTTTTTGCTCTTTTTTCTTGAGTAAAGAAAGTGTGCATTTGGGGTCCTGAAAAGCTGCATAGACCACAAGCTCTAATTTCACTTAGAAGTAAAAAAGATGTACATGGAGAAAAATTATGTCAGTGTGTTTCTGTGACTAAAAAGAGAAACCAAGTGGGCAATTCCTGAAATTGTCCTTACTGGTTTTTAAGGCAGGAACAGTGACAGCTCCTGGGGGTTTGGAGCACAGGAATTTCTGCATTTCTGCATTGCTCCAAAGGTGTTTGTGTTGGTTTGAATTGCTCTTTGAGACTGAGATAGTTACAGACAGAAAAACCACCAGGATCACTTCAAGATAGGAAAGTTTTTATGGTGATTTCTGCTATTACTTACAAATGGTTTTGAGGCAGTTCTGGCTGCAGACTTGATGTGCACATTGAAGGTATTGGAAAAAGGCAGTTTTGGTCCCCAGATTGTTCCCGACATCTTTGTGCCATTTAAGTCCTGCTTCATTTTGATGGGATCATGAGAGAATACTCTTATCTTCTCTGGGGCTCTAAACACAAGCTGTCTTAAATTTTTTACATTCTCTGGCAGGAATTTGCTATTGATAATTCAAGTTAGAGTTTGAAGGGCACCAAGGGGGGAATTCTCTGTGTACTCAAATCAAGCTCCCCATTACAACAAAGACCGTGTTTTCATGTAGATCATAGAACAGAGAACTGGTACCACCCTGGTGATATCTAAAGGAAATGTCAATTTCTTGCTCTAAATGCACCAAAAATAAAAGTGCTGGGTGACTGGGTGACGTAGACTGGGAAAATAAAGCAGAAATTTAAAGTGGATAGTGATCAGCATAAATTGAGCAAAAACGTGCTGACAAAATTCCATGTGATTTTTAACACTTTATTTGTCAATGCTGTGAATAGTAAATATAATTTTTGTGATAATACTAGAATGATGTTTCTTGCTATGGTTTAATGCTTCATTTCTGCATCACTTGGGGAGCTGCTTAACATGTGCAGAACAGCAGCAAAATTGTTAATAGAGGAGAAGCAGCTCCCAGTGCTCTGCTCAAACAAGTCCTGCTGATAGAACAAAGAGGCTCCTGCTCCTGGAGAGCACCAGCTCCTCATGGAGCACCTGGCTGGGCTCATGGGAACCTGCAGAGAGAGGCAGCCCATGAAATGTTCTCTGCAGAACGCTGGTGCAGGGGCTGCAGGGTGTGTTTGCTGAGGAATGGGGGTCTGAGGCTGCACTGGAGCTTCTGCTGCAGCTCCTGGTACAGAACTTTGGAAAGGAGCATTTTGTGTCACCTCACGCTGCTTTCCCTGACTGCTTTCCAGGTGCTGCAGGTGTAGCATTTTCAGGTTTTATTGCGTTGACAAGTCAGACAATAAAATCATTCCTTTAGTGTAGGCTGTTGTTTTGTATTCACTAACTTGTGTATCATATTTATGTCCTCGTTGTTTTAACATCCCTACATGACTCACAGGGATCAGGGCTTGTATTAAGGCAGTTTGTCTCCTGCAAAAGTTACAAAGCAAAAATGATTACATACTGAAAAAACAGTTGTATCTAATTGCAAGAATAGTGTACTCTCAAAATCAATATCCTTGAAAGAAAAAAGAATTAAAAGCAATAATAAAATCTATTAGAAGTTAAATTGCTATGATATATTAGGGTGTGTTGGTAAAACGGTTTCCTATCTTTTCAATGGTGCATTGAGAAGTAAGGCAGGATGGATGGATGAGTCATAATATCCATTATTAAGAAATGGTTGGGGCTCACCAATATCCCAGGGTCATTAGGCAGCTTAATGGGAAATAATTCTGGTTCCAGAAAAGGACTGTGCTCCCCAGACCTTCTGATAACTGGGTGGAGCATCTGCAGCAAGCCCTGCTCGTGGCCCAGAGTGAGCACAGGGGGACTCAGGTTTGTGTCTCCCTTCCTGACAGAGCAGCTGCCATTCTTCCCTGAAAGGAGAAAAATAGAAATTATTGCTGAGGTATGACCAGAATTGCATTTTCACATGCGTGGCAGACAAAATGGAGTATGAGAAAGCCAAAACTGACAGAAAGCCTGGCCTCAGTTCTGGTGAGACTAAATCCTGCCTGGTGTAACCATGTTCTTCCACTCCTTTTCTTTTAGGAGCTCAAGTGGGATATACTTTGTGCCAAGCAGAGAGCAGGAGTGCACTCTGATCACAATTTTTTTCATTATTCTAATAATATTTGATTACCAATTCTGCACTTGCTTTTCTTTTTGTTTAGCAAAGCATTGGATTAATTTATGTGGTTCTTGATTGCTGAGTATTTTTACAAGGTGGAGATTTTTCTAATGACAAACTTGAACAGCAGTGTTGTGTCAGCAGCTATGAGCCATCAATGGGAGGAGGGTGCAGACTGAACAATTCTCAAGTAGGATTAATAGCATTTGGGTATAAAGATGATTTAAGTCATCTTTTATAAGGGTGGATAGATAGCAGGTTGCAATTTTATTTTCCATTATTTCTTTAATTAAACATGACACCCAGACCAGGTCTAATTACATCAGTGAAACTGTGTGTTTCACAGAGTGCTCCAATTTTTGTTAAATCGATACCTTCCAAACTGGAACTTTCCTGCACAATTTTTCTGACAAGCTTTGTTGGCAATGCTGGGAGCTGCTCTGAACTGCTGGGTCCTCATTGCCCAGACTGCTCACCAGACTTTGGGAGAAACCTCAAGTTTAATTTCTCTGCACTTTAATTCCTTCAGTTCTTATCCATCATGTGCTTCTCCTCAAAAGCCTTGGAAGATTCATTGTTAGAAAGTAGATTCATTATTATCAAAGAGTCAGATGGCCCAGTAAGGAATTTACAAAATGGTGAGAAGGAGATGAATAATTCTCCCATGAAGAGGTGAACAGGTCTGTCCTGACAGCTGAGTTAGAGCATGCAGTATAAATTGAACAACTCACACACTAATGAAGACGCACCAACCAACAATCACTGTGTGTTAAATAAAAACTCTGCATCCAAGCTTTTATAGTGAAAAACTGCATCAAACTGCACTACTGCTTCAGGCTGCAAACACAAGGCACAGTGTTGTGGACTTTTAACAGTGTTTTGTCTGAAATCAGTGTGTGAGGGAATGGATGCATTCACACAGGATTGCCAGGCCTGGTCAAACTTGAATTTTTCTACAGCACGTCAGAAACTGCATGCCATAATTTGTAATTTTAAAGTTTTTATTTTAAACTCACAATAAATAAAAATAATTATAAGTGACAACAGTAGCAATTACAATCCATTTTTGCCAGCATTCTCTGTGCAGAGTGTATTAATAAGTGTAATTCTTTGTTTCCTGGATTTATTAGAACTGCTGATGTCTCTACAGTTGTTTGGAGCACGGTGTTAGTAACACCAGGGGTCAATCCACATATGGGAATTCACCTAAATTTGGGCTTTATAGTCCTTGTGGATCCCTTCCAACTCTGAATATTCTGACTTCTAGTAAATGCAATTCAAAATGTTTTCCCTTTTTTCAGTGTTTGCATACATCTAGTGCATATGGAAAATACCTTTTTGAGAAAGTCGGGATCAGTCACTTCAGAAAGCTCTAAACTCAAAGAGCCTGTTTGTTGTCTATTGAAAATTTTCAGAGAGACTTGTTATTGCCTTCAGTGCAAGATAAAAGGTTCCTACTACAAATACTTTATTTAATGAGTTGACTTTTCCAATTTTTAAATAAGTTGGCTTTAAAACATTTTAAGAAGTGTCAAAGAATTCACATTGGATAGTGTGAAGCAGGCAGGGTGAGGACATGAAAGAGAATGTGTTTGCACACAAAGGATGAGTGTCAGTTCAAAGCTACCTGTGACCTTCCTGCTCAGCAGCACCAGCCAGGCTCTGCTCTGCTCTGAAATTGCACTCGGGCCAGCAGCAAGCTGGACTATTGCTTTAATAAAGCATTAACAAAATTGCTTTAATAGAACAATAGCCAAAAACTGTTGTTTTTTATTCTCTGATTATGGGGAAAAAGCAGCAAATACTCTGCCAGAGCAGCAGGCTGAGACGAGGAAGGAGAGTGGTTGTTCAAAATTAAAGTACAAATTGTGTGTGGTTAAAGGATTTGAAATACAGCAGAAAGAGCTAAAGCAAAATTTTACATTCTGGATCTTTGTACAACTGTTCTAATCCAACTCTTTAATCCACTGTTTTTTACAAGTTCATTCTTCAGAAAAAATCTACTTTTCAGGCATTCTCCCATTTTTTGAGAGCAAATGCTAAGCAGAGCAGCTTTCAAAATATTTGTTCTAACTAGCCTAGCAATAATAAAATATTCAGCTGAATTATATGCTCTTAAATCTCTTCTAGGTTTATGTATCATAAAATATACAAACAAGCTGGAGAAACTGAACATGTTTAGATACCTGAGGTCACACAAGATGCCAGTTTAAGGTTTAGAAACAGAAAATGCCTCTCCTGGTTCCTGTTATTTGCCTCATGTATATCATTACAGTATTTTATATCCCTCCTTTATAATAAGATTCAGGAAGTTTTGTCCTTGCACAAGATAGAAGTGAGAATTCCATTCTGAAAAAAACCCATCTTTAAAGCACATTTGTCCCAACTTCTCCGCAGGAAAAATTAGTACAGCAAAAGCTTTATATTTAATTTTTTTTTAATCAGTCTAGCAGTCATACTAAATAAACAACTCATCTCTGACAATTTATTTATCCATAATTAGTAAGATTCTGCCACTAGGCAGATAAAATGCAATTTGTAATTATTTTGTTGGTGAAAAGCCTCCTAATTATTGCACAGTGGTTCTGGGCACTGAGGGCACAGCTCCTTTCCTGTGTTATTCACTGAGCAAGATTTAATTTATCTATTGGATCATTATGGACTCTTGTTGTTTTCACTGGAATATTTTGTCACACAACAAACATTCCAAGAATTCTCTCAGGTGAAAATATTTTTGCTGCATTTCTCAGTTTTGGTAGAGACCAGCAATAAATTTTCACTGAAAAAAAAAATATCTTTACAAGTACTACGTAGAGCTGTCTTTATTACAACTGGTAGGCAATTGTGCTTTTTGCCAGTCATGAGAGAAACTGGCCATGACACTGGCTGCAGACTTGTTTCTAGCATTTTATTTGGAGTTACTCATTTTTCATCACCCATTTGCTGAATAACGTCTATAATGAGCCTTCATCCAGCACGACTGCTGGAAAATTTGTTTGATTAATTCTATGTTTTCTCATGGGTTTTGTGCTCATTGGTCTTTTAAAGAAGCATCATAATCCCAACAAATATTGGGGCTGGTGAAGGATTTTTCAAATTTCTTCTGGTTTTAGGGTGCTGTTATTTCAAAGATGAAATATGTGCGAAGCAGGATTTTAATGTAAAATTCCATTTACTCTGACCCATTTTTTGATACAATTACATAAGGAAGTTTTTCTGCTGAAGGAATTTCTGTTTCCAAAGGATGTGGAGACTTTACAGAGCTGGCAGAGTTCTGCTCTCCCTGGCTCTGGGTATTGTGGTGTCATCATTAAGAGCTGTGTCTGCAATCCACTCTCACAGCTCTGATGCATTATTGATAAGCTTAATGAAACTCAATGAGGTTTTAAGTTTTAGGATCTCAGTGCTTGTTTACACACATGTACACAGAAAAATTAATGCAAATGAGCTCTGAAATTATCTTAATTCATTTTATCGTTCGTTTAGGAGTGAAATAACATAAACTACATTAAGATCATTTTAATTTTAAATAAGAATAGCTACACAAGGACTTGGGATAATGTAATTAATCCACTTCAAAGTTCATACATTTTAGTTAATTCCAATTAACCTTCTTGAGTATCATCATGTTGGTAAATTCCTGGGAGCAGCCTGTCTCTAATGAAGATATGCAGAGGACCAGAAGAGCTTCTGGCATCTCTCTCCAGAATTAGAGCAGGGAACAACTTCCTTAAGATGTTTCTTCTGGAATATGTTACTCTGCTTTTTCTGGCCAGACACACTTCCTGAGGAGTGTTACAGGATTCTTTTTACTTTTCTCAGCAAGAAGAAAATGTCCCAAACACTCCTATTCTCACGTGGGCAGGACAAAAGACTGTAAGCATTATCCCAAAGATCAACAATCTTACATTTTTCTAGACTTCCAAGCACTTGTATTCATACAAATGAGTCCTTTAATGTATGAATTCTTTAATGTGACTTCTTTAATGTTTATGTTATGCTGCCTGTGTCACAGCACCATCCCCGGAGTCACACTCCTTAGCACACGTTCAGATATATCCCATTGGGGGCTTCTGGTTATGGCTGGGTTTATTTTAAAAACACTGAGTGTTTATTTTAAAAACAGTGAGGAGCGTTTGGTTTAAAAACAGTGTTTATAAACAGTGTGTTTATTTTAAAAACAGTGAGGAAGAGCTGTCTCTTCCCTTTCTAGATGCTTCTGTCCTTTGTGTGAGGCTCCTGGAAGAATTTCAGCCCTCCTGGCTCCCCTGATCCTCCTTGCAAGGGGAGAGGGCTCTGATGGAAAAGAGAGCAAGGCATGGGCTGTAAATTGTATGGGATTTACATCCTTCAGGGAGGTTTGGGGACGGGTGACTTGTGATGCCAATCCCAGGTCATTCCACAGTACTGACATGACCTAAATGAGTGCCTGCTGAGCACACACAGAAGGAAACCCTTAGAGCTCCTGGCTTCATGCTCAGGTTCTGGATCAGAGCTGTTTGGGTTTGTTTTTGTTTTTTTTTTTGAGAGCAAGTTTGTTCTCTTCACACAGTTTCCTTCCCCAGAGTGGGATGATGGCAAACAGCTTCTCTGCCCCCTCTCACTCCACTCCCTGACATTTGCTCCTCAATCAGCTCTCCCATTAGCAGCGCATTTCCACGCGGTTCTTTGTTTTCCTCCTTGCAACGTCCTGCACTTATTCTGGATAATACTTCAGTTTACAGGCTAATGGCCAATTTCTTTTGAGCTGCTTATTTCCTTGTTCTCATTTTCATTTAATCTACAGCCCTACTACAGAACTTCTCTGCACCAAAATAGCTTTTCTTTCCTATTTTATTGAACACTCTTCTTTTCAGGCACATTGTTGTTTCTTCTTTTCTGCAGATTTCTTATTCAATGCTGCCATCAGCTTTTTCCTGCTTGTGGCACCCAACATTTTTTGGATTTGTTTTAAAATTCTCTCAAATCTGTGCTTCCTTCTTATTTTTCCCTTGCTTCCGTTTATTTTTATATCATAAAATCTGCATAATATCTTGTCACTTTCTTCTGGGAAAAAAACCTGACAAAATGAGGTGTTTATCTGCGCCTTCCTGTTGGTTTGACATCCTTTCTCCATCACAAGGATCCTTCATTACAAAAGTTTCTCATCTACTTCCTCAGCTACCTGTTCTGCCTGTCCCATCACATTTCCTTATATGCCTTGCCCTGTTTTTATCTTTCATTTCCCTTGACAATAAAAACATGATTAAGCCTTAAGCCTCTCAACCTTTAAAATCACCAAACTCCTGAAAACTCAGCTTCTGTTCTTTGTTTTCTGTTGGTTTATGCAATATTCTAATTAAGGTTGTCTGGAGCTCTCTTTCTCTGTCTCACCCCTCTCCAGCTCCTGAGCTCAACTCAAACTCTTTTTACCAAACTTTTAATCACACATTTTTAGTTTGAAGCCATTCTCATCTTACCTGAGCCATCAGATGCTTTAAAAGTCATCCATGCTTGGGATTTTTTTGAGATCTTGTCACTTCATGTGTTTTATTTCATCCTACTGTGGAATGAACCTGCATCTGTCTTCCATTTGCCTGTGTTTTATTCTTTATGAGCATTTTTTTTATTTGGTAATTAGGGCTCCTATTTTTGTAATAACACTAATAAGGAAATTTTATTGCTTCACCCAAAGAAGCCAGTAAAGTTGAGGTGAGAAAGGAAATTTGAGAACATCAACCAAAATTCTTTCTAGAACTAAAATGGCCAAAATTAAGCAAGGTGTTAACATCAACAACTTTAGAATATTATCTAAAAGTGTAAAGTTAGTTATCATTTCCAAGTAGTAAAGAACCCATAGAGTATTGTAAATTAGGGATAGGTGTGGGGTAATAATCAAACCTACCTGGAGGAACTCTGAGTGTTTTATCCAGTACTCACAGCGCTACATTATCTCCTTATAAAATTTATGATGTTCCACCACATGGGCAAAAATAGGAGAGATCAGGTTCAGGATGAGAGTTTGAAACAAGAATTTCCTGAAAATCCAGCTGGTAATTTGACCTAGTCTGTAAAAGTTTTGGTTGAAACCACCAGTGTGATTAGAAGAAGCTGTTGCATGGGGGTTTTGTAAGCAGAATGACCCAGAATAAAGATCAAGAAAGATTGACTAACTTTGCACCAGATATTAGTGTGAAAATATTATTAAAATTAATGTTGTTTACAGGAAAAACATATTCTAGATAGTTATGCCATCGCATATTCCAAATAGTCTGGGTTTTGTTTGGACTTTTCCATGTGATTTTGGCCTTTGAGCACAGTAAACTTTGTTCTTGAACATTGAGAAAAAGTGTTCTGACGTTAGTCCGTAATAAATGAGAGTAAAACTTATAAGTAAATTCAGGGCTCATCAGAGATTCTCTGCAGTGAGAATTAGCATATGAGACTTTTTAGATAAAGTTAGAAAAAGAAAAACAGCTCTGCCATGCAAATTCATAAAGCTAGACCCATAAAACTCACTCCAAAGTGTAGGATTATTGCATTACAGTAGTCAACTTTTCAATGAAAATGCCCTTAAACATAAAATAATAATGTCTACAATCTTGATTATTGTTGCTCATATATGATTCAATAATATTAACACAGAGTCTAAGATTAAACTCATGAATCTGCAATCTCAAATACTGTTTTCCATGTGATCTTAGGTAGAAAACAGTAAATAATTTACTTATTTTTTTAGCTTTTAATAGAAACAAACCAATTACATTCTAATACTCAATTAGAAATGAAAGCAGAAAAGCCTGAAAAAAAAAATTTGCAGTGATCTAGAAGAATAACAAGAACAATGAAGAAAAAACTGGTTTGTTACAAGTGCAGTCACAGTAAGCAGAGGTTTTTTTTACATTCTGTTCCTTCAAAACTACTCACTGGAGAAACGCTGAGTGGAGCTGGTTTTGGGGCAAAACAGAGACTATATACAGGTGGCAAATAGATTTTCAATGTCTCATGGTGAAAAGGGTGTAATGAAAAAACAATGTGCAGCCTTCACAGAGCACAGGGGGATGTGCAAGGTGGGGTGGGATTTGCTGGGCAGGAATTCAGGAATCACTGAATCCCTGAATTCAGTGATTCAGTAAATCAAACTGTTGGAGCATCAGGGGGTAGGATGGTCGGGATGGATGGTGACAGAGATTTCTGAAGGCAGGTCCTGGAATTTGGGGTTTGTTGCAGAGGGCCAAGTGCAGGGCCCTGCTGGGAGCTGCAGCCACAGCTCAGAACAGGCCCGAGAGAAGAGACAGGTAAAGAGGGAGAAGGCAAGAGAGTGGTAAAGAGAGAATGGGAGAGTAAAAGAGAGGATCAGAGGACGAGGTTCCCGTTACAATACAATAAATCTTCTTCTGGTCTTAGAACTTGTGGTTTATTGCAAAGGCCTGGGTCCCTGCTGGGAGCTGCAGCCACAGCTCAGAGCAGGCCCGAGAGAAGTAAAGGGAGAGAAGGCAAGAGCGTGGTAAAGAGGATGAGAGAGAGTGAAGTTCCCATCACAATACCATAAATCATCTTCTGTGCTGAATATCCTGATTCTCAGTAACCAATCTAGTACAACATACAGATCCTATAGCATTTGCATACAGCCTGTAAGAATCATTACATTACCACACTGTGTTACATTTTAAACCCTAAAAACTCCTCTTTGGGCCCCTTCTGCCAAGCTGTAGGGTCTGCTCTGACCCTTGGGCCTGTCTGCAAGCAGAGGGTGTTGTTCATCAAAAGGGGATTACCTTTACTCTTTTCCAGTTGCTCAGTAACTGAGGGATCTCAAAGCTTGCTTTCATTTCAATCTCTCTCATAGTTTCCATATTCTCAAACTCTTTTGCCAGGCAATCATACTTATAAGGCTCTCCTGTTTCACCTTCCCCAACAGTAAAGCACATTTTTGAAGTGCCTTTCACTCTGTGGCTCCCTCTGTGCCTGTGGAGGTTTGGGGCAGTGAGCCCAAGCCTGGCCCCAGTGATTCCATCCTGGGGTCACACAAACTGCGCTTCCAGAGCTTTCCAGAAAACCCCAGCAGGGCTGGCTCCTGTGCTGCTGTAAATCCCTCTCTCTGAAGGCTGTGTCAGCCCAGGATCTGCTGCCTGGATTTTTGCAGATTTACACACAGCCAGAAGGTTTGCACTGCAGCAGCAGCTCAGGCTTTATTTTATGCTGCTGCTTGGGAGGATATGTAAATTGTAGAGACACCAGGTTTTTTTCTTCTTGCCTCCAGACGTACTATTTCAATTTAGATATTGCCAGTTTGTCTAAGCAAGCTTGGATTAGGTCAATACTTCATGCTATTCCTGAAGCATCCTAGTTTTCCTCAGAGTCTTTTCATTGAATAAATTGCTCTTTAAGTCAATACTGAGCAAATCACTGTGTTCAGAAGCACTATTGCAGACAATGTGTCAAACAAGTGTCTCTTTAATTTGAAACTTTTTATGGGCAAGAATCAGCCAAAAATAAAAGCGCAGGGAAAATGTGACCAAAAGAAATTTTTTCTTGAGCTTATGTGAATATTCAAAAACCTGCTGTGCTTTGGCATATGCTCCAGATTCAGTTCCTACCTACCAAAAAACCCTACACAACTTAAAGTGACAATTTTGGAGTGTTTAACAATTGCTACAGAAAAAGAGAAAATGTTAAGTTAAAAAGAAAAAAAAGAGAGTTTTGTTTTTTTTTTTTTGGGGTTACAATTCTGTGTTATCAAACTATTTATTTTTATTCTGATATGTTTGCCCTATTATTCTGATAATGGCATGAGGAAATTATTCTAGCAAGTCCTGCATTAAAAATTATTATAGGATGGAAAATAGTTTCATATCTATTTTGTGAGTCCATGTGATAGTGCTGTTCCTCATTAACTCTGCCTGAAACTCTGGTTGTTATAAAACTTTTTCACAATTATATCTCTGGCAGATTTGTGACTCTTGTAACTCAAATCCAGCATGGAAGGCAACTGCTGGAAACTTCTCCTAAAAATGTTCTTCAGGTCTGGTGTGATATTGTGAGAAAGGCTGTGCTGGTAATAGGAGAAATCTGGACAAGAGCATGTTCTCTTCTGAATCCTGACAGGGAGGGTCTGTGAGTCCTGTCATTGCCAGGAAACAGTTTTGGTGTTTGTCATTCAGACAAATTCTTGGTTGTTGAATTAAATTTCAATTTGTTCGGTGTGATTATATTTACCATAGGGCAATAAATTCAATATGGAGCTGAATCAGATAGATACAGCTGTGGTAAGCTGAGGCAGGAAATGCAGCTAAAGGATCCCACAGAAAGAGTTTGAACACATCTGGAGGAGCAGAGGCAGGAGCAACCCCAGCCAAGGGATTAAAAGGGAACAGCTCTTGGAAGAGCCTCCAAGCCCAAGTGCCATGTTGTGACAGGAGTAAGCTGAGATTTGAAACAAAGCTCTGTGTTAGTCTCAGTGTGTGATGAGCCAGAGGTGATTTAGAGCTCAGCTGCTTTTCCCGTGGAGAGTCAATGCTGGGGAAGGTGCAGAGTGAGGCTGGCAGGGCAGCAGGGCTCAGTTTGCCACTGGAACTGGGGCTGGATGTGCCAGGGAGGGGCAGAGAAAGTCCTTGGCTGCAGACACATCAGGGCACTCTGCAGAGCTGAGGAGCAGCTGCTCCAACACTCTGTGCTGGTGCCATCAGTGGTGTTGTCACCCGTGTCATCCTCTGGTACATCAAACACTTCTGTTACATAAAATAGATTTCTAACTCAGTAACAGGCATTCCACTCAAGGCTGGGCAAGGATTCATGCTGGTGTCAAACCTGGTCTGTGATGACAGATGTCTTTGTAACATGGGTCTGACAACCTGTAATAATCAGAATATACACAAAAGTTGTCCCTCAGTTTGTGGGGTGCAGTGAAATCAGGCTACAAGGAAATGTGACAGGATTGTGAAGTTATGGGGTAAATAATTGTAAGCAGGTATTTTCCTCTGAGACTGAGGGGCCAAGGAGGGAGACTTTAAGGAAAGCTCAGCATTTATTAAATAATTCCTCATGTCTCAGTGGCTTGGGCAGAACTGGTTCCTTAAGCATTTCATGAAAGCTGTCTCAAGGAAACTCATCTGTCAGGAGTTTACTGACTCTGCCCAGCTAAACACTGAGCGCTTTCCAACCTGCAGCAATGCCCTCAGACTCTGTCACCAGGTGCTTCATCCACAGCCCCTTCAGGAGGGAGGGATTCCGTGAAATGATCAAAGCATTCTGCCACTGCCTTTACTACCTAATGATTTTTGGTTCTATTTTTAAAAAAAACCCTTTGTGCCTTCCTCCTAAAATAGCCACAGAACTCTTCATAAAAGCAGTATTAAATCTCAGTAACAGCATAAGTACTTTGCTCTTTCTGTATTCTATTATGCAAAAGAGGCTCAATAGTAAATCAAAATACTCCCTGTGGGGTGCACCACTCCTTCCTCCCTGGGGAGAAAGTTCAAATGCTGCACAGGTGAAGGAGCCTCATTAAAAGCATTTACCCCCTAATGCTCTGCCAGGTACAACTGCCTGTGTCAAGGAGAAAGGACCTATTTAGACTGCAGACAAAAAAGGGCTGCCAGAATTATATTCAGTTCAGGGAAAGAAAAAAGAAACAAACAGTAACAGAGGATGGAAAGTGCAGTTTATAGAAAATGTGACGACAAGTTGTTTCCTTTCAGTCTTTTTATTTATTTTTTTTTAATTCAAGGGTTCTGCATTTTCTCTCATATGAGGTCTTATGACTTACAGTGGAGAAATAGGGAATGCAGCTCAAGAGCTCTGTGACTGAGCTTAGAGGGGGATGGTTCAAGAGCAAATTCTGGCTTTCAGCACTCAACAGAAGCTGCCAATAGTTTTGGCACATTAAGGACAAAAAAGTCTGGACCATGCAGTTAGGAAATAATGCAAGTAACAGTTTTGTTCTGTACTTCAGTAGGTAAAGCCGAGTTTCTACTGAAGATCATAAAAGTTTATGGTGCCAGTGGTGGTGTGGCTCTTCAGGTGGAGAAATGAACTCTTTGTCATCCCCTCTTGCTGTTACTGCTGGTTTTAAACAGTTCTAGACTACAAAGTGCTCTGTGAAAAGTACATTATCTATTTCTTGATACCTCTATGAAACAGCTACACTTTGGTAATTACACTTCACAAAATGCAATGAATGAGGTAATGGATTAGGGCAGTGTGGTGAGGAAACAGAAGGGGAGGATTTACAGCTTTAGGGGAAAAAAAAAAACTATGAAAAACAAAACCAAACCTCTTCCAGGAAATAAATTTATTGACATTTTTATGGGGAACATCCTAAAATCTGTTCAGAGTTAATTTATCAGTATTCTGATTTAGAAGTTGCTGCAAATTTTGCAGGCAGTGACCAGTTGTTCTTGCAGCTTCTGTTGATGAATTTGAAGCACTACTAGAATAAAACAGAAGTCTGGTTTTACTTCTTTTGTTCCTTTTTTCCAAAGAGAAAGGAAACAGAAACTTAAGTGTGCAAGTGGAGTAAGAATAAGCCCTTAAGATTCTAAGAAGGAACAATTGAAGTAAATATGGGATGTCTCAAAAATATCTCTCTACTGTCATAGGTCTATTTAATACAATTAAATTGTCTCATTCCTCCTATTCCAAAAACAATAGAAAAGAGTCAAAAAAACAATCTGAAAAGAAGGTTTAACAGGGAATATCAGCCTTGAATAAGATGCCCTGCTAATATAATGTATATACATCCCAACAAACCAATGAGCACAGGAGGTAAAAATATACGGGGGGTTGCTTTGTCCTAAATTTGTGTTCTGGTAGGATAAATGCAGTGATGAAGTGGATATTCAGAGTGCTAGAGGTGTGAGAAACTGAGCCCCACCAGGGCATGGGAGCTCTCCCTGTCCCAGAGCTGGATGTGCTGCCTGGATCATTTCACACCCCAGGCTGTGCATAGGGAATGTTCCTTCGCACTTCCATGGGTTCTTAGCATTCACTGGCAACCAGAGCATCTGCTAACCTGTGGGTAAAAAGGAAAACACCCGTGGATGCATTCCAATGGCAAAAATGAGCTCTTAATGGCAGGTTATTTTGTGGGGTGGAAACTTGTGATATCGCGACCTTGCTGCAGCAGCTACAGTGTTCATGCCTGGATGGAGTTTCTGACAAAATCAGCAAGTAATCATGAGCATTTGATCAAAAGTTCAGGGGGAGAAGATGCAGTCACTCTGAGCTTGACAGGGTCACTTTGAGAATGCATTCAGCGTGCACTCCTGCATACCTGCTGGAGCAGTGCAGTTCAATCAGAGGCGTTTGGAAAAATGGCTCCATCACCAGATGCTTCATCTCTGGTAATATCTTCAGGTCCCATTTCCTTGCAAAGTTAACAAGGCATATTCTGTGGATAGATGCCTTTGGCTAGGGTACATCCAATATTTTGTATGCAATTTTTCATGAATATGAATGAATGACTTCCAAATTAACATGTAATATGCATTTCTTCACTGGTGAGGACCACTACTGCACACACTTCTGAATGCAGAGTGCACTGAAAAGCAATGGCTCTGAGGCTGAAATTAATAAAAATACTCCACGTATTTGGGCTATTTTGGTAACTTTTCACATTCTTCAGCTCATCAGATGCTAAAGAATGAATGGATGACTAAAAGCTGAAATGAAATTAGGTTCTAATCCTGTCAAATTGCCAGTCTGCCTCCTCACGAGCTGAGTGAGGAAAGCAGCAGGATCCTGCCAAAAGCACCCAGCCTGGGATCTGCTTGTTCTGGCATCCCCCATGAGGCATCCAGCAATGAGCTGTAGCTAGTGCTCAGTATTTACTGCTGAAGGTGCCTCTGCTTCCAAAAATAAGTGAATTGATAATTATGTTCTTTTTTCCTGAAAATGCACGTTCTTGTTTGCATTGGTAGCTAAACTAAAACATTGATCCAGAAGTTACAGGTGCCTCAGGGTAGTCTCTTTCTTCCCCCACTTAATCCATGGTTAACATGAAGGAATCCAAGATTAATAATGAAACCCCAGGGAAAATTATCTCTGCTGCTATTTATACTCCGTGTTCCTGTGGTCCCTGCTCAGGGCTTGAAGGAATCACCAAGGTTCCCCAGCCCAGATTCCCAGGGTGAGTCACATTTCCCACCCTTTGTGCATGCAAAGCAGAGCTGGGGTTGGACACATCAGATTTATTGTGTTTGCACAGGATGTTTGCATGTCACACACAGCCCAGCCTGAGCTGGGACAGCAGGCGCCCAAACAGCTTTATGCCAAAACGTGATGACAGCCAGGGATTTGTATGCAGAAAACGCCTCAGAGCTCTGTCATGCTGACAGAGCTGGAGACCAATTCATATTTTAAGAGCTTTTCCTCTCAGAGACAGAGGAAACAATGTTGGGAATTTCTCACCCAGCAAATGTGGAGGCTTGGGGTGAGCCAAGGAGAGGTGTGGGCCCAAATTGTGGTTCCAGCTGACTCCTGGTGTGTTTGTCACACTCTGTGCTCCTGACAGCCAAAGGTGTTGCAGAGTTGGGGAATCTTATTTTTCATGCCTTGATTTGGCTAAATAACGACCCTGCAGACATTAATGTATGATTATTTAGTAATTTCAGTTCTACTGCAATATAAATAAACCCTAAGGCTGGAGCCAGCCTTTGATTTTAGGATGTGCCAGTAAAGGCAAGTGGAATGGACTAATGGCTTCCTTGAACAGCCCTCAGAATATGAAAACTCATCTACATATCTGTCATTGGATATGTGATAATAGCTACAAATCTAACATTAAAATTTCATTTTCCCTCTTCTCCAAGATGACATGAATAAAAACCAGTCAGAAACGTAGAAAATTCTTTATATGATTTCATTTCTGCTCGCACACTAAGCAGTGAGCACCGCTTTCCATAGCTCCTCTCTCCCATCAGGGTGTTACAGTTTATGGCCAGCATGTTAAACTTCCCCCAAATTGGAGGAAATATTGCAAATAAAATACTGGAACCACAGAAACACAGAGGTTGCAGAGAGCCTCTGAAGGTCACCCAGCCTGAAAATTGAAATGCCACTGGAAAAGCAGCACAACGCTCTTTGTAAGTAAATATTTTATTCTTGATCTTTATTTATATAGGAAAGCCAAGAGAAACCTTGTTCCTCTTCCCAGCAGAATGAGGGAAGCATTAAGTGCTTTTGTGTGCCACTGACATCCCTGCAAGCTGCAAAGGGCAGGGATGTGCAGGGCTTTGTGCAGAGCAGGGACGGAGGCACAATCCTGTTGGAGACAATGCCTGGAGGTCACTGCTGCTCTTGGCTGCTCTCCTGTACCTGCAGGAAAGAGCCCCAGACAGAATCTGGTTCTTAGATTAGAAATTGTGTTTTTCTGCGGGGGACGGGGCAGGTATAAGTCCAATGGTGTCAGGAACCCACGCCTTAAAAAAGGAACCCACTAGGCCGCGGCAAAATATCCAAATATGGATAACATGGTAACCAGACCAGTGAAGAGATTTTTGCTTTTATTTCCAGCACATCAGTCTCAAAATACAAAATGGAGACATGACAGCTCACTGATCCACACCAAAAAATGTCTCCCCCAACAGCGCTGGTACAGCAATACATAAAATCATCTCAGACTAGAATTCAGCCAATCAGACACAGAAAACACATATTGACAAGCATTCCATCCAATCTTATAAAACATACGTAATCGTAGCTAAAACAAAGACTAGTTCATAAGAGACAAAGAACAGAGTTCTATTCATGCTAACCTCTAAAGATATACATTAAATAAACTTGTTGCCATCCTAAAGCCAATTCCTCAAAGACCTATTGTGGTTTGTCACGTCTACTGCTTGGGAAACTTTTCTGCTTGCATGGGAAACTTTTCTGCTGTATTTGCAATGCTAACAAAACTTCAGTCTGAGGCCTATACTTTTTTAACCACTTCCTAAAAACCCTCTAACCTTAAGGATTCCAACATTTTTCCTGCAGAAAGGCTTTGAGAGTGGTGAAACTTTAATAAAATGTCCCAGTAATGTTTTTTTTGTTAATAAAAGGGTACTTGTGGTGAAGGTAGACCCATCACAGGGGTGTCAGGGAATGCTGGAATTTTTGTGTGCTTTAAGAAGCAGCAGAATAAACATGTTTATATTTCTACTCCTTCCCTGTATGTGGTCAAAATAATTTAAAAATTGCTTTCATTTCTTCAGCAGAAATTGAATAAATATTTCATTCTAGTGATGCTCTCATGTCAATGATTTTGGCTGGTCACTTCTGAACCAAAGATAATTTTTTAAGTGCTTCTATAGTGGGCAGACACTGTGTTTTCTAATCTTATTACTGAGTTTAATTAGTTTAGGTTAAAGGTCATAAAATACCAAATTTAAAATAAATATAATATATAATTGCTTTTAGAGTGGATTCTTCATAAGAATTGTACTCTGTAGTTTCTACCCTCAGCCTTGTTTACAAATTATTAATTCAATAGTAGCATTGCACCATATACCATTCCCAATGCTTGAACTTAATTAAGAATGCATCCCTGCTAATTGATTATGGTACTGCTTTCATAGGCCTTTTCCCCTAATGGCTATCTCAGGAAATTTCCTGCTAATTAGGTAGAAAATTTATTTTCTGTCTTAAATTGTTACTAAAAGTAAGAACAATCTGAACTTCACCTTTGTAGTATGGGATCTATAAATGTTTCCTTAAAGTTTCAGGGAAATTGCATATTCTTGTGTTTCCTACTCTTTCTCAAAATGAGGTCAGACATATTTAATTTTGTCGGTTTGGGGCTTTTTTTCCCAATAAATTAATGGAATTACCAATCTTTTTCACCAAGTGCATTTGTTAGGATGGTTTTCTGCCCTATGTAAAAAAAGTGCTGTGCTGGATCGAGGCATTTGATCTGCATTTGATCCTCAGGTACCTCCAAGAAATCAAAACTGCATTGAGAATCGCAGTAATTTTCTCTCAGGTATGAAACAAAAAGGAGCTGTGACAGCTCCATGCAGAGGGACCAACCAATGAGGCACCAAAGGCTCAAATACTGGAATTTAGTGCAGATTAAAGAATTGTGGGAAACAAAAAGTTCAAATCTGGCATATAAAGTGTGAAGCAGCCATTAATTCTCACCTGGAGTAAATAAGAGAGGCTGGGGCTAGGCAGAGCATGGCACCCTGGTGCTGCTGTGTAGCACTCAATGACGCCTTCACCTTGTTCAGACTTGCAGATTGGGGAAGGGATCATGAAAGTTATTTTATTGCAGCAGCCCCTTCATCCTGCCATCAGCTTGTGCATAATGAAATGAGGGGAGCAGGAGTAAACAATTGTTCAGGGATAGGCATGGCTCCATAACTATTTATTTCTCATTACTTTGTGCTTGTGCTTCTCCACTTCTGATGTAAGAGCTGACAAAAGCGGGGCTTGACCCCTGCACCCAGCACAAGCTGGGATTAAGGTCCCCAAACTTGAATTTGATGTGAATTTTTCAAGGTTTTACAGCTTCACATTAGAGATAAATGAGAAGTGACCTAACAGCTGATAAACTCCATCAAACAAAGATAATGTGTGTGGATGCTGAGCCATAGAATGTGTCTGGGAGATTTTAGGCAGAATTTCATTTCTCACATCAGCTCTGTGAGGAGGGGATCAGGGATCTCAGGTCACCAAAGCACAAGCAGGTGATGCAATAATAATAGCCATAAAAAATAATAATAAAATTAAAAATAAAAGTAAAAATAAAAATAAATTATAAATAATAAATTAATAAAAATAATAAAATAAAATCATCAAAATCAATGAATTATAAAATAATAAAATAATAGCATATAATAATATATTGATGTAAAGATAGTAGTAATAATAATAATAATAATAATAATAATAATAATAATGTTAAACAACTCTGATAAATGCCACTGCAAGGATGCCTGGTGTTCAGCCTTTAGGCTCTGCACTGGAGCCCTGCAGATGCTCACAGGCACTTCCCTTAGTGGGGTTGAGCCCATGGAGCTGCCAGCTGTCCCTGCTGCTCCTTTGCTGTCCCTGCTGCTCCTTTGCTGTCCCTGATGCTCCTTTGCTGTCCCTGCTGCTCCTTTGCTGCCCCTGCTGCTCCTTTGCTGTCCCTGCTGCTCCTTTGCTGTCCCTGATGCTCCTTTGCTGTCCCTGCTGCTCCTTTGCTGTCCCTGCTGCTCCTTTGCTGTCCCTGATGCTCCTTTGCCTGTGCCACATCACCCAGAGGAGCAGCTGGGAGCTCCTGGGGTTGGCAGGACCCTCCAGAGCTGCTCTCTCGGCCTGCTCAGTGCTCAGCTCATGGTGGTTGTTTCCCCCTTCCCACAGAAGTTTGAATATCCCACAGAGATAATTCTGGATATTGTCAATAGTAGTGATGCAGTTTAAAAAGCTTGAAGTAAGCCACTGGAATAAATGATACAGAGAGGAGCCCTTACTTTTCCTCAAAACTCCTCCTTGGAGTTCTGGTTCTACCTTGCCATTTCTTCAGATCTGTCATCTCTGGGCTTGCTAGCTTTTAATTTTTCACATATAAATCTGGCTATTTGCTGCATTTTGGAAAACCACATAGAAGTTTGCATTTTTCAGTGTGGCCCTTTTGATCACTTATCTAATGACAGTTGTTTGCAAGATGTGCATGGAGGGCAGAAATCCACTCAAGAAACAGAAGGAAAAGTACATATTCATATACAGATAATGATTAAGGTTTTCCTTATCAATCAATCAATATAGTGAAATCTGTAAGATGTAAAATGGAAGTGTAGGGATTTTTTTCCTGAGTTGAATTCCCCTGAAAGATGTCATATTTTTTTTTTTTTTGAGAGTTTACAAAAAGATTGTGTTTTACAGACATTTAGGTGGTCATGATATGAAAAAAAGAAAATTCTGAGCAAGTGTTTGGTATTCAGCAAATATCTCATTTCTTTGGTAATTTTGTTCAGAACAGACTGTGTCTTCCTGAAAGCACACTGACTTTTTCTCATTTGATTTTTTCCCCTCTCTTGCATTTATCTTTGACATTTAATTTCTAGATGGGTGCTTAGTATGACTGATGCTTTTTTTTGTATGTGTGTGTGTGTGTAATTCAATCCTGAATTCATTTTCAAGGCTGCAGAAACTTGGTGGCTGCCAGTTGGGTCCCAGCATTTTTGTGTCTCTATATGAGAAATCCTAATGTGATTAATTAATTATTAAATGCAAATTAAGGTAGCATGAGCCACACAATCTCTGTACATTGCTGGGGCTCTGACTTATCTGATACATTTTGATTTATTCCTCATCCACATCACTGTCACCATAGTTACCACCAGGAGAAGTTAGGAAAACGTCTGAGTAAAAACAAAGGGGAAAATATCACTGATGTGGGGTCTAGGATGGCAAAAGGTTGTCAGGCCATTAGAAATGGTTGGCAGCGTTCAGATTTTTGTATTTTGAGGCGATGGACATGTCTGATTTAAAGTTGATGGGCAGAGAATTTGCCAAAGCATTTGCAGGTTCAGTGTGAGAGTCGCCGTCACCACGGGCCAGGAATTATTTTTATTTGGCTTCAAGAAGCCTGAAGGTGAATACTTGAGAGGAACAAAACCCAAAGAAAATCTTTCAAAGGAGTTTAACAAGTGAGGGCTGTTTGCTGTTCAAAGACCAGTCACTGGAACAGTTGAAGATTGGGAAAACAATTTGGCAACGGAGCCGGCCGAATAAAGTTCAGAGGAAGTGCTGCTGGCAGAAGTTCATTTCATTTCATTTCATTTCATTTCATTTGGCTGATTAAGTTTAGCATTGTAGAAAACAATGATTTGCTCTGCAGTGGGCCAGACTTTGGGCACAGAAACAGTTTTGCATGACTTGTGGGAGCATTACAGAGGTGGCCTGGCAGAGAGAGCCGAGCAGCATTTTGTACACACAGACTTTGCTTCCACTGGACACATTTTCCTCTCTATTTCCCCAAATTAACACTGTTCTATAATATTATCATTTGGGAGGCTCAGAGATTCTGTACATATAAATATCTATATCTATATCATCTACATCTATGTTTGTGATAGCGAATATTGCATGTGAGTGAGTAAATAATGGAATAATGGAGAGGCTCTGCTCTTTTGGATAATGTTATGCAGCATTTATGTCAAAGTATCAAAGTTAGTTCACTTTCATAGATAATTCAGCAGTTTCTTTTCAGTCTAGATGAGTGAAAAATTAACTGTGACATTTTATATCTCTCAAAGTATCTGACCTGAACTTTTTTTCCCTATCCCTGCTGTATATTTTATATTGATTGGTCGCACTTAACCCTGCATTTTGATGGGGAACTACTTCCTTTGAAATGACTGAATGTGCTGATATATATTGAGTTCAGCAGGTAAAATGCAGAAAGGGAAGGGATTCATTTGAACAATAAGGGCCCCTTTTAGAAGTGCATGATTGCAGTGGTGAGGCTCTGGACTTGATCAAATAAAGGCAATTCCCACTCCAGGTGGATGTGGTGGTGTAGGATGGGCACAGATTCACACCCAGGGTCAGGCACTGAAATGTGGAAATAAGCACACAAGTGAATAAGGCTGTCAATTCAATAAATCTGGCAATTGGAGATTTAAAGGAGCAGCTCTGGTTGCTTTACCTTTGTCTTAACTTTCCTGTGAGGCCAGCTCCATCTGAGTGATTAACAATGTTTTATCATAACCTCAGTGCACTGTGTTATGTTCATTTACACATCCCAGTGACAATCACTATAGAGTTCCCCATAGTATCAACCAGCTGATCAGTAAATCTTATTTTCTAGCCCCCATTCACTTTAAAAGAGAGGAATCAGGAGGGTCACACATGAATCTCAGCATTACAAGTGGTTCTTTTTCCCTATTGAAATCTGAGAACAAACACATTTTCTAGTCAAATAGAGAAGAACAATGCAAACTGTAATTTAAAAAAAATCAGTTTAGCATTTCTAATGTGTGATTGTGTAGCAAGATAACCTTCAAGTGCTCCAGATCTATCAAGAATTTTTTTTCTCAGTGAATTATATCTGCATGTTAATTGTATTAGATTTTCCTGCTATACATCACGTGTCTAAAGCTTGTTGGCCATAAGTAAAAGGTTGCTGGAGACAGAAGACAAATAAGTTCTTTAAGTAGAAGCTTTCCAGCACATGAAAAATGTGCCTTCTGTTGTCACATGCACTTTTGGGAGTGCTTTTAGAATTACATAAAAATCATTATTTTTATCGTCTAAATTTTAAACTTTAAATAATTTTAATGTAAAATTCTCAAATAAGTCTACCTATTATATGAGGGGGTTTTCATTTAATGATATTAACCTCATTAAAAAGGGACAATTCTGGTACAGCTTCCATTTATTGATATTAAAAAATCTTGTAGCTCTTAGCAGTAATTCATTTAGTTTAACCAGATATTGAGTTGATAATACAATACAGAAAATATAAAATATTTTTGATAATTTATGTTATCACCATTCCTTTCCTCATATTTGCTGTTTATAAAGCAAAACTATGCCACTAGTTAGACTGGCATAAAGCAATATTATGCTTTTTTCAGTCATTTTGTGCATCCAGCACTTGAGTAGCAAAGTTCAGAGTGCAATGTTTGTATTTAAAAAGTCTATTTTTCAATTTCTTTAATGATGATGCGTAACACAAGGACAATCACAGCCGCATTGTGCTTGGAGATGGGTGTAGATAACAAGGCAATAGTGCCGCGTGATGAAATTAGCAGCAGTCACAGTGGGTTTCACCTTGTCAGAACCCTTTTTGGGAACAGGACCAGGTGCAAGGATGATGGCAGAGTTCACACTGATTGTTTCTTTGTCCTACACCTGTGACAGTGTTCACAGGGGTCTGAGGATGAGGGGAGAGATGAGGATTTGACTCCATGGTTCACAAGGCTGATTTATTATTTTATTATATATATGATATTAAAATTATACTAAAAGAATAGAAGAAAGGATTTCATCAGAAGGCTGGCTAAGAATAGAAAAGGAATGGAATGATAACAAAGGTTTGTGGCTCGGACAGACAGTCTGAGCCAGCTGACTGTGATTGGCCATTAATTAGAAACAACCCCATGAGACCAATCCCAGCTGCACCTATTGCATCCCACAGCAGCAGATAACCATTGTTTGCATTTTGTTCCTGAGGCCTCCCAGCTTCTCAGGAGGGAAAATCCCAAGGATTTTCATGAATGATGTCTGTGACACTGCACCAGGAGTGGGAAATGCTTTGCTGACTTCTCTGGGGTGCACAGCCCAGCACTCAGAGCTCTGTGAGTTGTTGCTCTCATGTCAGGACTCAGCCCTGCCTGATTGTTTTCATGTCTAAGTCACAAACCTCGCTGTGATGGAGTTAAAAATGCTGATAATTGTCTCAATGTGCTGCCATGACAGGAACTCAGAGGTCAGGGATGTTCTCCAAGACTGTAAACCCACCCTGCCTGTGACCTGCAGTGCTGCTGGGTGCAGGAGTCACTAAATCCCTCAATTAGGAGGCTGAGGAAGGCAATTCCCACTGTACTACCAGGGCAGGGAAAAATATAGCCACATTTAGTGAAAATATGGTCATGCCTCTACTTTGAAAACTCTGTGATAGCTTTACAAATGGTTACTGGGCAAAAAGAAGCCGGCAACAGGCAATTTGCTGTTAACACAATTACGGCAGGAATGGCTGACTCGAGTTCTGGCGTGTGACAGGAATCTGAAATCCTGCCACAGGATATTATGCATGGGAATTTCCAAGCACAACCCATTAGAAAAAGCCACAGTGCTGCTCTTTCGAGTTCCCAGCTGCAATTAGGCAGCAGTGGGACCCTGATGTGAAGCCTTTATGAATAGAAACCAGCATGGCCCTGGGCAAAAGTGTGTGAAGTGAAGGGATGGCTCAGCAGCAGCAGCAGCAGCAGCAGCAGGGGACAAACTCGCATTTTGAGCAGCTCTGTGTTGCATGAGAAATGTGTTTTAATGTGAACAGACATCGACATTCACCTGGGTATTAGAGGAGACAAACTCCCTGACAGCTTCAGCTCCGTCAGCCCTGACTGCAGCCAGAAGCAGGGTGGCTCTTAAGGAGCAAAGTGTCAAATTATTCTGTTTATGGAAGTTTTCCCACAAGTTAACCTCATAAATTGAGCTAGCAGCACTGCTGAATTTTATTATACAGTAAATTTGTTCAGGGGGCTCTTCAGGTTGGTTCCAAAACTGGGCAAGAAGCGAGGAAAACTTAAAAAAAAAAAAATAACAAGTGAATCAGGTTTTTCTTAGTAAGTTTTGGGGTTTATTACCTAAGGGCTGTGATTTGTGGTGATTCCTTTCTTGGAAGATTGAGAGAGATTGGGTTGTGCAGCCATGACTGGGCAGATAAGAAAAAATGATTAAGAACTGTCAATGTATAAATGTACTTAACTGAGATAAATCAATTGAGGACCTCAGTAAATGTCAAAAGACGCAGAGCTTGAAACGGCTAAATTATCAGGTTACAGAGACAAGGTCTGTGTCAGCAGGGTGAGCAAAAAATCAAGAATGAGACAGGAGGCTCTAGATCGTTACTCTCTCAATTTCCATTGGTGTTTTAGAGTCCCTAACTCATCTTTGGGTTTTTTTTTTTTTTGTTTTGTTTTTTTTTTTTTTTTCCCTAATAAATGCTGTCTGTGCAGTTCCAAACATCAACTAGTTGCAGAAATGTCACAAAGGTAAAGCCTCTGAAGTGATGATTCATCAAAAAACTATATATAACAATATTTAGGAGGTGTTAAGTGTCAAAGTACAGAGTCAGAGGGGAAGCAAGTCACCATCCCTGTGAGCAAAACAGCTGAAATCTGCAGAGTCTGGGGAAGCTGGGTCTGAACTTCCCTGGGGACGCCAGTGGGACCTGAAGCTGCTCTGATGTTAAAAACACTGAATGCTAGAAAAGCACTCAAACACCAAAAGGTGGTGTTGCTGAGACAGTGTTACCTGTTAGTGAGCATTTCTGATTAAGCCAGAACAGCTCATTAAGCAAATCCCAGTACCATGGCTTATTTTGTCCATTATTTGCATAAATTCTATATTTCTGTATCATATAACCATGGCAGAACTTGCTGCAGCATTCAGGACAAAATGCAAATTCTGATGTATTTGCACTCATTTAAGGGATAAATCCAACAAAATCTACACTTTTGCCATAGCCCCTGAACTGCTGATTGAGGCCAGGCTTGAAAGACTCTTGATTTTAAATATTAAATGTTAATGAGTTTCAAATCAGAACTATTTTGATCACTACCGGTATTTTTAAAGCTGAAATACTTCAGAGGTCAAAATTCCCAATCAAGATCCAAATATAACTAAGTATGCACTGGAAAAGAAGTGAACAGAGCTTCATAAATGAGAACAAAAATAAAGATGGAACAGTGCTAAAACTTCCAAAGAATCTAAAGAAGCAGCCTCAGAGTAGACCCTTGAAGGTGGGGGGGAAAAAAAAACTTACTTAAAAGTGTTAAATTTGGTAAATTATCTTCCCCAATCATAAATATAATCTTGGCGTTGTCAGATCAGTGTGAATTTTGCTCTTGGCCCTTTGAGTCAGGATTTGAAAAAACAAAAACAGACTTCCAATGTATTTGGGGGAAAAAAAATAGTTTGACCAGATCTAATTATTTAATCAAACTAATTAATAATTAAAGACAGGGTAAGGTAGTCAAGTGAGGAGCTGTGGGGCTCCTTTCCAGTGAGCCTGGGCAGGCCAGCAGGCAGAGGAGCTTTTGAGACAAATTCCTGGGGCAACGTTTAACCAGATCAGCACCAAGCCATCTTCTGCATTTCCACTCAGATGCACAAACCTTCAGCTAAATATGTAGGTTCATGCTTTTATAATATTAAAATGTAATTGGGACTGCCAAAAAGTAGCAGTATTGTCTTAGAGATGTGAAAATCATATAAAATGCAAGAATATGAGACACAAGAAGCCTTTTAGAAATCTTAGATTTCTCTTCACTCTAAACTGATGATACTTTAAGGCTTCTCCTCTGTCAAAAATGGCCAGTGAAGATACAAAAAGGAGGCACAACCCAAGCCTACCTTTCCTGAGGATACACTAAATAGTTCTAAAGAAAGTTCAAACAACTGCTCCTATCAGAAGCATTTAATATGCAGGAAGCATTTATTCTGAAAATATTTTTAAAATCCATCCTTCTCAAAGATGCTTTTTTTTTTCTTTTTTCTTTTTTTTTTTTTCTGTCAACATGGCAAAAACTGAAACTATGTAAAAAGCCTCATTATCCCATAAAGGCAGCTCTGAGAGCCTTGTCTGGCTGCTATTGAATTAGCAAATACAAAAGTGGAGCGCTGCGATTGATGCTGCCCTGTCAAAGCAGCAGCCAAGAGGATTTAGGTGGCTTTATTAAAGCTGGGTTGTATGGCAAGACTAAGTATTAATTCTTAATATGGTCGAACACAAGGTTGGAGCATGTCTGCTGAGACTGCTTTTTGCCTCTGTTAGATTACCAGATTCAGCTTACTGTCAGAACAGAGGTTTAGATGTAAAGCACTCACTGTATTCCACAAAAAAAAAAAAAAAAAAAACCAAAAAAAGGGCTTTAAAGTTTTAACCTTCTGGCAGTCTTAAGAAAAAAAGGACCCTAAGTCCGCCCTCAAACTTGGGTAATATGTGGGATAAAATGTAGGATACGTGAAATAAAACGTAAAGGATGTCCATACTCAACTTTTTCAAGAGGGGTGTTTGAATCTTCAAGAGTGTGAAGAATTCAATCCATTTCCTAAAAATCACTGGTAGAACAATGGCAGGAGCTGAGGTGGCTGCACTGCCCTGGTTATGAGAGCTGGGAGGGATCAGGGCTCAGGCAGCCTCTGCAGGGCCAAAATTTGCCATCCCCACACTTCCAATGCCAGGAAATCCGGCCCAGGACTGCTCACACAAATGGCAGAAAGATTAAATTCCTTTGGCATTCAGCAGCCTTGAAGAAGTACTTACACTTACACAGCTTCATTTGTCTACTGCACATTCTGATTAGAGGAGAGTCAGGTCATTTCTACAGAAAAACCATCTGTAACAAAAAGAGCACCGGAGTGAGCTGGCTCATTGTTAACTGCTGGAGATGGAGTAAAAATCGAGCAGGGTAGAAATTGGGTTTTGAATTCTGAAAAGATTTTTCAGGCTTCTCTTTTCATGTCTTTAACATGAGTCAAATAGGAAATTCCTACAACTGGAAAAGTCATACTTTTTCATCAACTGCTAGTTTTAATGCCTACATATTTTTGTGTATCCAGAAAGTGGCAGAAAACAAAAATGACATTCAAGTTCAAGCTTACTGCTCATCACCATCAATGCTGGGAACTACTGAAGTGTCTGTCAAGATTTATCTCTGTGAAATGATGCTGATTGTGCAGGCTATCTTGTTCCCATCCAGAGATGAAGATATTCTGTTTGCGTTCTGTGATGCCAAGTGCACAATGTCAGAATGCCACAGACAGGATTGGGAATGGTGCTAAAGAATTTAGGAGAATGTTTTAAGATCATTAAATGCCCCTCTCAGTTTCTGACAGTTGCATGTAATTTTTGTGTAAGCTTATATCTAAATTGTTATCTAAAGAGGTCACAAAATATGGGGATGGCAGGGACAGAGAATAGATTGATCCAAAGCTTAAATATCACTCCATTAGTGCAAAATAAAATTAATATTGTACCATTTCAGAGGTGTAACTAGTTAGAACCCATGTCCTGCTCTGGAGCGTGGAAGCTCCTTCAGATAACTTTGACAGCAGCAAGGACACAGAGTTTGGTGTCCAAATTCATGAAGTTACCAAAACTGAGAACATCTGCTGACGCCCTGAGGCAAGGCAGGAACCCAGGAGCTGGTCCCTGAGCAGTAGCATTTGCAGAAATCAGGCAGAACGTGCAGAGCAGAGCTCCAGAGCAGCTCCTAGAGTTCACAGCTAATTTCTGCCTGGCAAACAAGGATACAAATTTGATGAGCTTTAACATACAAGATAATAAGAGCAGTCCCATGGTAGGGAACACTACACAAAAAGAAACAGGGAAAACATGAAAAGCTAATTGCTTTAAATTCTCAGCAGCTGTAATGAAATACAGTAAGAAACATCCCCAAGCATGGTGCATTAGATTCACTTGCTCAGAAAACAAGAACTGGTTAAACAAGCAAAACTGAGATTGAACACTCCCGAGCTCAATGGCTCCAATTTCAACATAATTTTTACGGGGAAATTCATGCTGTTTGCCCAGCATGCACAAATTAAAATTAAGCTAAAAATGTTTTTTCTTTGTTCTTTTCTACTTTACTTTTCAATGAGCAATTTTTCTTGCATAAACACTGAGCAGAGCAAATAACAAGCTCATTGAAAATATGAGTCGAGAACAAGCAGTTGATTTCTTATCTTTGCACTGCAAATTAGGCATACAACTCAAGTACAGTGTTGTCCTTCTTAAAATGCATCTTGAAGTGTCTGTAAGAACGTCTTCATTTCCCAAAAATGGGGTTACTCTGCCAGCTGAAGGATTCGTTATTCCAGTGAGATTTCCACTCCTGTGTTACCCTGGGTGTGGGTCTTAAATTGAAGGATGTCACTCAGACCATGGGGGGATGATGGGCAGGAATTCATGGCTTCACGATAATTCAGAGCTGAAATGGAGTCAGTGCAATGTTCTTGTACCTGTGAAATAAGGGAAGAGATAAGGACACAGCATTTTTTAGAGATAACAAGAATTAACCATCCCCAGTCATTCCACTGCTGGTTTAATTGGAGGAGGAGAATGGACCAAATCATGGAGACAGAAAGATTTCAGTGTCAGATTTCTCCATCTAATTTGTATTACTGCTCTATGCACTATTGCCAAACCCATCTGGCATCAGGGCTGCTGCCTGCACAGGTTGGAGTCCATCTGATGGTGTGACATGATCTGAACTTCAGCTGATTCAGGAATTCCCTACAATGAAAATCCAGGGTTTTCCATTCCGGGGTTTTAACCATTTCAAGCAATATTGGGTTCTTGCCCACCTGGCATGGCTGTGCAGCAGGAATTTGGGAAACCAGTGAGAGGTTCCATTAACCACCAGCAACTGCAACTAAAATTAAATCTGCATTTAGGACTGCTTTTTACTCCAGATGATAGACAGGAAAAGCTGCATTTTGTAACCTGGCATTTATGAAAATCAGGTGTGCTGGAGATCAGGTATAGCCCAGCTCTCCTGAGCTGACTGATCACTCCCAGAGAGGGAAACTGCTCTCATTTAATCACCTGCCTCTGTTAATTATTTCTCAGTTTGGCCAGTTTATGTGCAGAAGTCTTTGCTAGCAAACTAAAAGACTGATTAAAGTCACTTTTCCTTAGGAGCTCAATTTGGTGCAAATTTCTGTTAAGATTTTGTAATTAATTCATTTCCTGTTTTCCACTTGGCAGTGGAAAGTGTAGAGATTTATTTAAACAAAAAACCTTGTGGGTGTTAATTCTCATACTGCACGTCCTTACTGCTGTTGACTAACATGCTGAACAAAAAAATTAAACCATTTCCTTTTCCAAAAACACAGGATTACTCATTTTTCACTTGAATATCAGGTATCAATCAAATGTGGGTCTCGTAATTACGGTTGCGCAGTCACTTCCATTAATTAAGATTATATGCAAAACAACATATTGTTTCTAAATTCCTCTTCAGAAAAACAGGATTCCAATTTTTTCTTCTGCAGTTTATTTAAAGGTTAAATTTTGATTTTAAAGCAAGATTTATATTGTGCCAAATACAAAGCTCTGTTTGTTATGACTTGCACTAAGAGAAAATCTTGCTAATTTTATTCTGACAATTCTCATTCTGTACATGATTTTTGATAAGTTGAATATATTTAGTGTGGAAATACTTCAAATGTTCTTATTTTGACAGAACAATAAATAAATCAGTAAGTAGAAAACATATTTATTGCTGCCAGCAACTGTAAGGAAAAAATAAGCAGTTTAATTTTTTTTTTCCCCAATATATTAAAAAACAATAGTTTTTCAGGCTTAGACTAGCACAAAACCATCATATCTCACAATATTTACCCAAAATATATTGTATATTGACAAGAACGTATTAACCTTTAATAGTCAGACGAGTTCAATTTTTACATAATTATCCAGAAATGCCAAGAGGTTTTGGGTTGGTTGTGGGGTTTTGATACTACTTTTTTTTGTTGTTGTTTTTAACCCTTCTGACATCTACGTTAACAGTAAATTTTAGGTTGGTCTGGTTTAATAGTTTTTTTCAGTAGGTGAAACAGAGCCTTAGGTACCTGATTTTCCCTTTCACTGATTCATTATCCCCATGGTGAAGCAATTTGGATTTTCATCCAGGTGAGCTGGATCCAAGGAACATTCCAAATCGCAGGCTGCATTTTCCTGCTCCTGAGAGGGATGTGCCAGATGTTTCCTCTGCTGTGCAGTGACCCAGCTCAGGGCCAGCCCTCTGACAAACCCAGCTGCTTTTTGGATCCTCAGGATGAATTTTTCCAGGGCTCACAGGCAGGAACTGAGGGGGAGCTGGAGCTCCAATTCTCCACCTGTTCACCATAAGGTGAACTTTGCAGGCTTTAATCTCACTAAGACACCTTTAGGGAAAATGGTAAAGAATTCTGAGCAGTGGGTGCAGCTCTTGGTCTTGCTGCAGGAATATCCTCCAGCTATTGCACATCTGGCATTGAGAGCTTCCAGCAGGGACAAAATCTTCTCAAATTGGGAAAATGTGATTTGTCCATTAATATGGGAAATAAGTACAATAATTTATTTGGTGTTCCTTGAGCTTGGTGGACTGGTTGATTTGATTTGTGCCCTTTAACTGCCCAGGCAGCCCAACAGCCCCAGCAAACGCACAGTTATGGGGAAGATTGTGTGTATCCAGCTGGGATGGGACTTCCAAGCACAGTGCACACCTACATCCCTGTGTTGGGCTGTCTCGCAGCAGAGCTTTTCAAGAAAGGAATGCCACAATCCTTTAATTGCCACCCAGTGGGAAATCCATTATATCACACAGTCAGCAGAGCAATTGCTTCTGTAATTTACATCCTTTCTGCAGATTTCACTCACTGGAAATTCTTTTGCCTGAACGCCAGTCAAGGCCTGCTCTTTCTCAAGATAAATGGCTCACAAAAAGCTCCTAACAAAATCTGGATGCTGTTTTTGTGGTCCTAACGTGCCATTAGGAATCAAAAACGAATGAAACAAAGTCTTGGGATTAGCAGTTTGTGGAAATGGGTTTTGCATTTTCAGTGAAGAGCACAGGAGCTGTGTGAATGGGTTTGCACCCAGGAAGGCTGGGCTTGGGGCTGGGCTATGGATTGCAATCAAAGCACAGCACATTTTAAGAGTTTCATGGAGACCCAGACAAAGGCTTCTAAATTTTTAAACAAATCATTCCGGGGTTGAATCCCTCCCAGCTCAGATTTGTGCAGCTCATGGCTTGCCTTCACCCTGGCTGCATTGTTTTCCTTCCCACAGTCAGCTAGAAAAGCAATAAAAGACAACCTGCAGCAGCAAGGTTCAAGAGTAACCATTTAAAATCATATTTTAGCAATCTTTCCTAAATGATTCTCAGGCTCTGTGGCACCTTTTGTGCCCAGGGGGATGCTGCTCTGTACCCACAGGTATGGATGGAGCATGAGGTGTTTTATTTTCTCCAGAAGCCTCAGGAACGCTCAGCCCTGCTCTGCTCAGCGTTCCTGACGGGCAGGAGGGGCTCCCTCTCCCCATGGCCCCCTCAGTCTCTGCTGCTTTTCTTTCCCTGAGCCTGCCAGCAAAACTGCCAATTAGTAGCAATTGTGATGGTGATTTCTGAAGTGCAGTTTAAAGGATTTCTAACCGGGTTGGAGCTGTTGTCAGTTGACTGACTGGAATAATAATAATAAAAAAAAAAAAAAGCTCAGTGCTTCTCCAGAAGCTTGTTAGACTTTCCTGTGTGATCTGCTGGAACTGCAACAGCTTTTGCATTCAAAAGAGGGATTTTCCTAAAAGCATCAGTGAGCACTTGGCTGTTTTATCTGCTCTAAAAAACCTTAATTTTAAATTCTGTTAAAAACAAAAATAAATGAGGATCTGGAAATAGGAGGGGGAAAAAAGGAAATAAGTAACCTGCAGGGCATGCATAACTGTTTCAATACACCAGGATCCCTTAAGTGTAGACTTATCAAGTGGGAAAAATGTTATACATTTTTTTATGTACAGAGTTACTGAGATAGAACCATAAGCACTAAATGGGCTAAAACACAAGGGGCCTGATATACTGCAGCTTTGTGTTGACATTTTATCATAAACATCCTAAACTGACACACACTGACAAGCCATCCAAAGAAATCAACATTTTTTATTTTTATATAATAAGGGAAGGCTTGAACTATACGTGAACAGCATGAAGCCATCTTCTTAAAAACTAATCTTTGTTTAAAATAAAATATTTTCTTTCTGGGGCCATACATATTTAACTTCAGTTTTTTTGTCTCTTTCTGGTTTGATCTGCAGCAATGTAAGACCCATTCTCAGAATTAATGTGCTCACAGGAGAAGCCTCTTTGCGAAACAAACACATCCTGGGATCTCAGGGCCGTGTGCATTGGTTACATCACATATCACATCTTCTTTCAGCATTCCCAAGAGGCTTTGTTGTGTTTATTTTGTAACTTGGAGATGAAATAGAGCCCACATTGAAGGCCCTGTAGAGCATGGGGGGCTCGCTGGGTGGGACAGGGATGGGCAGCTCTGTGTCCTCCTCCCGCTCCTCTCTGCAGAACTTCCAGCCACCCCTGCTGCGATAAAGGTTATGTTTTGTTGGAAGAGGGAATTTTCAATTGGAATAGGGAATTTTTCGGTGGGAATGGTACAATTGGCCCCTCCTGGAATAAGTGGTGTCAGTGCAATTAATAGAACAGCTAATAGCTCACTGAAGTTTTCGTGTTCCTAGTTGTAGCAAATAGGTTTTTTTTTTGGTTGCAAAGCTGGATGCAGAATAAGACCAAAGAATGTCTGTGGTTATTTTCCAAAGTGGTGTCAGTGCAATTAATAGACCAGCTAATATCTCACTGAAGTTTTCTTGTTCATACTTATAACAAATAGTTCTGTTGGTTGCAGAGCTGGATGCAGAATAAGACCAAAGAATGTCTATGGTTATTTTCCGAGTATCCACATTGTTCAAATGCAGTTTTGTGCAAAAACCTGCACACACACACACATATATATATATATATATGTATTTATATATAATAGCCATATTTTCTTTCATAAAACAACAGCAACTCAACTCACAAATGTTTTTTTATGTAAAATTATTGATGTAAGGATCTAATGTGGCTTTTTTTCTGGATAAAGCCTGCCTGAATATATAAATATTTTATATAATATTTATATAAATATTTTAAAGTAAATGTCTTATGTGACTGTTCTCCTATATACCAAGAAAGATGCCTGTGATTAAAGTGTGTCATGTATTTTAGGCACAAGCAGTTTGCCAAATTCAGAGTTATGAGCATAAAACTCTTCTGTGTAAACAAAATCAGCCTCTGTTTCTGGCAACCATATCACATAATATCCTTTATGTCAGGCTCTGTCTTAAAAATGATTCTTATGACTGCTTGGAGCTATCAAATTCCTTTAATGGTTCTTAAGTTTTCTAATTTTTGTGCCAATTTATTCATGGCATTTGTTTTGTACCAACATTATTCTTTTAATTTGCTAATTTTTATTCTTCTGATTCATCTAAAAAACTCAAAAAACAATGTATTTTGTTAGGCAAAGGAGCAAGCATCCTTTAGTCCGCTTGTTGCAGAGTTTACTTTCACCAGCCAGCTTTAGTAATTTTCTACACCCATATCTACCTAAGTTCATTTTTTTATTGCTGTTTACAAGAATTGTGCAAACCCTTTGATAAGACCCTCTTGTATTGAATTAGAGCATGAATCCCCCCCGATATCTATAGAAAAATTCCAAAAATGACTGTATAGAACAGGAAAATGCATTTATCTTTCATCATCATTTTAACTGGGATTGTTTAGAGAGAGGAGCAGCTGGGGTGGTTCTGTGGAGACCCATTCTCTCCCAGTCAGAAACCCCTCTGGAATTCTATAAATGTATATACTGTAAGAAGAAGGGGATACTCTGAAAAAGAGGTGGGAAAATGGAGGCATTAAAAAGAAGCATGTGGGAGGAAATGGAAGTTGCTGGGGTGGAAGAATTTGGGGATGCAGTCATCCTGTTAATTAGCATTCCAAAGATATTTTCATCTTGTAACTTCTCCCATGAACTGCCCCCTGGGCTACCATTCCCTGTTATTAGTACACTTCAATTTTAATAGTGTTCAATTTCATTTTGCCATCCTTCTCAAGGTCACCTCATTCTCCGTGTTTGGTGTCCCAGTGCCCTTTGAGCTGGTGGCTCTCAGTTTCCTCCCACCAGCACCTCCTTTGTTATGGAAGCCATTAGCACTGGAGAAGAAGCCTCTTGCCCCCCTGTTCATTTTTTTTCCTTTTGCAATGTTTGTTTTGTAATATTTAAGCAGCTTTTTATCACTTTTTGCAATTCTTTTACTACCACTTTCTGCAGATTAACTTGTAGTTTCCAATACACGTCAAATACTTTATGTAAAGGTGCAGATGGGTTGGTTCTACCACATCTCCTTTATCTACAAAACCAGTTATCAGTCTGATATCCAAAACTGTGGGTGAACTTGGTCTGTGTCATCTCCTGTACCATCCACCTCCATGTCTTTACCAGGAAAGTGATGACTTTTGGGTTTCTTCTCTCTGTGAGGAAGAGAAAATCATCACAGAAGACTTGAACAACAAAAGATAGTTTATTTCTGCGTGTTCAAAGCTTATTTTAGACAGGAAGTAATTCAAGCATTGCTTTTTTTTTTTTTTGGTGGAATTATAATAGTCATGTTTTTATGCACTATACCAAGTGCTGCCTTTCTGACTTGTTTCTCTGAATAATTCAAACTATATCTGAATTTCTTTCCTTGGGGAAAAAATAAAAGCCTCTGACATCAACATGCAAATACAATAAAATAGATATTGCAGTGTGCCTGGGAGTGTGGGGAGGGAACATTTTGATTCCCAGATTCATGAGAACAGTCCAAGTGTCTAAAGTGGAATTCCCTGCATGGAGTAGGGAAATAATTTCCACTTCATCATTGGCAATTTTGGAATGATGACAGAATCAATTCAAGTCCTGCATATATATTTAATCATAAGGAATTATTTCTCCTGCCTTGAACTCTGGGTCTGTGTGTAAGCAAATTTTATAAAATATTGGAATGACACATAGAGTGTGATCTGGATACTTGGGGTTTTTTCAATATGCAGATCTTCCATATTGATTGGCATTATCATTACAGGAATTAACATAATTACAGGACTAAGGTACTGTAAGATAATGGGCTGTCACATGCAATGGGCTAAACTCAAACTGTGCAGAGGTATTCTGTGAAATCTTTCTTAACGTTCAGCATGTTTATTTTATTGATAGTGATCTCTTATAAGCACCCACTGTCAGTGCTTATATCCACTGCTCACACCATCTTCTGCTGCCAGCTCCTGGAGACCCTGGCTGTGCTGTATCCTCAGTTAGCAGCTTTACAGAATAAAGTAGTAGCTAATTTTTGTTTGGAGCAAACTATCCATACACCTATTAATATTTAATCTGTGAAAATTGCATTTGGATGTTAACATTCTATTCAGATGAACAGGGGCTGTTCATGCCTTGGGAGGTGTCTTGCTGTTTCACCTGGGTTGTGAACAAACAAGACAGCCACGAGTCCTTGTGCAAGAGAGAGTTTATTTTTGAAAACAGAAGAAATAGAACCCTTTTAAATTAAAATTTTCAAAATCTTAATAAAGCAAAACATACAGGAAGTTCTGAAATCCATAAACTGCTATTACTGTTTCACTTCCAAATTCCATTTCCATTAAAAGCTGATTTTCTTTCTTTTTTGCTTTACACCACCCAAATAATGTTGTGCCATAGGGAAACAGCACTATTTGCATTAATTTGTATTCAGGATTCTGGAGTAATCTGGCTTCCACACAGTGCAATGGAAATCTAAACTTTCTCTTTGTTCAGTGTATTACTCCAATTACTTTCCAGGGACTGAGGTAAAGAAACTGATATCATCTTGCAGAAATTGCCTGTATGGATTTTATAAAGCTCTCCTCTCTTTGCCCCACAGAACTGAAAATAAATTGTTATTCAATTAAAGGTGATTGTCTTTAATTAATTGGATTTATTATTTGAAGTTCTAAAGGCAAAACATGAGAAATCTTTCACCTGAACTTCTAAGGTAGTCAACACTCCTTTTTAAAGCAGAGTGGAAGATATAATGAATTACTGATTGATTTGAGAAAATATAGTGATTATTCCCTTTGCTATAGAGTAAGTGAACAAGCCTATAAATATGTAAATTGTAAAATCTTTCCTATTGTCTATGAAAAAGTTTGATTTCATTCTTCCTTGACACGTCTACAGCACCCTAGCCTGTTTTTTGCATCTAAGCTGTCAAAGATTTCCATAGATTTGAAAATCTGTCCCCTGTTCCCCATATGAAATGTCACTGTCAGTTTACTCCATGAAAAATGAAGTTTATTTGATGTGCTTGTCATGATCCTTGTATAAGCAATGCACCTATCACTTCTGTCTGCAAAGCAAAAACTGACATGATATGTAGTCAGATTTTTTTCTGCAGTGACTTTTGCAGAGCAAAACTATAGTAATGTGTTCTTTCTTTATTGAGATGATTTACAAACACAGCAAAGTGTCACACTCTAAAGGGGAAGAGGGTAAAGCAGCGGGATTTTCTCTGCGTGGGTTGTAATGGAAACACTGCTTGAGAGCAGCTGTGTTCAATGCATTTTTTCTTATCTGTTGTGAACTTAATTGACAAATAGTTATGAAGAGTGATTGCAAACTTTCACCCCTAAGCATCTCCGTAGATTTCATTTATTTCATTTTTTATTTCATTAAGACAAAAGGTTCACATTGACCATTTAATGAATGATTTGTAATGAGAACCCTCCTGACCTTAGTGTTTTTAGGTTCCTTGTTTTTTTCTTTTAGTAATTCCTCTGCGTTTAACAGTACATTTGGATTGTAATTTCTCTCTTTTTTTCTAATTTCTGGGGGTTTTTGGCCCTTTTGGTTGTATTTTAGGATTGTCATCTCTGTATTTTCCCAGTGGATAGCCCCTTCTCTGACACATACACAGACATTCTCTTGTGTTCCTACAGAAAGAGAATAATTTCATTATGGACGTTTGACAACTACACCTGAAAAAATATACACTTATTTCTCATCTGTAGGGCTCCATTTAGAGTACAAATTTGTGCAGTACTGTTTCAGGAGTAAATCTCCTAAAGATTTACTAAAGAATGATAAAGAATGATAACTTTCCCATTTAAAATGTAGAATGGCCAGTATTCGTTGGCTGAATGGCACTCTAGCAGCAGTATAGATAGCAACTGGCTATCTAGCAGTAACATTGCAGCTGCTGGATGTCTGCTTTGTCCCATCTATTGAAGAGTAGCAGCCACTGAGTTCATGGAACACCTTAATTCAGGTGTTTTAGCACCACTGAGCCTCACTGAAATATGTCTCTGGTACAGCTGTTAACACTGTCCTTAATTACAGCATGGCCCAACTCACCTGTCACCAGCAAGGAGAAAAACAGGAATTTAATGAGCCATAAAGTAGCCAAGAAGAAAATCCCACACTAACAGGGGGTGAGGAATAAACTTCCTAATGCATGTTTATGAGTTATCTGGAATAAAGTGAGGTTTGGTGTTTTAATTAAATACCTTTCCTAGTTTAGGGAGGTCAGTTTAAAATATGAATGTAAGTTTTTGGCCTATGTTGACCTGCTACATTCTGGTAAATCAAGGAATCATTTAAGTGAATATTTTAGTCTGCCAAGCTTGCCAGAGCAGGTATAATAAATGGAAAAAAAATAATTTGCAAGTCTAGCTGGATTATCTATTATTAATAATGGCCTCCAAGATGTATCAGGCACTGTGCAGAAATGGAGCATTGCATGTAATGCCAAAGGGCTTGCACAAAAAAAACCCCAAAACAGGTAGATAATCAAGGATGTGACTAGAAATTTTGTCTTTCAATCATATAACTTCCTCCCATTAAAAAAATCAAAAGAGGACCAACCAAACAAGCAAAAAAACCCCCAAAACTCTGTCAGTTGCCTGCATTTCTTTTCACCTTTTCTAAGTTTCTTTTACAGTTCTTTTCACCTTTTCTAAGTTTCTTTTTCTCTCACTCACAAAACCACTTCAAGCCTAATTTTTTCATCCACATATTTGCACTTGTATGTTTCCCATTAATGCTGCATTTGAGTATTTCAGAATCCCTCTGAACAAATTAAAGGATGAAATTTCTGACAGGGGAGGACTGAAAAGAACAAATAGTAAAATCATAGAGAAGGAAGAAATGACTTGGAGGGGATGCCAGGTGTGGGACAGATGTAGTTCCCATCTGTAGGACCTGGTGGTCTGCTCTCCCACTTCTCACCTGCCATATTTTCACCTTATCTCCCTATAATCTCCCAGCTGCAATCTGCTGACTCTCACCTGACTTTTAGCCTATTACACACCCCAATAAAACAATCCCCAGTTTATTTTTCAGCACCCTAGCCCAGTCTTTGTTTTAGTTCATTGAAATCTCCTAATGGAAGGGGAAGGTTTGGTTTTGGGAGGTGGTAAAGCTGTGACATGGGATCATGGGAGATGTGGGCAGGGTATTTTCTAAACTCTTCAAGGAGGAAGAGCAGAGAAATGGAAAACTGGCCAGTTCAAAATCAGCACAGAGAGCTTGTTTTTTTCCTGGGACTAATGATTAATCTGCATCACTCATTGCCATATGGCACCCTGATCTGAACATTAATAAGAATAAAATAGCACTCTACTTGAAATGATTAGTATTTAAATTATGTCAGAGTATTGAAAGGATTACAGATTTTATGCTTCCTTGCATAAACAGTCTTTTGGCACTCGTAGTGAGAAGGACACTTTTCACAGCGTAGATTTGTCTCCTGAATGAAGAGGTTTGGGTTCTTTACTTAAAACATCACTGCTGAAGACAGGATTTGGGATTAGATGGATGAGTGCTTTGATCTGTGCTGGCCATTCCTCCTCGACAAGGAGTTCTAGGATGAACATGTGTCGTCTTGAAGACTTTTGATCGTCTGGCTGCCTTGGGAGATGGAGGGCTGCTCCAGGATCTGACAGGGGGCTGTGATGTGCTGAGATTGCCCGTCAAGCTTTAGGCAGCAGCCAACGTTTAGTGACAAATTTTCGCCCACTCAGGAGCAGTGACAGCAAAGGCAACGCTAAGGAGCCTTCAGCTCTGCTGGAGGAACCTGTGCTGCTGGAATCAGGAGGGAATCAGAAAATCTACAAAGGTTTTTTTTATAATCTAATAAAGTTTGGACCTTTTTTATCCCCCTCTTACACAGAACGTGCCCTTATTTAGACTGGAGGAGGTTTGAGGGAGGAATAAGGAGATGCCTGAAGTTATTCCCCAAGTGCATGCTCATTTTGCATCTATTCAAAAAAGTTGCTATTATTGTTAATATTATTGTTAATGAAGGTCAGCACCCCTTTGACAAGTAGATAATGGTGGAAACTGGGCTAGTAATTTTGGTGAAAATGCTATCTTGAATTAGCGGATGCTTGAAGAATTGCACAATAGATTAGTGAAACAATAGGATTGTGTTATCTGAACTATAAGTGAGATTTTATTTTAATTCACCGGGGGAAACACTGACAGTACATGCTTGTACACTCTCTTTTACACTCCTTTTTACTCAAAACATTCCATAATCCCTTCTTTTAGGACACCTTCACAGCACATATGGTGTGTGAAGTCTCCAGTCCTTGGAGCCCTGTGATTCAGTATGGGAGTTAATAGATCCTAACTGTGGCCATCCTGGCTCAGGGCTCGGAATTTGGAGCTTAAACAGCTCCTCCAGTGTAAATTTAGTTTATTTAATGCTGACTTGAAAAATTAAACCCAAAAAGTCAGCTCTTAAAGGAGTATGGGTTGCTTGAATTTATTAAAAACACTTTGGATTTTTGGGAAGTGTTAAGTTTGGATCAGAGTTATTATGGATCAGAGTTATTATGGATCAGGACATGGCAGACAAGAACAGCCTACCTTGAAACCAGAGAGCTGCAAGATGATCTACAAATATTTGGACACATTCTCTATCAAGAGATGTTGAACCAGAACCTCATTTTAAAACTGCCTTTAATGTCAGAACACCCTGGGTGTGTCAGCATCTACTAAAGGTATCTACTACAGCCCTACTAAAGGTATCTCTTCCAATTATTGATGACAAGAGAAAATTTTTATGGGGGAGAGGAGAATGATGAAGTCAGTGGTTCACATTTTAAGAATTGAGTAGAAAAAGCTGATTCTTGGTTCACTTAGCTGCATATGAGAGATTCCACTGAGCTGTGGTCTTGTGTGTGCATCAGTGGCTGTGCCTACACTGAGGGGGTTTGTGATTTATTTTATGATTATTTAGAAGTTGTTTCTTTGTTTTAATCCAGTTGTGGGCGTGATCTTGTGCCTGTTCAGGGCAGAATCCAGCCTCATTCCTCTGAGCCCACAGCTGGGCTTTCTTGAGCAGTTGTCCCATAAATGGTCACATCGCCATGAGTGCAGAATCCCCAATCCTTCCTGCTTTGCCTCACATGGGACCTCTCCAGCTCTCATTAGAGAACCTTAATCAAGGCTTTGGATTTTTATTTTTTTTGTTTTAACCAGTGTTTTTAAGGGCTCTAGGCAGTAAACACAAAGCTGAGTGGCCAAGGAGTCCTTTGGGATGCTTTGAGGCCCGCTGTCCCAAGGAGACACAACTCACCCGATGTTCTCCCAAAACATTCCTTTTCTGTGGGTATTTGGTAACTGCTTTCCAGAGATTCAGAGGGAAATGTGGATGTATTTTTATAGCAGGACAGTAGGGTGTGTGAAGCATGCAGATGGTGCTTGAGGGTGGTTCTGGAAGCCCATTTCAGAGGCTGAGCAGGGAGGAGTGATGCCTGATGCATCCTCTGCCATGTTTGCTCATGGAATAATCCCAGATTTCATCTGTGGGAGATCTTTTGTCTCCAGTCCAAGAGGGATTTTGGAGATGAGTTAGCATGTGTGGAAACTCAGAGCAAGGTCCAAGGGCGAACCCTGCTGACAGAATTAGCTGCTCTTCTCTGGTTCAACCTTACACAAATTGCAATGTGACTCAATTGATCCAGGAAGTTTTGTGCTTTTCTCTTTGTTTAATTCAGCAAAGCACTTCCACTGACTTTCAGCAGATTTTTGGATTGAATTCTCAGACTAACAGTGAAATAATTGTGACTAGGAGAGGAGCTAAGGTTAAAAAGCTTTTAATTTTATATTACTTCCCAAACACTCAGGGGCTCAGATTTAATAAAAATACCAGTGCTTTTGAATTTTGTTGTTGATCTCTGTACTGTATTAAATTATGCATTAATTTAATGAGGGCTCTATTGAATTATGATCCCCACTTCTGTATGTTTAACAGTGAAGCTTTATTCCCATGTTGTTTAAGTTGTGTATAAATACATAATTTAAACCCCCCTTTGATCGAGGGTGGTTATAAAAGACACAGAATTGGAAAGTACAACTTTAATTTTTTTTTTTTTTCTAGAGTCTGAATAGGTGCTGAGCATTGCCTGGCTTTGTCTGGCCTGGCAGCTGCCCCAGACTATTTTGGAGTGGCAGAGCAGAGATAGGAGTGGAAGGGGGGATGCCAGCCCTATCTCTGAAGCACAATCAGATCGTGGCTTTATTTTGTGTTAGCAAATCACAGTTGGATTGTTTAAATGCACCTGGGGTTGAGGAGAACTGAAGCTAGGGAGCATTATAAGAAGTACATAATTCTACAAGAAAAATCCTTTCTTTTGTTCTAAAAAAAAACAAAGAATAAAAGAACTTTTAAGTATTGCAAAGAAGTGCTCTTGTTACTTCTTTCTAATATGCAGGGAACGTGGCATGGTCCATGGATCTCTTCAAAAGTGCTTTGTCATTAAAGGCTTGAATGTAATAATAGATTTCAAAATTATTCAGTAACATGAGATTCAAATTGCAGGCTGTTCTACTGTTTCAGAGGGAAAAGCTAGCATCAGTGAAGGATTGTAGGGGTTTTTTCTGCTTAAAAAGTTTCTTAAATAAAGCTGTAAAAAAGTTCTTTACAATTTTTAAAGCAAAGTGCTATTAAAAAATCAAAAAAACTTAATTTCAGTATCACAAAAGTTCATGTATAACCTTAAAAGAGGTTAATTAACTTTTGTTTTATTTGCATCTGAGATACTCCAATATTTGATGTGTGCAGTTCCACTATATGTTACTTTTTGGGTCCCTATGAGGGTAAATATCTTAAACATGATACAAATCTAAGTATGTGCATTAACTTATAGTGCAGATTTAGTCATTCAGTATCTGCAGAATCTCCAGTTAACTTCATTTTTGATATGAAAAGGATTGAGCTGCTTGGTATTCCACAATTAATTTCTACTATTGCCACTATTTATTTTACAAATAGGTAAATTAAAAATTCTGTTTTACTCATAATTGCATTGTTCTCACTGATTCCTTTCACAGTTGAGGCAGGCATCCCAAAAGGGGAATTCTCACCAGAGGGAAAACCCTGTGGGTGTTGGTGACCATGCATTTAAATCACTGTGTGTGGAGAATTCCACAGGAACAGGAGATGAGCAGAGCAGTCACTTTCAGGGTATTTCCAATTTCACAGAGTTCCTGAGCTCCCAGTCAGGGCAGTGAAATCTCCTGCTTGGTCTCTGCCAGCCCCACAGTGCTCAGGGTCTTTGGGCATGGGGATCCATCCCTCTGACACTGGGATATATCAGTGTTATAAATCCATTAAACAATGGTCTTTGGTCATGGGGATCCATCCCTCTGATATTGGGATATCTCAGTGCTATAAATCCATTAAACCATGGTCTTTGGGCATGGGGATCCATCCCTCTGACACTGGGATATATCAGTGTTATAAATGCATTAAACAATGGTCTTTGGGCATGGGGAACCATCCATCTGATATTGGGATATCTCAGTGTTATAAAACCATTAAACAATGGTCTTTAGGCACGGGGATCCATCCATCTGATATTGGGATATCTCAGTGCTATAAATCAATTAAACAATGGTCTTTGGGCACGGGGATACACCCATCTGATATTGGGATATCTCAGTGCTATAAATCCATTAAACAATGGTCTTTGGGCATGGGGAACCATCCATCTGATATTGGGATATCTCAGTGCTATAAAACCATTAAACAATGGTCTTTGGGCATGGGGAACCATCCATCTGATATTGGGATATCTCAGTGTTATAAAACCATTAAACAATGGTCTTTGGGCATGGGGAAACATCCATCTGATATTGGGATATCTCAGTGTTATAAAACCATTAAACAATGGTCTTTGGGCACGGGGATACACCCATCTGATATTGGGATATCTCAGTGCTATAAATCCATTAAACAATGGTCTTTGGGCATGGGGATCCATCCCTCTGACACTGGGATATATCAGTGTTATAAATGCATTAAACAATGGTCTTTGGGCATGGGGAACCATCCATCTGATATTGGGATATCTCAGTGTTATAAAACCATTAAACAATGGTCTTTGGGCATGGGGATCCATCCATCTGATATTGGGATATCTCAGTGCTATAAATCCATTAAACAATGGTCTTTGGGCACGGGGATCCATCCCTCTGACATGGGGATATCTCAGTGCTATAAATCAATTAAACAATGGGGCACACTCCTAAAATCCTGAACTGACAGGACAGAGTGTGCAGAAATGGAGTGCTTACCTTGTACCAATCTCCTCCAAAAGTTTCAAAACTTCTGGGTCTTCTGTTGATCATTTCCACCTCATTTACACTGATAAATTTCTTTGTTGTAAATCTTGGTTGTGACTGCAGAGTAACTCATGCACAGGCAGATTTAGGTGCAGTAGCAAGCTGACCTTGGTCTGGACTAATTAACAGATTTTACAGGGGAGATGTGCAGGCAGGTTGACGCTTTTCCAAGGGAAAATAAAAGTTTTTTATACTTTATAGACATTTGTTTTTCTATATCAGATGTCTGGCAAATATCTGCACATTCTTATCTGAGGATGCATTAGAGGGGAGATGGGGCACCTTATGCAGATTATTTTGCATCAGACTCTTTTTTATTCACTTTCTTGGCAACCTCCTGAGGAAACAAGACATATCAAAATTAAAACAGCAGCAAGGAAAAATCAGTTGCTGAGGTGAAGTTGAGAAAAGCGAAAGTGACAGCAGTTATATGAAGAAGCTCTGGCTCTTGAAGTTAAGCTGCTCTGTCACATACCATCAATTGGACTATTATCTGGCACAGGAGGACTGTAATAAATTGTCAGATTTTCTTCTTAGCTGAAATGATGGGATGGAAATTGTGCTGTGTATTTTTGGACAGGCATAGGGGGGAAAATCCAGCCTGTAGCAGATTTCCTCACATGCCAGACCTGCCATGATGCACAAACCCAATTTCCTGAACGTGGCTCTTAGAAATCTGGTATGGCAAAACAGTTAAAAAAGAAATCCTAGCTCTTCTCTGGGAAAATAAGGTCAAGGAGGAGACAAGTCACTGATGAGAGAAAAACTATTTATACATACATATATATTTAAAACATTTTAAATGTTGTTTTGTTTCAGATTTATTTTTCTTCTTGTCAGACAAAGTAATGAGAAATGCAGATTGTGTATAACACTGTCTGGTTCTGTAGTATTTTAATTCAAAGTAAACTTTTACAGAACTGTGGTATCAGGATTTTGGTTATTTAAGAGCTGAATCTGATGATCATTGCCATTGTGTGGGGCAGGATAGGGAGAAGAAGTTATTACTAATGGAAATAGTTTGTGGGGTTTATTCAATGTGATTTAGACTCTCTGTGATTGAGAATAGCTAATGTTATGTAGTGATGGTAGGACCGGTGGATAAAAATCCTCTTTCAAAATGTTTCATGTTCTCAGGAGAGGAACTTCTTCAGCAGAATTATTGTATGATTAATAAGTGTATCTTATTTATATGTGTAATAACAGGCTATTGATACCTACTTTAAAATCCTTAGCTGGCTAACATAATTGATGCAGTCAAATTTGAATTATTTTCTATGGCCAGCATGCTAACTCCTACTAAGGCTTCAAGGACCTTGAAGGGTATTACATTTTAGAAAAATATTCATAATATTTAAAAGATCACGTTCTTATTTGACCAGTACCTTGCAAAGGCATCAAGAGAAACACCCCAATGTTGGGCTGAAATTCTGAGTACCTTTAGAAGCCATTAGTGCTGCCAGCTTTGTTCCTCTGCCTCCTCCTGACCATTAGCTGGGCACCCACCTTTCCCTCTATTTTCCAGTCAGTTGCAGCTGTGGTTTAGTTGTGTAAAATCTCATTTTGGAGCCTTTTCAAAGGGCTTGGGGAGGGCCAGACAATGAATCAAATGTGAAAACACAACCACAGCATCTACACCCTTCAGCTTTCCCTTTGTGGGTCTTGGCAGCCACTCGGTGTGGAAGGTTCAGGTATGAATTGCAGCAAAGACTCAAATTCAGAGTATTTTATTAAATGTTCTGTGAACATAATATTTTCATTATTAGATGGGGCTGTAAAATGTGCATGTTTTACTTAGACCTTCCTTCTTGGCAAAAGAGGAATATCAGAAGGTAAAAAAAGGGAACACTGCAATTTTTTTTTTCTGAATTGGTTCAAAGGTCTTGGCAGTAGGTTCTGAAATAAGTTTCTTTCCATGAGGAAATGGAAATTTCACCTATTGAAGTAAAAAAAAAAAATTGTACAAGCCAAGTAAGAAAGAGTGGAACAACAAGAGAGAGTACCAGAAACCAGTGGAAAACACATCCTGGGCTGGATTAATGAGAAATATGAAAGCTGTAAAAGAATCAGCAAATCTGGCAGAACACTGGGAAGCAGAGAGCAGAGTTGAGAATCATATGGTGGTGAAAAATTGATTATTTACTCGCATTATTCCACTGCCATTAGAACCTGAGCCAAAAATGGAGGTGCCAGAGCATGTCAGAGGAGTGTAAAAAATCTTTAAGAACAGAATTTACAGATCTCGAAGGAACACATGAACACGAGCAAGCTGTTAACAAAAGATGTTTGCATCTAAATAAATGGTGGAAGGAAGAAGGTGGCAGCTGCAGCATCAAGTTTTTACAAAATTCTGGAAATTATAATTTCAAAATGACAAAACATGTTGGCAAAATGTTTCAAAAAATCTAAAACCTTCTAAAATTCTTTTAGGAAAGAATTCTAAAAAAAAAACTAAATGATGCCTGCATGGCCTCTGTCTTAGGATATTTCCCCATCCTGCTTCTTTAGGATTTCTTGTTTGTTGATTGAATAGCAGATACCTTGCACCTTTTTCAAATAATTCTTTGAAATATTAAAATATTAAAGTCTCTGAGAGATTAATAGAAAAGGAGTTGTCATGAATTGTCAGCTAAATTATTGCTTTGGATTAGAAACTTGATAAGAAACTAAAGGCAGGGTAAGAAGAAGTAAACAATTTAAAACAGTGTTGCCTCAAGGTTCCACTCTGGTACAATAATAACAAAGAAAAAAATGGCTTAAAGTTACAAACTGATTGATGGCCCATGAGAAAATACATTAGTAAATGTCAGAGAGGTCCCAGGATTTACAAGGATTTGATCTCAGCTGAGAAACTTTGGTTTCACCTTTCTGTACTTACAGATATCCCAATTGTTTGTGCACAGTGCAGCCTATAAAGAATTGGGGAAAGCTGTGTTTGAAATACTCCTTGTGATTGTAAATACATGTTGCTACATTTTATGTTTTATTTTCTGTGGGAAAACGAGGTTTTAGAGGATCACGGACGCAGTTTTGTTATTTGAGTGCAAAATTTCTTAATGCCACAGCAAACCTCATTATTTAACTGAAACCAACTATTTCTTTAATTTCAGACAAACTCAGATCATATTATTATATAACTCAGATTATATTATTATTATTACCCAGATTATATATGAGCAATTGCTATTACAATTGATGTTTTTGGGTGCTTTTGGTGTGGGCATATATCTTCATTCCGTGGCTAAAGCAGCGGGCAACAAATCTGTCCAGGCCTTTCCAAAGCTCCCCAAGCATGACAGAGATTTCACGAGCCATCTGCCGTGTGAAGGACACATGAGAGGATCCCCCCCAGCTCCAGAGCACGGCACACCCATGGAAATCCCTGTTCCCAGCTGTGAGTGATGGGAGCAGCACCTGCACAGCCCCCTGAACCCTCCCTGAGCTGTGCAGCCTCCTGCACGCAGCCCAGCCCTGCACAGAGCACCCAAATCCAGCACCCACCCAGGTGTTCAGCGTTTCCAGCAGAGGTATTCAGCTCCTCATGTGGGCAATGGCTCCGGGAATTAATTTTTAAGGGCGTAGCAGAATTTTATAAAGCAGCTGAAACTTCTGGAGAAGGGTAAACTCGTGACGTTCGATGCTGAATTAGCAGCACTTCCTCAAAGAATTAATCCCTTATTTGTCACACTTGAAGTTGCTGCGCTGAAAGTCTGTTTGAAGAATGAGACAAAAAACAAAGTAAAAAAAAAAAATGAAAATGCATGAGTAATGAGTTCAGGGGGGGCTGTATTGTTTATTTTCTTGTTTGTGTTACTGATTGAACACAGCAATTTAGCCTACTTAAATCAAATGTAAAGACTTTTCATCCAAATTGATTGCAGTGACTTTTATGCACCAAAAGAAATTTTTTAGGCAGCAGAACCTTGTGGTGCATCAGTTCTGGAGACTGGGACCTTGCTGTGGGTTTTCACTTGTCTTATCCAAGCAAGATGATCTGGACTTCAAAGGCCCAGCACACTGAAGGATTGCTTGACAATCAATGTTTATTACTGTTAGTGTAGCTCAAATTGCCCCCAAATATTAATTGTCAATAGAAAAGCAGTAATCAGCAAAATAAAATAAAAAAATTAAACTGTTCATCATAATCAATAAAGCACAGAAGCTGCCTGGGGACACTTCAGACCTTTAGAAGCAGAATAGCAGGGAGCCTTCAATACATCACTGCTAAACCCTGAGCAGAGGCCAAGCAGCCTTTCATTATAATTTAGCACTAATTTACATGGATTGCTTATATTCTGCTTTGATATTTGTGTGCATGCTCCATACAGTTAGAGCATTTAAAACATTCCATCCCAAAAGTTGCCTATCACCCAGACACCTCCACTTCCACATTACAGGAAACCCAATCCTGAGCTTTGTGTTGGGATTTTGTGCTGTTAAAACATCCACTTGGAATGGCACTTTGATTCAGGGAAGTTTTTGCAGATACATCAGTTTGATTGCTTTACTCAGAACTTTTATTTTGGAGGAAAATAGCTCCTTGTTTAAAAGAAACAAGGAAGGTGCCTCCTGTGTAAAACTGTCTCTTTACTCTCTTCCAGGACTTTTATCTTTTTTGTTGAGTAGTGAAGTAAGTTTAAAAGAAATTAAATTCCGTATCTGGAATGCCTGGCTTTACCACAGATTGAGTTGGGAAGTTTCACTGTTTGAAGAAGTTTTCTCTTTTATTCACCTCTGGCAGCTCAGAGCTCTCTCCATCATGCCATAAAAGAGAACAAGCAGGGTAACAGGATGAAGCACAAGAGGCAGATTTTGATAAGTGTTAGCTGGGGGGCTTTCCTGTCCTTCACCATTGATTTGTGCTGAATGCCATCGGCGTGACTCTGTTCATTCCTGGGAAGCGATTCACTAAACTGCAGTCTGGAACTTGGCTTATCACCGTAAAGACAATCTTAGTCATTCTGGAAATCTCACAAGGCAGTCTCCTAGGAAATGTTCTTTCATTTGCTTACCCTGGTTGAGTTCCTCTTATCGTGCTATCCAAAGGCAGCTCGCTGGTTTTATTCATTCCTGCCCCTGCTCGGCTCCTAAATAAACCTCAAAGAGACTGCAGTGCCCCAGGTCTAACATTTTATATATATTTATAAATTGTAACAAAGAATGGGGGTTAAAAAATTTATGATCTAGTCCAAATTTTAAATCAGTGCCTATTTGTTCCAAATCAATGTTTTGTTAACTGCAGATTAAAAGGAAAAAGTCATTTTTCATTCCAAGATAAATCCAGGAGTCGTTTCAAGATTTGTTAAATCAGCTGGGTCAGTTAAACTTTACAGCAGGCTGTTACTTCCCCAAATAGAGAGCATGGAATTGAAAATAAATAAGAATAGTACACAATAAATAATACTGGAAGTGAATTCAGCACAATCCCCATTCACAGGGTGAGCTGGTACTGACCATGTCCTGAGCTTCCACCACTTGTCCTGCTTGAATGTGCTCTTAGGTTATAAAGATTTGAAGTCAAAAGCCAGGAAAACACCAGAAAAAAAATTAGAGAAATAACAGATTAATCTGTCCTTGGCTGTGTAAACATAATTTTGTATATTGAATTGAGGGGTTGCTAATCCCTTACAATCATGTTTCTTCCAATTAAGTTGCAGGGCTTTAAATACTTTCAATCACAGGAGGCTGAAGAAGCAAGTGCAATGTCAGGGAGGAGAGGAGAGTGGTAATCCTAAATGAAAATAATTTTATTAGGGGAGAAAGCAAGCAGCAAACAGAAGTTCTGAAGAGGAGAAGTTCAGAAAATAAAAGATTCTGCAAAATGCTCTGACCCCCTAGGGAAGTGAAGAAATAAAACTGGGATTTTCAGCTTGATTAAAGTTTGATTTATGAGCTGCTTTTTGTTAACAGCACTGGAACAGAAGGAGGAGTAAAAGGATTTAACTTGTAAGGGAGAAAATTCTTTTGGAAATTTCCTTCAAGTTCATGGAGTTTAAAATAGAGTGATAAATGGAATTGTTTTGTAAATCCTCCCCTTCCAGCTCTTCTGTGCTCTCCACTCCCCTCCAATCCATAGTTAGTAATAAATTATAAGTAATAGTGATCTAAAAACACTGCAGGTGCCTAATTTGATGTTTTATTACAGTTCAAGAGTAAATAACTTAATTTTGGGGTTTATTTCCTGTATTTATGTAGTGTGCAGATTTACATGGATACCCAAAAAAATGCATCAGAAGATCTAGGAGGAGTTCAGAAGCCTAATTTCTGTAAATGTGGTGTCTTTTAACACAGAGGTTGTTACATGTAGGAGATCAGGAGGTGGGAGAAAAATTCACAAAAAATCACAAAAATTCACAAACCACTGCCCAAAAAAGTGCAGTCTTTAACAAATGGAATTCAGATGAGGAAAATGCAGAATAATAAAGAGTTTCTTATGTTTTTCTCCTGCTGGTAAGGAACATGGGTAAAGTTTGGATTGGTAGGGGGTGGTCCAGATTTCTTCTCAATGCATGGAAATATTTTTCCATCTTTGTTTCATGAAGCTCTTGCCCAAGTTGATGTCAGCACCCAAAGCACAGAAGGAAAAACTTCTTAATTTTTCCTGCTCTCCTTTTCTCTGCAAAATATTTAGGCAGGTGCTGTTCCACAGGTTTGGTTCTCCAAAATGAGCAATGCTGCCATCCCCCCTCAGATCCAATAGTCACCAATTCTTCATGGCACCGAAGGGTTAACAAAAATGCTGCCGTGCCCTATAAGCAATAACGGGCTGAGATTGGCTTACAAATTGAAAGTTACTATTGTAAAATACCTTTTGAAGGTAAATGTAGGAGTAAAATTGCTTTTCAGTTTGAATTGCCTCAGACACTGAAAATTCAGAATTGTCACTGTAAAAATTTCAGGCTGCTTGTGCTTTAACCGCTCTTCACCTTTCATTTTTAGATGAAGTAACAAATCTGTGTAAAGTAATTGCACACAGAGATTTATTTTTTTTCACTGAAGAAACTTTACAATTTATTGTCCATCAAAAGTTTTAAATGTGGCCATGATAGGATAGTTCAGGCCACTTTGTAAGTACGTGAAATATTTTATTAATTTCAGCTGAGCTTGAATTCTAAATAGACTCCAAAATGTCATGCTAATAATGAAGCTGTCAGTGTGTTAGTTGATACTGCAGTTTCACTTATAAACACTCTGACTGTGCATTTGTCAGTAAAACATACTTAGCATGCAGGAGCTGTTGAAAATATCTTACCCATAACCAAGGCTTTGTAATTCCTAAAAATTTACCTGTATAAATCCACCTGTACCCACTTTACTTATACATGGCATATATATAGCTGAGTGAAACACTGAAGAAGGTATAAATAATGGATCCTGAAATACCTTTTTTTTTTCCCTAAAAAATATAAATCAGTAAATAATGTATATAATTTTATAGAATTCATGAATTTAAAATTATCCTGTCTGTATATCAGCAGATGTTAACATCTGCCTAAAAAAAAAAAAGGAATCTGGACAGGCATGGTATTATGCATTTGTTGACCCAGCAAAATCTCTATTTCACCACTTCAGCAGAAGTCAGTATGAAATATAAGGGTTTCCCAACTGTTAGGCACAGCAAAGCCTTCACTCTGGAAGGCTGGAGTTTGTCTCTGTAGATGATGGTGAGCAATAATTTATCAGTGCTGTCAGTAAATCCCGGTTTTGCACAGGCTCAGCAGGGTGTGATCCTGTCAGGAGCCTCCAGCCCAGCCCCGAGGGGAGGCTCAGGTGTCTCTGTGCCCCCTGCACACAGGGGAGCTGATGCCTTTTGGGGCTACCTAAAAACAGGGGCCAGACACAATTAAGGGAATAAAAAGCAGTTCTATTTATTCAAGAGCCTTCAGGTGCATTTATGGCTGACAAAGCCACCAAGGGGCTACACCTAAAATGAACAATAGGTCATGGCTTTTCACACTTTTATAAGTTTGGTCCGTTTGCATATTGGGGGTTAATGTTCCAATTACAGCTTCAGATAATGAAATCATTGACCCCAAGTTTGCTGCTCACTTTTGTTCCCATCTCAGGGCCTGAGGCAGTGAGGTGTCCTTGGTGCCCAGCCTGGAGAGGAATGGTTGTGTCTGCCCAAAATGGGAGAGCAGCAGCTCACACTGCACATGGAGTTCAGAGTTACACACTAAAGAGCTGCAGAATCACAAATAAATTTAAAAAATAAAAGCTCCAATCCTAAGGCATCAGAGCCATGGCTCCCAAGGCCCCGGCAGTGCAAACAGAGCAGATCTGGGGTGCCCCTGTCCCCTCTCCTTCCCCAGGCACCTTCCCCTGCCCATCAGAGGGGCACAGAGCCAAGGAGCCCCAAGGGCACCGTGGAGGGGAGGCTGGAAAGGGAAGAGGGAGCAGGAAAGGAAAGGAAAGGTGGCTCCCCTCACCCAGAGTGACCCCAGATCCATCCCTGAGCAGGTCATAGCTCTGTAAAGAGCAACTCGTGAAGAGACATCTAAGATAGGAAACACCTAAGCCACCACAGATACGGTGTGGAGCAAATAGTTTGGCATGAAATCAATATTAATGTCTGCTAAAGATGCAGCATCTTGGCTGAAAAATCTCAGCAAGGGATCCCATCAGAACTTTTTCTTTTTTGCTTCCTGAGTGTGCAGCCATCGTGATAAAATCAGACAGGATGAAAACAAGGCTTGCACACCAGCTGTGTCCTTTAACAAGGACAGAGCACCTTCTCTCCCAGCAATGCCCACGTGTAACACAGCCTGGATGCAGCAACAGGAGGCACTGGAGCATTTAAATGCACAAATATCACTCTGTAAAGCCAGCAGCAGAGATTAGAAAGCACAGTTTGGTGTCTGGTGTTCATTGAAGGGTTACCTTTATTACAGTGTGGGTGGTAGGGGGCTGCTGCATGTAGAGATTTGTCCCTACAATCGTTGTGCCTTTCAGACAATCTCCCTGTCACTTTTCTAGGCTGTCTCTAGGCTGTCTCTGTGCCACTTAGAGAGCCGGACTGTCACAACACTCCTGGCTGCCGCTGCCGAGCTCGTGGAGGAGAAGTGGCTTAAGTGCAGCTGATGAGTGTTATCTGTAATTTAGCAAGAAAAGCAGAAACTTCCAGGGTTAAAATTCTGCCCTCCTGTATATTTTCTGGGTGCTATTTTATTTTTAATGTACTCTCACAAGGTAGCTTTGAAGTCATTTCACATAAAAGAGCCTCCAGCCGTACGTCTCACAGAAAGCATGTAGGCCTCATTTAATAATTCTTTTCATTCCTCTGACTCGAGTGTGATCTCTCTTCCACTCTCACTGATGGAGCTGGCACTTTATCTTCATCCAAATTTATTCTTGATCTAATTCAACAGAACACACAGCAGAACAGATTTCCAAAGTGGAATAACGGCCGCTTAAATATTGTTTAAGCCTACCACATACAGAGGCAACAATTTCAATTCCTTCAGAATTATGTTACATCTCCAACAAACACGATTATTCTTCCTCTTCCTTTTTAAGACATCGTCTAAGTCACAGCATGTTAGCTATAGGCCAGAGGTATTTTTATGTGCTCATTGCTACACCTCTTTTGTTGGAGTGATTTTTTGTCAGCAGGTTGAGGGCTGGGTTTTGTTTATTTCAAGCAGAAAATGGGGTGGTTCTGCTTGGAGAGTAAGTGGGGAACTTACCCTGGTCAATAAATGTGGAATTCAGCCTTTTGGATCCAGTGCTTCCCAGAACACAGAATTCTCATATAGACCATGTGTATTCCTGCACTTATTTTCATCAGAAAGAAATGCAGAGATCAGCATAAATGCATTTATTGCTCACTTTCTTAGAAATACTACTCAGCCTGCAGAAGAAAAACACTTTGAAATGTATAACTGTCTTGAAATTTTGGGTCAGGTGGGAATTGTTACCTTTCCCCTTCTACCTCTGTATGAATAGAGCTGTAGGTCACCTAAAGTGCAATTGGATTTAAAAGCTGGGATGTCTTTTTCTCATTAGCCAGTACATGAAGTAGCAAAAAGGTCTTCATTACACAGATTCATCTGTGGGAAATAACTTTGCAAGAAACTTTTTTGTTCAAGCGTGCCTTTCCTCTCTTCACTAAGCAGCTTCCTAGAAAGTAAAAGAATAACATTATTAGGGCAAAGTGTGTCCTGGATCAATCAAAAATGATTCTTTGTCATGTAGGTGGTATTTCTTGGTGTGCTTTTTGCTAGGAAGGACACTTTCTAAAAACTTTTGAAACAGAAAAGAAAAAGAAAAAAAGCAAAAGGGCTCCCCACCACATTTTAGCATGCAATAATATGTAGTTCAATTATCCTAATGTTTTTGTTCCCAAACTTCCAAAATGATAATAGATATCTTCATTTTATAAGGATATTCTGCATGAGGTGCCTGTCAAAGCAAAATCACATACAAACCTGGAGTACTCTGGCCTCCAACCTCTGATTTAGTACAAAGAAGAGGATCACAAACGGTCCCAGAGTTCATAAATTAGCAGCAGCGGCGCTGTCACAATTGTGCCATGGCTATGACATGTCATTTCCTCACTGTGATTAACTGTGCTTTACCAGAAACCCATTTTTCAGTGGAACAAAATGGGAGAATTAAGTTTCCTTTATATTTCACTTAGTTCATTGTGACCGTGGACTTCAGCCCGCGTCACCCAAATTGGTTAAATGTTAAAGCAATTTGGCCTCTTTTCAGCTCCAATTTCTACTCCCAGCACCTGAAGATCGTGAACTCTGTCTTTCCAAAGGGTAAACTCAGTTTTATTTTCTGTTATGTGAGCTAATTTGTGAGGGGTTTTCATAATGTCATGTCTGCAAGGAGATGGCAACGAGTGTCTTAAAGTTCAGGCCAAACACGGGGGTTTGCTGTTCGTGCTGCAGGATCCATTAGCACTGACTCAGATCTTTGCCAAATGTCCACAATCTACAATTCAGAAAACCAAAAGTCTCATCTACAAGTGATCTGAGACCTTAGACAAATTCCACCAGAAGTGTATTTAGAGCAGACATTGGGATTCCTCTGTTGAACCTCTGGCTGTTCCATTGATTCATTATTTTTTTTACTTAGCTTTCAATTCTTTCTCCATTAGTGGCCGTTGCATTGCTTACATTTTTATGGGGGCACGACACCTAATTATTACATTTGGCAAACTCTGACACAGCCAAATGCTTTTTAATAAATAATAAGGTGTTATTGAATGAAAGCATTTCCCATTTTGGGCAGACACAACAATTCCTCTCCAGGCTGGGAAACAAGGACTCCTCACGGCCTCAGGCCTGAGAGATGGAAACAAAAGTGAGTTTGGGGGAGCAAATTTGGGGTAAATGACTTCATTACCTGAGGCTGTAATTGGAACATTAATTCCCACTATGGAAATGGACCAAACTTATAAAAGTGTGAAAACCTGTTGTCCATTTTGGGTGTAGCCCCTGGGTGGCTTTGTCTGCCCCAAATATACCTGAAGGCCATTCAATAAACATAATTGTTTTTTATTCTCTTAATTTTATCTGACCTCTGTCTTTAGGCAGTCCCCAAAAAGGCATCACAGGAGCTCAGGGCTCATCTCACACCTCCCATCATTGGGATCCACCGTGTGCCCATGTATTCCTGCTGATTATATTTTAATGAATGGCCGTTGTCATGCATAGGATAGCAAAAACATTAATTAAATTCCTGATAATTTTCATGAGTCTGGCCCTGCAATAACAAAACACTGCTGCCTTAGTTATTTCTTGTTAATTGTCCCTGGCTTGCAGGGGGGTGCACAGTGGATTTACTGTACATGTGCATTGGCAGGCAGTGCCTGGGGTTTATGTGAGCTGGGTGAAACAAGTAAACTGCAACACGTGCAAAATAATTTAAAATTTCAAACAGAAGAAGATAAGTTTAGGGAACTCCTCTGGTTTTTAAAGCAGCAATCACAGTGGTGTTTGAATACATAGCAGATCTGTGCTTTTGGAGAGTTCAGATGCAGTTTTACCAGCCCTTTGAGAATTAATTTTGAGTCTTTCCATTTATTCCATATGTAATCTATAGATTCCCACTTCTAGTTAAATATTTTATGCCAGTAGCTTGCACTGAAAACAAAACAAAAAAAAAGGCAATATTGAGGAGAAAAAGAAGAAAAAGCCACTCCTGCTCTCTGTGCTCAAATGTGGAGAATAAAGTAGGAGCCTCAATCAAACAGAAATATCCTTTGGTGTTCCTAAGAGCCTGGCACTGGCTATGAGTTCCCTTCTGAGCGTTGGAAATGAGAGTCAGGAGTTCAGGGGAGTGTTGTAAACTGCATCAGCTGGGGATTTATAAAGGGAATATATGGCCAAGGGATTCTCCTTCAGGGCTTCAGCTGCTCAGCAAATGTGCAGCCCCATGGAATACAAAGCATTGTTCAGAAACTCCTAAGTTTTGTTAAAATGAAAATATTTCAAGGGCAAGCTGAAGTGTTTTTTTTTCTGGATATTTTGGGAAGAATGGCGTATAATAACATAATAAGCCCTATAATGATGACAATTAGAAAAGTGTGGATCAAATGGTCGAGCTGTTTTGCCATTGTTTACAAAGCTCTGGCCTTCTTTTTTTATGATCTGAATAATACCTCTGCAATCCTGTAGCCCAGAGATAAATCCCTGCCCATGGTAAGAAAGCTGAGGAAATCTCATTGTTTTGAACGCTTTAAAACTATTTTGGGTGGAGGGGAAAAAAGCAAATTCAGGCAAAACAAGAATAGTTCTCAGCAGAACTTGTTCTGTGTTTCCTCTCACCTGACTTAAACCAGAAGTAAATTTTAAAAATAAACTTATATTAATTGCAGAATCTTTTAAAGTATGGGTTTTTGGAGGATTCAGATGGTTTTAAAAGGATCTGAGATGAGTGTAAAAAGTTTGAATGAAGAGATATTTTAGCACGTGGTTCATCCCACCTACCACAAGCTGTGGGCTATCAGGGATGGAATATTCCTGCTCTCTTCCCTTGGCTTGTGGTTGCTTTGTTTCCAGGCAATTCTTTAGTTTTAAGTACCTGTTCTACTTAAATCTACCTCTGTTTTAAATCTACTTTTCTTTCAGCATTCACAGTCCAATTTATTTTGTATTAAGTTACCTGAAAGCCTCGCTTGAGCCCATAAATAAAATAAATTAAAACAGAATCCAAGTTTTAAGTCTGCTTCCTGGCAGTTACTCACTACATGGAAGGCAATGTAATTAATTACTCAGTTTCTTAAGCGACTTGTAAGGCTGGATATCTTGATAGAGCTGAACTGGAAAAGCAATATTTGAATTCCTGTGGTTATTGCTGCTATTCTCTCTATAAAAATCCATACAACAATTATTGATAGTGTTTCGCCATGGCTCAGGGGTGACTGCAGATCTGTGGATTTGCAGATAGCAATCCTTTCATCACCCAGCTGTGTGTTTCAGGAGCACAGGCTTTGGAGGCTGTGATAGTTGCCATGGCACCCCCATGTGTACCAGGAAGATTGTCAGGAAAGTTGATTTATGCTCACAACAAACTGAATTTTAAAAAAAGTGATCAAAGGTGAGTGGTACATTTTAAACTGCGTTCCTTAGAAATCAAGTCTTTTTTTTTTTTTTCCTTTTTGGAGTGAGGCCAAAGTTGTGAATTCTCCACACCAAAAATAAATGCTGATGAGGAGATGGAATCGTTTGGGCATGGTGCTGGGGTGGTGCTGTAGCTTTTCCCTGCTCCAGGACACTCTCACAGTCATGCCAGGTAAAACTGAATTGCACCAGGGATAAAGGAACATTGCTAACAGCTCTCCTCAGAAATTCACAGAATACCAAATTATTGGTGTGGCCACTGGCCCAGCAGTCCCAAATCAGAAATTTTGATTTCCACCCTGTCCGTGTGGCTGAACCTGAGTGGTTTGGAGGGAGTCGGTGCTCATTTCATGGCAGCGGATGGGCAGAGCCAGCTCCTCATCCTCAGCTCTGCCCTTTCTGGGCTGGAAGTGCCCCCAGCCCTGGCATTCCCTGCTGGGTGTGCCAGTATGGATGTGGCATCCTGGATGTGGCATCCTGGGTGTGCCAGCCTGGGTGTGCCAGCCTGGGATGTGGCATCCTGGGTGTGCCAGCATGGATGTGCCAGCCTGGATGTGCCAGCCTGGGATGTGCCAGCCTGGATGTGCCACCCTGGATGTGCCATCCTGGATGTGCCAGCCTGGGATGTGCCAGCCTGGGTGTGCCAGCCTGGGATTTACCAGTCTGGATGTGCCACCCTGGATGTGCCAGCCTGGGATGTGGCATCCTGGGTGTGCCAGCCTGGATGTGCCAGTCTGGATGTGGCATCCTGGGTGTGCCAGCCTGGATGTGCCAGAATGGATGTGCCAGCCTGGGATGTGCCAGCCTGGGATGTGGCATCCTGGGATTTACCAGTCTGGATGTGCCACCCTGGATGTGGCATCCTGGGTGTGCCAGCCTGGATGTGCCAGCCTGGATGTGCCAGAATGGATGTGCCAGCCTGGGTGTGCCAGCCTGGATGTGCCAGAATGGATGTGCCAGCCTGGGATGTGGCATCCTGGGATTTACCAGTCTGGATGTGCCACCCTGGATGTGGCATCCTGGGTGTGCCAGCCTGGGTGTGCCAGCCTGGATGTGCCAGAATGGATGTGCCAGCCTGGATGTGCCAGCCTGGATGTGCCACCCTGGATGTGCCACCCTGGGTGTGCCAGCCTGGGTGTGCCAGCCTGGGTGTGCCAGCCTGGGTGTGCCAGCCTGGGTGCGCCAGCAGGGACAGGTGAAATCCAAGCCCAAAGGCACAGGGAGCCGCCTCCTTGCCCTAAACATAAACTTTCCCTCTTCTCCTGAAGTTTGCATCCCTTTTTCCTTCCGATTAAGGGAGGTGACCACTTAATTCCAGCTAATTAGGGGGTTTTTAGATCTATTCTCCACTGTACATGCCAGATCAGCACCTTGCCTGTGCTGGGAACTCTCAGGGATTAATCGTCCCTCCTGCACAGTCTAATTACTTCCCCTCAACCCTTATTTACTTTTGACTTCTAATTGACTTTATGAATGCCTTTATTTGTATTGTGTGACTCTTTAAGGAGAAACTGGTAATATTGGGATTTTTTTCCCAGTAAAAATTGCAAAATACCTACAGGAAACTTTGCTGTTATGTGGGTAAACTTTTTTTTCTAAGAGATTATAATGTGGAGGACTTCAAATTTTTTTATGTGTAGGCCAAAGGCTTTTGTACTCACAATTTTCTAATTTTTCTAAGTTGATGATTCTCAGTTCTAGTTTGTAGTTTTCCCCTTTTGTTTCCGTGCCATTTGATCAGGATCTGTTTTCTGACCATCTGGCAAGACTTTCATTTTGAAAAGAGGCTTCTACCTGTGAAGCTTGAGATTAAAAGCCTCAAAACATGAATCCTGAAGATGCAAAAAGCATGAATGCAGCTCTATAAAATGTTCTCCAAGTGTGACATCATGCTTGATCTTTGGATTTCATTTTTTGCTGCTCAGTTTTTGTCCCTACGGCATTATAATGATGCAAAGTTGATTTTGTCTCTGATAAATATATTATTAATCCATCAATAATAAAAGATTACTGTATATCCTTTTCTAATTTAACTTGCTGTCTTTAGCTGTGAAGTGGAAAGGTTGGTTGTTGATTTTTTTTATTCCTTTTATTCAATTTCTTGTCTGCCTGCAACCATTTTCTCATTCAGTTTAACACTCAATTTATGCAGTGTCCATCTCCTACCCTGAAGAACAAGAGTCTTCTACTTAATAAGAAATACTTATTGGCACATAGCTTTGATTCATGAAGAGAATGTTTCCTTGAGAAAATAATCGGTTTGGGATTTTTTTTTTTCCTGCTTACCAAAGGAGCTTATAATGTTCTTTTACAGAATCCTTAATATTGGTGTTTTTCCTCCTTGAATGTGAATAAGTGCTGCAGTCTGGAGGAAAACTGACTCCTAACTTATCTCTCTTTCTTCAAATCAAAAAATGGCTTTCAAAAATTGGGAGTTATAACTCTGTTTTCAGCAGAAAAAAAAAGAAAAAAAGGGAAAATCTATATTGTTGAGTCCTGTAAACAAGATGATCCCTGTGACTGCGAACTGTGCTGGTTCAAAGGCAGCCGGGTCCCCTTGGCCCTTTGGAGAACAAGTCAGCTCAGAACAACATCTAATAATGCCATGGAGTTAGAGGTCAAATTTGTTGGGTTTGCAGTGAGAAAATATTTTACAGGCTGGTGTGCTGATGGTCTGTCAACATCAGGAGTGAAGTGGGAATCAGGTAGACAAATCTAGTGGGGATTTGTCTAATTAGCAGTGACCTGTATTAAAGCAGAGCTGCCTGAATTAAGTTAGACATTGCTCATCTGGTAGTAACTTTCTTTATATCTGAGAATCTGGCAAATCTCATCTAGAATGCTAATTCTGTCCTTCTGCCCTTTCCTCTGGGGTATCTTTTCATTCAATAATGAGTTCCTTCATTGTTTTAAAATTTAGAACAGAGCCCCCTTTTTTTTTTGGTGGGGTGGGGAATGCCTTTTAATTTCTACACTGAAATATTCAAATAGAGTTCTTTTGAGGGAAAGCAGTAGGAGAGGTGGGTGCTTCAGGTAGTATCAGATCTGATGCCTTAAAATATAAAATATTGAGTACCAAGGTAGCATCTGAAAACTTCTCTGTGCCAGAAGATTTTAATAAAATAATCTCCAGCATTTGGCATGCTGGTGTTTTAAACCTAAACCTCTTTTTTGGGGAGTTCCATGCTGCCACTGGCCATCCTTCTCCTCTCTCTTGGGGTAAACAACCTCCCCTTGTTTGGATAAATCTGAGTTTCCTTGAGCAGCTTTAGGCTCAGCTTTGAGGAAAGTTGGGGCAGTGCAGAGTGGCTGCTGCACGTGTGAACTCTGCCAAGATGCCTTGATAAACTGGCAAGGAAATTAAAATACAAGGGTAGAAGGGATTACAGACACAGATAGAGGGATTAGACTGCGCAATAGCAGCAAGACTCGCTGTAAAACTGTTGCTTCAGGCTTTTGTTTATTATTTGGAGAAATTCTATTTAAATGCAGATTAGATTTTGTACCTAGAAGTACGACTTGGTCTTTGTTCAGAGACTGCACAAGGCAGAATGAACGCAGGGCTCTTGTTTTCATTTCTGGGTGAACTTTGGCAGTCACGTCGCTTATCCTGTTATCTGGATTAGATATGCAAGCTCTGCATACAGGAGCTCCAGCAGTTTGTTTGGAGACCCGGCTTTAATTAATCAGTGTAAGATTACCAAATTGCCTTGGGATGAAAAACTGCTCCTGAGGAGCTGTAATTGGCTGCTGACTAAACAGAAGGGCCCAGCCCTGCTCTGGCTTGGGAGGGGGAGAGGAGGGCAGAGGCAGCAGGGAGAAAAGGCAAAGAAGAAGAAGCAATCAGTGAATTGGACAATTAGATTGTGTGACCTGAAATCTCTTCATTCTGCATACAGCTTAATAGTTTTGTATCTGTAATCAATCACCTTGTGAAATGACATTTTGTCTTTTTTAAAAGTAAAAATGAAATTCAAATGGTGCTTTAGCAGTGCTGATGGGTTTATGAAAAGTAGTCTGAAAAGTCTTATCTTTAAATAGACTCCTAAATACTCAAAAATTATTCTTTTGCATAATGCAAAAGAATTTTCTTTTTATTTTTCATAAAAATATCAGTAAATTGTAGCTAAGGAAATATCCCAATCACTTCCCATGGATTTAATTTAATTCCTTTGTCCATTCTTTTTTTTTCCATACAAATATCAGTAAATTGTAGCTAAGGAAATATCCCAATCACTTCCCTTGGGTTTATTTTTAATCCTTTATCCATTCTTCTTCCATCTTGTCAGCGCCTCTCCAGCAATCCTTACTCTTCTCAGAATTATGATAAAGTGATAATTGACATAAATAAGACAACTTTTTGTTAATCATCTCATTTTTCTATACAAAAAAAAAAAAAATCCCACATGCCATACTAAAACCACTGACTTCAAGGGATATTTTCATGTCACCTGTTTCTTCCTCTCCAGTATAATTTGTGGCTTATCCACCAAGTTTCAGGGCAGAAAATGCACACAGTGATTGGCAGGAACTGTCACTGGGATTCATGTACAGAAGCAGAACTGAAATATGTTTCAGGATTTGAGATTTTGACCCAATTTTAGAAAAGCATGGGTAGTTTGAATTGTTATAAATAAATATATATAGAAATATAAATATGACTGTTGTTTTTTGCCTAATATTTCAGATGGCAGCCAGATTCCAGATTTGGCTGACTGGAAACCAAGAGTGTGCTCTGAGCAGATTTATTTCCCCAGCCACAGAACATGTTCAGTGATTTTCCATTGATCATTTAGCATGGCAATAAGAAGCCAATGTAATGCATTTAATGTGGTGTTATGGTCATGGTGAACTATTTGGCAAGGTAATATTTTAGTATTATCAGCTTCATAAGAGGTTGTCTTTTGAGGATCTAATGAACATTTCTGCATGTATTATCCAGCTTTGTTATGAAGTGGAGAAAACATGAAGATCAAGTCATTGCTTAAAGGAGGTTGTTGAAACTTTTTGCCTCATGATATTTTAGGTCCCCTGTGGCTTTTTTTGCTCCTTTCTTTATTTCTTTTTGTTGGAAAAGATAAAACAGCAACTTAAATGAAAAAAGAAAATATTATTCAAAAAGTAAAGAACCCTGGACCAATAATTTACAAGAAGTAACGTGTTCTTGAGAGCTCACACACTCCATTCAAAATATCATAGCTATTTAAAAAAATCTGAATTTGTACAAATTTTTTTCTGTACTGCCCCTTCAGAGAGTCATTTGTTTTCCTTCATCTGTATTTGGTAATATGATAAGCTGTGCATAAAATAAGTCAGAAAATATAAGTATCTGTGATGAACAATGCAAGTCTGGTGAGTGAGAGAATTTGCCATATAAGCCAGAGGAGAAAGCACTGAATCCCAGAATGAGCAGTATGGGATTGTCACATTGTCACTGTCACCCTCTGCTATCAGACCAGTGGATGTTCTAACAGGTAATTATTGGAACAGCTTATTTACCTTTAGTGCATCATTTCACAGTCACTGGTACTCTTAAGCTCTATCGGATATTTGTGTTCTTTTTCAAGAGCTTTTTGTACCACCCTATTAATTGACTGGAATACAGCAATTACCAGCTTTGATTTTAATATGTGCTCTAATCTGTGTGCTCTGGCCAATCATTGTAATACTTATTTTCATTTTTCAATTACCATTTTAGGCAGGTTGGCAGGACCAGCAAAAGTTACAAGCTCTAACTTAGTTGTGTTTTAGTTGTGAACGTTTTCTGAGAGTTTTTTTGGGTTTTTTGTGCTGGAGAGAGAAACCTGCATTCAGGATGCTTACTGTGAGCTGTGGAACTTCTGAAGTAACTGTACCTAAAAATCTTTGGACAAATGGCCTTTCTAGTGGGTACTTGGAGTCCAAATTAGAAAATGCAGCTTGCTGAGCTGCCTTCTGGGGTGGCCCAGCACCTTGTTACTGTGAGGATGGAACCTTGTAATGAAAAGTCTGGCATTAAAACCTGATGGACCAGAGCTCCTTTGGAGAGCACCTGCCTTTCCCCTCTTCCCTTTTCTCTTTCATGAAAGGATAGATATTAATATCTGCTCTTTTCCCCCTCTTTTTTCTCTGGAACATGAGAATACGACCATTCACTTCAAAGCTCTTATTCTCCAAGCTGTCACAAGTGCAGGGGCCAAGTGCAAAGCTCTTTTGTTGGGAGCTGGACGCCCCCTCTCCTGCTCCTGCTTTGGAGCTGTCCTCAAGCCCATTTACACACTCTGCTCCATAATGGCATTGATCTAATCCCTGCTCTCAGGAAATGCCAAGCCCTAACCCATTTTCATGTGCTTCTTACTTCCTCTGAAGGGTCTTTCTTGTGAAAAGGGGTGCAAGTTCGTCCAGGGAAATTTGAGTAACGTGGCCAAGATATTTCAAAAGTCATCATTTAGGAGGAGCAGGTACATTTGTTTGTAATTTACAATTTAGGAAAGCCATTCTTGAAGATGAATTGTTGAATGAAGCCATTCTGATGAAGATGAATATACTCGTGAGAGTTTTAAACAATTATGTCACTTTAAAGTACCCAAAAATTCAAGCTCAACAGCAGATTTTTGTCCTGTTCTCCTTGTTGCCAAATGCAATGTTCTCTTGGGGGTCAGCACAGAAAGTCTCAAATTCTCAGCAACCAGGGTTCCAATGCCCTTCCCCTCTCTTCATTCTCTGTACTTGGAAAGGAAATGGAAGGTGCAGCCTGTCTGTAGAGCCTGTCTGTCTGTCTGTCTGTCTGTCTGTCTGTCTGTCTGTAGGGAGAAAAGGGCACAACCCAAGGCAGGAACACACAGGGAAAAAAGGCTACAGAGCAAACCACACATCAGCCAGGGGTAACAACAGCACAGTTCTGAGCAACACTGATGGAGGTGCACCAGGGCCAATCTATTTTAACTTACATAAAAATAATGGGATTTTACAGTGGGAACAGTTGGAACTACAGTCCAGTCCGTTTTAAAAATGAATTAAAGTTTGATTCCGAGAAGTGCTTTTGAGGAATTTCTAGAATTGGTTTGTCATGTAAAATTTTATGGAATCGTTACGTTTTATTGCATTACAGTTAGTGCTAAATTTTTTGGAAAGTTTTGGCACCGTAAGAAATCATCAAAGCACATAAAATTCTCTGATTTTTAGCGGTTTATTAAAATAATGAACTCTTAATCATGGGAAGACTATTTTAAGTGTATTCATGGTTTTTTGATGTTCTGTTTGGTTAGATTTAGTAATGATAATGAAAGACAGCTCTTTAATATTCCCATATTTTGCTGTACATTTTGAAATGGGCAACACAGCTCTCTGGTGGAGGGAGAAAACTGAATTTTTGCTATTAGGTTTTGTCGTTTGGGTTTCTTTGAGTGCTAAGGCTATCATCCCCTTCTGCAACAGGTATGCTTTGAAAATGATATAATATAATATAATATAATATAATATAATATAATATAATATAATATAATATAATATAATATAATATAATATAATATAATATAATATAATATGATATAATATAATATCATATCATATCATATCATATCATATCACATCATATCACATCATATCATATCACATCATATCATATCATATCATATCCAGTGTTCAAGAGTGTAAAAATCTGGTCTAAGCTATCTCAAGTTGGGCACCCAGATATAATGAAATAATGGAGGCTGTATAGTTTTGCTCAGTTTTTTTAATTCCTCAGTTTCCCCGATGCAAATGGCCTCAATAAAGCAAATAATGCAGGTGGGGTATTGTTCATGTTCATGGAGCTTTTGATTGTGCTGTGAAAACAACAGAGTACATGAGGAAATGAATAAATCTGCATGCAACATGAGGCTTTGAAAGTATTAATTAAAAAGGTGTATGGCCACATGCTGATTAGAGTAGATAAAGAGAAATATTGAATAACTACTTACTCTCTGAATTGGGCCCGAGGGTGCTATGAGAAAAATAGTATATGATGATTTAATTAAAGTTTGCATCAAAACACATTTACACAAAGGAGCAGAGTTAATACTGCAGAGTCTGCACTTCTAACTCTCCCGTGCTTCCCTGGGAAATGCTGGATCCCTTTCAGGACAGAGGTTCCTCACTGGGACATCAGCTACTGATCAGGCACTTGGTATATTCACCTCACTGAAGGCCTTAGATTCAAGGCATTCATAGAATAAAAAGTATTTGAATCAGAAAAAACCCCAAATATTGATAGCAGCCCATTTGGGAGCACAACTCAGTTGGGTTCTGGAATAAAAGAAAGGGGGGAAAGGGAACTGGGATGTTCTGAAGGAGCCATCCAGATAAGCTACATATTCACAAGCTTAAGGACTAATATTTATTATTATATCAGTATATAAGATCCTCTGTAAGATATCTAGGCAGAGCCAAGTGAGTTTTTTATTTCCTGGACAGGTCTGGAGCACTCACTGTTTTTTTCCCCTCTTTTTCCCGGGAGAAATTTGGCTATTCAAGGCCTGAAGTGACATATTTACTCAGTGTAACAGGAGCAGGAGCAGGGAGAGGGCTCTGGTGTGTACAGAGTTAGGAGACAAGTCCATGAAAGGATGGATAAATGGAGTCACAGCCTGATAGAGCTGGGGCCGTGTCCAGGAGGGGGAATTCTCCCTGTGCTGAGGCTGGGGACAAAGCAATAACTGGCTGAAATAATAATGGTTAGAACATTGACTATGATGCTGTGATCAATCGTTCATTTCAAGTGTTTCTGGGCTTTACAATAAATCTCCAAACCCCTGTTACAATCACAGTGGTGCCACACTCACGACAGCATCTCAGTGCTTTCCAATTCCACTGGATAATGGACCTAAAACTACAAAATGTGTTTGATTTTTCCGATTGTAACAGCCCTGAAATTAACACATTATAAATGCTGTTATATCCAGTTGCTTCTGTAATTCAGATGATGTACAGACACATAGCAAGTGTGGTGTAACCAAGGAGTAGATCACCTCAAACCTCACTGAGTGCTGCAGCAATTCAATTAAATTTATTTAATTTGCTATTTATTGTCATTATCCCCATGATTACAGTAGGTTTGGAGCCCTAATGATCATTTCTGCCTCAGGGCAGCACAGAGGGTAAGAAAAAGGACCTGTGAGTGTGAAAATGGGAAAAATACTCAGTGTTAGAACCTCCCTATTTGGGGAGTTGGAGTCGGGTTTATTGTTTGTTTGTTGTTTCTCCCCCAAGAGTTTCATGTCCTTTTCTGCAGAAGTTCTGCCATCATTCCATTTTCATCTGCCACCATTCCAGTCCCATCTCCCAGCATTCCAACAGCCCAGGCAGTGGGAGGCTTTTACCCAGCCATGATAAATTATTCTCTGTCAGAATCCAAATCTGCCTTTTCAAGTCTGATCATTTGTGATGAATTTATTCTGTTAACATGGGCTTGAATAGAAGCAATAGAGGATAATAAATTAACTTTGAGCATATTAATGACATCTCTAGACTATGGGTGAATTAAGGAATAAATAGATTAAATAGGTTCAATAACAGGTTGGTGAACACTTAGTCAGCAATTGACTGGTAGCTTTTTATTTAGGTCCTTTTATATCCTATGGTTAATTAAAAAACTTAAAAGATTTAAAGCAGCCCTTTGGAGCCCAGACTGAGCTCCAGCTCCTCTGCCATCCACAGGAACTGTAGGAAAGGTGCTTGTGAAATGCAGTTTGCTGAAGCTCAGGGAACATCAGCTTCAGAAATCCAGGTTTGGACCCTCTCAAAAAGAAATCTGTGCCAGAAGTGGTGACAGCTTTTTATATGGCATCTGCCAGAGCAGCACCTAGCCCAGACTCAAATATCCTTTCTGTAGAAGTTAAGAAAAAAATAAACATAAATTGTGGAATTTTGTGGGTTTGCTCTTATGAACTAGGGATTATATTAGTTCAAGGATTTCACTCCCAGCAAGAACTGGTGGGATTTGTTTAATTGCCTTCAATGTGTGTCTGCCCCAACCAGGATTTCAAAACTGGTTTGAAACTCAGACTTTCAAAAGAGCTGGATGCTGAGTTGAGTGACTTTGTAAGGACTGATTTTTCTTCAGTCTGATCCTAGGGGAGCCTCTGTCCTGCAGCAGAGAAATGGCTGATTGAGGCTCATACACTGAACGGGGTGACAAGTTCCCTGACAAGTCTGATTGCTAGTTTTTAACCTTGTTAAATAATATATGTTAGGCTTTTATTAGCCTTGGCATATCCGTGCCAAAGCTTATCAAACAGGACTGAACATTACATTTCTTGCAAAGACAGCTATGGTTCAATGTATAAAAATATGAATGTAAGGAGGGCTGAGTCAAAACTTGACACCTACTCTCTGAAATTTGAAGGTCAATAAATTTATATCTCTCCTCAGAATCCTCACATAGACACACACAGAAAGTGTGTGGTTATAAGAAGGTGTTTATATCATTGAGTTTATAAAAGCATAATTTAAAGATCAACCAATGTGTTGATTTTTCCATCTTTAAATATTTCCATCTTTGAAGTAATGAAGTTTAATGTCATGAACAATTTGATACCTCATGAAGTTTAACTTAATACTTCCACAGTTTTATGCTTTTTACGCTCCAAGTAAATAATAATAATAATAATAATAATAATAATAATAATAATAATAATAATAATAATAATAATAATAATAATAATACCACCCTGTTTTCAGGCAGTCCTGATGGTTGCAGGCACAAACCTTTCCTGACAGCTGCTGCAATGGGCTGACAAGATGCTGTCAGCAACTGCTCACTTCCACCCTCTTGGCTGATCTTACTGACACTAAAATCTTCCAGAATAATCACAGCTATCACTGTTTCCTAACAATGTCTTTTTAAAATTATCCATGCTAGGAGAAAATGTTCTGTAAAGAATTGTGCTGAGTGTTGATCTGGCCTAAATTATTCCCATCACTTGTCAATTGTTCAGGGGCTGATAGAATCATCTGTTTAAAAAAAAAACTTTACAAATTTAGTAATGCTTCTAGCTGAAATTCCAGTATTTTTATGATTTAATTGGAAATTACTTGGAAGAATATATATATATATATACATATATATATTCTGGAGGTGCCAACAATGCCTACAAAAGGCCAATTAGAAATTTGGAGCCATCTCAATCAGTGATTTTGGACTCTCAGGTGAATGATGGAAACTGTGGATTTCAGGAATCTGAAATTTTCCTTTTTCTTGTTCAAATGCCTGCTCGGAATGAGGCTCTGAGCTAATGTGCAAAGATTGCTCCAAATCACTCAGAGCCACCCTCCAATGCCTGACTGGAGCACAATGAAGTTTGGATTATGCTGTTTTAAATTATCACCCATTTGAAGTCATTTTCTTTATAAAACAAGATTAAAATGACTATAATTCAAAACATTTTACCTCAAATTGATGTGAAAATTGTAGTGTTCATATTATTTCCATTTTTCGATTTGACAAAACATTTCACTCCACATACAAGCTTTTCTGTGTTGTCACTATCTTAACAGTGAAAATATGAATTTTACTCTGTGCACTTGACTCTTTCCTGATGTGTCTTATTTCTTAACACTACTTATTTAAGTTTTTGAAAGCATGTCTTTCTATAGATTGTTGTAATTCCTGGGGAAAATACAAACAGATTTAGGAGGTTTGCTTACCTCATTTCTGACCCCCACAGTAACAGTTTATAACTTCACATTGTTAAATTTGTTCTCTGGTCTTCTTACATGTCTGATGGTTAGATAACTGCTGATGCATGAGCAAAGCAAGGGAGAAATTGAAGCTCTAGCTTAATGGAGTTGAAACTCAGATTATTTACCTGGAACTTCCTTTCATTTGCTTTCATAGTAATACCACAGGAGACATTTCTCTGAATTTTTCCTCACAGCTTAATGTCTCTGGATAGAATCATATAGGGAAAGAATAGTCTTTTCCTCAGAAGTTTATTTCATAGACAGGGAGTATTATTAGTAACACTTTTTAAAAATATAGTAAATTCTGAGTAACTTACTTGAGTTCCCCATGAAAAAGGGCATTTGTGTCATCTAAGAGTTCTTGAGCAAGCAAAGAACAGAACAACGCTGAAAAGCACTTGAAAATTAAATGACTTGCAGAAGTCCTTGTGTAAACTCTTGCCAGTGAGATTTACAACTGCAAAGTTCTCGGCCTAAAAATACAATTGCATTTATTTTTAAAGTCACACTGTGCTCGACCATTCTGTAAGTGCAACAGAATGCCAAACCTTATCACTTAAAGTAATAGCAAGGCACATGTCAGCTCTCAGACCCTCAAAGTCTGCAGAAGGGCCGTTTTTGTGTGCTCAGTCTGCAGAGGATAATTCATGCCTTACCAGGGGGTATGATTTCAGGAGCTGAGAGCTTTAACTAGTACATATGTATAGGGCAGATTTAAAGTGATTATGGAAATGTCACCGCAGGACAATGCATTATTAGCAGGCCCTCATATGTTGTATGCTGTCCCCTTATGTTTGCTGATAATTAAAAAGCAGATTGGGATGTCATGGTGAGAATGAGTGCAAAATGTCCCTTTTATCATTTGCAATAAATATGAAATAGTGGTCTTGCTGTATCCTTCAGTGATTGTTCTATTTGTGTTGGTGACAAATGACATCTTTCTCCTTGTAATGTGCCTGCAGGGTTAAATGACTTTATTATTATTAATGAGTCATTGCTCCAGCTGCCCAGAAATACAGGGAGTAGGAAACATAAGAGATTTAGACCTGAGTAATTACAAATGTAATTATTACCTTTCAAATTTCATTTTCACGCCGATCACAAGGTTGTTAATCAAACATGGCCCTTTCCATGTGCTCACACTTTTTGGAGCCTTTGTCAAAGGGATGAGCAGCTCCGTGGGTCCACTGAGGGTACTCGGTGGCAGATTGACAAAGTGGCCTTGACAGAAAACTGCTGTGAAAAATTGGATGGGGGCTGCTGTGCAGCCATCAAGGAGCTGTGCTGGAGAGGGCTCTCCAAGAGGAAAACCCTCCTGAGCTGCAGCCATATGGAGGAGAGTTCTCTTGGGGAGGTGGAACGGAGCAGTTCCACTCCTCCAGCCTGTCTGTCCTTCCTCAAGGTTGTTGGTTGTCATGGAGGGATCTAAAAACACAGCAGAGCCAGCGCGCTGCTTTAGGGGATTAAAAACCGTGGCCTCTTACCCTGATATATTTATCCTCATCACTCATAGTTAGGGATTTTTAAGTTTTGAGGTGGAGCATAAGGTTTATTCTCCGTCTGTGGTGGAGAGGGTGTTGCAGGAAATTCAGGAAAGGGGAACTGGGACAGTGTTCACAGGGGGCCCAGGATGAGGGACAAGACGAGGATCTGACTCCATGTTTCACAAGGCTTGATTTATTATTTTATGATAAATATTACATTAAAACTATACTAAAAGAATAGAAGAAAGGATTTCATCAGAAGGCTGGCTAAGAATAGAAAAAGAAGGAATGATAACAAAAGTTTGTGGCTCGGACAGAGAGTCTGAGCCAGCTGGGTTGTGGCTGACCATTAATTAGAAACAAGCACTTGAGACCAATCCCAGATGCACCTGTTGCATCCCCCAGCAGCAGATAACCATTGTTTGCATTTTGTTCCTGAGGCCTCCCAGCTTCTCAGGAGGAAAACTCCTAAGGAAAGGATTTTTCATAAAAGATGTCTGTGACAGGGCATAGCTGTGATTGTTGTTAGGCCATGCTGCTGATACCATGGAATATAAGCAGGGCTGTTTCCCACAATCATAACCTGCACTGATATTTATTTTGAAATGTAAAATCTGAGGGACAGCTTTGGGGAAATGAGAACATTTCCATTCAATAATGCCATTTCTTCATAATATGAAGGAGCCTCATATTTTAAAGAAATCAGTGAAAATGAATTGAATGGAGAAAATGGGAACTACCAGGTACCACACTTTATAACCCCAAATGTGATGTGAATCAGCACTGTCACAAAGCATTTGAATCTTGAAACTGCATTTTTGATGGGAAAATTGTTTTGTCAAAAAACCCTCAGCAAGCTTTATTTATATATTCAGCTGTAATGAATTAGTAGTGTTGATGGTCCAATAAAATGTGATGGCTATCAGCACTCAAAAAAGCATAGTGTGTTACCTAGATATCAGCATAGGTAATTATTGCAAAAATGTTAAAAGTATTTGAAAATAAATAGGGTATTCATAGTAAAAAAATGTTTTGCTAATGTTCTAATGAAGAAATATAGTTTGTTTGTTTTTTTCCCCTTGAAATGCAATTGGAGTCACCACAAAAGGTACAGAATATTTTTAGACTGTTGTAGGTGTGTTTTGGTTGCTGCTCTAGTGGTCTTTGACTTTAAATTTCTGTTTGTGTATATCTGATGATGAAAACACAATTCAGAACAACTTTTACTGGCTATCTCTTAAGTTACCACAGGAGATATCTGTTTACTAGCTCAATGAGCACTTGGGCATTTTATGACTCCCTTTTGAAAATTAATGTTTCATTTAAGTGTCTGAACTGTGACCAATTCCCCACAGTTGTTCAATTACTTCATTTAAAAGATTTTTTTAGCATTCTACTTTCCATCAAACTTTTGCTTAGTTTTTACTGTGAAGTCAATAAAAAGGAAGGCAGAGCCCCATTTGGCATGGAGATGCACCAAGAGAATGAGGTGTACAGAGGGTGTAATGTAAACCCAGATTTTGAGGAGTTTTTCTCTTGAAGGAGCTGCTGTGTGTGAACAGAACTGAGCAGGAATTTCTGCTGATCCCCAGCCCCTGAGCTCTGCTGAGCCCCCACTCTGCTCCTTGGCACAGGTGTTGGAATCTGGGATGAGCTGGGATAAAGGAATATTGATATATTCCTCTGCATCCTTCATCAAGGGTTAGTGCTGCTGACCCTGTCCTACCCAGAAATTCCCTTCCCTGTGTCTCTCTCTGACACTCATCCCATCTCCAAGCCCAGATCTTTGTTCTGATGTATCAGAATTTTGATTGATGCATCTGATTTTTTGATTACGCAGCCTAAGCTTAGGAAATGTATTTTCTTCTGTTTCCACACCAAAGTGAGTTACTGTGGATTGCATAGTGATTCTTAGTTCTCTTTATGAATCCTCACTCTTCTGGGATATTTAGTGACTTTCAGTAAAATCAATAGGCTGCCTTTCCTTCATGGGCACACATAATTTTATTAGAAACCTAAATCTGAAAAATTAGGTATAGTGTTATAGTCTGTGTAGATTCTCTGAAAAGTGACAGCAGAAGTCCCTTTTTATTCAGCACATTATTGTAGGATGTTGTGTTTATTACAGGAATTTTACACCAGCAGCAGAGCTTAATATATATCACTTAAAGTGCATAATCTTTGCAGGTATGGGGGAAAAAATGCAAATTTCACTCTTTACTATGTTTCCAGGTCGAAGGTTATTGCTGGAGTATAAACCATTTCTCACTATGTAGTTTCACCTTGTTTAATTGATTTGAATTTGAATTTATATTCCATGTTAAATAATGAACCATGTATTAATAATTAAGAAGGTTCAGTACAAATGGGAAGCAGTTAATTAAATATTAAATAAAGCACGTTGTATTAACCAGTATTGTAATCAATATATTAGATTTTAGGTTATCCATTTTAGATGGTCATTATACTTTACTAGTTATAGTTAAAATTCTCATTGAAAACTCAATATAGATTTTATAGGCCAAGAAACATGCAGCCTTTGTAAATGACCATATTTTTTTCAATAAATATCAGCAAAACATGGGCATAAAAGATGAATTCAATTGGACTGTTAGAGCAGTAAGGGTCACTGCCATGTGCTCTGTCACACCCATGTTCATTAGGCTGAAAAGAAGAGTTTGCAGGAGGTTTGGGGCTTGGCTTTGTTATGTTTTTCTTTTGGTTTGTTTTATTTTTTTCTTTTTGGGTGAAATCTTTTTCTGTGGAAAACAGTAATTATTGAAGCTGAACTTTTTACAGGGGCATTGCCTTTAGACCATGATTATTACAAGATTAAGGTTCTAGTCAGAATAGCAATGAGGTAACCAAATGAAAGATTAATGTGCTTTATTTGTGGGCTATTGTTTGTGAGGGAAAGATTCACTTCACAAGGGTAGTTAATGAGACAGGAATTACCACAGGCTGAGTCTCTTGCCCTGACACTTTTCCTCCCTTTTCTCTCTCACCAACTTTCCTTGGCCATCTTTAACAATGTTTGCTTGATTGTTGAATTCAGGTGCAAAATCCTCATACCCCATCCCATCATTTGGATTTCATGAGAAGTATTTTTTCTGATTAAATTCAAATTAAAACTGTGACTGTTAGGATATAAACTGTTCACTGGAATGGAAGCAGAGCTGATTCTTGCAAGCTGCCCATCACAATCTGGCAAGTCTAGGTAGCATAGAAAGATGTGATTTCCCTCATCCTCAGTCAGAACATCTGGAGGATCAATCTTCCTCTGATTTCTCACAAGCAAAGCAAACTCTCTACACACGGCTGAAAATCAGAGTGGTGTGTCCTACTTGTCCTTTGAATAAAAAGGTTCCAAGGGTAGAATTTAAGTAACTCTTTTAGGTTTTTAATTTATTGAGACGTATACAGGAAATAAAATATTCATAGGGAACTCCTCCCAAAGGCATTTTATTATTAAACCAAAAAGCTAGAGTATATTATAGCAGCACTCATTTAGGTTTTCTCTATTCAAGCTTCTTCCTCCTGACCTTATTAAAGTAACCCAGTTTACACTAACTACTATTCCCCCCTCCCTTTTTTATTGTTAATGACATTTCTGTTCTCCTCATATGGTGGAGACCTCTAACTGATGTTACTCCAGTGGCCACTTTTGGTCACCAGGGTAATTCCTGACGATAATTTCCCCACACCACGCTTGAGTTCCTGCTTAGATTCACTACCACATTTAGTAAATACACACGGGCACAACGTGCTGGGGGAGCCTGACCCCTTCCTTAGGAACCAGTGGCTGAGAGGAGGAGTTGGGGTTGTCATCTCCATCACTCTGGGGGTTCCTGCTGAGCAGAGAGGGCTGGAGCTGCACTGGGAGCTGCTTCAAGCGAAACGCTTCAGCAAACGAGAGGCGCTTCTGGCTGCTGACAGAACAGTGCTGGCACTGCAAGCCATGTATTCATATATGTGCTGTGTTGTGAAAATATGAAAAATAGCTCAGCAATGGCATAATTATGGGCAATTTGCTTAATTGCTTGCTAATTGTTGCTTGCTTTATTATGAAACAAGAGTGCTCTAAATGTAACACTGGATGGTTTGCATCCAAAATGTGTCAAATTCAAAACTGGCTTTTCATTAAGGCTTCAGCTACATGGCTTTACGATTCAAGCACTCTGTATTCTGTGGTTTAAGGTTTTTCTCTTTTTTTTTTTTTTTTAATTAGTTTGGAAATTTTCTTGGCACTGTTTCAATGCCCCTCAACCTGCACTGGCATGGTGCAGTCTGGTGGTTTCTGAACTTCTAATGAATCTGAGTACTTAGTTAATGAATTAATTTACCAATGTCTTGTGATCATAGCTACACATGTGGGTAAAGGTGGAGATTTTTAAAGGGTTCTCCAGGAGCTCATGCTCTGGATTGTCCTTCCTTAGGGAAGCACATCTTCCTTTCAGCACATTTGGATGTTTTCTTTTAAGGGATTTGTACAATTCTGAAAGTTTGCCTTTTGGAAAAGCTGCTCTCTTCTTTTTCAACCAACATATGCAGATGTGAGCAGAGGGTTAGACCAAAAGTCCTTTCCAGCCTGTGATTCTGTGGCCAAGTGAGGACTTTGATGGCAGAGAGAAGAAAGCTCTCTTGATGTTCTTTTAGTAGTACATGTCTCTTCTGAGGCTGGAGGGAAAGGGTAGAAAAGAAAGTGTGTTGTCTGTACACCAAGTATGTGCTTCAATGATTTTACAGGTATTTTCCAAACAAAATGATTCCATAATTGTAACTTTTCAACATTCTGAGGCTGCTGATAACAGACTCATACCAACAGCCTGTCTTGCTTTGTGAATTTTCCAGGAGAAACAGTCTTAAAGCTGGAAGATGATATTAAGCTGGAAATGCCAAAGAATTGTCCCACATTTTGTAGACTGAGAAGGAGAGTAGCTCTGTCGAGATCTCCAAAAAGCAAAGAGGAGAATTAATATTTTTATTTAGTACCTCTAAAATCCCACTCAGACCTTGTAACCACAGGAAGTCTCTGATCAAAATGAACAAACAAACCTTTTTTAAGTATTTTTTGTATCTGTTTGTGTTGAAGGATAGCTATCTGGCAAGGCTGAAATTCCACATTTTCATGAGTGAAGGTAAATATTCTTGAAAATTGTTTTGAATTATAAATGATGAGACTGTGGAACAATGAAGAAAGTCTTTTAACTGTTGTGCTTTTAGTTGTATTTGACAGTTCTGATCTAAACATTTCCTAAGAGCTGACAGACATTTTCTTTAAAAATGTTCTTATATCTGCAGACAATTAAAAAAAAAGCATTCCTAAAACAACGTGGAGTTCAAATCAAAGTGGTAAACTCACATGTGCATGAGTGTGATCTATTATATGAATTAAAAATTCTCTTTTGTATTATTTGCATGTCATGTTTGAAGAATCTCCATGTAGTATGGAAAGAATATCAAAAATTGAGGGTTTATAACTGAGTGAAGTAAGAAATTAGTCAGACTGCTAAGAGTTCAATGGAATATACTCTTTATTCATAATATGCGGGGAATACGCAAACTCCTATTTCCATTTATAAACCTGTCATGTCTTGTGTGAGAAGATGGTACCAGACACTGAATTTCACTTGCAAGAACCATCATTTCTTCTGAAAATATTCAGAGACAGCTGGAACTTTCTCTTCCTTGATGGGTAGAGGCAGGTGTCAGAGGTGTTTCCTTCCCCTGATTACTTATCAGACTATGCAGAATAATCACCTGCGCTACTGCTTTGGAACGGGGGGGAAACTTTGAGAATATTTGATTGTCACTTGCAAAGAAACAAAACAGAAGGAAGCTTAAAGAGCAGCAGCCAGAAGGTGCCATGGTCAATTTGCAGAGCTCCTGATAAATGAGCACTTGAGCAGTGAGTTTCACATCTCCCACAGGCGTGGAATGATATGGAAGGAAAACAGAGAATGGGTTTGACAAAAAGGAGAGCTATTTCATGGCCTGGAAGAGCAGGCAAAAGTTAGATCATGCCCCATGAATATTCATTTTCCTACAGGTTGCTCTAGTTTGAGTTATTTTCCAAGAGTCACTGCTTTGTGGGTGTGGGAAGTTGTTTGTTTGTTTGACTTAGAAAAGGTTTTTTTTTTTTTCAAAGTTAAGTAGAACTGTATATTTTACATGATATTAACCATAAGCACTGATGAAAGCATACTCTGACAACAATATTGAAACAAGATTAATGAAAGATTATGACTTCTACAAAAGATATTTCTTCTAAACAATCCTGCATACAAATGACTTTTGTATTAGAAAAAACCCATATTAAAACAAAATAATTTTAATTAATGTTTTAGGATTGTGTCCAGGATTATTACAAAGCTTTGGGATTTTCTTTCTTGTGTTTATTTAATTTATTTTTTTATTTTTTAATAAACTAAAACTCAGATTAAAATATCTCTTTCTTAACAGAATAAGCAAGACTCTAACTAAGAATACTCTTATTCTTAACATGGCAAAGTGTTCCAAGTCTCCAGGTAGTCTGAAAACATGTGGCACAAAATTACTGTACTGGTCTTTGAAATGGTGTGGAGGCTGTTTTATTTGTGACCTTTTTTCTTCCACAGTTGCCTTGGCCAATGTTAAGTGTTAGATTTTTATTGTCAAATGATTCCTTTTGCTGTTTCAGCTTTGTGTACTCTCTTCCTGTAGTTTGAGAAAAATGGGACAGTAGAAGGGTTGTAACCACTTGCTGTGAAGAGCTTAAAACAAATAAGTATAATTTCCAAATAAATAATTGTATGTTTCACATAAACTGAATTTATAGCATTTTAAGGGTTTTTTAATTAATGCAGAAAAAGTTCAGTTCCTCTACAAAGTGGGGATAACTCCACACTTTGTCAAGGTTGTACCTGATTGCAGTGGATTGCCTTCATCAGAATAGAAGCAAACCTGGATAATTAAAGAGCTTAAAGGACTTGTATATACTTAAATTTATGTCTCTAATAGCAGATAGTAGGACACAGAGAGATTAGACTAATCTACCACTAGAAACTTTTCTTTTTTGCAGTAACTATAGACTCCACTGAATTATTTCCATATTTAAGTCTCCTACTGCCCATCAAAAGTGGATTAGTATTGCAGCAGCAAGGTGCCAAAGCTTTGTCAGGATTAAACTGAAAAATACTTAGGCAAAATGACTGAGGACATGTTGAAATGCCAGCAATACACCAAAATAACATTTATAAACAATCACTCCTCTAGCTGACACATACAGCATCCTGAAGGAGAAATAATCAAAGAATAGAGCATTCATGCTATAACAAGCAACCAGCTGTCTTCTTAGAAATTGTAGATTTTTTAAAAAATGTATCCTGGTTCGGACAGCAGCATTATATATTTCAATGCCTGAAGGAAAAAAAGCTTAATTCCTTTGTATTGAGATGTAACATGGAAATAAGTGTTTGTGCTCTGCAGCTTTACACAGACTCCAACATGCAAAATATTTGTTAAAACAGAAATGCAGCATCTGTTTAAACATAAAGCTCAGAGGGTGGGAGGCTCCTACTCAGCACTCTCACTGCTATAAGTAATTTTTGTGGCATTCCTTCCCCAGTGCTTATGAGCCAGAATCTGATTTTAAATGCTATTTTCATTAAGACAGATATTAAAAATATGTATTTATCATTCACTGGGAAGTTTTATAAAGAAAACAGAATTAAATACCCAATCAGATATTCTTCTGTACTTCTGGTGTATTTAACACAGGAAGAGAATATAAAATTAACACTTGCAATATTAAAACTATTTTGAGGAATCATGTGCAGAAATTTAATTGCTTTAATTTTTAATTTACCTACATGCTAAAGCCACAATTTAAATGAAATAGATCAAGAATATTTATGTATTACATATGAACATCTTTCAGATTTAGTAGTTTACTTTGCCTTTGAACAAATTAAAATTTCTATAATCCCTTTTCAAGGGCACAAATCTTGCATCTACTGAAGAAATCTGCTTTGATTACTTGCCAAATATAGAGGTTACATCTTCTTTTGCTGGTACTCTTTGATTTTTCAAGGTGTCCAGTATTGAATGCATGGAGAAATAAATTCTCTTTAAAATAGCTGTTACACTCTTTCATTCTTATAACTCTTGAGTGCTTCTTTGAGGCCAATGGATCATCTTGGCCAGTGCCCAGTTTTGGGGTTTTTTGCCTTCAGCAAAGAATAACAATAAAAAAAATCCAGTTTCAAGAGAATATTTTAAAAAAGTTATTTTCTTTCAAGTAGTTCTATGCAAATATCTAAAGTAATGGCATTACATTTTTATAAAGTTTTTAGCTTTATTACAGAAATGACAATTGCAAGGAGTGAAAAATATTATTTTAGGTAAGTGACTGGTCCAGAGGACGTGGTCAAGTTGTGCCAGAGGAGGTTTAATTTGGACATTAGGAAAATTTTCTTCACTGAATGGATCAAAAAGCATTGGAAGAGGCTTCTCAGGGAGGTGGTGGATTCACCATCCTGGGAGTGGTCAAAAAGCAGGTGGATGTGGCACTTGGGGATTTTTTAGTGGTGAATGGGGTGGTGCTGGTTAATAGTTTAACTCACTGGTCTGAGAAGTGTTTTCCAACCTGAGCAGGTGTATGATCTAGAAAATCGAGTGTACAAGGTCGTATTATAAAGATTTAATGATGGTGGTAACTGTGACAACAGCGTGGGCCCCAACATCTGAACATTCACTGAAGCTCTTCACCTGGAGGCCTTTTCCTCCCAAAATATGGCCATCATTGTAGGACAGGGATTGCTTTGTTGAGGAGGCCTTTTCCTCCCAAAATGGAGCCATAATTTTAGGATGGGAATTGCTTTGTTGAGGAGGCCTTTTCCTCCCAAAATGGAGCCATAATTTTAGGATGGGAATTGCTTTGTTGAGGAGGCCTTTTCCTCCCAAACCATGGCCATCATTGTAGGATGGGGATTGCTTTGCTGAGGAGGCCTTTCTTCTCAAAATGGGAGGATGGGATAGAATTCCTATTGTTGTAGGATGGGGATTACTTTGTTGAGGGTTCCTCCTCAACTGTTGCCATCATTGTAGGATGGGGATTGCTTTGTTGAGGAGGCCTTTTCCTCCCAAAATGTGGCCATCATTGTAGGATGAGAATTGCTTTGTTGAGGCCTCCTCAGCTGTTGCCATCATTGTAGGATGAGAATTGCTGTGTTGAGGCCTCCTCAACTGTTGCCATCATTGTAGGATGAGAATTGCTTTGTTGAGGCCTCCTCCCCAGCTGTGGCCATCATTGTAAGATGGGGATTGCTTTGCTGACCTTGATTCCCTCCGTGTGTGTGCCCTCACACCCCTGACAGCGTCTTGTGTTTTTCCTCCCTCCCAGCCATCGAAGTGAACCTGCAGAAAGCTCTGGCCGAAGCCTCTGAGAACTGCACGCAGGAGTGCCTCATCCTCGGCCACTCCGACAACTGCTGGATGCCGCCGGCGCTGACGCAGTTCCAGCAGCCCAACCCCTCCCTGCCCTCGTTTGGCTTCCAGCCAGGCTGGGGCCGGGGCGCCAGGCCCGAGGGACGCCACACTCTCGGGAGGCCCCTGCCAAAGGACGACAGTGACAAAGGCCAGGCAGGGCCCAGGCCCCAGTTCTACAACACCTGCGAAAGACATTGCGCCGCCGAGGACGCCGTCAAGGTCATCCCCCTGGCAAACTTCGCCGCGTCCCACCCGGCGCCGGGGGCTGGCAGCAGCACCACGTTCATGCATGAGCACCAGCTGTGAGCGCAGATGTGACGAATCCCCAATTTCAGGCTTTAAGTGTGACTGTGGATGGTCACGGCCTAGCGCCGCTCCTCGGGCGCGTACAAACTCGTTAGGCTTGTGAATATTTGTGTATATAGAATCCTAAAGCTGAAAGAGAAAATCTAAATCCTTAGGACCTGGTTGAAAGGTGTTTACTGTAGTTCTTGGTGAAATCCAGGAAATGGGGAAGAGAACCCACAACCCAGAAACAATCAGAAGAACAAAATCCTGTTCATTTTCCTACATGGGCCATGTAGTGCAAATATCTGCCAGCGATTCTTTCTCCCTTTGAAGGCAGTTCCTTAGTACGGTTTGGGGAATATTGCAGTCTAAAAATAGCTTACTCGAATTTTTCTTTGTTGTTATAATTTATAGCATATTCATAGATTTCATCTTCCATTTGCTTAGCTTTAGAGATCAAGTGAGCAATTTCTCATTTGATTGCTTGACATAATAGAATTAATAAGATCCTAAAATCTAATTTTTCAGAAGAATGGTATATCTTCCCACCAAAATTTATCTTTTATATAATTATGAAGGAGAATGTACGTGACAACTGATTTTTATTTTAATTTTCATTGGCTCAATGTACAGGTATTTATTCTCTGAAAGAATGCAATAGATGAAATAGAAAGCTCTCAACTAGGCTTTTCTGTGTGAAATAAACAACCTGACAATGAAAGGATATCCAAGATCAAAAATGGAAACAAATAACAAACAACTTTTTTTAATTTCCAAGATTTTCCTTTCTATAATAATTCAAGGAACAATATTATACTCATTATGTTTTTTAAGCCATAAGTCTATTCCTCTCTTTCTTTTTGGTCTTTTTTTTTGTCTTGCAGAGCTTGCTTGGCTACTGTTCCTGTTAGTTGAAAATTACATGGGCACTGCTGAAAACAGTAGGAAGTGGGGTAGTTTTTTTGGCTGATGTGATGTCGTGGCAGCAAGCTACAGGTGTTTTAAAGAATATTTAATAGTTATATGTATGGCTTTTTTTACAGCTCTGTTCACCTATTGTAAGTATCCAGTGAAAGTTTAACTATCATATTAGTTACTTCATCACAAACCTGTTAGATTGAGAAGTACTTGTCATTGTGGATTAGTTGTTAGAGAATGACTGATAGTGCTCAGCAAGGAAAGAAGGAACTAGGTAATGGAAGTTGGATTAATATAAGCAAAGCCTAATCATATTATTTGAAAAATTCTCAAAGTGATTCTCTTTAAAGAGGAAGGATTTTTTTCGGTGTTCTGTGTACTGGAGAATATATTCTCTTGGTAAATTCCACAGTGGATGAAAAGGAGTTTCCTTTCTTAGATGAAAAAAATATATATTTTCTCTAGTATTTCCTTCTAGTACTTTGTTGGTCTTTAGCCATTTCATCATTTGCAGTATGTACATACCAAGAAATTTTTCCTTTAAGAAAATGCATAACTTTTTTGTTTTATTGCTACATTAAGTGAGACAATCGAAGCTGTATGGAGGGGAAAAACAGTGTGTGAATATTTCCTATGGGTAGAACTCTATGTAGGCTTCATAATGTAACTTAAAACTGTAATTTATAAACAAAACTGTGTGTAAAAATGCTGTAATATTAGCTGCTTGTAAAATTTACAGAAGTTCAAGTTGTTGAGGGTTTCCAATGAATGCTAAAAGAGCTTCTCTTATGTGCCCAGCAGGTATAAGTAGCTTTATATATCGCTGTCCCCACTGTAAATCTATTCAAACCACATTTAGATTTTATGTGCAAAATATAAAAAAAGAAAAACTTCACTTTTAACCTACTGATAGGATTTAATTAGTGGACATCAGATTATCTAATGGTGTACTTTGCTTTCCTTTTATTCTTTTTTTAATAGTTTTCAATAATGTTTAGAAATGATGTGGCACACTGGCTTCCAGTTGCATGTAAATCCTGGAAAAAAAAATCACAATCCTTTGGGTACTGACACATCTCATTTCCAGTTCTGAGACAATTAAAAAATTGACAAATTAATTCATACCTAATGTATACAAAGCCCTTTGTTTGCTTTGGAGACATCAGGAGGAGAGAATTCGGCAGTTATTTTCAGGGATATGCAAAAAATGAGCTTATCTGGAGTTTACACAGATTTACCAAACACACTAATTGTGCACATTTAGAATAATGCTGGTAGTAATTCCTGCTATTGCAAGCAGAGGTTTTTAGTTTTTAGTACAGATGCTGCTATACCAAATATTTACAGAATTGGCAGCTCCATTGGAAAACTCTTTTTTTTTCTTGTTTTTTCACCTGCAACTGTTCTTTTGGGGATGAAAATTGTAACTGAAATTTCTTGGCAAGGAATTTATTTCTAAAATTTTAAGATTTTTATAAGAAAAGGTGAAGAGCCCAGAATTAGTGGGGTTTTTTCATTGATAGGGGAAAAAAAACAACAAACTTAATTTTAATATTTGGGGTTATTTTGCTTTTTTCCCTAAGATAGAGGAGCACTTAACCTTGCCCCTTCCTCTGAAAACGACCAAACAAAAACCCAATGAAACACCCAAACCAAACAACAATAAAAAAATAAAAAGCTTAGTGACAATGAGTCTGATTATAAATATTAAACATTATGTCCATGGAAATGTGTTTGATATTTTAAAATTCAGTCAACAAGTTACAGAACAATTAATTGTAAATACACATTCTATCAGGAGATAAACTGTTCCCTCATTTTTATATCTCTAATATATAAAAATAAACTTTTCTGAGTAGCATGTCAGTATCCAGAGGAACAATGTTACTAGAGACTCATTACACATCTTGCCATATATATAAATAATTTATCTAGTACATAGACTGTATATTTTTGTGTATTTTTTTTTCCTTTTTTAGTCATTTAACTTATTTTATCTTACTTGTGTGAATTTGTGGAGAAAACAATTCTATATACAATATACAGTACAATGCTAGTTACATGATTAGATTTGTTCCATACTGTGTAACAATAAAGGAAAACCTTTGCCTTCAAAGTGATGTGTCACACAGTCGAGCCTAGATTATTCCCCCTCCAAACTCATGCTTGCTGCACTCCTGAGTATTGCAAAAAGGATTATTTCCATTTTGTAAAGCAGTCTGTGCTAAAATAAAAAACAAACAAACAACAAAAAAATGTTAAAAGAAAGACCCGAGTCAAACAGTTTGAAGCGAGAGACGCTGTTTCTTTGTTTTCCTGAGCTGTGCTGCATTCTGAAGTGTCACTTAACTCTAAATAATCGAGCAGTGTGCCTGGCCAGGCAGAGCCTGCAGAGCACCTGCTCTGGGGGAGGAGCTGGCTGGATGCTAATTTAGCTAATTAGCATGGCAATGAGCCCGTGCTAATGGGGCCTGGGGCTTCATGGATGGCAGCTCCAGCAGCATCAGCCCCGTGGTGCTGAGCCCAGCCTTGGCATCCCTGGGCCTGGATCTGGTGGGATTTCCATCAGAAAAGGGATTTTGGCTCTGTGGTGCCCTGAGCAAGCTGCAATCCATGGGGACACAAAGCCAGCACCATTCCCCTGCTCCCAGCACGCCAGCCCAAGGCAGAGCCTGAACATTTCCACTGGTAATGCTTGATTAGCTCAAGGTTGTTGGAGTCAAGCTGAGGTTTTAGAGTTGGAAAATTTAAGCTTGGCTTTATTTGATTTCCCGTGTTTTCCTTTTGCAGGCTGAATACCGACCCTTAATCAATGAGAAGCAATTAATTGATCACACTGCAGTTAACTACCCTGATTTAGCTGGGTAAATAAAAGGGAAGGAATTGGTTTGTGCAGACACAAAGTAAAGTTGAAGGCAAAGATTTTATTTGGTATACATAGGAAAATTGTGTATAACTTATGTTATCCCTAGTGAAGAAAGAGATTGACGATTTCTTGTAAATATTTGAGTTTGTATTTCTGGGAAATCTCCCTGCTCTGTGGCATACTACAGGATCTGAGAGTGAGCAGTGTATGTCTGTGTATTGAAACAGCCCTAACCACACTCTACAAATGATGCAGCTGGACACCATATACTACAGTCCAGCAGCATTTGAAGTCCAGTCAATTTGCAGTAGTTCTATTTCAGGTTTCTGTACAGCATGTTGTCTTGTTAATTACAATGCTTATTAATAAACTAGATCCACAAAAACAGTTTTCTCCTTTGAACTGTTCTCTTTGGGTTTCTGAAACATGAGTTCTTTAAAAGTATTCCCCCAGATATGCTTTTCTCCCATTTTCAAGTGGGAACTTTCCAAAGTTCCTTTACCAGGAATCCCCAAACTGTCAGAAAGTCAAGAAAATTTAACTCTGCTTGCAGTTGCTTCAGCACCTGAGTAGAAGGCTTCTGGTAAGCAATAAAAATATTCACACAATGTGTACAGCAATTGAGCTTTATATGGTCAGGAATATCTTCCATTTCTGTGCCATTTCTCTTTGTACCAAGCTCCCCCTTTTCACTATGCCTCTGATACATTTACTTATAGAAAATCATTATGAGCTGGAGGCAGGAGTGTTTATGGTCTTTGCTTTGTTAGAAAAGAAGCTATTTCTAATTGAGACAACATGGTTAATGAGTTGTTGTTGAGCTAAAGGGATTATCCTCTCACCATGAATGTGATATAAAGAAATAACCATCAAACGAGGAACTAATGAAACAACACTTTATGCATTTTTCTATCTTATTTTAGTCCATATTTAAAGAGCAGCTCTTGCTGGCCTGACAATAAGGCAGTAATATCTTATTCTTTGATGCAGTTATGGCTTTTATGTCTGCAGGACCCTTTCAAGCAGGAAAATATTATTTATTTTGGCACCAGAACTGTGCACGTGTAGATTCCCTTAGAGCCAATAACTGCTGACACATCAGTTGCTAGTCTAGATAATATATTCAACCTCCAAATTAAGAGAATGGATGAAAATGTGTGGAGATGAAGGGTTTCCCTGGTTTGGATGAAGTTGGCAATATTTTGGGGCAAGGAAAGTGTGGAATTTCAGAGATCTGATCAAACAAGAACAGAGCAAGGCAGAAATGTGTAGCACCTGAAGAAGTGCAGAATTTTGTCACTGCAGAGCTGCAGGGGAATTGCAGAATTGTGCTCTCATCTTCCTGCTGTCCTCCCTGCTCTGGCAAGGTGGAAACTCCTGAATCCCAGGGATTTGCTGGCCAGCCCTACAAACTGCAATATTTTCACCAAAGTGCTCAAAAAACATCTCTTGCCTGTAGGAAGGGCTTCAACTCCTGGTAAGTAATTGGTGCTGAGGTAAGGTCTTGCTGGAGCACGCACATGGATTTGTTTAAAGTGGAACATTTGTTTAAGATAGAACATTTGTTTCCCAGCAGCGGGCAGTTTTGGAGATGTGCTGCCCATATGAAATTTTAGCATTTTTGTCTTTTCCCCGGTTTTTTCCAGGTGTGGCCCTAGGGCTGAGCCTGAGTCTGCTCCTCCTCAGAAGTGCCACATACAAATCAGAAGAGGAAAGGAGCCAGAAAACAGCTCTCCTCCCTTGAGTGCTCATGAAAGGCATATTTTAAGAAGGTATTTGTGGACTCTGCTTCCAAAAAAGCCTTTCTCCAAGATGTATCCTTTGTGTCCTGGTCCTTGCATTCCTATTCCAGTATGAAAACAGGGCATGTCTGATATCTGCAGTGACACTAATAATGCATTTCCACTTTTATTTTTATTATTTTCATGATTTAGATGTCTTTTGTTGGTGCTAATTTAATGCTTAAAGCTAAAGCTCTAACAGTAGATGTGTTTAGGATGTCACAGCTTGGTCTTCATATTTGATTCAGAGCAGAAATTAAAATCTGTGCCTCCGTGCATTCTGCTTTTCACTATGGAATTGGTGCTTCTCTTTTTCTCCTCTTCTCTCCACCTTTTTCTCTCTTTCTGTGAGTTTACAGTATTCTACCAATAAGCTACAAATGGCTCCCTATCTATTTTTATAAGGTCTTTTAAGGAAAAACTATTTAATTAAGAAATGAAACTTAAATTATTTTTACTTTTAACTTGATAACTAATTACTCATGTCTCGTAATGTGGACATTTTTGTCTAATTATACAATACTACTCCAACCTATGAAGAAGAAGGTGAAGAAGGACTAACTACTGTTTTAAAATTTCTATCTTTATATGTATTACTATATTCTAAACTTTAAAATTTTCTAGTATATAATATTTCTCACTCCTTTTCTCCACTGGGATTAAGTCTGTGTTTATAAAAGGGAAGTTACTGAGCACATCCATCCAAGAGACAGATGAATGAGGTGCCTGGGAGCTCTGTGCTGGATTTTAACCCATAGCTGTAAGCCACCAGCTGTGGTTGTTCTAGAGCAGATGAGGAGGATGTGCAAAGAAAAAAAGAACATTTTATAAGGTACTGAAATGAAGTTATTCATTGCCACTACAGCTGTTATGCATGTAGTAAAAGAGTTGATTAACATAATGAGATTAAACTAAGAGAAATTGCTTTTAACCTGTGCTTAGCTTGAGTTGTTTAGTTACCAGACATGATAAAAGGCTGTGCCCAAAATCTTGTCTAAACTTTCCACATTTCTGTTCTAGAAAAGATGTGAAGTTTTTCTTCTCTGCTGTGTAGATCAAGCTCCTGTGTACAGAGGGAAGTTAAAATCAGTCTGAAAAATGAAGTGATTATAAGAGGGGTGAGTAGATGGGAAGAAAGGTGAATACTTTGAATATTTTTGGGGAAAAAAGACACAGGAAAGCAAGAAAATGAACATTTTTTCCAGCTAACAGGTACACTGAGATGCACTGGGCTGTCTGCAGTGAAATGCTAATTTAATTCATTAACATTTTATAGATATGTAAAATTTTTGGTGTGCATAGAAATATCTGTTAAAATCAATATAATCAAGACCTGTAATGACAAAGGAGACCTACTTGGAATACTTTGAGGCCTTTTTAAAAAGGCTCAGGAAATCTTACAGGCTCATTTCTAGAAAATATAAAGGCACTCTTGCTGTTGCTGTGCAAAAGCAAATGCTTTGAAGTGATTGGAAGTGGAGAGACCAGAATGGTTTAAAAACTGAAATTTGATGAAAAAAAAAGAAAGATACATATAAGTGTAAGCACTCCAAATGTAATTATCATTGTTTTCAGAGTTCATCTCTGAATGAGAGACAAATGTCAGCACTGGGTACCACGCTAGTTACTACACATAATCTAAAAATATTCTCCATCCTATGGAGGCGTGCACAGAGTCAGAGCTTCCTGCCTTGGCACATCCAAGCTGATGTTTGTTTGTTTGTTTGTTTTAATTGCAGCAGAGACATTTAGCACCGTGCCTGCCTGGTAATGTAGGAAATGCAATGCAGGGCCTTGACATCTGAAAAGTAAAAACCGCCTGAGCTGACTCGTAAAAATGATGCCGGGGAAATTGGCAAAGAAAACAAGTCTGTGAAATTCTAAACAAGCGCTTTAAAGGCAGGAAAAAAAAGAATCTAAAGGGTCACATTTGCAGCTTATGTGCTGCAGATAATGTGCTGCACAGCTCCTTCCCCATAAAGCAGAATTGTCACCGTGAGGCAGGGGAAGATTGAGCCTTTTTGTTAGCTGGAGTCACTCTCCTGCAATGATTGCACACAATCAATCTACTTGGGTTTTTAAATGCTTCTTATCAGATTTCAGCCTATTGACTCAAAAATGTGTTTCTTGTCAGTGTAAAACTACTGAATATTAAAGAAAAGATAAAATTTTCCAACCTCAAAGCTGTCACTTCAGTCTACAAAAGGCAGTTATTGAAGCCTATTACTGTTTTGGCAGTGCTTGTCTGAAATTCCCTCAAAATATGCCACTAAAATTCAAAGAAAGGACTAGAAAACACTAATATTGAAGATTTATGCTGTAAAATTTGAGTAAATTTGCATATAAATGATTCATTGAATAGAAGAGATGTAATGAAAATTCAGGAATCTTAATGTTTACTCTATGTAGAACAGCTGATGTGAGTACCTGAATCTAATTACAATGAAAGGAAATCTACCCAGCAGGCTGAATACAAACAAAAAAAAGAAACAAATACACATTTGCCTATTACATATTGGGAGGAAAAATTTTTGAACTTTTAATTAGACACAATAGCCAAAGATTGCTACATCATCTGTAATTTTAGGGAGCTTTTTTGTCCAAGTTCATTGTCTAAAGAATCTCTAAGCTAAGGGGAAAAGGAACATGGAGGGGTAATTTGTTTATTTGGGGAATTTCAGAACCTCCTCATGTCCACCTGAGAGAACAGAGAAGCTGTAAAATAAGAGGAGAGAGGCTGGAAAATAAGATGTCTGCCTTTTAGATGGCTAAAACTAATGAGTCTGCCACAGACATCTTTTATGAAAAATCCTTTCCTTAGGATTTTTCCTCCTGAGAAGCTGGGAGGCCTCAGGAACAAAATGCAAACAATGGTTATCTGCTGCTGTGGGATGCAACAGGTGCATCTGGGATTGGTCTCATGGGGTTGTTTCTAATTAATGGCCAATCACAGTCAGCTGGCTCAGACTCTCTGCCCCAGACACAAGCCTTTGTTATCATTCTTTGCTATTCTACTCTTAGCCAGCCTCCTGATGAGAACCTTTTCTTCTATTCTTTTAGTGTGTCAACCCTGCATGTTCTCCACCTGGCCAGGAATGAGCTGCCAAAGCCCGTGGCTCCAGAGCAGCTGCCCTGTCCAACGTGTTGTCTCACATCCTGCAGCACGTGGATTTGCTGCCAGATTTGGCAAATTTCTGCTTCCCAGAAAGGATCTCAGCTCATGGTTGCCAGGAACACCTATTAGATAAGGTCATATTTGGCTGCAGTTGGCAAAAACTTAATTAAAGTAACTCCAGCTGTAGTAATACCAAGTGGTGGGGAGTTTGTGCCAGATGCAGTGAGGATTTTCGTCTGAAAAACATCTTTAGTAGCCAATTCTTCAAGGATAAAAGACCTGAGAAACAAGTTTAAGGTGGGAAATATGTACAGACAGTAAAAGTGTGGGTGTGATATGAAGGAAATAATGTCAGAGTTGCCTTTACCTGGTTCTCAGCTCAGCTGGACATAAATATGCACAGTAAAGTAAACGTGCACTCTGTATTTTTTTATATCTCTAAATCATTTTCCCTCGACTTTACTCCTTGTATCATAAACCTTTTTAACTACCCCAAAATTTTCTTACAGTGAGTTATTCACCTTCTAAAGGAATTTTCCCCAATCCTTTATTTGCTCAGCCATAGTTACCTTCACAGACCAGGTGTGACATGAAAATATCATAAAAACAGATATAAATTCAAGGAACTTCTTGTGATTTTAGTGCAGAAAGTTCATATCCAGAGTAGGAAGATTATTCTTTTATACAGCTACATTACACTTCTTACCTGCAAGTGCTGTACTTGATAAAGTTCCATATTCATATTGTATTTCATGCAGATTTTATAACTTGATTTGGCATTTTCTTAAGTGGAGTCTGTGGCAGCTGTAATAACTAAAGGCTCACAGATTATTCTGCACAGGAATTTTTGCTCAGTTTATGAACACTAATTTAAACAGGCTGAATTTGGGACTATTCATTCCATAACTTTCAGTTACCATAGTTTAAAATTAAGTGATCAATTGAATGCTGACCCTCTAGAGAGGCTTTGGTTGTTCAGCATAACTCTAAGAAGTTTTACATAAGTAAATTTTAACTATATTGTTTAATAAAAGAGCTGAATTAATCAAGGTTACTGTAACCTTGTTTATTTAAATTTTAAAAAAAAGGAAACTGTGTTTATTGCAGAAAATTGTGCAGTAAAATTGCATTATACTCCTGAAATGTGTTAATTTGTAATAGTATTGTTACTATGGGAAATTACATGTATTGAAATAACACTGACAAAGGTGATTTGTACAAACCAGTGTTACATCCCACACTTCTGTCCTTAAGCAGCAGAGGTAAAAAAGATGGAGAATATCATAAATTTTTGGTAATATCTTTGAATACTGTGGCAGTTTGTTCCTTCCTGGCCTTTCCATGCAACTACCACAATTTCAGCAACAAATGAAATGATTTTAGCAAAAATGGAAACAGATGTAGCTCTCAATTTCTATTTAAGGGAGCTTGAATTCTAGAGTAATTTTAATGTGATGCTAGAAATTAGGATAGAAAAGGTAATTGAGCCTTTCTAATTTTAATATAATTATCAACAACTGAAATTAAGAGAAGCCAGTTAAGCTGAGTGCTCAAGGAAATGAAGGCAATAGGGAAACTGTCAACAAAGCAGATTCTGGTTTCTAACCTACCATGAAGTCTTAGGAGTTGAATTCTATAATGTAATGAAATTAGCATTAAAATTTATATTAACGTGATAACTTTTATAGTCAAGTTACACTGCCCAGCTGTCCCTGCCAGAGCTTTCCTCCCCTCTGAATGCAAGCTTTCAGGACCTCAGACTTTGCAGACGTGATTTATTTTTCATTTGCCATAACTAACATCGCTGCTTGTCCCAGTAATTTCATTTGGCCTTTTCCCACTGCAGTTTCCCAAGGGTATTTGATACTCCTTGTGCTGCTGCAGAAGAATGGCTGAAGGTTTTCTCCAAAGAGACTCTCATCCCTGGCAAGGCAGGGTGTAAGGTTTTCTGTGCTGTTTAGGTGGCCTGGAAAGGCCCAGGGATGGCCTTGAAGAGCCCGGCGCTTCAAAGGACGAGGAGAGACTTCTGATCTTGTCTCGGTCTCGGTGTTTATTAATTGTTTATCTAAAAGATTTTCTTTCAGCCCGACAGAGGTCTGCACAGCAAGTCAGCCATGGGCACACTGCGAGCCCCCGGGGCGGTCACTTATCTTTATACCCGAAGTTACGTGTACAATATTTATCATTTCTCCCCAATACCTTCTACCCTTATTAACCGGTGCACTTTTAGTAATAACCAATCCCCAAGTGCCACCACCACCACAGAAGATGGAGGCCAAGAAGAAGAAGAAGAACAGGACACGCCCCAATTCCTCCATCTTACTTCTTTAGACCCCCCTGTACCAAAATCCTAAACCCTGTGTTTTACACTCTAATTAACTTATCCCTTCACCATTCACCCAGTGAATTCCTCCCATCCTCATACAGGCGTCGTCTCCTGTGTCGGATCAAAGTCCAGCCACCAGACACTTCTGGCAACATTCCAGGACTCCCGAGCCCCCCAAGGGTGGTCTCGGCCTCTCTGCACCTCCATCCTGAGGTGCTGAGATCCCACAGCAGGGAATTTGAGTGCCTCACTGTCATTTAGTGCAGCAAGCAGTTCTGTAATTCTGTCATTGCCTCATCTGCTCAGCCCAGGTTATTCACTCCTCTGCATTATCCAGATTGCGTTTTTCCTCCCTGGGAAACAGCAGCTGGAACAATTTCCAAAATGACAGCTTAAGTGACTCCATGGTTCTTTAATATCTGCTCAGAACTCTTGTCTCCTTGCAAATTTTCATTGCTTCCTTTAAAAGCAGCTTGTGAGAAAGGTAATACATTATTAATGCTACATGTCATAAAATAAAATAAATACTTACCTTTTGAAGAAGCTGATCCACTAATCAAGAGTAAATGAATGCACCTGAATTATTCAAAGACCCTCAAAGAGTGCAACTTGTACTCAAATTGAATATTGTGAATAGAATATTCGCCACGTAACAAAAAGAATTTCCAGTCATATTAACTTCCCCGTTTTCATAACGGGAAATGGGATTTTTATTCTTTTTTAAATCACTTTAAATATTATGTTAAAGTATAATATTTTAATAATAATAAATATCTATATTTTAAAATATAGATATTTCTATATATTTTACCTATATTTTATATATTTTTAAAATTTTATTTTTAAATATTTTAAAATTTTATTTTTAAATATTTTTAAAATTTTATTTTTAAATATTTTTATTTTAAAATAAACAAATTTAAATTTTATTTAAAAATAAATAAATTCCTGTCCCAGCATATATTAACTATATGATTTTTGAATATATATTTTTAAATTGAGACAGAGTAAAGATCTATTCTGAATTAAGTGAAGTGTCTAAGAGAAATAAAAAGTTTGTGAAACTAAAGCTAAAAGAAAAACTTGCATGCTGAGACAGCAAAGAGACAGAGAAAGAAAAACAGAAAAGACTACAAAGTTAATTTGTCTCTGACTTAGAAATTCCTTTAATAAAGAAAAACTAGTGTTAAATGTTACACAAAATGAATATGTATGAATTTATTATAAAATTGTATGCATATGCATTTAGAAAAGAAATAAAAAAAAACCTGAAGTCTCCAAAAGCACGCATGCCTTATTAAGAAACTTGCGTCCAGCACGCGTCATAAATAAACATACCAAACTTTACAACTTTTATAAAGTTGCGAAGTTTCTTCTTTTCTCCGCAAAACAAAATATAGATATTTATTATTTCTTTGCAGAGGCAAAAGGACCAGGGTAGGTTTTGGCACTCTGTACCCGTAAGCAGCCTGCTACAGGAATATTCCTGTGAGCAGCTGCTGGGGCAGGCGTTGCCTGTGCCAGGGGAGGCAGGCAGGGCTGTGCTCCCTTGCAGCACAGCTGCGCCTCCCTCACTGCAGCTGCAGCCCGGCACTCCTGAGCAGCTGTGCAGAGAGCAGGGGAGATGCCACCACTTGTCGGGAGAGAGGCAGCGCTGCTGGGCTGCCAGCACTGCCAGCCACGGAGTGACAGCACCAAGGGCAAGGCAGCAACGAGATCCCAGGCAATTAATTAAAAACAGCTCCTGCAGCCAGAATTTCCTTCCTCCCTGTTACAGTCCATTCATGGCGATGAGGTTTCTGGCGCTGCTTCAGGAATTTTTCACTACAGCACCCCTGTTTTCCACAGTGTGCTGTTTGTGCCATATCCCTCACGGATATTTGTATTCCCCAGCAGCTTTCTTTGGGGAAAAAAAAATACCAAAAAAATCCCTAAAAGTAGCTGTGCCACATTTCTCAATGCATCTGCAAAATCTTGTCCTTGCAAAGAGAGGGCTCCCAAGTTCTGATCATGTTCAGGTTGTCCTTTCCTTTAGATTTTTTTTATGGAATACATTCTCCTGGATTCAGATAGACCAATTACAGGTTGGTAATTACAATTACAATTAAATTCTTCTCAAGGAAGAAAAACAAAGAATTAGAGTTTGTGATTCTACTGCTCACTGGTTCAGTGATCCAGTCTCAAATCTTTGGGATAATCAAGTCTCCCTTCTCAGTTCAGTTTGCCCGTTCAGTAAATTCCTGATTTCCCAGTATTTCACTACGAACAATGTTTTCTCAGGGAGAAGACAGGTAGGAGGGGAGAAAGGTATCTTCAAGAGGACAGACAAATAACATCTCAAAATCTAAAAAAATAACAGAATGTTGCTTCAGAAAGACAGTGCTGGAATAGTTTGGAATAGCCTTTATGTGACCCTGAAACCAGTGCTGATATTTCCTATATTCTAGTATCTGTGTAGCCTCTGTGCTACTCAATCAATCACACAGCTATGTTTAATTTAAACAACATCAACCACGTGGAATTATTACACTTCTGAACAGGATTTGGAGCTGCAGATGCCATTTGGGAATCTGAGATTTGGCAGGCATTCCTCGACCTGTGATCCTATTACCAGAGATTCCTAATTAATGCTCAAATCGAGCAGCAAGTTTCAGACCTCAAACCTGGTCCAATTCCTGTTGAAATCAATGGGGTTTTTTTTTCATGGAATTCACTGGCCATCTGTTGGAACCAAATGTGTTTTGTATTTTGTGACAAAAAGAGTAAAAAGCAAGAGAATATTTTCATCTCAGATAGTATTTTCCTTAGAGAAAAGCCACAATCTGGAGCTTCAGGATTTACAAACCCCTTTTGTTCTGTCCTGGAGGAACAAAATGTCCTCAAATACCAATATTCCCATTAACTTTATGTGCCACATCTCTGGAATAAAGATGTTTTTCTGGTTGTGATTCAAAAACATTGCAAAAATCTGCAATAATCTTGAAAAAAAGCAACTTCTGCCTGGAGAATATGCCAATTTCCTTCAGAATTGAGCATTAATCTAGGAACATTAAGTACACACTGAGCTCTATCAGATTTATTGAAATGTAAGAGAGTCACTTAAGTGTTGTTATATTTTTCTACTCAACTCTGATCATGTTTACATGCCTTCACAGAGTCCCTTACAAATTGTTTAAGCTGTGTAATCCATAAGTGATAGAATATCTGTATTTATACACACAGAGGCAAGCTCTTTTTCAATACAGAGTGAGCAGGTCAAAGCAGAGGCACAGAGAATGTATTTGTCACATCTTCTGTTCAATCTCATTTGTTTTTCCATCTACATGTATTCATCACAAATCTCCTAAAAGCTGCAGGAATGCACTGGAAGGGCAGCCTCAATAATGCCAGGAGATTTATGTGAGCAGGACCGGGTTTGAGCAGCAGGATCACTTTCCATTTCATCACTTTCCATCTCTGCTGCTGCTTGAGAGCTGTCTGACAAAACATTTCCTTGTTTCAAACGTGGCAGGGAGGTGAATGATGGCGTTGGCAGAATGCTGCAGATAAAAGGTGAGGAACATTGCTTATCCAGATTATTTTCTGAGAATAACCTGGAGTGAAATATAGATTATCCCTTTTAAGTGTGGAATCTTTATTCATATGTTTTGCTGGGTGCTGGAATTTTCAGGACCTGAGCTGTCAGAACCCACATCCAGTGAAGCTGACCAAAAGATTTTCATCAGCCTTCAGTGGACCTTAAATCATGTACTAAATGCATAGGGTTTCTTTTACAGCATTGAAAACAAATCTTAATTTATTCTATATCTTTTATTTCAAATATCTCTCACTACCATCAAAAATAAAATGTATTTACTATTTGTTAGTAAAATGAATGATTACTTTGAAGATTAACCACCTTTCTTCCTGTCCTCAGTAATGTGAATACACTTTGCCCTCCTGTTAGTATCCTTCACACCACCTTTTTCCTGTCAGAATATTCAGGGTGAATATTAAACCAAGCAATTTCTTTATTTGTAGTGCATTTTTCATACAAGAAAAGCTCTGAATAAAACTACAATATTTTTTTACAGTGCTCTGCTGTCTTGGTGTGCTTTGATTTTGAGATCAGTGTCTGGCAAGCGTGGATGTGATCTCTGGTCCAGGCTGAATTTGGCAGCTGCACAGAAGGAGCTCTGGCTGCATGAAGGAAGGGCTGCCTGGCACAGAACCCCTTTTCAGGATGAGTTTGGTCTATCCTGATCGTGTAATTTGGGAGGGATTCAAAGCCTAATAAAAATCATTTGTAAAAACTGATTTAAGTATGATATAGAGAACAAAAAGCATTGACAATGCTGGGGGAAAATATCACACTTTCCTGTCTTATCAGTCAGTCATAAAACCTAATTGGCCCAGCTGTAGAACATGGCAGGAATCATCAGGGTGACATTTTCCTGTCCTCACTCATTTCTTTCCTGCTGGATCTCCCAGGTCTGAGGTGGGCAGCTATTTTTAATTCTGAGAGCTCTCATATGCCAGGTCCCACAAGAATGTCCCTCCATCCTGCTCAGCATCTGTCACAGCTGCAGCAGGAGATGTCCCACACTCAGCAGCCACTGACACCTGACAGTGCAGCTCATTTTCCAGGCACAAACAGCATCACCCACCTCCCTGAATGACCAGAGGAGCAACAGCTGCCTCGGGACTTTCAGAAGAACTAAAAATCTGGGATTGTGCCTCAGGAGCAGCCTTAGCTGCAGCACAAGTTTCTCCAGCCAAGCTTAAATCAATTCAGGACCTGCATCCACCCTGCAGCCACAGGTTCCTTGGGTCCTGTCACTCTGCAGTGGCAAAGTGGCAATAAACCCAAAAGTGGAGTGATTAGAAGTGTATTAGAAAATGATGAGTGGTGTCTGACAGGTGAAGAGGAATTAATTGCCCATCAAAGAACTGGAACAGAACTAGCAAAGAGTTCAGAGCACGGCAGAAAAGGTGGCTGTAGTTCATGTCTGGCACTCCTGCCTACAGCTGCTGTCACTGCTTGGAGCTTAATGGGTTCAAGGGGACACACAGCAAACCCTCAGAGAAACCCCCCGTGGTTTTTATTAAATACAGCAACGGTGTCAGCTCAGCAGGGGCTGCACCACCAATGGTTGGATCCTGAGGGAGGTGCAGGAGGGGGTGCTGTGCCCACTGCAGCATTTTCTTGGTGCCTCACTGGGCTGTGCCTGGCCTGGTGAGTCAGAGCTGGGGCTTGTGGCCACCACAGGCTCCCTGCTGGTCCCTGCTCACAGCCATGCCACCCCTCAGGTGATGGACCAAGGGTCTGGATGCCAGTGAAGGTGGCACTGCTGGGTCTGTGTGCTTGCACTGGTGTAATCAGAGCAGGATTGTTTAGCTGGTTGGAAGGAGCACCTGGGCTCCATCTGGCCATCTCTGGCAGAGTTAAGGTTTGATTGGGCTGCTTGGGCCTCATTCAGCTCCTGTTCCAGCACCTCATGCCCCTCCCTCTCAGTTATTTTTTATTTATATCTGATCAGAACTTGTTCATTCAGTCTCTTGTTTGCTTCTGGTTCTGCGTTTTCACTGTGATTGCTTTGCTGAGAGCAAGGCTGCTGCTTTCAGCTGCTTCTGGGAGCTTCCAGAAGGTTCTGCAGCCCCCAGGTGGGCAGTGATGGGCAGGCTGTGCTCATTGGGAGACTCCTGAGTGCATTTGAATGAAAAGGGCCTGCAGGGACAGTTGGATCTGGATCCTGGTGCTGTGGGAGCTGTGTCCTGCGGGTGAGTGCTGATATTGCCAGGGCTGTGATTTGGATACCCAGGAAGGGGTGGGAGGCAGGGCCTGCAGCTTCCTTCCAGGCACCAATTTCACTTGAAACCACAAACTTTGGAGGGTTTTCTTTCTCTGATTTTGACTTTGTTCTGCTCCTCTCAAGCTGGGCTGAAGTGTGCTCCTATCCCAAAGCTGTGTTAAGGATCTGAGTCTGTGTAAGCTGAGGGATCACCCCAGAGGAATGACATTTAATTCTGGTTATTGGGTGTTCCTTCACTTTCAAACCTTTATTCTGCCTTTGGGAGAGTCAAAGAAATCAGCTTGTTTGGCATTTGGAAGAGAAAACAAAGGGGTGAATTTATTTATTTATTGCTGCCCACAGCTGTGGGGTGGAAAGATCTGGAGCAGACAGAGCCAGAGTCCTTTAGGAAATGCAGAGGGGAAAAGCTGAGCCACAGCAGACAATAAACCAAGAGCATTTTACCATGTGAGTGGTCAGAGCCTGGACAAGGTGTCCCAGGGTGGGGATCTCTGTCTTAGGCCAGGCTGAGGGCTCTGCTGAGCCCAGCTCTGCTGCAGGAGATCCAGAGGTCCCTTCCAGCCCGAATTATTCTGTGATTTTATGAATCCTATTGGTAAGCCTATAATGCATCTCTTCCTTACTACACATGCTGTAGATTTGAATAAAACCATTAACAGAAATAGGCTGTGTGAGATTTGAATATCTTGCTTAGCATTTCCCTGTTTCGTTCTGCATGTTTTGCCTGCTCATGATTCCCATTACTGGGGAGGAAATTCTTGTTAGAATTTCTCAATACTCCTGGCAGGGGGAAAAAACCCAACCAAGACTCCCGAACTGATTGATTTGAAATTATGAATTTAGTAGTGTTGATTTTGCTAATTTGCTAATTTTTTTGTTATGATCAGTGTTCAGGGTTCAACCTTCCCATTGTGAGTGTGAGGGCTCAGTGACAGGGGCTCTTTAGGTAATGTCCTTGGAAAGCAAGAGAACAGAGAGTTTGGGGTGGCATCATTGCAATTCTGCTTTGTTTGATTCAGCAGCTGACACAAATAGATATCAAATATTAAATCTAGGAGCAGATCTATCATAAACTGTAAATTTCCTGTTATGACCTTCCTCAACTCTTCCATTGACATGAAATCTCTCTGCCAAAAAAAAAAAAAAGGTGGAGGAACTTTGGAAAGACAAAAAGAGTTAGATCAGAATGAGTCTTCTGGGATGTTGTATTTTCCCTAAGATTAATTTAATACAATACATGTCTGAGGAAAGAGCCTGAAATAGGGTAAATAGCACTCTCACAGAAGGAGCTACCCACTCACTGTGTTGGTGTTTCTAAAAAAATTAGGGCATTTTTACTTATTTAATCCCTTTCTGTTCCAGCTTTTCTTCAGTGGGAGAGTTACTAAAGGAAAACACAAATGGCTGCATAATGTGTGTTTCATCAGTCTGCTATCAGGCCCTGTAATACACAGAAATTCTCTCTCCACTTTGTGCCAGTCCACAGAATATCTCTGTACATTATAAAAGAGGAAACACAATAGAGATCTCTGGTGTAGGAAGGTAGTGAAGGCTGTGACAAGCTTGGTAGACAAAGAGGAGAAGATGGCAAAGTGACCAAAGCGCCTCCCCTGTGCCACTCACAGATCCCTGCTGCATCCCAAGCACACACAGGAGCTTCCCTCACTCGGTCATTCCTCAGAGAAGCTTTTCCCAGCTTTCATCATTCTCGTGGCTCCTTGGATCCTTTTTGGGTCTGGGCTATCCTTTGAACTGGGTGCAGTAACAAGATGTCCATGAATCATGGATTGCTTGTGGTGCTTTATCTTGTTATAAAATTATTCACATCTGATTTGTTCAGGCTGGTGCTGAGCTGATATTTTCACTATTTATAACACCCCAATGTATCGGTCCTGAATTAAAACACTCACCTCAGAGCCTGGGTTTTCTTTTTTTTTTTTTTTTTTTTTTTTTTTTTTTTTCCTTTTTTTTTTGTTGTTTTGTTTGGGGTTTTTTGTTGTTGTTTTGTTTTTTTTTTGTTCTTTCCTTTAAATATGTGCAAGCCCTCATTAACCCCTGACATTTCCTCTCCTGCCTCAGCTTCTCAGCTCCCTCTCAGCAAAGCCTCAATGGAGAAATTGGTTGAAAGACTTTTAGAAATCCATATAAACTTTTATTAACTGGAGCACTTTAATTGCACAGATGTGACCTTTGGGGAGAATTTTTGTGTTTGTAAGGTTTTTCCTGCAAGATAATTTTTGGGGAGAATTTTTGTGTCTGTAAGGCGCAGTTTCCTGTGAGAGAAGGCAGGTAGACTCTCTCAAAGTACATTATTTCTGTCCAGATGTCTGTTAATTTGTTTTTCCTTACAGTTTCTATAAAAATCTGACTTCCAGACAAGTTATTTCTCTACATCTATCTTGGTGGCCTGAAATTTGGTACTGAATTTTTCCCTTCCCTGTGCTCAGTGATTTTCAGTCAATGATTGTTCACTGCTGTGAGTGATTTTTCCATTTGACTTTCGTTAAGTCATAGATGAATATGGTTTCGTTCTTGTCATTTGATATTGTTCATAATGTAAAAATATCCCTGATTATCCTCTATAGTTATTTCAGCTTCAGAAAGATTTGGGGGCTTTTCTGTTTTCTGAATTTTGTTTTCTTTTTGAGGGTTTTCGAGTAAGTGTTGCCTCTCTTTCTGACACAGAGATCATATATAAAGAATTTGGCTTCTCTTGAATGCTTCTCTTGGAGTAGATGTATTGGAATTATAGATTTTTAAAAGGCTTTATGCTTGTTGTTTCTTAAACTCTTCTGTGGTTGACTTACTGTGTTCAAACTCCCAAATCTTTATCAGCACTTCATTTTTAGTAGGTTCCTTACCCTGCCCAACAAGCTTTAGGGAAAGCTAAAACACTTTTAAGATCTTTAAGAAAATGGAAGCATGTTTGAATATAGTAAAATATGCTTATTTCCCCATTGCTATTTAATTTGATTTCCCTGAAAGGTCATTTTTCCAAATTTTTCATTACAATAGTCTATATAATGTCAGGCACTTTGCTGAATAGGGAAAGATTTAATTAGAGACTTAAATATTCTGCTGAGTTGGGGCTTTATAACTCCAACTTCCCCACAGTCTAAGTGATAATATATTGACTAAGAAGAATAAAATTTACCCCCAAACACCTTGACAATTAGTTCAAGTTAGTCAAAGAGATCAAAGCTCCATTTAGCAACTTTCACTGCCTTTTTTCCCCCCTCATTTTCCCTTAACTAATTCTTTGGGCACACTTTTCTTTCCAGTGTAGGATAAACCACACAATGACCCTGAAAGCAGTTTTCCTCATGTCTGGTGAGTTATGAGTCCAGGGATTTGAGGTGGTTATTGTAGTCCTCCCTCCCTCATTGTTCATTAATTACAACACTGCTGTTCAGATAGAGATTTATCAAGTAAACTGAAACTCTCACTTTCATTTTGGATGGCTGCTTTTAGATTCACCCAAGCTTATCTTGATCTCAGGTCTTCCTTTTAAATTAGTTTCCCTGGGGTGCTGAAGTTTTATCAGATAGGGGAATAGTAAACAGTTGTTCAGGCTTCAAGCCCTAATGTTTCAGATTAAAGCCACAGAAGATTTGCTTCCCTGCTCTAAGTTCCAATTGAAGCAAAAATGCCAATTCAGGGTTTTCTTCATAAAGAGATTCTTCTTTGAAGGAAGAAAAAAAAAAAAAAAACAAAAGCCTATATTTATTCAACTTTGCTTTATTTAAAGATTAAGTGATCTTGGAATAAAAACTGCTTACTTTACAGCTATTTATTTGCTGTAATGCACCAAATCTTTCTAACATATTGTCCATATCTTTAGTCAGAACTTACCCAAAATAGCTCGTCAGGCAGAGAGCATTATGTTCTTTTGGTTAACAATAAACTCTGCATCCCAGATTCATGTACCTAGACAGAAATAACAGTTTATATTGGGTTTGGCATAAAACAAAGTAGCCAGTTGGGGAAAATTTAATTAGAGATGCTTTCTTGCTAGCAGGAGGGATTGGCTCAGTGCTGAGTGATAGATTGCATTGGTGATGCTGATGCTTTTTGCTGGGCATGGCTTTGGGATTGGTGTGAAAAGTTCAGGAATAGCTTGGTACTGATCTTCCCAATGAAGGAAGTGTTGGTGATATTTGGGAGGTTTAAATTAAAGTGTGTATTAAAGGGGGAATAGTCAAGGATTAGGACCAGGGATTAAGCTGGGGTTAGGAAGAGAGACTCTGAAGTAAGATTACAGGTGGATTAAATAACGCTAAAACTCTACAGAGCTCAGGCGATTATTTTTTGGGTCATTTCTTGATCTCTTGTTAGCTTATTTGTGCAAAACTCTGATAGAGGGTTTTGTCTTTTAGTCAGTCCTCCTCCACTGAAAGGCAGAGAGCTTCATTTGATTGAGTTTGCAGGCCCAGTGGGGCAGCCCTGGCTCCAGATTGGCAGGAATCACTCAGCACTCCTCCAACTCCTCTAAATGCCACTTTATCCTTGTGCTTTGAGTGTGTGCAAACATGCATGTGCCAGTCTCTGTGTTCCAGATAAATAACTGCAGTCTCTTATCAAATCTATCAAATCTCACATCCCCGAGCCCATCGAAATGCTCAGCACCACCCTGCTGCCAGCTCATGCCCGTCCCAGGCTGTGCTCATTTCCCACAAAACACTGATCAAGCAGTTGGACACTTTGGCCTGCAGGAGAGGCTTTGGCAGCTCCATTTCAGTGCTAAATCTGATTTTCCTTTCCAAATTAGAGGTCGCGTGCGCTCGTCTCCTCCCGACTCCTGCTGCGGTTCTTCTCCAGCACCAAAAGCTCCTGATTTCCCCTCAAATGCAGGGCAGCAGTGCCAGCAGCTCCTCTGAAGGGTCTGGGGCAAGGTGGGAGCCAAGAGCTGCCAGGATTTTGTCTCTCACCATTTGTGGCTCCTGGCTGCTGCTCTGGGGCTGCTGCAGGGTTTCCCTCACCGCCAATTCCTCTCCTGTCCCTGAGCAGTGGCCACTTTGAAAAGACTTCTTTTGTTCTAAAAGCACTTCACTAATGTGTTCAATTCCTTTCCATCTTAATTTAGATTATTCACTACCCACTTCCTTTTTCCTTTTTTTTTTTTTTTTTTTTTTTTTTTTTTTTTTTTTTTTTTTTTTTTTTTATTCCTTTCTCACTGCAGAGTCAGTCATTTCAGGTGCAGGCAAAGATTTAAAAAAAATCAATATTTATTTTTCTCTTAAAGAAAAAAAAAAATCCAGATTAGTAAATTTGAGATTTTGATTTGCACCCATCAGTTTTGGGACTTCATTAAGAAATGTCATTGTTTTCTGAAAAATAAATGGCATTTTTTGATGTCTCTGAACTTTAATGACTCTAATAGGAGGTTAATAACTCTCAGATATTCTTTATACAATAAATAATTAAATAAAAGAGAATAAAATTAATGAGAGAAAAAAATTGGTGAGAAATCAGTGGCAAGCCCATGACAGCTGAATGAAATTCATATAAATGTGTCTGGTACTAAGAGCCTCAACCAGCAAAACCAGCAGATTAATCTGCACTTCCTGAACTGTTCCCTTTTATTTCTGCTCTTCCTTCATATGCATTTTGCTCCTGTCAGGAAAGCCTTTGCTCTTCCAACACTTCTACAGAAGATGTTACAACTGCAGCAAAGTCTTGTACAGCAGACTTGCACAGTAGCTTCCCTACAGTCTTTAAAAAATTTTGAAAAATTGGTCCTGCCATCTGGAGCCTTGGAAAGGTTAAAGAATTTGCTTTACAAAAATGTGTTTGGATGCTTAAAGGTGTTGTATGATCACCATAATGTTAAATCCCCCAACAGCAAACAGAGTAGGTGGAGGAGGTTTTAATTTTTGGATTAATTGGATAATAGGGGGGTGCAGTTGTATAAATGTGGTTTGGAATAGAGGAGCAAATTGTGCGTGGCAGTGTTTTCTCAGACTGGAGCCTGGTATTGCAGCTGCAGGCATCTCCTGCATTGCCCCTCTGCAGCCCTGCAATCCCTGGGAGCACAGCAATGGCCTGGAGGCTGTTAAATGGGCTTTAGCATGGCATGGGGGAGCTGGGATGGAGACATTGGGGATATTGCTGCAGCAACACGTGGTTTTGGGGTTTACAGCATCATTCAGAGCTATTTGGGACTCCCTGGAAGTGGTTCAGTTTTGGCAAAGCCACCAAAATATTAAAAAAAAAAAAAAAAAAAGAGAGAGAAAATGCACAAACAGCTAAATTCCAAAGATGGAATCTTACACTGAGAGAGGTACAATTCTATGGGTTTGAGGACAGCAATACATTTTCCTGGACAGACATTCTTTAATCACATTTTGGAATTCCAATTGACTTTTCCCATTTCCAGTGGCCAAGCCAGGGCTGGATGTAACATCTCCTTTGTGCTCCCAGGAACGGCCCTCAGGTGTGTCAGACCAAAGCTCCAGCAGCAGCAAAATGAATTATGAACATTTTCTGTCCTGGGAAGGTAACGAGAGCACCCACCAACCCTGCAGGATACTGCCTCAAGTTACACCTTCCCTTCACAGAGGGCTCCTGGAGCAGAATTAATTTAAATTATGTTCTCTTAGCAGTACAAGTAACAGCATATGCTTTTCTTTTTTCTAAATAAACCTTTTTCTACATAAAGATTCAGTTAAATATATATATTTTCATATATATATATATGAACCTCGCAAAAATAAGTAAAAAAAATCTATCTGCAAGGCTGCATTTCTATCTATATCTGTAGAGGTTTCTGGAGGGATTAGTATGTGTGGAACATTCTACATAAACTTTTTTCTACATAAATGTATATATACGTTTATGTAGAATAAATGGGTATATATATGTAATATATATGTATATATATGTATAAATATATACATATGTATATGTATATATATGTATAAATATATACATATGTATATGTATATATATGTATAAATATATACATATGTATATGTATATAATATATATTATATACATATATAATAAGTGTATATATTTATAAATATATGCAGAAAATATACTATATTTTCTACATGTATGTGTGTGTGTATATATATATGTATATGAACCTGTGTAAGTACTTGCAGAAATGGGTAAAAAAAATCTATTTGCAAGGCTGCTTTTTTATCTATATCTGTAGAGATTTTCTGGGGGGATTGGTGTGTGTGGAACATTCTACATAAACCTTTTTCTACATAAAGCTCCAGTTAAATATATATATTTCCAAATGTACATATATATATGAACCTGTGTAAGTACTTGCAGAATTGGGTACAAAATCTATCTGCAAGGCAGCATTTGTATCTATTTCTGTAGAGATTTCTGGGGGGATTGGTGTGTGTGGAACATTCTATTCTAAACAAACAGTCTGTGTCGCTGTAATATTTTAGTACTGAACCCCTTGGTTGCTGCCACAGCACCTCCCTCACCTCTCCCACTCAGGAAAGCCACTGATGTGTTTTAGGGAAGCCTACAGGACTAGTATGTCATCAAGTGGTTAAGGAAGGGAAATACTCTGTGTTCCAGCAGAAGCAAAACCAGAAATGGTCTCAATTTGAAACTAAAAAAAATACTAATAAATTTTTACAATTTTAGGAAAGGTCTCAGGCATGTCTTGTATTCCAATTTTCTGCCTTGTAAAGGTCTTGCATTAAGTCAGGGATTATTTTATAATCCATTATGCTTGGTGCCTATTAAAATAAAAGAGGCTGTTTTTCTTCCATTTAAAATTTGGAAATCAATATTTCAGGTTTCTCTCTCAGTGAAGTGGGGAGAGATCCAGCACCATTCCTGAGAGCTCAGCTTTGCCCTGAGTGTCAGGAAATGCTGCATCCCTCTCTCACTAGCTCTGAGCCCCACTCCTCACTCTGCAAATGAGGGGTTGATGAGGAGCCTTTGCCTTTTTCTGCATGATTCTGATGCCTTCAGTTTGAGCTTTCATATGTTGTGTTTTATTTCCCAGCCTCTGCACTGCACTGGTGTGTAAGTCTGAACTCCAGATAAAGCGTCAGCAGTTCTCACAGCTCAGGCACACAGAACCATCCTTTTCCACCCCAGAACCAAGGACACCGTGGCAGATTCAGCCCAAAAAGTGCAAAAATGGCAAATTGAGGAGAGCAAACTGGGAGGGTGGGACTGCACAACCTGGAGCTGGAATTGGACAATTAACCCCAATATGGAAATGGACCAAAAGTTATAAAAGTGGGAAAATTCATGACCCATTGTCCACTCCAGGTGTAGCCCTGGCTGGGCTCTTGTACTGACCAAGGTGTTTCCATTGAGGTCTTTCAATAAATCCCCACTTTATTCTTTAACTCTGCCCAGCCTCTCCAGGCATCAGCTCCTTGCATTTCCTCCCAGGACAGCATCCCTGTGCAGCTCTGGCTGTCCAGGGATGAATGCCACAGCAGCAATGAGGACAAGCAGCAATTTGACCCCTCCCTGGTGCACTGCGCTCTCTGAGAAAGCCCAGAACATGTGGGAGGCTACAATTTGTGTTTATCATTCATATTTTATGGGTAACAACTTTGATTTTCAGTTGTGAAAGTAATAGCAAGTGATAGCTGGGAAGCTGTCAGAATCACTGAAGTGTTTAGCAGTGTTATTCCAGGGACTATGCTGAAGACTATCTGTGGAATTTGAAGCCATAAAACATAACTGAAGTCAGGTCCCTTGCTTATCTATTTAAAATGGTTGAATTCTTTCTCTGGAGACAAGTATGAAGGAAGAAGTAGAAAAGAAAAAGATAGCTGAAGACTGAAAAGAAATATATTTTTCAATACTATCTTTTCTTTTGGCATCTAATGCCAAAATATAAAAGAAGCCTGTGATGTAATGATGGAGAAATTGGTCTGGAAGAGCTCAGGAAGTGAGCAGGACCATCCCTCTCCTGTCAGGTGCTATCAGCTGTCTGTGTGTGCTGTGGGTTACCCAGGCACAGCGGAATATTTCATTGCAGACAACACAGGAGGAGTCATAACTTGGAGATATCTCAGAGCTATAGTAAATGTTCAAAGCTCCGTGTTATGAGGTTCTGGATAAAAACTCTTTTGGGGGGAACACAGAAAGGACTGGTGGAAGATGATGGTGTCAGGATGTCTTTGGAACCAGTAGGAACATAAGACTGGCTGGTGGAACAGGACTCCTGACAAGCTGGGAATCTGGATGGTGACGTTCCCTGATCAAGTAAAATGGCTTAATTCTGTGTGAAAGTCTCCTGCTGGAGCAATGCTGAATAGTGAGCACCCTGTGAATTTATCAGGGATAATCCATCCCCAAATCAGGCTGTGGGTTACCCAGGCACAGTGGAATATTTCCTCACAGGGAACATAGGAGGAGTTGTACCTTGGATGTGTCTCAGAGCTGCAGTAAATATCCATAGTTCAGTGTTATGAGGTTCTGGATAAAAGCTTTTTGGGGGGAACACAAAAAGTATTGGTAGAAGATGATGGTGTCAGGATGTCTTTGGAGCCAGTAGGAACATAAGACTGGCTGGTAGAGCAGGACTCCTGACAAGCTGAGAATCTGGATGTTGATGTTCTCTAATCAAGTAAAATGGCATAATCCTGTGTGAAAGTCTCCTCCTGGAGCAGTGCTGAATGGTGAGCACCCTGTGAATTTATCAGGGATGACCCAGGCTCCTGCTCTGCCCCTCAGCCACAGCCACACTGCTCCAAATGAGCAATTCCCCCTTATTCAGAGCAGGGCAGTAACAGCCCCTCAGAAGCAGCTGGAGGTCAAGGTCAGGATCTGCTTCACTTCACTTGCAGTAAATCCAGGTTTATAATCCATTGCTGTTGAGGCTGTGGTTTAGTAAATGCTACAGATCTGGCAGAAAAGCTGTTTTCTATCAGATTTAACTCTGTTCAAGGCATACTAAATCCATGAGTTAGTGTGTCCACACATTTTAACTGTCACATAGAGGCTATGCACTTCTCAGTGTTCTTTTATTTTAGTAAGCTTAGATTATTTTAGTCTGGGGACCAAAATAAATGGAAACATGGCTTTCTAATAATTCACTTATAAGATTTCCAGAGAATAAAAAATGCATAAACACCTTCTCCCAAAGGCAGAGGATTTTCTCTCTTCTTGCCCTCCAAAAAGTCCAGCAAAACAAAACCAGAAGACAGGCTGCATGAATTCAAGCTGCTGTACTTCCTTCCATGGTCAGAATAATGAGCAGAAAAGTTCTAATGCATTAAAGTCAGGTGGAAAATAGAAGGACTGTGGAGATCAGACATGGTTTTATGTTCAGAAAGCCTAAACAAAGACCTAAATCTCATTGTTTAAGCAAGAGATATAAAAAGAAAGCAGAAATAGCTTAAAGAGTATAAATTATTAAACTTAATAATGGGAGAGAGGAAACCAAATGACCTTCAGAAAGCACACAGTGTTCTTGATCCTGCGTGCTTGCTATTCCCATCCCTCCTCTGCACAGGCTTTGCACATTCCTTGGAAATTACACTCATTCCAAGGACTTGCATGCCCAGTGTGCACCTATCATTTGTATTATTTATACAACTGATTAAACTGCATCAGGGACCAAAACCAGGGATTTATAGGGTCGTGACTTATTGGTAAATTTCCAATTAGATCTGCTGGTGAAAAAATGGAGCAAATTCTGAGATCATATCTTAGTGTAAAACAGTTCTGCAACACAGCTCTTCACAAGCTCAGAATGATTGGGAAATTTTAGGAGAACATCTTGCTGTCAGCACACTGCTGCCCTTTTAGGAATGGCAGCTTGTAGATTAATGCAGAACTACACTCCTGGACATCTGATTTTGGACAGCTGAAGAATCTTTTCAGACTTCTGTAGCAGTAGGATCCTGCTTTTTTAAAAGGAGAGTCCTGCCAGATATTCAGAGAAGAGTGGAGACCAAAAATATAAAACTTAACAAAGGAAAAAGGGAGGATCCTCACTCCTTAATTCATTCACCTCCAGCTCATCTTTTCTAACACAAGGAATTTTTCCAGGCAGCACAGCAGGTCAAAGAAATAAGATCAGAAATTTTTTCATCTTGACAGCTTTCTTGTAATTTTTCTTGTAATTTTTTTTAAGCGAGAACTATTTGTTTTTCCAAACCCATTTGCCAAGTCTGTGCAAAGTTTCTGTTCAGAAACTGCCCAAAAGTTTGGGATTCTGGGAAACAGTGGATTAATGCCAGCGAGGAACCTGGAAAAGGTCGGCTGCATTCAGAGCTCAGGGAGATGCATGGCTGATATCCCATTTCTGAGAGGGAAACAGAGGTTCTGCTCCAGAAGCAGATAAAAAATTTAAAAATGATGGTGCAGTTCCAGCCACAAGGTCCACGTGCAGAGTCCCGGGCTGTTCAGCCAGCCTGCATCTCAAGCTGTGGAGAAAAAAGAACACAAATCAATGTTTTGGTGGGGAAATATCAACGGGGGTTGCAGACAGAAGAGGTTTTCAAGTTTTTTCCGGAGGTAAAAGCCGGCTCTTTCATTGCCTTGCCTGATACATGACAAATCTCTCACTGCGAGGATTCCTTACAGGCTCCCCTCAGCGAGGAAAAGAAGTCGTTATCCTGCTAAAACCCTTCAGATTTCACTCAGGAATGTTTCAAATCTTTCTCATCCTCTTAAGTTTTTTTTCTTTGCAGCAGTGTGAACTGTTGCTATCAAAGCAATCACCTGGGCTGTGTGTGCACAAAGGGAAGCGTTTCACAGGTTGCGCATGGAGGTACAAACAGCTCAGGCTGCTGGGTGCCTCCTGTCTAAATAATGAATGCCCCGTGCCTGGCAAGGAGCTGGAAAAGCAGAAGAGGTGCAAGGTCATTCTGGAGGCTCTGTAAGAGAAAATATCAACTGGCTTCACCTGAAACTGAGCTAGAGGTGATTAGTCAGGTGAGGATTTTTATCAGGCAATTATTTTTGCTCTGTTTTTTGGTAAATTTTGCATTTTTTCCCATCAAAATTGTTAATTTTTTTCCAATTTTTTTTTTTCCCATCAAAATTGTTAATTTCAACCATTTTGATAGGAACGTTTCTAGCTTTTTAATCTCATCACATCACAATGTGAGACAGCCTTATCAGGGTGACAAGAGGCTCTCAGCAGGCAGGCTCGTACCTGCCTGGTGTTAAACTGAGAGCTCCATTTCCCTTTGAAAGGGACACAAATCTCCCTGTAAGATGACATGACATGTAAGATGACAAGTTTTGTCGTCTGCTTTGCAATTCCTCCTGTCCTAACGGGATCCTTTGGGCTCTGTGGTGTGTTGAGAGCAGGCAGGGGCAGATTTTTACCCTCCGAAGCACAAAGGGCAGAGCAGAGCTGGGCTCACCCCAAACCAGCCCATGGTTTGTGCTCTCACATTTTCACAGTCAGAATCTTTGGCAGACATACAGAAAAGTCTGTTGCCCACCTTGTAAATATTCCATTGGAGACTAGGAAATGGATCAGGTTTGAGATCCCTTCACTTCAGGGATCAGTTGGTAGCTGTGGCGGTGTTTGAGGGTTTCTAGGACGAGGGAAGAGATGAGAATCTTGACTCTATGTTTTAGAAGGTTGATTTATTATATTATGATATTGTATGATATCGTATACTAAAACTATATACAAGAAACACAAAAAAAGACATCAGAAGGTTAGAAAGGAATGAATAATAAAAACTCATGGCTGCTCAGAGTTTGACACAGCTGAACCATGATTGGTCATCAAGTAAAACAATCTACATGAGACCAATCAAAGATGCACCTGCCATATTTTACAGCAGCAGATAATTGTTGTTGACATTTTTTTTTTTCTGTGGCTTTTGTGCTTCTCAGGAGAAAAAATCCTGGGATTTTCATTAAATATCACAATGATAGGTAGCAGTCCATGGCTATAATAAAAAGGATGGAGAAATCCATCCAGCTGTTTTGGGATTCTCTGCCAGGAACCACTGCATGATCAGACCTTTGGGAGGGCCAGTTCTGGATTCTTGACTATCCTGACACTCCAGTATGGGCCTGCTGTGAAATGTTCCTTTCAAAATTTGCCAAAAGAAATTGTCCTTTCTCATTTGAAGAATTTCCCACTGTTTCTATGCTGTTAATTTATAATTTCTGCTTTTAAAAGCAGGAAAAATAATATTTCAGGTCTTTTCTAAAGGTTGACATCAGCTGAGCATGTGTAAATTAAGGCAGAGTTGGATTTCAGCTGTGAACTATTTAGAGGCATTTTCTGTCAGGAAGAGTGATTTTTTTACCTGGCCCTGCATCAACATATCCATGAACCATCAGCTCAGCACTTGACAGGACCACTGTTACAGACAGCTGTCATATTTACAGTTTGCCACTTTCATCTGCTGTTGTCACATCATGGATTTTTTATTTGAATTTGACATGCCAGGCTTTGCGAGTTTGCAGTAACTTAAGGAACATGAGGGTTTCTTTTTTCAGTAATGGAAAGTTTATGAGCTTGGGAAGGTAAAAAAGGGGTGGCACAAAGAAGAGTGTTGCACTGAGTTGTTCTGCCTGTGTGGAGGAACCTCTTAACCAAAATGATGGCATTAAGCTGAAGCAGATTGCTTAAAAAATTAAAGGGGAATGCACAAAAAGCTGCCCTTCACTAATGACTGCTGAACCCTTCACACACCAGCACAGATCTGCCTCCTCATTGTGGTTTGTAGGTAAATGTGGGTGTTTATGCCTCACCTTGGGGGTCATTCAGGTGTTGGATTTGTGGGATAAGGATTTAGAAACCTACCAAAATTAGTGGATTGCTGGGTTCCAATATGATTTGATTCACTCCTGTCAGCGCTCAAACTGTCCATGGGTGACAGCATGAATTTTTAACAAAATCTACCTAAATTCTGTTACCCTTCTTCACTGGGAAACCAAGAGCTCATGCTTGTTTGATTATGGGATAGCAAAGAGAAATGCTAACTGTGCCCTATTATGCTGCAGTAGACGATTTCCCAAACTCTGTCTCAGTCAGATTTTCTGATCTTTAAAACTTTGAGCACAAGCCTGGACCAGTAAGTCACCAGTAGAGTTTCCTGCTGGCTAAGACAAGTGATGATTCAAAAAAAATATTCCAGGTTTTTCCTTGGCTCCAGACCTGAAAGGAAAAATGTCAGCTCATCAAGAAGGGACTCATTATACAAAACCATCCTCTACCACTGAAAATATTTCTGCATTTTAGCATAATTCTGCTCAAAAACGTTCTGCTGAATGGAGCAGTTTCCTGGGAAGCTAATCTGGAAGCTGCATGGTGCGTACAACAAAAGGAAATTCTTTACAATTGGTTCCTTAGGCTGCTGTGGTGTGAGTGTGGGGCTTTAGGGGGTCTGTTTAATTGGCAGGGCTTCTCTGCAGCCCACCCTGCTCGGAGCTGGAGGCTCCTGCACCCACCCCTGACGTGTGTGGGGGCTTCTGAACTCGGGTTGTGACTTCTGATGTGCTCACCCAGCCCTGGGAAAGCCTGGTCCAGGTGACAAACTTAATTAGGGCCTTTTCTCAATCAGTTTGTTACACTTGAGTCTGGTTTTCCTCAATAGTACAGGAGGGTGATGAGGAGGAGGAGGAGGAAGCATGGCCTGGGAGATTGAGCGTGTGAGGGAAATTCGGGAATGCTGTAGCAGTGCCAGGATGATTTTGGGCAGGGTCTCCTGTCTCCTCCTTTCCCTCCCAGCCTGATAAGAATGGATGAGTTAATGTCAGCTTTGGAAAGGTGTAAGTCAAGGTGTGTGTAACTAAGAATTATGAACAACACAGACTAATTCCACTGCATCCATTAAAGTGAAATGTGCTGTTAAAAATCCTGCACATAAAGGATAAAATGTGTCAAGACTAAAAGCAAACAAGCAAGCTGTTTTTAACCTTATTAAGGCCTGATGCCTTTCTGTCTAGAGGGCTTAATCTTTTAATACAGAGTCATAAAGAATAATTACTTTTTATAAGGTACATTACAATCTAAGATGATTTACTGTTTGTTTTATATTGCTGATGAGAACTGGGCTGTTAATTTTACTGGATGTTTTTGATTTGGGGGGGGGGTCTATCTCATTCAGGCTCTCATTGCATTTTCTGTTACCTAAAACTCCTTCATGCTTCTGTGTCAGCAAGTAACTGAGCTATGTAGTACAATTTGTCGAGGATGTAGCAGCAGAGCAAGCATTGCCCCCTTCAGAAGTGACATTTGCTGTATTACCTGCATGTGCAGTATTGTCAGGGGTGCAGTTTCTGACCTGCAATGCATTATCTGCTCCACTGGCTTTGGGGCTGTTTATCACCAGTGACACGTTTCTCTGCCATTCTTCTTGAGTCTGCTTTAAAGCCCTAAATGCAGATATCCAGTCTGCATTTCTGAGAGTGCAATGAAACCAGATTTTTCTTTATTTATTTATTTATTTTAACAATTCCCTTCAATGCTGTCAGTTAAACGGGGTGCTTGGTAAGCTGCTTTTGCTACGGTAACAAATATCATGTTAAAGAGCAGAGGCACAGTAAGAGTGAAATTAATTATGTATGTTTTATGCTTGTCCAACTAACCACACTGTATTCCCAATGAAATGCTTAACACATTTGTGCCTTCCTGAAGTCAAATAACATCACTATAATTTGAGACTTATTTTGAGCAGCGAAGGAAGGCTTTGTTACACCTCCAGGAAAGCCATTCTTTTGGAGGGGGCTTTTTTTTCCATTTGTATGCTTTGATTGTGAGCTACTTAATTTAGTCAAAGATTCTAATTGAGCTTCTTGGCAGACTGCCTGATATTTGGCTCAGTAGGAATCTCTGAGTTTGAACCTTTGGGGATGTTTTCAGAGGAACGTATGTCTTCTATTTCATGCTTTATTGTGGCAGACTGATGAGAACTTCTAAAGCAAATGACAGTTGACAGAAAATAACTCACCCTGGAGTTTGTTCTCCCACTGTTGCTGTTTCAGTGATGAATTTCAGATAGTCTGTTTTGTTTGTAGCATGTGAGGTGCTGAAATGATGCTAATGGATGGCAATGGCAGCGGGATAATCTGGTCATGGAACCAGAGGTGAAGTGTGGCAAGAGCTCTTTAGCAGGAGTGATTTCTGGCTAAACAATCTGTGGCACTCACTGGAGCAGCCCTCAGGAGCTGAAGGGGTTAAAGGTAGATGTTACTTGACAGAGCAGTGTGTGTCATGGTCCCAGCAGACATAATAGGATAAAATTAAGAAATATGAATATTTAGGCTACAGACAAGGCTATTTCCTCACACTAAGACCTGTTCTAGCTTAAATGGTCTCTCAAGGAAAAAAAAAAAGCAGCTCCTAGCAGGGAATATTTAACACCATGCTGAACAATATGCTAATCCTCAGAGGAACATTACAGAATTGTCAGCAGGATGAATTAGCTGATCCCTTCCATCTCTGTTCTGTTTAATTTCAATATCTCAGTGTGAATTCCACGGCTTCATTTTCCCGTTTCCTTGCAAACTGTCACATCTGCAGCCCTGAGAATGACCCAGTGCTGCAGGACATCCTCCTTGGTGCCCACTGCCCTGGATTTCCACCAGCTCACTTGTCAGGGATGGCTCCAGCTCAGCATTCCAGCTCAGGGTGCCCAGTTCCATCCTGAGCATCTCTGTGGCATCCACCAGGTGCTTCCAGCCTGGAATCACCAACTCTGCAAAGATCCAGGACTTTGCAAACAGATACACACAAACCAAAAATGCCTTTGACTTTTCAACTCCCCACTACTCACCAGGAAGAAACTGAAGGGTTTGCATTAATATCTTCCCCCTTTTTTGCTTCTGAAAACATGTAGGTAATTCCATTTCAACAGACTTGTGTGAAAAAGGAGACCAAATTATGCTGAGAATAATTTCTAAAAGGTTCTGAACTGTTCGAAGCATAGTAGGTGGGATGAAACTGCTTTTCTGCCAGATTTGGAGTCACATAGCCATTCCTTGGATATCAAGATCTGAGTTATTTCTGAGAATTTAGCAAGTTTCTGAGAACAGTGATGGCAAACACCAAGGGGGAGGTGTGCCCATCCAAAGGCATGGAGGTGTTTACAGGGTTTTTTGCTAATGAATTGCAAATCTTCAGAATAAGACCAGAGGGAAAAAAGAGAAGTCCATAAAGACCGGAGACAGCCATAAAGCACAAATTCCCAACACCACTGATGAGCAGGCAGTTCCTCATTAAGAACTTGTTACAGTACACATATATAGTCTCAATCAATTTGTTTTATTTTAACAGGACATCAGGTGCTTCCCATAAAATGTGAGGGCACTGAGTGTTTAATTGAAATCAGCCTCAAATAACCCCTGTACTCAAATAAATCTTTTTGTTTTCAGAAGTAATCAACTAAACCATACCTACATAATTATATATAGAGTAGCATAAAGTAAAACCTAATTGTTTCAGTAATTATAATCCTGTACATACTGTGAACTGATCAATACACTTTTAATAATTGACCTGTCAATACTGAGGAGCACTTTATTCAGAGGGATTTTTAACAGTTTTGGGAGTGGAAATAGTTCAGAGCTGATTGGTACTGGTTCTGAACATACAGGAATAAAAAAATTAAAAACATCTTAATTTTGTTCTTAGAGAATCTCAGATTCTTCTCTCATTTTACTATAGAACTGCCTATGTTTTTGCAGTCTTGAACAAAATATGATATGAAAAAATGAAAGATTGAAATTGATAGAAAAATAAAATTTCCATTTTGAAGGTAGTGACCTCAATTTTGCACCATGTCACACCCAGCACCTTCCCAGCTCCTCCAGGTGACTCTCAAGCACCAGATTGTCCTGGATGTACCAACAGGGGTGAATACAGATATCAAAGGCAAAACATGATCATGTTAAATTCATAATGAGAATCTTCATTTCAGTAACAGCCAGGAGGAAGCAGCTCCTTCCTTGGACACACCACGAGAACAGACTAACCAGAATCATAAATAAACATTTCTAATGGCTTGACTACTTCTCCAAGCAGACAGGATCTGTTGCTGGAGGATATAAAAATGAGGTTTATTTAATAGAGTTCTGTAACTTCATGTGTACGTTTGAGCATGTAAACTGCTAGAATGCATTACAATGTACACAAACCCCAATGTGCTCTCCATGGAGCCCCACCTGCTCTGATGTGCAGATGCCTCACCTGCTGGGAGCTGTTTGCTGCACACAAACCAATACAGCCTCATTACAAGTCAATAAATTCCAGATACAATCCAATTAGTTGTCATAGACACTCTTGTGTTTGGCAAATGTAACTGAGCTGTTTCCGCTTGTGAATTTAACGGGGCCGATATTTAATTTATTTAATTGCAGACCTATATAGTCAGTATATCGTACAATAGAAACAATAAATGCTTCCAAGTGGAATCTATTTAGGGTTTGTCTGATAATCAAGTGACTTCCTGTGGGAGAGGATACCATGAATGCCATTGAAGCCTTTTCCTAGCACTCCTCTTATGGTACTTCTTTTTGCAGGAAATTATTTCTAAATGTGCACAAAACACAGTTAATAGAAATAAAAGTTTGGGATTCAGACTTGGATTTTCCCACTTGGGCAAACCAGCGCTAGAATGATGCAAAAGCCTTTTTCAGGTTTGTGAGGAGGAAAAGAATTGAGATTATCCACTACAGTATTGGAGGTTTAAAGATCCCAGAATCTCTGTATCCCTGCCAGAGGTGAAGCATTTCCAGAAACACTAAATAACTTCAAGAAAAAAACAACAATTAGAAGAAAGCAGGGCTCTTCACACTGGGAAAGACAGCAGAGGTGGCAGCATGAGCTTGTCAGTGCTGCTGCTCTGGGGAGAGATTAGACTCCAAAATCGCTGTGTAATGAATAGAGAGGAAATGTAAAATCACACAGGGCTGCCTGGGGAGCAGCCAGTCTGCAGGGCTGGATGCTGGCTGGGTAAAAACCAGCTGAGATTGCTCAGAAGGCGTGGGCACCACAGCCCTGCACTGATTTGGGGCACAGAAAGCCCTGAGCACAAGGGCAGGACTTGTCCCATGTTCTGTGAAATTCCCTTGGGAAATTGGTCTGGGGCGTTTTTACCACAGGTCATGAGCACTTCACCATTTGCACCTGAGCCAAAATGTCCATTATCACCAGGTGGAATTATTTGGATTCCTCAGTGTGAAGGTCAGCTCTGACATATTTAGCCCTGAAAAATTTACCATGTGTCAGCTTGGGGCTTGGAACTGTGGGATGGGGTTTGCTGCTGGGTCAGAAGGGAAGAAACTTCCATTTCTATTCCAAACTATTGTAGATTCTCTAAATATTCTAAATATTGCACCCAGCTCCTAAACAGCAGTTTATCTCGTGGAGCTGAATTGGAATCTGCAGCCCTGTCTTGGCAATGGTTGGTAGATAACTTTTTCTTTCATTTTCCAGGTGTTAGGCTCAACATTAGCAAATTCACAGATAACTTTTTTTCCTCCTAGTGGATATGCAGAATGTGACTTAAAACTGCCTTAAACGCTCCCCAAAGAAGGGAGATGACAGTAGAGGGGAATTTATTCCAAAGCAAAATTCTATTGCTTGCAAGAGAAAATGGATAAAGTTGGGAATTCATAGCAGAGAACCTTAAGACTCCTTTGCTTAAAATTATTCCTCTTTACCATTCTAGGCCGATCTCTGAAGAACAGCAAAATTACCTGAAAAAAACCTCTGCATAAATAATTGATTTCCTTTACTCTAGATAGGAATTCTTTCTGCATAAAAATATTCTTGTGGAGTACAGTTTGTAAGGCAGCAAGAGTGAAGGATTTGGTCTTTTGCTCAATATAAAATGGCTCTTTTTGGTTTTCCTGGCTGTGCCTCCCACATCTGGCAAAGAGAAGCTCCTACATAAATGATGGGTTTGATTCTGGGTTAATGATCTGAATTTGTATCACAATTTATTACTTCTGGGTTTTATTTTTTTGCTCGTGCCGGGGTTAGGTCCAAAATTGGAGACTCTGGGCATGAAAATGAATCCCCAAATGAAGGGAGAGGATGTGTTAATAGAGCCTCTGCAGGTTTCTGGAGACTGGGGAGGGAGAGCTGATTTTTTATTCTTTACAAAGAGAGCAAACAGAGGCAGCAGTGGCTCCTCTGAGGTGTGGGTGCTCCTCCACAGAGTCCCTGAAAATGTGCATCCATGGACTGTCCCTGAAAATGTGCAAACAGGAGTGGTTATTCCAGGTTATTACAGGTGTCTGAAGCAGAAAAGAAATATCCTAAAGAGCAGCAGAAAACCTTTTAACACATATCCTGGTTTTATTTTAATGGAATCAGGTCACAACTGGAACTCGTAGGGCACGGTATGGAACGGCTGCATTTTGCAGAATAATGAGAATTAGCATTTTGTGCAGTTTTGTATTCCTCTGCTGCCTGCCTGCCAGCACGGATGGGTGACTGGAGTTACCTCTGGTCCACCTGGAACTCGGGCCTGTCAAAAAAATACAAATCACAATGTAAAATAATCAGCTGATGAAAAAGTTCAGGCTGAGATTTGTTTCTCATTTGTCACATGAAAAACAAGAAACCTTTTATTTGGGAAGCTGGAGAGTATTTGACATTAATCTTGCTGGTGTGCAGGGAGAATAAATGAGGAATTTTTGTTGTTCCTGTGTTCGTGCAGCATATTAATGATTTTGATAACAGCATAAGGATATTTGGCTGCTGTCTGAAATTAAATTGTTAGGGGCTTGAGACTGCTTTTGCCTGTCATGGTTCTGGTAAATCTATACAATTGATTGTTATATGATTGTTAGAACTGTGAAGAACAAGATCAAGTGTGGTTCAGACAACAGTAAAAAAAGATAATTCTCCTAAAGTTTGATGACATCTGTTTAGTTTATTGATTGACAGATGAACACATCTATTTCCTTTTCCTTTTTTGTTTTTATTAGCAAGTCACTCCATCTCCTGTGGTATTTGTGTGTCCTGTGTGTGCAATAGTTGATTAGACAATTAATTTTAAAAGGAAATAATTCAGCATACAACTAAGAAATTACAGAGGGAAAATTGGAATTTTCTTTTTTAAGAAAAGACACATTTTTGCTTACACTAACAGTCCTCCCACGAAATGTAGCATGGACTAAATTTAACTTGGCTACTGTCACCAAAGATAATAATGTGTCCACCTTCTGACATAACAAACTAAATGACACCTGCTCCACTAATTTCACTTTCTCCACTAATATTCATTCAGGTCTCAGGGGAAGGGCTAGAAAAACAAATCTGTGCCCTCATCTTGGAAATTCCCATTACTGGGAGAGACTCCTGGGCTGCAGCAGAGCACAGAGCCACTCCTGAGCCCCCAGAGGTGCCTGGGTTTGTTCTGTCACAGCAGAGTTTGTGTATTTTGAGGAGATGCTGAGTTTGTTTTGTCAGATATTCAGGTTGATTCCGTGCAGCTGAGTGATTGACTGCCATTGTTACAGTGCAACACCCCGGTGTGGGAGCTGCACCAGTGCAATCTGAGATAAAAATCTGCTTTCTCACCTGTTAAAAGTCACTCCTTTGCTTTGGTAGACTTGCACGCACAGGAGAATCAGATTTGTGTTCTTTTATTGTAATGTTTCTTCTTGGCTTGTCAAAAAAAACAACAAAAAAGAGTTCAGGATAACCCACTCCTTCTCCAGTTGGTTGGTTCGAAAATCCCATCCTCATTTCTGCAGTTAGGAAATGAAAGGTGTGTTCGGATGTCCAGTTAGAGAAAGGCAGGGCTGGAGCAGGGCTGAACTGCTTCCAAAGGGAGCACAGAAACACCTGGTGTGTGTTAGACACCACAGTTAAGAAATTTGGGTGCAGCAAAACAAAGCAAAAACCAAAGCAGTTCATGAAAAGCTTGGGCAGAGCCTGGCCCGGCCCAGCCCTGACTCCCTGCAAGCACAGGACAGAACCTGTGGCTGTTTTTATCTGCAGGGGTTTGTGAATCCAAAATTTACAAAAATAACAATGTGGTTCCTTTGCAGCCATGGCACGAGGATCCCAGCTGTGAGCCTGTAACCCTGCAGGAGTGAATGAAATGCTCATTTTGGTGCTGCTGAGTCTGGAACAACACTTTCAGCAACTGTGAGTAGAAAATGAGGAGTTTATTTAAGATAATGAGCCTTACAGCACTTTCATCATGTAAATGCAACAACCACGGACACTCTCAAATCAAGATGATTAAATTTTATTGCATTAACCTGTTAAATTCTTTTAATGGCATTAAAGACAGTTAATGCATTTTTTTTCAAAACTCTGTCTAAAAGACAACAACAACAATCAGTGAGTTCACAGGTCTTCAATTTCTGTTCTGCTCTTGAGCATTTTCGTGCAATTAGAAAAGCACATCTGGTATAAAAAACAAACTAGTGCTACCTGGGAGGAGGATTTCCTCTCCTGGATAGAATTATGGATGAAGATGTTTGGTGGTTATACCGTACCTGCAGTGGGGATTTTGTAGTTTCTGACCCCATTTTCAGTTGAGCTTTATGCTCAGGTCTCTTGGATGGGCGGTTAAAGAGATCCAGCAGGGGCACATCAGTCTCTGTTTGTACCTCACACAAAACCTTCCACAGAAACCCACAGGGCAGTTCTTCAAAATGCTTGAGGACAGCACCCTCCATTGTTTTACCCATAAGATTCCAGAGAGGTGCTTAAACCAGCCTGTATTCAGCCCAGTTAATTTTTATGCCTTAAATGGAAACAAAGCTGCTTCAAGAGGAAGATGAAGCTCTTTGCCATGCACTGTGAAATTGTTAAAATGCCTCAGAGAGTGCAACGAGGTGCCTCAGAGTTCAGTTCCAGAGGCCTCTGTTCCACCATGGGAAGTGGAAGATGCCTCAGATGTAAAAGATGGGAAGAGCTGTCTCTAAAGGGAATCCACATTAAATTATTCAAAGTGCCCAGCTGGGCAGAGAACACTGAGGGCAAGAGGATGCTCCCAAAATCTCTGAATTAACAAAAAAGTGCAAGTTATTAACTCAGAAAAAATTAATTTTACTTCTAGAAGTCCAAGTCCTGTTCAAGGTTAACTTCACATGGCACAGATAAAGTTCTCTCTGTGCGTTAAAGGCCCTTGAGTGCCACCAAGTAGAGAAAAAGATTAATAAGGTCTGCTCAGTTCCCACCTGCTCTTCCATAGATCAACTTGTCATTGCTTCCTCTGATTTTACTGCAACAAAACATAACTTTAGACTTGAATATAAATCTGACTTGCAGAGTTTACCCATTGAAACATAAGATATGAGGCTGGAAAGGAAAAAGCTTTATAACAGAGTGCCTTCTTTACTGAAGCAAATCCTTTCTCCTCCTTGGAGAGCAGGACAGTGTAATGTGAACAGATTGCACTTCTTACATTCTGCAGGAACAGTTTATTCCATGTTCTGACAGCACTTATTGGGATCTTGAAGAAATGGCTCATGAGAAGTATGGGCAAAATGTATTTGCCATGAATTACCCTCCTTGGAAATCTGCAATACAGAATAATGCCAGTCACTTGGTGTCTTGTGAAGAATGTTTCTGTCATTAGATTCTTATTTGGGAAATCAGATGTTGTCTCGGAAAATCAGCACCACAGCCCCTGGAAAAAAACCCAAAGCACAACACTGGGAAAATCTGTAACTGGTGAGAACAGTGTGGTTGGGATAAAAGAAACCAAATTATGTGTAGATGCACAATTCTGGGACCAAGGAACATCAGCTGTTGCAGGTTGGAAAGGACCTTTGAACATCTCTTATCCTCCCTTCAAAACAAGGTTTAATTTGGTGAGGTTGCTCAGCACTTTCTGCTTTTGAGCAATGAACATCTCCAGTAATGGAGATTTCACAGCCTCTCTGGGCCCTTGCTCCAATATTTGACCACCTTCAGCATGAGGAAACTTCTGCTGAGCTTTAATAACACCTTTCCTCTGCTCCAACTTATGCCCATTGCCATGAGCCTTGTTGGGAATCTCTCAGAAATATCTGGCTTTGTCTTCCTTCAAAAAAAGAACTTTGTTAAGGTACTAAGTGTCCAAAACCAGGCAAATGCGGTCAAATAAATGCCAGGTAAAAGAGAATAATCCAGAATGAAAGAGAATAATCCTTCTCCTGAGTTTCTGGCTGTGCTTTTGCAAGTGCAGCATAGAACAAAGCTGGTGCCCTTCAGGTCTGAATTTTGCTCTTACTTTATTTTTAGAGTAATTTCTTTATCTATTTAAGGAATCCCAGAAATTAAGTATCGTTTCATTGCTTTTTATATGTGATAGTAAAATTACTTCTCCACAGAGCTCACTGAGAGCACAGCTAAAATAAGGGCTGCTTACAGAAATACACTGATTATCTACCTGGGAGTATTCCACTGAGGCTCTGTAGATCTATACAGGTAAAAATTGTCATGTTCATTTATATCACAAGTGACATTATAGAGACCAGGGCAGAGTAACAGATGTGTTGGACTTTTTCTGTACTTTTACATCTGAAATTTCTGAGTCCAGCAGTCCTTATGGTATTGTAGTGCCCTTAACTTTGCTTTGGGAGTCTGAATCAAAAGCAATCCATATTCTCACTGTCTGTATGTGCTGGCAGGCTGACACCTCCCAGAAGCTCAGGTGACGCAGACTATCATGGATTTTATCTTAGTTCCAGGCCTTCACCATTAACATCTTTACCTGAGGATCTTCAAATCAGAAATTTTAAGGTTTTTTTTTTTATATGGAGATACCAATTTCTGATGTTAAAAGCGGTGGAAAGGGATTATTTGAACAGCATTACACACGGAGTCCTTTCACTCTGCTTTCTGCTGCCTCAAATATCAGTGCTCCCTCCATGAATAAAGCTGAGTGTAAATAAGAGCCCTGTCCATGCAGGAGCTGAAACACGTTGTAATGAGGTGGCAGCACATTCCAGATAGCAAATGTTTGTAATAAACAACCCCTGCCTCCATTTATCACTGCTCTGGGATATCTGGACACGGACAGGAGCCTTGAAAAGGGACCATAAGAGTGAAGCCTTTCCCTGATAAGCCCAATCTCAGCGAGGTTTTTGCATGAGCAAAATGATTTTGGTTGATTGAATGGTGCCAAACTGCAGATAGGGGAGCTCAGCAAGTGATTATCAGAACTTTGGGGGCAAAAATATCGAGTTGTGTTAGAAAAGGAGTCACTGAGGGATGCTTGGCAGTAAAACAGGTATGCAGGGGAAAATAATTTATTTTTTTAAAACCAATATTCCTGAATATATGTAGGTGAATGCAATCTTATGGCTCTGGAAACTCACACAATTATGTCAGTACCACTGGGATCCACAGATTCTTAATTCCAAAGTTCCAGTAAGGACAGGACCCACAGTCAGGCTTCCTGAAAGATGCAGCAGTCCAGGCAAGGATGTCAGTGCATTATTCTGTAATCACAGGCTGATTTCATCAAGTGATTTAATAAACCATGCGCAAGATTCAATTCTTAATGGACCTAATTCAATCAGGGGAGGTTTCTGGCTTGAAAGGTGATGCATCTTGAGGGGAGTGAGGGGCTGGGTGCTGGGGAAACCTCATTTTCCTCTGCAGAAGTGGCTGAATGTTATGTAATATTCAGGAAATGGCGTCACAAGTTTAATGACATTTAAAGCATAGCCCACTCCATGGACTTTTTTTGCTGCACTTCAGTAGGAAATCACACATATTTAGTGATTGATTTTTTCTCTTAGTTTTGTTATTGATGTGTTTTGACACCAAAGAAATTATATTCTAATGGGATAGAAAAATCCTTTTGTCAAAGAGCTGTTGGATTTGGGTGTCCAAACACACAATCTGCTTTAATAGCAAACAAAAATTTCTATGTTTGGAATGGAGATGTTTGGGGTGAATGCAGGGAATTCTCACAGTTGACAACCACCTTGCATTTTTAAGAATTTGCCAATTTTTTTCTACTAACTTAGGAAACAAAATTAAGAAAATGTCTTTGCAGATAATCAGCCAAATGCAATGAATTTAAAAACCTGAGTGGCAGATCAATCAAACTCAGTCTGGAATAATCCTCAATTTCCCTGGAACTCCTCATAATTTTCATTAATCAGAAGGGTGAGAGAGGCTGGGGGTCAGGCCAGTCAGAAGAATACTCTTCACAAGAGAACTTTTTTATTTCTTTTAAAAAAGTCTCCATAACATTAACAAAAAAGACTTCTCTCTGTAAGTAAACTAAAAAAAAGACAATTCTAGAAGTATTAAACTAACTGAAATTTTAGGGGTTTTTTTCTTTGCATTATCAGTGAAAAATAAGGTTGTAGAGAGAGAAGTATTCTGAAGGTTTTGCTCTAATTCTTATTACTCTTTCTTTTAGTTACTGTTAATAAATTTCTCTCTAGACCCTTTTAAAGTTTTGAGCCTACTTTACCTTTATCCTAATCCTACCTCACAACAAAAAGGAAGTACACTAGTAATTAACCAGCACTAAACCCTCCACACTCCTCAGTGCATTAACCAAGAAATCTCAAAATTAACAAAATCTCAAATTAGCAAACAAAAATCACTACAGGGTCAAAGTTTGGAATACACTTTGGCACAAGGGCAGAAAAGAGAAAAACCCATAAATTTTACTTTAATGTTTAAATTTTACTTTAATGAGCCAAAGATAGACTGCTGCATTTCAGCTTTGCTCTTCCCTGATGTGTGAGGATGTTTGCAGTGGAACTGCAACAGGTGCAATATGGAAAGGAAGTTCTGGGCTTCCTAAACCAGCAAAGGGAAAAGTTTTTTTTTCCTATTAACACTGGGATATTTTCAGAAAATGTCTCTCTGAAAAATATCCCTGCTGTTTGTTTTGTTTGACTTTTTGGTCATTCTCAGGAAAGGTAGAGACAACAAGGCTTGAAGGAGTCGTTCTTCCTGTGCCATCCATCCCAGGTCTGTGAGCTCCCTGTTATCCCCAAATCCTGTTGGCCCTGATCTCTTTCCCCAGATTAATAAGAGCAGTGAGAAATCCATCCCTGGCCTGATTCTGTCGTGTGCCATAAGTGGAGCCACCATCCAGCTGAGCAGTTTTTCCCAAGGGATCATAAAAGGCAACAACCTGAAAAAGAAAATGCAGCCCCAAGGATTTTCCTCCTGTACTTCAGGGTAAGTCTTTGTACCATAAAACAAAATATGACTGAAATAACACCGAAAGAATGGATCTCCATCTGCTGAATAAATAAAGAAGTGTAATTTCTATGTTATTGCACGTGTTCTGTCTCGTATTTCTCATTTCTCCAAGTTTAGGTACAAGAAGATGAAAGTTTTAACCTCTGCCGCAACTAATACATTAAGCACAGAAAGCTCCACCATAAATTACCTTTTCTTTACCTTTTTCTGCCACGGTACAGATAATAAATTGTCTTCCTAATGTAACCAGTTTTATTACATTCCTGAACTTAGCAGAAGACAGATAATCACCTTTGCACCATTAGACTTGATGAAGCTGAGCTCAGAAATTGGACCTGGAAAGCACTGAACTGAACATTGCTCAGGCCAAGCTTAAACACAAAAGAATATTTTTCAATGCTAATGACTCGAAGGGGTTTTGTTTTTACAGTTATGCAAATAGTTTTCCTGTTTGTTTTCTACAGAAAATTAATGTCAAGGACATATTTTACAGCATGTAAGATGACATAATAGAGAGCAGCAAAAGCAACCAAGCATGCAGGTAAAGTTCTGTTCTGCAAATCAAACCTACCACGGTCTTTTAGACCTGTGTGTGTTAAGTGCTTTTCCTACATAGTAGGGTACAATAATATTAATTCCATTAATTCAATTGACTCATTCTAGTATGAAATATTTTTTTATGAGTGAAGATTAATTTTTTTTTTAATTAATGAAGCTCTGATTTTCAGTTTACACTGTACATTAAACTCTGGTTCTGAGCTTGTATGTAAGTAACAATGAAGTGGAATATTTTGATATTTTGGATCCCATTTTAGTACACTGCACTGCATAATGAAGGATAACATTAAAGAAACTTTTCTCACTGCCTGTATGTCTAAAAATGAAAACTCCCTTTATTTTCAACTCCATATATTTTCTCTCTTTTAAGTTTTAACTTTCCATTTAATGCATATGTATAATTTTTTAGGCTTTATAATAATTTAAGTTGTTATGAAAATCTGCAATTTCTTCTTGCCTTATATCCTAAGGAGTCTCAGATTGTTACCTGTGTATACAGATACATCTATTAGCAATAGGGGAGCAAATGAACTCTTATTGAGGTGAGAAACACCTGGTAACTACTTTCTGGTCTCTGCATGAATTCTCTTTACAATCCAGTTCCATGCTTTGTTGGCTGTTAAGGCTGTTAGCCAAGCTAAAAGAACTTCACAGCCAATTAAGAAGAGATTTCTTTGAGTTTGTTTTTTCTTTCCTTGGAGGAATAAGCAAGTGAGAAAGTTCTTGGCTATGAATGTTCCAGTAGACGCCGTTAAACTCTGTGAACGCAAACTGAAATCTCCTTATTTTGGCTGCAGCAATCCTAGGGTGTAAGGTGAAGAAAATTTGGCAGTGGAGTCAGATAAGACTGAGGCATCATCTCTTTTTATTTTTAATGATTCATCTTTCGCACATTTTGCTTGAAGAGCAGCTCTGAATAATTCTGCTTTGGAAGTGGCCTTCAAACGCCAAAAAACGTGAGAGACTTGGACTGAGAACATGCCCACCACCAAGGCTGGATTGTGAATGTTCAGGACCAGCAAAGCTGCTTGAAAATGTGTCTTTTTTTTCCACCAAGTGCTTCCCTGAAATGGAGCAACTTAATTTGGTGGCTCTGCAGGATTATTTGATTGTGAGGATGCTTTGACATTGATTCATCAAAGCCAAATTGCTTACAAGGAAAGGTCACAGGTGCCTGCTAGTTCATAAGACAACTATCAGCCCTGGTTTGGGGTTGAAATTGTTATGGATTTCTCACATTTTCAACAACCTGTGCCTTTCCAGGAACTTACCAAAAAAATAATGAAACCACGACTCAGGAAAATCACATCCATCATCATCTTGCTCGTCCAGGATATGAGTCTTGACTGCAACACTTGTACTTATAAAATATTTCCTATATTCTCTAACAAAAATATTTCCTATATTCCCTAACGCCATCAGAAGAGTTATGCATTGTTTCTCCATCACATTTCTGAGGGCACAAAGGCCATTTTATTCACCTGCTGCTGTAAACCCCTGATGGCAGAGGAGTGGGACACGCTGAGCTCCCACACATCTGAATTTTTGAAGGTGCTCCTCGGTGTGTGCATCCAAATGTTCAGTACAATATAAACCTCGTGTGTGCAAACAAGTTCATTAAAACTGCAAGAGCCTGTAGCACATTTGTAACAGCTTGCCCAAAGGTTAACATTTATGGTTTTGCACTGCCAACATCCTTGCTTTTATGGGGCACATTTGTATGCTAAATTGCCTATTATGTTAAACTGTGAGTTCCCATTTAGCAGCATCAGGAATAAGATTTGACTATAAGTGTTTAGATTTTATTAGTGCTGTGCTTGTCTTCTTAACAGCTCAAACTTCCCACAGCCTGAAATTGTGCTGCAGCCTCTGGAGAGGGTCTTGGGTATCGTTTGTGTTTGGGAACGGCTGAGGATGAGGAGCATGGGAAGAAAAAGGTGCCTTGCTCTGTCTCACCTTCACAGGAGCCCTAAATGTCATGTTCCAGCAATGATTGCACCTGAAACAATCCCAGTAACTTTTCTTTTTCCGGCTAACGAGAGCAGAAAGGTTGGCTGCAGGTATTCCAGGGGGAAAGGTGTTTCATGGGCAGGTAAATGTGTCCAGTGGCTTCGTTTGTGCTGTAGGTTCCTTCCCAGTGCACGACCCAACAGTGCCTGTGACACAGCATCCCTGTAATGTGGATTTCAGCTGGATATGCCCTTCTCAAAGGCAGCAGAAATGTATTTGCTAATGAAACCGTGTTCCACCCAGACTTACCCTGCTGCCAGGGATTTCTCAGGAGATCTTGGGGCTGAGGGACTTAAAAATGTCACAGAATCCTTTCAGTTCCAGGTGAGCAGGTTGGCAGAGCAGGGACCTGATTCCAGGCGTGTTTTAAAAGCCTCCATGAATATCTGCTCACCTTTGCAGTCACTGTAGTCTGCCAGTGGAGACTGACTGTGGAAAGGAACTTGACAAAAATAACAGGAGCTCAAGCCTTTAGCCCAGGCCTTCTCTGAAAATTTAAAAGAAAAAAAAAATGGTGTCAGGGATGTTTTTATCCATTTCACTGTCAAAAATGAGAATGTGAGAGCACAAAGATGCTGCTCTGCTCCACTCTGCTCCCAAGCTTGTCCCACCTAGCTGGAAAAGAGCATTTAAAGCAGATGCGCTGATGTCCTTCACAGGCTGCCCAGGCCAAGTTTGCAGATTTATTTTACATGGTGGGTGTAAGGATGATGCTCTGTGTTTGCAAATTGCCACAGAGCTTGATAAATATTATCACTGTAATTATTAAAACTGGCTATTCACCCCATCCACAAGGGGAAAATACAGACATGGAGCTTCAGGTTGGTCATACAGAAAAATAAATATTTTCCATGATTCACAAATGATCTTTCCATGTAACAGGATGTTCTTAGAGGCAATAAGAATGATAAAAGTAATGTAAAACCTTCCAGCACAATGCAAGGCTGGGGAGGGCTCAGCCACTGATTAAACAGGATTGCAGAGTTGTGTGTTCTGCAGAACTCAACATTTTTCAGGGGTTGGAACAGCTGGAGTGAGGAAGGTGCTTTTTCTGTGTAAAATACAAAATCATTTCCAGGAGACAGAGGTCCCACATGAAAGGCCCGAGGTCTCTGTAGGAATCTGTCTGCTGAACACACTGACTTTGTTGTCAGTAAAGGCTGCAACCTCCAGCAAATGCAGACAGTGCTTTACCTATTAAGACAATCCACAGGGGAGAGACTCAGGGAAAGTAGCTCAGAAGTTGTTTCTTTTTTCTTTTTTTTTTTTTTTTAATGACCTATTTAAAGTTACATTTTTCAAATAATTTAAGGAGAAGACTTAGTTAATGCTACTTAATCAAAAAGTTCCCTGCAAATAACTTAAAGGTGACAGGTCAGCAAAGACATGCTTACTTAAAGACAGTATTTTAAGATTTAAAATGCTAAGAGTCTTACCAAGCCTAAGCTGCTAAAAATTATAATAAAGCATAAGAGAAGTTCAAACCTTATTTATTTCAAGATCAGATTTATTATTTTTTTCAAGACCTTGCAGGCAGAGAAACAGGCAAGAATTAACACAGCAACAATTCCTTTGAAAGCACACACCCCATACACAATGGTGGATGGATGATGACTGATCCCTTCTGTTATCCAAAATATTTGGGATTTCTGGCCAATTATTCTCCGTGGCCTAAATGAGGTTTTGTGTTGACATTATTTACTTTGGGAGTTGATTTTCTTTCTGCAGACATGGTGTGACATCTGTAAGTACACTGCAGTACTGTGCTATTTCCTAGTTCTTCTTGGTTGTAAAGTTATTTTTTAAATGGCTGCTGCTGCGGTTTGAAGTGAAAATGGTGACCTTAACAAGCACCATCATTATTGTGCCTTCAAGGGATTTACTCACCCTCCTTCACTCTGAAATTCAATGTCTGACTGGCTTGGAGATCTGGCTCTATTATTTTGCTGAAGTTACTAAAGAAAAGGGACTCTGCATTGTCCTCTGTTGCTTTCTTTGGGCACATTTCATATTAGAGTACTGCACAGCAGGATTCTGATTCCAAGTTAGTAATTGGAATACTATTCTAATTAGAATCACATATCTAGAACTTCACTTTTCAGAGTTGCTTGGTGAATAAGTAATTGAAGAACAAACCCAAGTGATTTTCTACTTTTTATTAGGCTGAAAGGGTGGCGTGGAGCATCCAGTGAAGGCATCACAGACTGCTGGAAGGAGAGGATTCACTGCTACAACCTGGGGGAAGGGGAAAGAAAAACCAAAAAACACCAGCTAATGAAATGGAGCAAACCACAAGTTGAAAATTCTAAAGCAGATTTGACATAAGCACTGATATATTACTAGCCTTAAACCAAAATAAAACTCAGCCTTGCAGCCTGGGCTGTGAGAGTGGCAGGGCCTGAGCCCCCTTTTTAAATCAGAGCTCTCTTGGAATTTCAACAGCTCAGGAAGGGAGGAGCAGGGCCCTGAGAGGGGGAGGATCCATCACTGAGCATCCTCCAAATCTCTGCTATCCCAGCAAAAAATAACCCAGGACACATTCTGGATCCATTTGGAGATTTGGGAAGAAAATATGTCAAGCATATTAAGAACGAAGCAGCAAATCCAGACAGTTTTTAAATACCAAATGATGTGATTTAGTTTAGAATAAAGCAATCAGTGTTTGGAGAATGCCTTTAATGACATTGTGTCTCCCTCTGGAAATTATCTATTCAGTGCAGGAAATTTCTGTTTGGTTATTTCTGCAGGTAAACACTGTATTTATTACATTCAGAAAGCAACAGAAATTTAGCTGGCTGAGCCTACACAAGCTCCTGTAGCATTTTCCTTCTCCTTTACATTTCTAATAAACATGAATTATATATGGAGAGAGCCATGCTTTGTTTAAACTGCTGCACTAAGTACCCCGTGACAGCAGTGAATCAATGCTTTGCTTTCTCATACATCTGAATCAAAGTAATAACTGGAATAAACAATTAATCTGATGGATACACAGGAACTCTCTGCAGCTGAGTAGAAGAATAATACTGTTCCATTGTTCATCCATTTGTCATTTGTTGATGGTCACACTTTATTGACTTTACGTATTATTTGTCTAATTATTTGATTCTCTAAGTTATTTTGAATAATTTATTCAGTCTTCTCTTAAACTGATGTCTGAAATGTATTTTTGCTTGATCTCCAACTAATAAGCCAATTATGATCAGCTTTAGAAGTTATTAACCAGGCTCCAGTTTCTATTTTTGCTACCTAATTAAATCTAATGCTCCTGGTGCTACAGTGACACATTGGGCACTTAATGTGTTAATGTATTTTTTTTTTTTTTGGTATAATATATATGCATACACATGTAGATGAGATAATGAAATAAATAAATATTTATTTATTTATAAATGCCAATGGCTACTTGCTTTTTAACTTGAAAGACCAGGATGAGCTCCAGTTGGGCTTTCAGGCTGTTTGGATGTGTCAGGAGACAATGTGGGAGTGAAATTGCTCAGAGGAACTTTCATTAAGCCTCTGTTACCTGGTGCCCTGGAGGTGCCATGGATGTCATTAAATTAGGGAGGAAACAAGGGTGGGAGCACAGAGACATTCCCTGGACAAGCAGGAAACATTGGATAATAAATTCCCAGAGCTTGCTCCATTTTCCTCCTGATTTTCCATTTTCCCCTGATTTTAGAAATGGAGGAATTCAACCCACTTACATGAGAGAAATAAACCCTGCATGGAGTGTTCCTGTTCTGTCTCTGCTAGGGGAAATCAAGGAGCAAGGCAAATTCTCTCTTTACAGGACTATTACCCACCATATTTGCTGGAGTTCTTGGGTTTGTTCATTCAATGCAGAGATATTTCACTAAAAGAAGAAATTCCTGGAGCATTTCTGATTGGGATTGGCCTTGCACCCACACACAGTTTCCTGTTACTCACCCAGACATTAAATAGGGTCAGTTAATAAATTTATCCTGGACTAAGCCATAGTTCACCATGGGTAAAGGGCTGGAACAAGCAAGAAAGACCAGGACCTTACATGAAAGGAGAAAAAATTAGATATTTCCCCCCTATAAAGCTCCATCCCATTTTTACATTGAGTAGAGTACATTTTTACATTGAGCAAATCCATCTACACTCCCAGAGATCACAGGAGACATTCCTGGCTTCTTTTAGAAGCTGACAGGGACAAAATCTCTTTGGGACAGGACAAGTCCAAAACATGAGCTTGCCTTTGGGAGGCAAGAGTTTTAATGGAGAGCGCTGCTGTGAAAAATATTTATCTTTGCTTCCTGCCAGCCCTGTGAAAGGATTTGGAGGAGTTTCTGTGTAGCCAGTGGTATTGATGTTTAAATGATCAAAAACATGGCTTTGAACAGCTTTGTCTCCAGGCCTGGATAATTTCTTCTTCAGACACTAAACCAAGCCATTGTAAAGCTGCTGAAAAAAGAGAAATAAAGCTCCAATGGATGGACTCTTATGCTTAAAAATATTAAAAGAAAAATAATAAAATTCCAGCGCTATTGCAATGTTACAAGCTTTACTCTTTTTATCCAGAAAGGGGTTTATGTTTGGGGAGGATGGGACAAAACATATCACAAATTCCTTCTGCTAGGAAGAAATAGCATTATTAGTTTCACTGTTTCCTCAATAATATTTCTGAATAAACACACAGATTTCTGTATTGATGAAGAAACATTGAGTTAATTTCATTTCAGTAATTTTTTTCCTCTTTTTAATTTTTCCTTTTTTAAATTTTTCCTCTTTTAATTTTTTCCTCTTTTAAATTCTCTCACATTCTTTTTCCTTGTACTAGATTTGTTCATACTGCTTGGATCATCCTGCCTGCTTTTCTTTCCCCCATGCCCCCTCCATATCTTCACTAAACCAACAAATTTGTGAACCCTTTTGCTTAATGCGGGCTTTTATTTTAGATCTCTCACCTTTTATTATGTCCCCCAAAGAGGGACTGGGGTGTTGGGGTTGATCATGCACCAAACCACAGGCAGAACTCACAGACAGCCTTTATTTTCTTAACGCCTGTACACCATAACCTAAAAACCACCCTAAACAACCAACCCTCTTTCTATATCTTTTTCCAAATTATTCAATGTCAAAAGGAAGGTGGAAAAGTCTACTTATAAAATTCGAGGAACTTACTAGTTAAAAAACTTCCAAAGGTAAATTCCCATGTTTGCAAAATCAAGTGAAAGAGATAAGCCAAGTGTGATGGTTTGATAAGGCTGATGATCACAAAAAGACAAATGACAATGAAAATAAAATAGAGCTTTGAATTAAGACAAGCTATTTTTATTTCTCTTCTCCCACTGACTGGCTCTAATAACTTATATTTTTTTCCTAGATTTATATTTATTTATTCATTTATTTCCAAATTATTCAATGTCAAAAGGAAGGTGGAAAAGTCTACTTATAAAATTTGAGGAGCTCACTAGTTAAAAACTTCCAAAGGTAAATTTCCATGTTTGCAAAAAAAGATAATCTAAGTGTGCTGGTTTGATAAGGCTGATGATCACAAAAAGCCAAATGACAATGAAAATAAAATAGAGCTTTGAATTAAGACAAGCTAATTTGATTTCCCTTCTCCCACTGACTGGCTCTAATAACTTTTAAGGACAAAGCTGTTCTGCATGACCACACTGGGATTGCATCCCCTGCTGAGATGCGAGTCCTCCTCTGCATTTTTGGTGAAATATAGTGAAATTAAAATGACTGATAATTGAGTTTGTAAAACAGCTTTGCAATCATGAAGGTGAGCCTGGCTTCCATACAGCCAGAGACTTGCTGGCATGAATTCTTGTTATATTAGGAGGAAAAAAGTCAATTCCAAGATAACATTTGCTGGCTGATCTGAGGCCTGGGTGTCCTTACATTTTGTTTAGCCTGGCTGCAGATGTTTGATGGGATGTGGACAGATAATTGAGTGGAGGATCAAGTCTTATTCCTGGAATTGCTTCTAGGGCTACTGAAGTAAATTCTCTCAGTTCGATAACATCAAGAAAGCTTTAAGTAAATGAAACATCTTGTATTGTGGTCAGGGACATGAAAGGTACCACTGCAATAACCAGAGCAGTCATATTAGCAAGAAATATGCCAAAGGAAGCCAGTAGCATTCTCATTTGAAAAGAAATAAATAAAGAAAATTATCGTAATCAGAATTCAGGAAGGGAAAATTGATCCCACTTCTGAAATCCATAAAAGTGTATGTAGGAATAAAACATTTTAAATGCAGTTAACACTTGTAGTCACTATTTCCTTTCCACTGTATGCTGGAGTCAGCCTGCCTCAGTCCTGTAGAAGGTGATAATTGCTTGCTGCCAAAATAAAAAGAATGGCAAATAATTGTTATTCTTGTATAATAATTCTTATAAGATATTATAATAAGAATAGGAATAATATATTATAAGAATAAGAATATTATATTAAATAATATATTAAATAATATATTAAATAATATATTAAATAATATATTAAATAATATATTAAATAATATATCAAATATTATATTATATTATATTATATTATATTATATTATATTATATTATATTATATTATATATTAATTTTATATATTATATTATTAAGAATAAGAATAATATATTATATTATTCTTATTCTTATAAGATAGTGAGAAGGTTGATTGATTGATTGATTGATTGATTGATTTTATTCCTAGCATTGAAGGAGTGTGGGAACTCCATTTATTTGACTCCCTGACAGAAAATCCAGTTACTCTGGTTTTCCCTGCTTCCCAGTCACTGCATTTTCCTGGTGCAGGGGCTGCCTCTGCAGCAGCACAGGGCACTCTGTCACCTTTGTCACATGTGAGCCAGGTGACAAGGATGTGCTGAGACAGGGCCTGGTACAACTAAACATGTCCCCAACACCAAGCCCTGCTCTTTCCTGCTCTTGGGACAAGGGTGGGAACTGAAATTCTGACGCAAAAGACACCTCAGGCAATTGTGTGTTTATTTACTGGACTCACTGATTGAATAAGAATATTCCATTTCAACAGGGAATGTACTCAGTAATATTTAATGAAAACATTTGCTGAACTGTGTGATTTTAGCATGTTTTTTTTCTCATTGCCTGTTTTGCAAATGTTAATGCGAGAGTCATAAATGAACAGAGGGCCAGCCTAAGTCATTGCTACTGCTTGTTAGAAACCAATTGAACACACGATTAAACAATGTACAAGCCTTGTTCTAATCCTGTTCATGCAATGAATTTTATTCCATAGACGTATTTTTTTTAATAGGAAGATCATATATAGAAAGCATGTCATGAGAGATTTATCAACAAACTCAATTAAACTAAAAGCCAGAATGCCTGGACTAGCAAAATTGTACAAGAGAAATTGCTTCATGAAGTTAATGGTAATGCATTACATCCAGTGATGATCCTGCCTTCCTTCTGATTCAGGCTAAGATTTAAAAGGGAAAAAAAAACCAAAACAAAACAAAATCAGAATCGTTTTCCCTGTATAAACACAAAAGAATATGACCCTTTTAATCTTCACATGAACTGCAGGCTCATAAAGCTCTTACTAAAAGCAAATCCTGGGTGTTTATTGCTGGTAGGGGGATAATGGATGGGCATGGGTGGGAAATGAAGGGGGATTTTCTGCAGCCACATTGAGGGGTCCATCCTTCACCTTTTCCACGTAGAAAAACCTGCTGAAGTACTGTAAATACCCTTTTCCCTGGTAGAAAATGAAAATAGGGGAAACACAGATCACAACAAATATTTATGAGATATTGTTATTAAATGGTATTGCTAATAGAATACAGTCTTTCTAATAAATGGTATTGCTAATAGAATACAGTCTTATTAATTACAGATAACTACACATGCATGCACTCCCCAAAAAGCTCCCTCCAGCCTCATGGGGAATCCCAGTGCCACCAGCAGTGTGGCAGAGGCTCGGGGGTGTTTGGATAAAGCAGCCTGTACCTCCCTGGCTGTGTTCTGTGTTTAATGCTGCTGAGCTCTGCTGCCTTTGGACAATTTCAGCAGGTTTTGGTGCTTTCCCCGTTTTTGCAGGTTGAGCCAGGCAGTCCCCAGAGCTCATCAGACCTCGGAAGGCTTTGACAGAACCAGTTAGGTTGGAAAAGGCCTCTGAGGTCACCAGGCCCAGCCTCTGACCCAGCCCCACGTTGTCACCAGACCTTGGCACTGAATGCCACGTCCAGGCTTTGCTCAGAGCCCTCCGGGGGTGAGACTTCATCACCTGCCCAGGCAGCCTCTGCCAGGGTTTGACAGCCCTTTCTGTGAGGAAATTCCTGAATGTCCGGCCTGAACCTCCCCTGGCTCACACTGAGGCCATGTCCTCTCCTCCTGTCACTTGTTGCCTGGAATCAGAGCCTGACCCCTTCTCTCCAGGCTAACAAACTTTCTTTCTCTTCCCATCTCCTCATCCTCTCTTCTGGCACCTTCCTGTCCATCCCCACACATCAGCAGCTCTGGGCTCAGCTCACAGGGCTTTGCACAGAGGGTCTGAGACCCCCTCAACTCCCTGAGGGCACACACAAAACTGTGTGATGGGGGAGATGCCACCTGTGCCCCTGGGGGGCTCATACAAAACTCTGTGGGATGGGGGAAATGCCATTTGTACCCCTGGGGGGCACACACAAAACTCTTTGTAATGGCTAAAATGCCACCTGTGTCCCTGAGGGGCACACACAACTCTGTGTGATGGTTGAAATGCCACCTGTACCCCTGAGGGGCACACACAGAATTCTGTGCGATGGGGGAAATGCCATTTGTACCCCTGGGGCACACACAGAATTCTGTGTAATGGGTGAAATGCCATTTGCACCCCTGGGGCACACACAGAATTCTGTGTGATGGTTGAAATGCCACCTGTGTTCCTGAGGGGCACACACAGAATTCTGTGTAATGGGTGAAATGCCATTTGCACCCCTGGGGCACACACAGAATTCTGTGCGATGGTTGAAATGCCACCTGTACCCCTGAGGGTCACACACAGAATTCTGTGTAATGGGTGAAATGCCATTTGTACCCCTGGGGCACACACAGAATTCTGTGTAATGGGTGAAATGCCATTTGCACCCCTGGGGGTCACACACAGAATTCTGTGTAATGGGTGAAATGCCATTTACACCCCTGGGGCACACACAGAATTCTGTGTAATGGGTGAAATGCCATTTGCACCCCTGGGGGTCACACAAAATTCTGTGTAATGGGTGAAATGCCATTTGTACCCCTGGGGCACACACAGAATTCTGTGTAATGGGTGAAATGCCACCTGTGTTCCTGAGGGGCACACACAGAATTCTGTGTAATGGGTGAAATGCCATTTGCACCCCTGGGGGTCACGCACACAACTCTTGTGAGGCTAAAATGTCACCTGTACCCTTGGGGGCTCACGCACAGCTCTGTGTGATGGTCAAATGCCGCCTGTGCCCCTGGTAGGGTGCCCTGTGTGACATTCCCAGCTCCACACTTGCACCGAAGGGACAATGGTCATTTAAAAATCAAAATTAATTTCCCACTCCCTGCTGGATTAACACATCCACAGGCAATTTTGGGACAGGCACCTGAACTGAAGTAGTTAATGCATGCTGAAAATCCTAAAGAGCTTCCATTTGAATTTATTTCTTATTTTTATCAACCCTTTCTCCCCACCTATTGATGATATCATTGGTACTTGAGAAATAAAGGCCTCTGCTTTTCTACTGGGGTACAGCCAGATCTTGGCTTGCTCACACTATTCATTACAAGATGAATAAAAATGTTGATTTTGCTATTTGAGCACTGCCTGCTTGTTATTTTTTCCATGTTAAGTACAGATTGCTGCCTGTTTGTTGAAAGACAAAAGAAAATCAATACAAGTGCTGAAAAGGAACCTTGAGTATTCAACTTTGCAAACAAAGTTTTTAAATAAGCACCAAGAAAAGTGGTAATAGCAAAAAAAAAAATGAATGCCTGACTTAATTAGCAGTGTTCACATGAGGAATATTGCTTTTTCAAGTATAAAGAACCAAGTGGAAAAAGAAAATAAAAAGTATTTTCAAGGAAACTAAAATTGGAATGATCCCATACATTTTCATTTCAGCTATGGTATATTCAATACTGACATGTCTTAAATTATTTCTTGACACAGAGAAAAACCAAGAGAAAAAAATTAATCTCTCATACTTAAAATATAAAAATAAAGCACTATTTTTATTTTAGTTAATGCCAAGAATTATTGAATCACCTGTATAATCTTTCAGCTTCTTGCTTTTGAATATCTCAGAGCATTCATCTGGGCATTCTGAAGGTGAAGAAACTTCAAATAATTTATGATTCTCTCGGAGAAAAAAAATGGCAAGTCTGCAATCCTATGTTTTGGTGGTTTTCTTCTTTTCCTTTAAGCTAATTTTACAAAAGAAATAAAACATATGGATATATTCCCTGAATTAAGACACTGAGATAAAAATAAATAGAGGAAAAAAGTATTGGGTACTGGCTCATTGGATTGAACATAAATTAATTGTTTAGTTCTTCTGTATTAATGGCCATAAATTTCACATGGATTTTCTCACTGATTTCTAATTAGTTGTAAGAATATATTTTATATACCTGAATTGATATCACAGTATATTAAAAAAAAATACTGAGTATTTTTAGGTAAGGAGCAAAACACATCATTCACATGAGAAAAAAACTTACCTAAAAAGTAGAATTAATGATGTCTGCTTCCATCTCACACATAATTTCAAAGTTGCTTGCCAGGACAGAGCTGCCCAGCACAATTAGACTTTCATGTACTAACGAGAGCAGGAAGAGCTGCCAGCCAAAAAAAAAAAGATAAGCCAATCAATCCTGAAATACAAAAGAGTTTTCTGTGAGATGAGAAAGGCACATCCAAGGAGGAGCTGGGGAAATAAAAAACCACTGGTGTGGGTTTGTTCATTGGCAGCATTTCCTAGGAAATCAGGGGAGAACGGGGAGAAGGACACCTGCTATTAGATATTGATATTTACCCCTTTCAATTACAGCCTTGTAAATATTTGGATTCTTAAGAGAAGCAAGAGTGCAAATAAAGAGTCAGAAGAGCTCCAGTGATGTCCTACGAGAAACTTTAAGCTTCAGCTCTCTTTCCCAATCCTTTGTCAATTTTTCATCCTCCTCCCACTTTCCCAACCTATTTTCTTGTATTATTTAACTGCTGCTATTGAATTCTCAGATGAGAAATGGGTAGGAGAGAAGCCTGCTCATCCTTCCTATGGATATTTAAATAGGGAGCACCAGAATTTAGAAACCAGCCAGAGAATTGTCCTCTGGAGACTGGTGTGGAATCATGTAGAGAAGAGTGTTGGGTGTCTTTGGAGAGTTTTGTTAACCTCTGTCTTTATAAAGCTGACACAAAATTCTGGGCTTAGAATCAGTTCACCTTTTGGTGCAAATCAACAAAATTTGTCTGTTAGAGTCACTGGACACAAACTGGTATCTCAAGACAGTTATTCCTTCACTGTAAGAAGAAAAGATATTTATCTACAGCTGATCTTGCACAGAACAGCCATTACTCTGGTGCTGTAAAACAGTGGTTTTGAACACTCTTTACAGAGCACTCAAAAATAATTTTTCCACATCACTTTCAGCCCCAGCCAGATTTAGCAGTTTCAGAGGTACCTCGGTAACATGCCACCAATATGTACCAAAAATGAGAGAAACTGCTGATCCAGAAATCCTTTTAATTCAGGCAATTAAAGAGGTGCAGTTCTGAGCAAAGCAGTTTGTGTTTATACTCTACATGTTATGCAATTAAAAAAAATAAATCAAAAGCTCTTGGGGACTGTGCTTATTTTTTAATGAAATCAATGTCAGCATCTAGTTACTAATAAGAAACTCTCAACAACAGATCCTTGCAAGAAAGAAAGTTGTTTCAGCTTCAGGCTGATAAAAGGATTATTAGAAAACAGCTCTCTGTGTGAGTGTGCATGGCTGAATGTTTAAACAATCTGGAAAAACAATACTTTGAAGCCACTCACCTCAGGCTCATATAGAGACAGTCTGGTCCCACTAAAAGCCAGTGGGGATCTGGATCTAAATGTGATGGATTCAGCAGAAAATCTGGAACTGATGAAAATGGATGTAAAAAGGCCACTCACCCACATAAATCATCCTTTTGGTCATGCTAAGGCTTTGGGAGAAGTTTCCACAGTAGTTTTTTTTTTTAATACTTACCCACTGCCATCTTGCTGGGATTTTCTGCAGTAGTAGCAGTCTCCATGCGCACTTACTGTGTAAAATAACAGCAGAAAAAAGGGCTGACATAATGAGTCATTACAATTTAAATCTTATTACACAAAGCTTCATTTGAGTCAATATGCACAGTGCAGAACTGCAGGGGTGCCTTTCAGCCTGGGGAGAGAGGAATGAGGCACAAAATCCCATTATGGGCAAAGGAAGAGACACAAAATTCTCATTATGGGTAAGGGAAGGGACACCCAATTCTCATTGTGGCTAAGGGAGGGACACACAATTTTCTATGTGGGGAAGGGAAGGGACACAAAATTCTCATTGTGGGTAAAGAAGGGGACACCTAATTTTCATTGTGGGTAAATGAGGGGACACCTAATTTTAATTGTGGGGAAGAGATACAGAATTCTTGTTATGAGTAAAGGAAGGGACACCCTATTCTCATTTTGGGTAAGGGAGGGACACCCAATTCTTATTTTGGGTAAAGGAAGGGACACCCAATTCTCATTATGGGTAAGGGACACCCAATCCTCATTGTGGGAAAAGGAGGGGACACCCAATTTTAATTTTGGGGAAGGGACACAAAATTCTCATTATGGATAAAGGAAGGGACAACCAATTCTCATTTTGGGTAAGGGAAGGGATACAGGATTCTCATTGTGGGGAAGGGAACGGACACAAAATTCTTGTTATGGGTAAAGGAAGGGACAACCAATTTTCATTTTGGGTAAGGGACACTCAATTCTCATTGTGGGTAAGGAAAGGACACTCAATTCCTATTTTGGGTAAGGAAGAGACACCCAATTCTCATTGTGGGTAAAGGACACCCAATTCTCATTGTGGGTAAAGGACACCCAATTCTCATTGTGGGCAGGGGAAGCGACAGAGCCCCACCTTCTGTAATCCCCTCATGGCCCCATAACCCACACCAGGCTGTGGCTGCTCCAGAGAACACTCACAGCAAAATCACTGCATTCCAGACTTTGGGTTTATCTGGTTCAGAACTTTTTGGCAATGACCTTGCATTCGCTCAGTGCAAAAATATAATTGACAGTGATGATGAGTCCTAATTGCCAGAGGAATAAATGGAGGCTTTCAGAAACTGGGAAGGGGAGGAACACGAAGCACATTAGCATGGATCATGCATTTCCTCTCCTCTCATTGTCTTTCCAGGCAGAATGCTGAATTTTCTCTTCCTACCCTCTCATTGTAGTCCACAGAAAGAGCTGTTACTGAACCTGCTCACACCCCTCTTGAATTTTAGGATATATTTTTAATTATTGCTTTTTAATAAACCATGCTCGCTTATATGCTTATGGTTTTAGTTGCTTGCTTTACTAATGACTTGTTCCAGCTAATTAAAGGAAATCTCCAGGAAATCTCTTTTTTCTGATAAGTAGGTTGCACAAACATCTTCAAGGAGAATGCATCCTTCCAGACACAAATCTGTACTCAGAACTGCCAAGTCTGTTTGCACAGGCTGGAGTGCTGTGCTTGTAACTTCAGTTTTATTTCATTATTGTGGATTCATGTGCAGTTGAAAAGAGATATTTATTATTAATTACTGGGGATTTTTGAAAGAGCATCTTGTAAAATATTTTTAATTATGGACAATGCTACTGTAGATTAGAATCAGGCGTAGATTTACTGGGAATATGTACATCAAAAAGGGTTGAATTCCCCAAAAAGTGCATCCTAACTTTCAAGTTAACAAAAGTGTTTCTTCTTTTACTACTTCAGTGCAATTAAGGGATTTGATTTATGAATGTGAACCACCCGATCTTTCCAACTTTTAAATTTTTCCTAGCTTTTGCAGAAAAACTCAGCTGTAATTCAGACAGCTTGCACTGCTTACAGAACTTTACACTTAGAGAAAATATCCAATTATCAGAGCATTATTTTGAAAAAACAATTTTGCGATTGTTTTTATCTAGGGTTTTTATTTAGATCCTCTCGTCTGTTGTGACAAGAGAATCTAAATAAAAACCCTAGATTTTATTAAAGATGAGAGCTACACGGATTGTGTGTTTGAATTAATTCTGAATAAACTAGCAAAGCCCTCGCTAACCCCTCCACGGGCAGGAAGGTGCAGGTGAGCAGGGCAGTGCAGCATCAGCAGGAATTCAGCTTTGTGCACCCTTGTCCAAGGGGCTGGCAAAGGCACTTTGGAAAAGAGCAGGATTTCCATTGTGGCCGTGCTGTGGGCCTGACAGAGAATTCATCAGCCACTATTGATCGGGAGGGAGGCACGGCTGGAGAGAGGAGGATTGATCTGAAAGCTCCCTCGGCTGAGTTAACTCTTGAGGGATCTCCTCACATCAGGATGGGGCGCTGGGGAGTGACTGCAGGGATGGGAAATGAAATGTGCATCTCTGTCCCTTTGCTTTGCAGGGCGTGTGAAAAGCTCTGCCTTGCCCTTGGGATTGGGTTTTTTCCCTCCCTCCATTAGCTTTCAGAAGCATTATCTTTGCTAAGTTTAGCATTCCTTGATTTTCCTGGGCAATTCTTCATGGAATTGCACTTGGAGCAGCACTTTGCTCTGAGACGGCCTGGTAAAGGGATAAGGCACAAAGAGCTATTGACTTTCTATTTGAGCTGCAGATTTGTGAGAAACTGAAGGTGCCAAAAGCCATCCACCAGCAGCCTGGCTTAGCTGGGGGTTCTCACCCAGCCCTGCTGTCGCCAGGTGTCCCAGCCTGTCCCCAGGACATTTCTGTGGTCACTTTTGCCATCCCTGTATGGTCACCGAGGAGCTGGGTGCTTGCAGGTCCCTTCATAATGAGAACATTCTGTCTCTGGGATTCTGCTCCTCTCCCAGAGGAATCTGCAGCTTGCTATTCCCAAAGCAGGACCATGAGTTGGGTGGCCCAGGAGGATTGTCCTTGCTGAGGAAATCAGAGCCTGGCACCTCCCAGCCCTGCGTTCACCCACTGAGCTTTGCCCTTCATCTCACACCTGCAACGTCTTTCTGCACCTTCCACAACCCCAGGCTTGGTTCAGTGACGTCCATCTGAAATGTTCCTGCAATGAACATTTCTCTACTCCTCTCTTTGTACTTTTCCCTTTGTTTTTCCTCCTCATTTTTATTTTGTTCCCCATTTCTGTCACCTCCCAGGTGACCTCTCACGTGCCTTGGAGGCCTCTCCCCCAACTCGTCGTTTCCCATGAGCTGCTGACACATCAAGTGCCGCCATGGATTGGCTTCTGATCTCAGCTTTTCCCTGCACTTGGGGACAAACAGATCCATTCCTTGTCCTGTGCTGCTCTTCACAGGCCAAAGGTCCTTTCTACACACAGGACCATCTCAGGGTTTTCCCTGCAGTCCTCTTCAGGGAGAAATAATCACATTTTTCTTACCTGCTTCTCACTCCCTCTTTGTGGCAAACAAATGAAAGGCATTCAAAGGCAAAATTGAGAAACTACAGATTTGTAAGTATGTTTTGCAATAGTTTAAAATAATTATAAATATATTATAATTTAGAATGTTACCTTTAAAAGAAGATTATCCAGACCTGTCAGCTTCACAAAGGAATAAACAGCAGATAACCTGAAATAAAGAATAAGCAAGAAATTCAATGAATCTCAGTAGCTTAAGATCTCAAGATCTTTATTTCAATACTTGGATTATCTTGTCTCAAGATCTTTATTATTTTAAGTATTTCAATCTTAAGATACCTACATATAGGAACTTAGTTTCCCACTTATTCTGCTTTACTTCACATGATGGACCATCAGCTGTAAATGGGAATTTAGTGCCAGGGACCAGACTGAAGTGAATCTGAAGTAAAACTTCCTCAATGTGCATAATGTTGTTGTTGAGTTTGCATTTCAGGGTAAAAAATTAAATAAGCAGACAGACCATGCCTTTGAAATTGTTAATCATGAGAAGGAAGGTGCAAACCTGCATTTGCATGGATTCCTGTGAAGGGAACAAAAGAAATCACAGCAATTCTTTTAATGATTAATCAAATGAAGAAGGCTCTATTAATATTCTGACTCTCCCTGAAAGACACACAGAAAGAGAAACCCAGAGCAGTGAAGGATCTGATACACAGCTGACAGTGTTTCTTTCCAAAAAACATTGTGATGTAACCCAAGAAAAAGCTCTGACTTCTGAGAGTTTTATTACATTTTATAAACTTCTCATCTTTGCTGCTGAAACCACTAGACTACTTACTGTGTTAAAAATAAAGTGATCATTGTAGTGAGTTCACCTTCAAATCATCTCATATTTCTTCCATAGTGCCTTTACACTTATGAGTTACAGCATATTGATTTCACCCTTCCCTTGCACTGAGTTTGACTCTCCCTTAATAGACAAAATGACTATTTGCTTTCTATAAATCCTACTATTTGTATTTCTTTTCTTCTCTGAGCTGTAATCTGTGACTTACAACAGGCCACTGCTCGGGGAAATGATGAGGTGCTGGCTCAGCCTTAATATTGTTCAAACAACAAAAAAACTCCAAGTGCCAGCCTCTTGTTACCAGGGCTTTTCTCACAGGCGTCCTTTAAATTATCTGACTCCCCAAGCAGCAGAACAGAGCTTTGTGTGCACCTGAGAGCTGCTCAGGTAATTATCCCATGGCACATCTGATCCCTCACAACGCTCAGCGTTGGCTCCTGCTCCTTGCTCCATCCTCTGCAGCTCCAAGTCCTCATTCCAATTGCTCATTCCAATTAATTCCTCATTCCAATTAATGCCTCATTCCAATTCATCCTTCCAATTCCTTATTCCAACTCCTCATCCCAATTCTTCATTCATTCCAGTTCCTCATTCCAATTAATTCCTCATCCCAATTCCTCATCCCAATTCCTCATCCCAATTCCTCATCCCAATTCCTCATTCCAAATAATTCCTAATTCCTTATTCCAACTCCTCATCCCAATTCTTCATTCATTCCAATTCCTCATCCCAATTAATTCCTCATTGCAATTCCTCATCCTAATTCCTCATCCCAGTTCTTCATCCTAATTCCTCATCCCAATTCCTCATTCCAATTAATTCCCCATTCCAAATCCTCCTTCCAGTTTCTCATCCCAGTTCTTCATCCCAGTTCCTCATCCCAATTCCTCATCCATTCCAGTTCCTCCTTCCCTGCTGCATTGCTGTGAATGTCTCTGAGTTCCCCAGGGCTCTGCATTCCCTCCCTCTCAGCCTGGACAGAACCACAGCCCTGGACTGGCATTTCAGCACCCTCCATCCAAACCTGGACTGGCATTTCAGCACCCTCCATCCAGCCCTGGACTGGCATTTCAGCACCCTCCATCTGGCCCTGGACTGGCATTTCAGCACCCTCCATCTGGCCCTGGACTGGCATTTCAGCACCCTCCATCTGGCCCTGGACTGGCATTTCAGCACCCTCCATCTGGCCCTGGACTGGCATTTCAGCACCCTCCATCCAGCCCTGGACTGGCATCTCAGCACCCTCCATCCAGCCCTGGACTGGCATTTCAGCACCCTCCATCCAGCCCTCTCCTCCTGCCAGCTCCTCCCTGGCTCTCTGAGCTCCCTGCAGGTTCCTGGGCTGTGCCCTGGGCGCTCAGTGCCAGCTCCATTCCCTGCAGGTGACCCGAGGACGAGGTCCCTACGTCTCCTACAAGTGCTCACGTGTCCCCAGCAGCCCCTGCCTGTCCCCTGGGCCTGCCTGCTCCCTGCCAAAAGCTTTTGTCACATTTCTGGCACTCTGACCACATCCATTTTTCATTAGGGGATCAGGTGACCTCGGCCGCTTTGCCTTTTCTGCTCTTGTGCAGAAAGAAAAAGGAATTTCAGGCGGGATAGAAGGCACTGCATACAATTGAGAAATATGGGTTTAAAGCAATGATTTGAGACAGAACTGGATGTAGTTAGCTCAGTACTCTTTAAAACTGGGCTCTCTCCATGCTCACCTTAATGTTTAGCCCTCAGTCCCAGTGAACCAGAGTCAGGGCTTTTTTAAACTAAAATGAAATACATAAAGGTCAGTCTGAATTGGAAGGATTTGGCTCCTTTAATAAGCTTGATAAGAGGAAGGGAACGCCTGTTGATAGAACATATTTTTGTTTGCTTACTTCTAAGCATACCATCCACAAAGAGCTACATTCAGAAAAAAAAAGAAAAAAAAAACATTTAATGCTTGTTATTCAGTACCAACCTGTCCTGAGTGGGTCCAGCATCTTGGCTTGCCCAAGTTTCTCTTTTCTTCTGCAGAAATGCCATTTTTCACCACATGTTGTCCTCAACCTTTGGTCAGCTTTGCTCTCCTTACAACTTTTACAGATTTCTTTTAGAGACATTTCTTCACTGAGAGTGAGAACAAGATCAGCACCTGCTTTGGAGAGAAAAGCTTTTTTAACCCACTGAATAATGTATGTAAACAGAAAGAGTGCTGAACTTATGTAAAACATGTAGATCTCATTGGTTTTAATTTTTTTTTTCTCATTACAATGCAACTGAATTTATGTATTACATTCCTTTTCTTGTTTTCAAAAACAGATGTTTTGATAAAATGATAAATGCATCTAGAATCTGCCTAAATATTATAAAGAAAAGATGATTATCAGCTCTCACATCACTAAGATCTATTGCCACTTTAGCTAAAGTGGAAAGACTTGACCTAACTCCTCAATAATTAGTAATATTTCTGTAAGTCAGTAAAAATTGCATTTAACAATAGTAAAATTTTCATTTCAGTGGATTAAAATAGATTTGAGAAATACAGCCTGGTGCCTCATACATCAAACTCTAGAGGAGCACTCATCACAATGGCTGGTTTATAACAGATGATTTATTATACACACCAGCACTGGAAAATCATACTCTAACAATTTTAATCAGCGGCAAAAATGCTGTAAGTCAATCAAAGAACAGAGGAGCTGAATGGAAAGTGCAGCTCCTGCATGTTCCAGCTGCTCAGTTCTTAAACAATTTAAAGTTATGGCTGCTTGGATTACCCCACTAAAGGTTATCCCTTCTAATGCAGCTTCCAAGGTATTTTCCAGATGCTCTCCAAACAGGAAAATGCTCTTTGCTGCATAAGATGCAGCTGTTTACTGCAAAATTTTGCTGCCCTGAGAATTCCTTGGGCTCTTTCCCTCCCTGGGAGTGGATGTGGAGCAGGAAAGCAGCCCTGGCACGTGATGGAAATTCTGCACCTATTCCATTTAACCCCAGCCTAAGGAAGAAACCCTGGCACATGATGGAAATTCTGCCCCTATTTGCCACAGACATCTTTTCATGAAAAATCTTTTTTTTAGGATTTTTCCTCCTGAGAAGCTGAGAGGCTTCAAGAACAAAATGTAAACGTTGATTATCTGCTGCTGTGGAATGCAACAGGTGCATCTGGGATTGGCCCATGTTAGTTTGTTTGTAATTAATGGCCAATCACAGTCAGCTGGCTCAAACTCTCTGTCCAAGACAGAACATTTGTTATCATTCCTTTCTGTTCTATTCTTAGCCAGCCTCCTGATGAGACCTTTTCTTCTATTATTTTAGTATAGTTTAATGTAATATATATCATAAAATAATAAATCAGCCTTCTGAACCATGGAGTCAGATCCCCATCTCTTCCCTCATCCAAGAACCCCTGTGAACAGCGTCACACCTATTTTATTTAACCCCCAGCCTAAACCCACTTGTTCCCAGATAAATTCCATCAGCTCTCAGGTGTGGGGTTACGGAAAGCTGTGGATGTGGGGGAGCATCCTAAGGAAGGGGAGGAGCAGCTTTGGGTGGAGGTGGAGGCAGGAGAGGGCAGGAGGAGGCCTGGCAGCATTGCTATCCAGCACACAGATGCAGCGTGGCTGAACAGAGATCTCAGGCCCTTTAATCTGGTTTTTGATCATCTCTGAAACAGATCAAGGCAGAACCATCCCTTTCCTCTGTGACAAAGAGAACTGACTGGTTTGTCTGTGCTAACCATCCCCTCCTGCTCTGGAAATTGGGCTCAGGAATATTTCCTGCTCCCTGTGCTCAGATCAAGGGCTGGCCTGGCAGAGCTGTGGGGCCACTCCTGCCCCACCTCTCTGAAGAGCTGCAATAACTGGGGCACGTCCCCCCCGAGCAGGGCAGATGGGATTGATCAAAGAAACCACAGAGAATCCCAAAAAGAACTGCTGGGAGAGGGCTGAAGTGTTTGTGCACCAACCAACGACGGAGGAATCCTAACAAATGCTGCCAGTGGCGAAAGCTGATATGATGAGAATCAATGGAGAGCTGCTACGAAAAAAACAGTGGTGGCTGGAGTACATTCATCAAACACTCAAGAGCAGATAGTGCCATGGTGTATATTAAAGATGGACTAGGGCATAAAAATAGAGCAGCACAGGAAAAGAATCGATTTGGATCAAATTCGCTCTGGAAAAGAATGATAAATAGTCATTGAGAGACTACAGGGATTCCTTCTGTGCAGTCCAAAAGGTTACCTTAGCCAATGATTGATATCTTGATAGTATTTATTACACACAGGCACAAAACCCACCTGCAATTGTTTAATTTTCTCTCATTGGAGGGAAATGCTGCAGGCAGAGACAGCCCCACATGTTGTGTGCTGTGACAATTCTCGGGGTTCTTGAACAAAAAATCACCAAACCCACACAGTGGAATGTCATTGGAATCAAAGGCTTGGTAACCAGTGAAAAATTTGGGATAAAAATAAAAAAATAAATTAGGGATAGAAAGAAGAACTGCTGATGAAGGCATCCTGCTTGCTCATTTTAAATGTAATGAAGAGCAGAGAAAAGAGGGGCCAGGATAACATCTCCAGTTCCAAAAGGGCAACAAAAGAAGATAAAGAAATATTCTTTCAGGTTATTGAGGGTCTCTCCCTTCCTGCACTCACAGGTTTAATCCCTAAACTGCTTGAAACAAAGCTTTTGGAGAATGTAAAGCACAATGAGGGAGCAGACCTGTTATCCCAATGCTTTCTCTGGTTCTTCCCCCCATTTTATGATCCCTGAAATACCCCTGCCATATGCATGCACAGATATTCACTTTAGTACCCCAAAATAATTCCTATTGCACCGACTGACTTATGGATGCTAAACCCAAAACCTGAAACAGCTTAAAATTCATCAGGTTAAGAGCAGCAGCCTGGATACAGGGCATAAATCCATATTTTGACATCCTGGAGACACCGTTAAGCTTTTTGTTATCTTATTAAATTGTATCAGGCTTGCCTTGCAAAGAGTACAACCAGGATTGATAAATGCTTGGCTTCGGCTGCACTCCCCCGTTTATTTTCACTCTGTCAGACTTAATCCATGGCTGCTGCTCAAAGGCAATGGGCAGGAGGTGAGGCTACATCTTGACTCAGCTGGTGCCTGGCTACTGGCAGCCAAAAGGTACAAGGAATAATAACAACAACAACAACAACAATAATAATAATAATAATAATAATAATAATAATAATAATAATAATAATAATAATAATAATAATAATAATAATAATAATTATTATTATTATTATTATTATTATTATTATTATTATTATTATTATTATTATTATTATTATTATTATTCAGACTGCATCTTGACACCATTTATTTCCACATTTTTTTTTTATAATCCATTCCCTGAGGATAAACAATTGATAATCACGTAATCACGTTATTTAATTAGTTTTTATTTAGTGTCAATTTGCTTAATGTCATTGACCAGAGAGCATGGATTATTATGGAAAGGGAAAAAATCCAACCCTTAAACCCAGCCACAACCACAGCATCTGAAAAACACATGGGAGACAGAAATGGAAAACTCAGATTGATATAAAAGTCATCTTTTACTCAGGCTGAAAGTCATACAGATATTCCTACCCCATGGCCATGGACAAGCTTGATTTATTCTGAATATTTTGAGTGATGGAAGGGGTCTCACGCTGGGTTTCACCTCAGATCAGTCTTTGATTGGAACCTGCTTCATTTTCTATCTGGTATTTAATGCCAGGGACAAGCAAGTAAAGCTCATTTCCTCATGACACGTTCATCACCCCAAAAATTGCATTTTCCTTTGTGTAAGGTCTCATTTTGGATCTGAAAATGGCTGGAAAATTACATCCAAACACATTTCCTTCAGCGAGCTGCCAGGCAGATGTAAATAAAACAACCAAATATGGATTTTGAGCATCAGCTCTTCCCAGACAGCAGGGATATAAACTCCCTGTCACTGGAGAGCTTTTGGATTAGATTAGACCAGGCTTTTGATAAGCAACTCGAAATCAGTGGCAGCCACAGAGAGTCCCCTTTGCAAGCTCAGCAGAAGGGGAGAGGGAGGAGAGCTGTGTGAGCCAAGAGTTTCCACTTTTTCATCAAAATCACACCCAGGCATCCAAGCAGGAGGCAGAAAGAGAATCCTGCCTGTCTGAGAGAAAGTCAGGTGTGTTCTGAGAATATTCGCTCAGTCCCTGAATGATTCATGGGCAGGAAAACAAAGAGATTCAAACCAGACAGAATTTGTCAGTTTACTCCCAAATTATTTCCGTCAGTGGATTGCTCTGACTGTCAGCACTGAATGTGGCACAAGTGCTGAGCTCAAGCTTCAGACTAAATATTTTAAAACTTTATTCAAAACAGAAAGATTGCTGATTCCAACAGACTTACCACTGATTTGGTGGTGAGGGATGAGTTGGGCTGACTTGCTGTGCCTCTGCAGGAAAACACCCGGGGTGGAAAGGACTCCAAAAACAAAGGTTAAAGGGGAAAAACACAGACTGCAGATGGAAAGAATCCGTTATTATTATTATTATTATTATTATTATTATTATTATTATTATTATTATTATTATTATTATTATTATTATTATTATTACTACTACTACTATTATTATTACTACAAAATGTCCCTGCAGATGTGCTTAGGGTTTGTGTCACCAGGTTGGGATGAGCAGCACTGCTGGAGTCCCCATAGATAATTGTGTGTGAGCACTTCTGTTCCAGAACCTCTGTATTTAAACCAGGTAATAAAACTCCATGATATTACCTAGCAGGGACACTTGATGCTTGAAAGCAATTTTTTAAATTTTAAGAGAAATTCCTATTTTCATAGAGAATGCAGTCACAGCTGTCATCCAAGCTTCGCTTTTTTAGGGAGCCTGGCAGCTTTTATAGTCTTAAAAGTTTCTAAAGGTCAGCTGCTCTCCTGTCCCCATCCCTAAATTTGGGCAAAGATCTGATGAGGCTGTTTTCAGTACTGAGCTCTGCATGGACAGCTCAGCACTCTGCCACCTGTATTCACTCCTTTCAGGTAACACAAGATCAATGGCCCCATAATAACATTTTATCTTGTTCCTACTTTTACCATCTCTTGCTGCAAAAGTGCTCCATGGGGGGAACTGTGTCTCTGTGGCTGGATCTTCATTTTCCAGCTGCTGCGCTGCAAGGGAGGAGCACTCAGTGCCACAGAGCCCATTCCACTCTTTCAGCAGGTATATTTATTCACAGGGCTTCTTTATTGCCAAGACATGTTCAAAGTGAAAATAAAACAAAATAAGTGTTCCTGGACGTTCCTGTTCATCATCAGAATCCATCCGAATTGAAAAGACGCCACTGCATCAAGCAACTATTTCCTTTATCCCTCAAGTTTTTGAGAAACTCTTATTTACACAATCTCAATCACTCCCTTGATTTGGGATATAAAAAAAAACCTGTGTCGATTTCTTAGCAATTTGAATTAATCCTATACAGTGCATTGTGCACGTAGAGACAGCTTCCTTCTCACCTGCAAGATGCAAAAAGGCCTCATAGTTTTCTATAAAAGTGCTGCTTAATCTGCTCCAAACTCTCAGTGCTGTGGCTTATACCAGCATAAACAAACAAACAAACAAACAAATAATATTTTATAAATATCATTTTATATATTTATAATAAACTTATTATAAATAAAAATTATATAAATATATAATATTTATATTTATAAAAACTTTATATACTTATATAAATTCATGTAAATATAAATATATATATAGATATATACATTTATATAAGTATAGATATAAAATATAACTATATAAAAATATATATAATGTATATATAAAAATTTATACACAAAATTAGCTGAGTGATGGACCCCCTTGTCACCTGAGAGGGGCTGCTGGTGGCTGTCACTCACTCACCACACAGCCCCTGGAAACAAAAAGCCTTGCACAGGAACAAGCTCCAGCTGAAGAAGATATTTGTACTTTTTCACAATTTTTGTTAATGTTTTTTGCCTGTGAGTACCAGCCAGGAGGGATCCAGCACTAACAAAGTCCATGCCTGGTTCAGATTTCAGCATAAATCCCATGTATTCCTTATCCTCACTTAAATAAGGCATTCAGCCATGTTGATTTAGGAGCAGTTTTGACCTGTTTAAATTCCCCTCTCTCTAACCAGCTGATACTTAGGCTGCAAATTACCCTGGGGGCAGAAGAGCAGTCCTGATCCCGAGAATTTGTTGTGCAAAAGGCTGAATGACCCACTTATGCAGACAGATGAAAATGGAGACAAAACCTAAGGAATTCTGTAGCATGTCAGGAATACTGACCCCCATAAACCACAATTCTCCTCCTCACACTCACCCTTCCATGGGTTACAGGAGAGCCATTCTGAGGGCTGCACTGACTGATAACCACTCCTGATAACCATTTAAAAAGTTGGTGACACACCAGAGAAGTGGAGCAGAGGGTGGAGGAGTGGAGCTCTGAGCTGGGAGAGGGCAGCAATGGGAAAATCCATTCCCTGCTCATTTCTTGAGGCAGAATGCTGAAAGGAGCCCAAATCTAAGTATTCACTTTCATTACCAGGCAAAAGAAGGGGAAAAAGAATTTTCTCTTTACTTCTTTTGATTTCAGGAGTGATCAGGTTCACTTGCGTCTCTTAAATTGCTCGGTAAGTGTTCTGCCTCCCTCCTTACAGTAAAAGGGATAATATATTTCATTGGAGCATTCTCACCCAAAAGAGACTGGAATCATAAAGCACCAGGAGGAGGGGGGCAAGGCGGTATTCTGAAGGCATTAGGATGTTTTAAGAGTTGTTTCACTTTCTGTCTAAAAGCTCTCCATCACCCCTCTTCACATCCTGTAAATAAGAGAGCTCTTTCTCCTGAAAAACAGCATTAGTGGTCATTTTAGGAACTTCTCTTTTTTTCAGGATCTATTATCCCCTGTTGAGCTGCTGCACACAATTCATCAGGACATTCTTCAGCAGCATCAGCCTGAGTTAAATCTCACTGCAGACCCCAGTGTTTTGTCACAAAGTGAAATGAATTATCATGGCAACAATGATTTGGAAGGTTCAAAGTATAAATTTTACTTCCAAGAATCCATTTTATCCTGCCAGCAATTCATCACCCATTTCCCTGACTCAGGTGCCAAGCCTAGGAAAGCAGGGTGTCATTTGGAATGGATCAATAACCATTGTCCCTGTTATTAATATCAGAAATTGGTATTATTGTGGGCATAAGGGCAATATCTGAGCCACAAGGGTGCCCCCACTCAGCGTTGCCAATCAAGGGCGGCATCCAAAATCCCAAACCACATCAGATTAAATGGGCCCTCACATTGCAGCACCGTTGTTTTTAAAGTTATGCAACAGCACCAATTTTACAGTGCATGGTAAAGGTCAACAGATAAAATATTTGGAACTTTTCCTCATGAATATATTTAATTTGCTCCTGCGAGTGATTTCGATTACATTTCGCAGAATACATAGCTGCTCCTCGTTTTGCAATTAAAGATTTCTAATAATGCAGCCGAACCTTCTTAATCATTGCTCATTCTAGCATAAAGCAAAGCTTGCTGTGTTTAAAGAGAACCAAGTCATCTTAGCAGCATCCCTTTTTGTTCCTTTTTAGCTTATGAGATGAGAATACTTAATAACCTTTGCCATATCTGGCTGCAGTGCAAGTGTGAGGAAGAGTAAAACTCACACAGTGGATTATATGGCTGGGACAAAATTCAGCTCTGTAATTAGGATTGGTTCTGTTGCTTAGGTTTGCAGAAAAAGTCAAAATTAATGGTTCTTTGCCTAAGATTCCCCTGCAGAGTCACATGCAGTAATTAAGCATGCTTACAGACAGACATATCATATGAATTTTTGCCAAAACCATTGATTTATGCTTTTTTCCTTGCTAAGACCCCGTCATTTTTGAGGAAAACAAATAGAAATATTCAGTGCCTAAACAGTCATCATTTTAATTGCCAGTAATGAAGACACTGAAATAGTCTTGGAACACTCACAGACCCCGACAGTCATTCCTATAAAAACTCAAGCTAGTCTCAGATATTTAAAGCCCAGAGCTGCTGCTGCAGAATAATCTTTGGGCTGACCAGAAAGAATTTAAAGACCCCACCAAATCCCTAAAATTCAGCACAGAATTTTTTTTAACAGAAGTTTCATTTTCATCAAAAAGAAAAATGTGTTCAGGCAAGTTGATGGAGAAATGAACCAATTTGAATGTATTGAAGTTCCTCGCCGTGCTACAGTGCTTTTTAAATGGTGTCTAAACAGTTGGTCACAGATTTATTTATGTTTCCATGTAAAGAAAGAAAATATTGTCATTTCCTATATGGGAAACAGTTTCCCTAATTATTTGGCTCCTTCTTCTACTACATAAACAGCAATTTGTACCCCTCTCCTTCAACTGGCTGCAATTAACAGCTACATTGCAATAAGCAGATTATGTTAATTAAAAACTCAAAACTGTGTAAACAATGGGAAAGCTGACTAGCCATTTTCTATTTTTGCCAACTCGGAGGAACACAAGAGAAATTAGCACCAAGCTTAATTTTGCTGTTTATAATTCAACTTATTTGTAACAAATTACGGCATTTTAAAAGTATTTTTCAACAATTAACTGTATTTCTCCACACTATTTGACCCACATCCCACTTGACAAGTTTACATCTGTACAAACTGGGGGGAAAAAAGAGTGTAAAAAAAAAAAATCTAAAAAGGTGTTAGGGGAAGAGATTTGCACACATCATCACCAAAGTGGAATATTAAACACAAGTTTCCTGCCATGCCTGAGCCACACTCTCAAAAAGTCATAGCTAAGGACAAAAGTGTAACTTAGTTCTGCTTCTCTGGCAAAAATGAGCAAACTCCAGGAATAAACATTTCCCAGCTGACGCCAGAAAATTGTGAACTTTTCCCATCTTGCCGCAGCTTCGCAGAGTTTTGGGTTCGTCCTTCCCATTCCAGACAGGATTGCTTAAGGAGAGTGGGAGTCAAAAGTGGAACTGTGGAATATTTGTGTTTGCAGTGCTCCTTTCTGACCATGGAATTGCATTCAATGGGCAGCTCTTGGACTTTCTGTCCAGAGATTGACTTTGATGATTCTTGTGGATCCCTTCCAACTCAGGATGTTCTCCTTACCCCGCAATGAGTGGATGCCTCCACCAAGGGAAATAGAAAAGAGGGGCTGTGCAAAGAATTTATTGACTGGAAACTTGCTCTTGACCAGACTTTGGGGAAAAAAGGACAGAAAAAAGGTCTGTAAACCCTGCTTCAATTTCATCCAGGAAATACTCCAAGTGGATGAGGGAGACATCTCATTTCCTTCCTCTGGTTTGCATGGCTGGACATTGCAGATTGACCACAAGGAGGAGAGCACCAGCGTGGGGAATGGCCATGGCTTCACTGAGGTGCTGGACTGTTTCCAGGGTTTGTTTTTTCCCAAAGACTGGGCAGAAAAAGAAGATGACAGCACATGGAAATTAAGGGACAGACTTTCAGAGTGGCCGACATAAAAATACCAGTTCAGTGCACGGTTTCAATTACAGCCCTGAACCAAGCTGCTTTAGAAGATGGGAACGGTCTCAGAGGATGTGAAAGTTGCTGATGGATGCATTATTCACAGCCCCTCGGGAGGCCAGGGGATGCTCAGCAGCAGGGGAAGCTGGGGAGGGCAGGCGTTTAGAGCACTCTCCACATCGTTAGAGCCTGCCCCTCCTGTCCCGAGCAGTTTACAGAGAGGGAGAGTGCTGGGGAGTTTCATGTATATGATGTTGGAAAAGACATTTGCTGTGTTTTAAGGGCAGCTCTGATTTCCCATCCCTGCTCCCCGCAGGGCCCCTGGCCGGTGGGAGGGCTCCTCCACACAAAAGTGCCGTTGATCATTTCGCTTTCTGTATTTCCACTGTTTTCCTTTTGGAGACATGAACTTTAAATGAGCTGCTGTAAAAGCTTCTTGGGGTCAAAATAGAAGAAATCACATCCACCACAGAGACAGGCACTGCAAAAACCCCTAATATGACCATTATGTTCAACTCAGCAGTCTTTTCCTGTTGGTAGGGTTTCAATACAAGCTTAGCATCAAGCCAGGCTGTCAACACCAATGAAATCTATTTCTGTGACATTGAAAGAGCTCTTGATGAAAGTCAATCAGTTTAGGGAATGTGTTTTGATGTTTTTATGTTTGTTTTTTTTTTAAATAGCACCTGGAAACAAGACAGGAGAAGAGTGAGGTTTTAACAGAATTGCTGCTTTTTCTTAGTTCCAAAGAGGTGAGGAATATGTACCAAGTAAACCCATTTATTCTACAAGCAGCACATGCAGTGTTTGATGGTAACAGCTGCATTTCAGGCTGCCCATTTTCTCAGAGTTATTTCCTACCAGAGTTAACCCTTTTGCCTTTTCAGAATAAATGGCTTTTATTCTGCAATTACTAGAAGGGTTTAGATCTTGTGGTGACTCTGTTTCTGGGTCAACACAGAGCAGCCCTCAGGCTCCTGGGTTAAACAACTTCAGTTTTCATACTAAGAAGGAAATGTAATCCAGATCCTGTCACTGAGTCCAGGACTTGGGGCCACAGCTCTTTTCAGGCTCAGTAAGAATTCACTTTCTGAAGTCTCTTCACCTCAGAATAGGATGATGATGGTGATGATATAATCATCATCATCAATATTACTAAGAATCTGTGCATAAAGCCAAATGGTGGACCATATCAATATTGCAGTTTGAGACAGTGGCTGAGATGGAGTTTTTTGGTTTTCTTATTAAAACACAGCACAGGGAATTCTATTGAAATAACTTAAAAGGTGATTTCAGAGTGAGGCACGTAAAAGTTAGTGACAAAATAACACTGCCCATATTTCATTGTCTCCATGCATGGCAGTTATTTCTGCGTTAAATCATCATAAATTGTTCTTCCTTTTGGTCTCCTGATTCAGTGCCCAGAGTGAGAATCCTGTTCAGCTGAAGCCCAGCCAGCTGCTCCTCCTGAGATATCCCAGAGCAGTGGAATTCCAGGGGTTCCTCAGGGAGTGCATCATTCCCCATTTGTGACAAAGATCTTGTCGTTTTTAAGATTTGGGGTAAGGAAGGGCTGGCAGACAACCACAACCATGGCTGTTTCCCTGCCACTCCCATTCCCTGCCCCACCAGGGGGATGAAGGAATCCAGGGAGATGTGCAAAATGAAGGGATGAAGGATGAATCCAGGGAGATGTGCAAAATGAAGGGATGAAGGATGAATCCAGGGAGACATGCAAAATGAAGGGATGAAGGATGAATCCAGGGAGATGTGCAAAGCTCACCTCCAGTGTGACAGCCCTGAGTGACCAGGATTTTGAGCTGACAAGGACATAAACTCTTGTGAGTGAAGTGTGTTATTGATTTGTATGCAGCTACAGTGCAGAGATCAGGGGAAGTCCAAGGCTATACACTGTCATTAAATTCTTCTCAGATTAGGGAAAAAAAAAATCTAATTACTTTCATTGAGGTACTCAAAATGAAAAATCTATTTGAGTATTTTGAATTTAAAATTGATCAATTCCTTTGTGCCACTTACCTCTTGAACTGATGGAGGCTTTGATACATTGTGTAAAGAACAATTATATTTTAGAATAAATTAAAAGCAAACATACTGTTTGTAAAACTGAACCACTGATGTTCTCTTCTTGTGGGTATTTTAAAACAAATAAAATCAAGATCATGACTCAAAAGGATGCAAGAGAAAAAAATGAGTATTTAAAATGCTCTCATTACTTTTAATACAGATGACCCAGGAGTGATTCACCCTCAGAGGAATCATGCCTCATTTTATCTTTAGTAATTTTCAGGCTGAATCCAAGATTCTTTGCAGCCCCAGGAAGGCCTGAATGTTCTGATGGTTCATTTCTGCTCTGCTCATTGGTATCAGCATTTTATCCACCACTTACCTTATAATCAATGCCTTTAAAAATATGCATTCTAAGAAGTACATAGAAATGAACTCATTCCACTCGGTTTTCAGAGTTATTATTTAAAATAATCCCATCTCCTGGATACAAATGAGTCTTGTTTAGCTCTTCTCTTCCCCGAGCTTGGTTCAGCTTTTCCCCATTGTTGGCAGAGCTCCCAAAGGGTGTTTGATCAGAAATCCTGATGTCCTGTGCCAGTGACTGACAGCATTCCTGTGTGAGCAAGCATTTAAGCAATGATGTGATGTGGGACTCGTTAGGGAGCTGCTGTGTCAGGAAGAGAAATGAACAATAAATTAGAATAAAATGGAATTGCATTTGAAACTTGGCTGGAGGATTTTGCATTTGTGAGGACAAAGGACATTTGACAATCTGAGTCATCTTTCAGCTTTGCCTGTAGCAAATGTCAAATTAGTTCTTAATGCTACAGGGAAAGGGATTGAGTCACAGCATTGCTTAAAGTTAAGAGGCTCATCAGTAAATCACTGGCAATATTAACAATTATGAGCTACACATTAATATGGCAAAAAACACTCTGAATATTATGCTTACAACAGAAAGCCAAGAGGTGAACATTATTTTCCTCCCAGATCCCTGTGCTTTCTCCCAGTAACCACAGCTTTAAATTGGGGTAGGCAGAGCACGAAGAAAGAAGTGAATAGATTCAAGGGTTTATAAATGACATGTCCTCACAACCGTGCCATAAGAAGAAAACCAAGCCTAAATCTGGATTTAGCAAAGTATAAAAGCGAGGTGAGGAAGAGAAGTGCTTACCTGCATATAAATTCAAGGTTCACGTGCTTGTCTGTCAGTCCTAAACTTACACCCAGCAGGATCCTGCAGTGCCTTCCCTCCTCCCATGCCTTCCCTGCAGCAGCTGCAGGACGTGCCAGCTGCCAGAGTGGGCATTGCCACCAAAACATGGCTCAGGTAACTCAGGGACATTGTGCCCATGCTGGGGATGGGGAAGGGCTGTGTCACATCCAGTCCACTCTAGGAGAAAAACATCAGTTTTCAGTTATTTGTATTGGAGAACAATATTGTCTCTCCAATTTCCTCACACACACAAGGAACTCTGAGAGTGTTGCACTGCTCTGATGCCACAGAGCCTGAAGGTGTTTCACAGAGCTCAGTCCCTTCGGAGGATTTGGGTCAGAGGGTGCCCTGGTGTTAGAAAGGCTCACACAGCATCACTGCCTTTGAGCTGTTTGCAAAAATACAGAGTATTTCCAGGCCAGCACCCTCACAATCACTTCATGCATCGTTTTATAGAGTGGCTTTAACGGCAAGGAAAGCACACCCATGTTTTATTTGTAGGATTGGAGATAAAACTGAACTGCCCTGTAGGATGATCAGCACAATTCTACCCCTTGGAAAACCCCCGTGGGCCCGGCTCAACATTCCCCACAATATCACGAGGAATCCATTGTGCCAGGCTCTCCGCCACTTTCCAAAGGCACGACTGCACAATTCCGCCATTTTCTGGCATGAAAGGGGTCAGAGGGGGACAGAATTAGAGATGTTGTGGGAATGGCCTGAGGCAGGGCTGCATTGACAGCCGACAGTGGCGCTCCAGGCCCGCTTCCCCAGGCCTGCTCGGGTCTCTGCCTCGGCAGGCTCTGCCCTTTCAAGCGCTGCCAGGCTCTCCGCCACTTTCCAAAGGCCCGACTGCGCAATTCCGCCATTTTCTGGCATGAAAGGGGTCAGAGGGGGACAGAATTAGAGATGTTGTGGGAATGGCCTGAGGTAGGGCTGCACTGACAGCCGACAGTGGCACTCCAGGCCCGCTTCCCCAGCCGTGCTCCAGGCCCGCTTCCCCAGGCCTGCTCGGCCTCTGCCTCGGCAGGCTCTGCCCTTTCAAGCGCTGCCACGCTCTAACGAAGCGCCCTGCGCTGACAAAAGAGGCATGGTGAGTACATCCACCACCTGAAGAGCCTCTTGAAAGTGGCACCAGAGAAAGAAATTTCCGCCGCTCTGCAAACACCGCGCTAATGAAACCTGGAGTGGGATTGGCTGGTCAAAATTCATCAAAAAAAAAAAACCCAAAATCCTGAAAGCTAAAGGCATAAAAACTCAGAAACGAGCAGGGAAATTAATTATGAAGGGGAACTCAACTGTTGCATATTTTTACAGGACTGTTTCGTGTACCCCAGCTCCTATATTGAGCAGAGGCATTTTTGTATTCATCAAATTCTTTGCCTGGCACAAAAAAATATGATCAAAGGGGTTTCCTGATAAGGCTTTTGTTTGTTTGGTTTGGTTTGGTTTTTCTTGGGATTTTTTGGGCTTTTTTTGTTTGTTTTTTTTTGTTTTCTTGGGTTTTTTGTTTGTTTTTTTTTTCTCTGCGAGAATATTTATCTACTTCTAGCAAAATCTCTAGCAAGGTCTGATAAAATAGGTCATTGTATAGAAAACAATTTTTTTTTTGTCTTCTTTAGATAAAGACAAATAGGTTCAGGATACTGATTTCTGAATACCAACATCCAAGCTCAAAACCACCTGCACCTCCCTCCTGTGTTGGCAAAGATCTCAAATTCAAACCATAGCCATGAATTTTATCTTTTTTGTTGTCTTTTCCAAAAGAACCCCAAAGAACTCAGGTGGTGCTGGTAACTCCACCTGCAAGAGCTAACAAGGACATTAAAGCCAAACTCCAGGCAGGTGTAAAATAAAGAATATCAGCAACATTGAGACAAATCCCTAGAGAAAGGCAAGCATGGATGTAATTTTCTCAACATCTCCCCTTTTTTATGTGTTTGCAAGTGGAATATTCCCTTTTTCTTGGACTTTTAAAATGTGGATTAATAAGCAAGGGACATTCTGCATGTAGGAACAGGTTAAGAACCTGAGAGGAACTCAGAGGAAAAACCAACCGAACAAACAAATAATAAAAGAAATCAAAAGAGAAAAAGAGTAATTAAAATAATTTGTTTCTCTTGTACTAAGAGCCCTGAGGAAAGGAATCAAGCTTTATGCACTAGCTTGATGTAGGGCCTTTTCTCTTTCCAGGGAAAATATCAATGAAAAACATCCTGAGGGACACAAAAATGGATGATCTGAGTGTAATGAAGGTTGACAATGACTATTATTGATGTCCTTATCCCAAATGACAAGAGGTTTAGGAGACTTTTATAACATATTGACGCTGAACTGCTTCAAATGCTTTTTTTGTTTTGCTTTTTTTTTAAAGTTAATGTACTGTCTGCTTCAGGGGTAGTGTTGGGAAAGTTGATGTGCAGAATGACATTTGTCACCCTTTGTTCCCCAGCTCAGAGCACTTTCTTCCTGTTAGAGATATCTCAAACTGAGTAACAGCTGCATTAACACAATGCCAAAAATTTGAATTTCAAGACAAAAAAAAGGCAAATATCAAGTGGAATAAGAATGTTTCAAAATTAAGTTCTGCCCTACCATCCTCCTACCTGTTTACTTTTACAAGAATGTCAATTCAAATGGTAGAATTAAAGAAAAATTAAAAGTAGGTTATTTCCACACCAACATGATGGAGAGTGTAAAATGGTATGAAATATTCTTCCAAACACATCATCAGTTTATGTTGTACAAATTCACTGAACACTTATAAGGAAGATAAGAAATCAGGGAAAAACCAAACATTTTCATCTGCAGGCACTGAGTGTATCCTCAAGAGGTCATGTCATAAAAAACCAAAAAACCCCCAAAAAAAAGCAAGCTAAAAAAGGTTGACTCAGATGAAATCCCCACAATTGCCCCTGCAATTGTCTCCAAATATATACCAGATACATATGAAACATTTATCATATGTAAAAACTGGACTATAACCATTGTCACTCACTCTGAAATTTTGTGTTTTCTGACATCAGATTTATTAAAAAACCTTTGAAATATCTCTGACTTCTCCAGATGACATGACTTTAAACTAAATGCTCAAAACACAAGGTCAAGCTTTTTATCTACAACTGGACACACTGGAAATGTTTTCTTGAAAAGGGAATAATCACACAATTCCTGAAGCTTGTGAGGCAAACCTGAAGTTTAATTGTACACCCAAGTAATGGGGGTTACACTGCACATGTGTAACACACTCACAAGTCATCAGGAGTATCTGAAAGTAGAAGTTCTCCAAGTCATTAGTATTAAAGCCTGGAAAATGAGATTTTATTAAACAAATTTATCTTTGCATAAACCAAATTCTGCCTCTGTACTGCCTGTGACAGGCAGCTTCAATCATCTTTAAGACACAAAGTTCTCCCTCGTTCTATTTTCATTTTAATAACAAAACTGTTGCCACAAAAGAAATTAACTCTAATCAAGAAAAGAAATAAGAGAGTGATAAAATGATTTTTTTGGCTTTTCTGTATATTTTTGGCCAATACCAAGAACTACACTTGTACAGAAGACCAGAATATTCCTGTTTATTTTATAGGGAAGGCTCATTAAGATAAATATGTGCAGATCAGAAACTGTCTGCATCATAAAACATTAACCAAGTTAAACCTATGGACACCTTGGGTTGGATAATTTGCAAAAATAATTCCTTTGCAGGTGAAAAGTTCTTTAGAGATTTTCTTTGAAAGAGGACAGGACTCAAACTGTGTCTGAGGATTTTGTGGCAGAGATACACCTTGGAAGCCAGCTGTAAAACCCCACTGTATTTATGTGAGATGAAAACTAAACTTTCTTTAAAAAAGAAACCCCAGTCATTATTTCACATTGAACTCAGAACTTTGTGCTAAGTTTCCAGAGCCTGTTTGTCCTGAGATGAGATTTACCAGCAATGCCCTCTCCTGCTCCTGCTGGATACAGAGATTCCTTCAGAAAACTGAAGAGCAGCAAAAATGTGTGAAATTCCTTCAGGGAGCAAAGATCTCTACAGAACCTTTAGATAATCCAAACAAATTCCACTAATTCAAACAAAACCCAAAACCATCACCTGTAAAATAAATTTTCTTCACTCACAGACCATCATACTAAACTTTCAAAATTAGTGCCCCTCAAATGAGGGAGAGAAGAAGGGTGGAGAGAGGAAACAAAATTATCCAGACAATAAATCTATTAATTTAGTACTTAATATATCCCAGCTTTATTTAGGTTGTAAAAAGGTTTTCATTGATCCTTGTCTATTACACCTCCCCTATATTTTAAAGAGTGATATTTCCCACCCATTTCCCAGCAAATCTGGGCCATGTTCCAGAGTGGCTGTCCAGTTCAGCATCTTGATACCAAGTTTACAGCATGCTTAGGCAAGTAATCAAAAAAAACAATTGTCTGATGCAGTTCTTTATTTCCACTAAAGCTGCACAGAAATTGCAGTCAGTGTGGAAGTAGCCAAGAGTTATGAACTGTCAACATGCTGATAGGAAAATAAACAATGTAAAAGTGAAGCCAGCATTTGAGTCTCACAGCATGGCGCAGTGCTGTAATGGTTTAAATCATAAGCCAAATGATTGTTATTATAGAGATAGTGAATGTCATGCTTACAGAAAAATTGTGCATGTTAAAAATGACTGCCATTAAAAAGATAAGTCTCACAGGGGGAAGTGACCTCAAGCCAGTAAACAGACAAAATGCATTACAGCAAAAAATACCCACAAAAAAAAAAGAAAAGGGAAGTCTTGTCTAATTTCCAGATTCAGCTATCATTTATAATACTCTTTGTTAGCAGGAGAAGGCTGGAAGAGACAAATACAAGGGCAGCAGGCTCAATTATTTATTTATTTTAAAGCAACAGAATCGCAGTTAGATTTAATAGCATGGCATCTAAAATATGCATATCTGAAAAGGGATCCTGGGTCTTTGCAGGCAAGCCTTGGTAAGTATTCTGCACATAAGCAACATTATTATATAAAACAAATAAAAAAGAAAGCTGAGGCTGACCCATAGAAACTCAGAGAATCATTTTCCTCCACCATTAATGCAGAGATGTGTTCCTCATCACAAAAGAAAACTGCACAACCTTCCTGCTTGTAGTACCCAGAGGAAAGCACCAGGAAAGGAATCTCTCAATCCATTATTTCAGTTTGCTGGCCAGAAACAGGAGACTCCTTCAATGGGACAAAACCCAAGCTCACTTTTCAGTGTTCTCTCAGCACATTTAGAAACCCCCTAAAATCAGTTTTGTTGGGGTTTTTTTGGGTTGTTTTTTTTTTGTTTGTTTGTTTTTTGCATTTTTTTCATTCATTGCTGATTTAGAATCTACAAATATTTTTAGATTTTTTTTTCCTATAGTGGCTTATGCAGCATATTACACAAGAAGAATTTGCTGTGCACAGTGCATGGAAAGTCTCACTGATCTTATGATCATCATCTTCCAGCCACAAATATGAATTTAGACATACCCAAGGCCACAAGTCCTGATCTGGATTTTGAGCACACATTTATTTCTGTACTGTGCTATCAAACATCCTTGAGGACACTCTACCCAGTTTAAACTCCCTCAGAATGGAAATCTCAGCTTACACTTTTCCTGATGAGAGCCAGCTCTGTTTCCAGCAGAGCTGGTGCTCAGGCTGGATTTGCTGCCCTTACACAATGACTTTTCTGAGTTTCCAGGGTGCCACCATAGCAATAAATCCCACTGAGACAAACAGTGCTGGGACAGTGGCAGGACAGCTGCCCGTGCCTGCCTGCACTCCCCTTGCACTCTCAGTGTTTATTTAGACAGCCCTCAGTGCTCTCACCCCCAGATTTCCTCAGGAAACATCCAGACCTGCCCTCCTGAGCCCTGGCATCACCCCAGCTGCCTCCCCCGAGGGAGGAGAGCAGCAGGAACCACCCTGAGTGTGCTGCGCCAGTTTCTGCCCGTGCTGTGCCCCTGACCCAGCCAGCAGAACCACACTCTCCACCTCTGTTACCACCACAGACATGCAAAATGAGAAACTGGGACTTTTTCCATTTGGTTCTCTCTCCTTCATCTCAGGAAGGAGCATATCCTCCCCCTTGGGCGTGCAGGCAGGCTCACAACTGATTGCCCATTCAAACCCAAGTGGTTTTCCACTGGAGCTGCAGCTCCCACAATAAGGCTGCAGGGTGGAGGGGATTGTGTAAAAAAGTGCTCTTTATTCCTGGGAGAAGAAGTTCCTTGACTCCCAGCTGTTTCAAAGACTCATTATTTACTGGCAATGAAATCCACTTGGAAGCTAATATGTGAGAGAAATGCTCAGTGTAGAGCAGGAGTTGAAGGGCAAAAATCATCTTTGTAAGTTATTCTCAAGGCAATCACTTCATATCTCATTTCATTATGCAGCATATTTTTCAGGTATTCATTTCAAGTGTATTTTTTAAAAGAAAACATCGAGCTCACTATATTTTGAGACTCCTAAAATACCATTATGCATTTGAAGGATTTTATGCTCAAGGCCAGTAGTTCCTCATTTCTGTTACATGTGAAACTAGATGAGAAAATAAGATTATCACTCTCAAAGCCCTTTAGGAGAAAACTGAGTTAACGTGACAATTCAAGTTCATGGAAGAAGATACTTGTGCAAAGTGTGCATGACTTATAAATTAATTTAGCATTGACTTTGCAATTAAGTTTGCTTCCTTCCTCACAGATACTGCAGCAAGCTTGGGAATGTCGTGGCTAAATGAAGTAGCAAAGGCTGAATTCATGCACTACCTTTTAAATACCACTTGGATAAATGCATTTTTCCAAAAGTGTCCATATACTCCAGAAGTCCTCATCAAAAATATATGAAAAACATTTTAAAAAATTAAAAATACAGCTGGGATTTTAATGTTCAGAGGGAAAATGGCAACAGCAGAAGGAAAGGAGAAGCAAACCTGCCCCAGTCTGGCTAGGGAGAGGTAATATCCAGCTCAGTCTGTTGTTTCTGTGTTCTGGAGGGCAATTTCTATAACTCTGGTGGTATCTCAGGGCTGGTATATAATGCATTTAACAATGCTAATATGTTAATGCAATTTAATTTGCTCATTGCTGAAATGCCCTCTGAAAGATTTGTGACAGAAGCACGGAGATGGATGTGGATGAAGTGTGAATAGAAATGTGGATGTGGGAGCACCAGAGAGCAGCAGAACAGACAAGAAAATTATGTTCTATACTGATAACAGAGGAAATTACAGCCAGCAATAAAATGAAGAATGTGCTTCTTTTGCCAAAACCAGAAATCCTGCTCTGTGACAGAAGCACAGACCTCAGAAACACAATGGGATGGCAAACAGGATTCAATAGTTGGTGTCTTTTGTCCTGAGCAAAATCAGTTTCCTCACAGATTTTGTCAACAAATCCCAGCCCCAGCTGGTGCAAATTGTCCCACAAGGAGAAAAAGCAGAGCCTTGAACTTTGAGCTGCAAAGCAATGGTTGCAGAAGGAGGAGAAGTGATTTATGTGGCATTAGTTCTCCAGCAAACAGCCAGAGCTTTCACTGAGAACTGGCCTTCTCAAAAGTTGTCATGAAAGTACTTATGCAGGATAAAAGGATAAAATGAAGACAAAGTGATAATTTTCATACAGTATTAAGCTTAACTTTGCCTTCATGTGGTGCCTTTATGTTTATATACCTAGATTATAAATCACATTTAGGTGAGAAGGGACAGACACCTTTGTGCAAGGCCCAGCCTCTTTTGGATGAGGTGAAATCCCAACACTTGGAAAGAGCTCCCAGAAATAAGTAACAATAGAAAAGAGTAGAAAAGAGTAATAGAAAGAAAATCAGTCAGAGCAATAAATTCTTGAAATAAGCAGGAATAAGTTTGGAGATCCTGGAGAGGAGAAGGTGCTGAGACAAAACCACAGAGCCAAACTGAGACAGAGTTTGGCAGATTATCGTGATCAAGATGTGATCTCTCCCTCTTATGGTGTAAGAGAGAAGAATGATTGATGATGCAAAGATTCTGCTGTTCAATTAAAAAATGCAATGAATGATCAGAAAGAAGCAGAGGGAGAGGAACATGAGCATGGGATGCAAACCTTCTCACAAGGCGAGTCACAACCTGCAAATCCCAAAGGCAATTCTGCAGTGACCACGCTGAGTGCCAACTGCAGCAAAAAAAACCCTTTCTGCCAGACTACAAATGCCTCAAAGTAAAGAAAATTTGCAGTACTGAAACTGGAAGGGTTCATCATAATCCTCTAGAGACACAGCATTTAAAATCATTTATTTTCTTCAAGTTTGGAAGCTTCCTACTCTTCATAATGTAATTGTAGCCTAATTTCATGCAGCATCTCAGCTGAAGAGTGTGGAAAAGTGTAAAGCTTTGCCATCTGGTCTCTACAACACAGCTGCAGACAGAGAATATCACCACAAGGCACCAAAGGTTTTGCCAGAATTCAGATAAATGGAAGTTTAATAACTTTCCTTTGCAGTAGTCAAAATTTCTATTTTGCACTTACAATGTGCCTTTGAGTCAGAGGAATAATAAAAAAATCTACAATTATATAAAGAGATCACTTCCTGCATTACTGAAATAAATCCTTCTTTGGGTAATGAGGGATTGAAGAGTGTACCAAATCAAGATCATTATTACATTCAAACACAAATCTTTGCAAGTCTAGCAAGATGCAGGGAGTTTGATTTCCAGCGAGACCCAAGCCAGGCCGTTTAGCAGAAGAGCAGATTTGGTATTTTGGGTATCTGGCCATGAGCAGCGCAAACAGAAGTGCTCACAGCAAGTTCTCTCAAAGCCCAGGTTTGGGCAGGGAGGCTTTCCCCGATTCTGGATCAGCTCCCAAGTCCTGCCTGTTGCACTCTGAGCTCCATTGCTGAGCTCGGGGCTTAACTCAGCCTTAACAGAGCCCAGATTAACTTAAGTGCTCTGCACTAATGGGACCACAATGCTGGAAACTCTGACCTTGCCCCCCCTGAGCCCCCAAGCATCCTCAGACTGTGACAGCCTTTTTGAAAGCCTTTAGCAAACATCACTAATTAGAACTGCCTTTTTCTGGGTTTAAAAGCACTGAAACATGGCTTTTAGCCTGACTGAGGCAATGCCGGAAGCCTCAAGAAGAGATCTCTCCTTTCTAGCCCCAGAACTTCTGATAAGTGTAGAACTTTGCAATGATACAAGGGAACTTCCCATGACTACATTACATATTCAGGTCTCACACAGAAAATGATTAACTTCAGGTATAACTTTGTCTTATTAAAGCATTACAAAAAACCCAGAAATAACAATTAATGAACGTGGTCACTGCCTCAATATGCAGTTTCTGAAAACCTGACACACTTAGGCTGTCACCTGCAAAGACCACAGATACAATTAAAAAATTGTCACGACAGAAATAATTTCCCAGGCACACCTTTCTAGTGTGTGTATATGCAAACACACACACACAAATATATTTCTACCCAGCACTAAAATCAGAAAAAATCTCCCTCTCAGCAGAACCCTGCCCCTGAGCTGTGCAATTTTATGTTTTTAGCAGAACTGACATTGAACAGAGCAGCCCTTCTCCATCTGATGTCACGTCCCAAAATAACAAAGCAGCCCAGTGACCCCCACAGCAGAGGCTGAGGGGCTCTCACACACTTTTGGCACAGCTTCCTGACCAAATTCAGCACTGCAGCCATGCATCTGCCTCATCACAGCCTCAACTTTCACTGCAGAGGCTCCAGGGTCACACCATAAATCTGTGCCTCCCACACGCCCTGCTCTCCTCAGCAGCCTTGCTGAGAGGATTTATCTCCAAACCCAACTGCTCAGGGCCACCAGAGCATCTCTGCTCAGTGGAGGGGCCTGACCCTCCCTGCAGGGAAAGAGTGCCTCCAGCATGTGCACCAACAGAGCCTCTGAGCTCCAAACCCTCCCCAAATTCTCCCAACATTTCATTAAAAGCAAATTTAATTGTCTAGTAGATTGGAGGCTATTGAGATAGGGAGATGTATGTTCCCTCCTTAAACGACTGTGAGGTGGGAAGTGGGGTTGTATTTATAGGAATGAGAATACAAGTCTGAATTTCTCACACATTTTGTTTAAAAGTCATCTTGGTGCACTCTCTCTCCCCCTCCACCCCCTTGCCTTTCCCTTACATCTCTTCTCCAGCAAAGATTTAATTATTTAATGCCAAGTGCAATAACATCAGGAGCAACCAAGAGCATTCTTCCATAGAATACCTCATAGCACACTAATTAGGGCTCTTCTGAGAGCTTTAACAACCCCTGTAGGCAGAGGAGGGAGCTGGATCTGATCTCCTCTAATCCCAGGCACTGCCCTCATTTTTGTTCTGCTGCTAAAGGTTTGCAGAGGGGTTCCAGGGCCTCCTTTTGTGAGAGCAGAACATCACTCCAGCTGTGCCTGGGTGACTTGTTCAGCTCCCAGGAACTGCTCAGGGCTGAGTGGAACCTCTGTGCCTGCTCTTATTGCCTGGGTGGGTTCCACAGCTTTGATCCCAGCGTGCGAGCAGCTCTTCCCCCCTGGAAAAGGAAAACTGTGTACCCAGTTCAGAAAAGAGAAATGTGTGTGCCCAGTTCAGAGAAGGGACATTTGTGCACCCAGTTCAGAGAAGGGAAACTTGTGTGCCTGTGACAGTGCTCACAGGGGTCTGAGGATGAGGGAAGAGATGAGGATTTGACTCCATGTTTCAGAAGGCTGATTTATTATTTTATGATATATATTATATTAAAACTATACTAAAAGAATAGAAGAAAGGATTTCATCAGAAGGTTGGCTAAGAATAGAAAAAGAAGAAATGATAACAAAGGTTTGTGGCTCGGCCTGAGAGTCTGAGCCACTGACTGTGATTGGCCATTAATCAGAAACAAGCACATGAGACCAATCCCAGATGCACCTGTTGCATCCCACAGCAGCAGATAACCATTGTTTGCATTTTGTTCCTGAGGCCTCCCAGCTTCTCAGGAGGAAAAATCCTAAGGAAAGGATTTTTCATAAAAGATGTCTGTGACATGTGCCCAGTTCAGAGAAAGGAAACTTTTGTACCCAGTTCAGAGCAGTGAACTCCACCAGGAGCACACTGGTGTGTGAGGATCTCTGGCCCTGGCCTTGGCTCCCTGCAGCTGGGTGGAGAAGGAACAATTGGCAATTAAAGGTGGAAGCCACGTGGAGAGCACGTTTGTATTTATGGCAGAGCACAGAATGAGAGAATGGCCTGGCTTGGAAGTGACCTTAAGGATTATTTCATTCCAACCCCCTGCCATGGGCAGGGACATCCTCCCCTATCCCAAATTGCTCCAAGCCCCATCCAGCCTGGCCTTGGACACTTCCAGGGATCCAGGGCTGCCACAGCTGCTCAGGGCACCCTCCCAGGGAAGGGTTTATTCCCAATATCCCACCCAGCCCTCCTGCTGGCAGCCCCTTCTCCTGTCTCTCCACACCTTTGTCCCAGGTCCCTCTCAGCTCTCTTGGAGCCCCTTTAGGCTCCAGGTGATGCTCCAAGGTGTCCTTGGAGCCCTCTCTTCTCCAGCTAACAGCATGCTGGGAGCAGGGGACCAACAAACTTCTCTCACAGTTTTGAGCTCCTGACCTCCTCCCGATGCCATCACCACACTTCAAACAGTCTGAATGGGATTCTGCAGTGCTTGAAAGAAGTACAACCAAACTAAAAGACAGCTCTGGTCTGAACATTGCACCTGATTGCAATGGAATGTGTTCTTTGAGCCACTAGCTTTAAGTGATGTAAACCAAAGGCATAAAAACATCTCTGAATTGCTAATGATGCTCAGTTACCACTCACCTTATTTCAGATCACTGATGTTTGTAATATTTCTGCTCTTCCTTATGTTCTTCAGTATTGCCATTGAAAATTCAGCAGTAATTAACTACCATGAAAACTAAGAACATTAAATAAGGACTGTTTATTATTATAGCATGAAAGAGTTTCAAATTGCAATGCTCATTGAAATCCACATAAATCTTCCCCCCCAATTAAACTATTCTAAGATCTTTCCATTAAAAAGGAAAGTTGCAATGTGAGCATTGCCCATGTCACCCTATAGGGCTGATCTTTACGCCAGACCAAATGTGAAATTTTACAACATATTTTAAAAGGTGCTGCTCTTTATTTTTACCAATTAATGACTCTTGTGAACTTCACCTCATGATACTTATTAGCCCTCTTAAATACACTGGAGGTGATACATTCTCCATTTGTGTCACTCATTAATCAGTGCTCAATGAGTGCTGTCAGGAAGCTGCTGCCTTTGATGTCTCATTGTTCAGCGCATTCTTTCTTGTGGTCGTTAATCAAACGCTTCCCTGCTGTGGTCAAAGCACAGCTTGAGAGCAGTTTCAGGGGTGATCCAGCATTAAGACATGGAGCTGCTTGTAAAGGTCCAGAGTTATTTTTTTACATCCCATGCCAAAGTGAAAGCTTTCATTTCGCATTCCTTGGCACATGAAGCGTCCTTGTCCTGCCCTCATGACTGGGAGGCTCGGAAAGCAGCGCTGGCTTCTGCCATCTAACTGGAGCACACTGCAATGACTGACTAATTAGCTGCAGTTGGGAAATGAACTCAAAGTTTCCACTGCCAATCACAGTGAAATAACGTTCTTCTTTTTTTTCTTTCCTTTTTTTGTTTTAAGAGCGGAATTAAAATAATTGTCAAAACGCTCTAAAAACTTCAGGGGGTGGTAAGTCAAATGAAAGCATCCAACAGGGAATAATATCTGTCCCGGGATAAAATAAACATTTTCATTTCTAGTGTTTGTTCAAGCCAGATTTATACTGAGAATATTCAGGAAGAGATTCTGCAAAAGCAAGAAGGGCAAACTGAAAACAAGGGAAGGAGCAATTACAGGAGAATGAAAGACAAGAATGACACGGGACCAGGAATAATCACTGAAAATTAAATAAATTTAAAAAAAATAAAGACTGACTGTAAGAAAATGCTGCATGTTTTAACAGTAGTTTGGCACTGCTATGTTTGTTAAAAAAAAAAAAATCCTCAGTGTTTGGAATCCTTGCAAAGATGCTAAAATCTTCCCCTTTTCAGAGACCTGATAACAGGACATGCCAAACAGTTGCTGCAACGTAGTGAAGAGATCTCTCAGATTAATGTATATTACCATTGTCTTCCACTTGTGAGAGAATTTGGAAATTCATGTAAGACTGAAGTAAAGAAAAATAAAAGTAAAGAAAATAAACACCATGTACTTTTAGAAAGAAGGCTATTATACTGCCTAATAAATTTATATCTATAATAATGATATTTAGCAAGTGATATCTAAAAAGTCAAGGTTTTTTACCCAGTTTTAGCCAGTCTTCTCTCCTGCTGTTCCCCAAGTTCCTCTCCTGCAGAAAATCTAGTGACAATTGTTGAAACACTCAAATTAGTAAGACAAGAAGTTGAACAGGAAAGGGGGTTGAAAGGAAATGATCATTAAGGTCCCTTCCAAAGCATTCTAAGATTCTACGATGTGTCATTTTAAATAAAACATTGTGAAAGTCTCTTTGTAGCAGGGACCTCACAACCCAGCCATGGCACAGATAATGACAAACCCCGTCTGTACAGCCCTGAGATCTCTGTGCTGTCTCATGGCTTTCATGAGAACACAGACCTATAATTAAAATAAGAACTTGGTGGACTGTTTAGAGTCTAACTTTCACTTTGTTACCTGCTATTTCCCATTTTTCTCTCGTTTGAAATTGAACAGAAAAGATTATGCTTTAGCCCACAGGCACTTTCTTTAGATTTTTTTTTTTTAATAAAGAAGACTGAGGGAACAAAATATTTGCCTTTCTCCAGACACTGCCATTCCACCTCACTCAAACCCCCAGGATCTCAAGCACCATTTTTTCCCTCTGTTCAAGGCTGGATATAAAAGCACTAAGTTAATACACAGTTCATTGTGGGCACAGTGCACCTCTTGGTGTGCCCTGTGATCTGCACAAGGGCAGGATGAAAACTGAGCAAATCTGAGGGCTGTAAATCCCTGATGCACCAATGGCAGGCACTGACCTGCTCTAAATGCAGAGGGTAATTTGTCAGGGTTCAGAGGCAGGAACACAAAACCTGAACGCCCCAAAATCCCCTGCAGTTCACTGACCCGGGCAGGGATCACTGCTCTGGTTTTGTGACATCACTGCTCTGGTTTTTGTGACATCACTGCTCTGGTTTTTGTGACGTCACTGCTCAATTTTGTGACATCACTGCTCCGGTTTTTGTGACGTCACTGCTCAATTTTGTGACATCACTGCTCCGGTTTTTGCGATTCATATCATTGCCCTGTTTTTATCATATCACTGCTCCCTTTTTGCCATGTCACTGCTCTGGTTTTGAGATATCACTGCTCTCAGCTCACCCTGCTCCCACTCAGGGCAAACTGGAGCAAATTCCCCAAGAAATCAGGGACATCATGACCCTGATTCTGCGTGATCAACGCCTGAGGAGTGTTTCAGCGGGCATTTGGAAAGAGGAGGGAGCCAAACCCAAGGTTTTTAGTGAGATCTAAGTTCAAGCAGCTGATTCTCTTTTTCTCTCAGTTTTTGGTGCTGTATCCTTGCCTCCAGTGAAGATCCTGAATATTTTGCAGGAATATCACAACAAATGACTCAGGCAGATTCTGTGCAGTTGTTTAATGCACCAGCCCTCAGCCCAATGAAACTGCAGCAGGATGAATTTGGACTCTCATACTTCAGGGAGTATGAGGGGCTTTGCTCCAGATGCCAAATGACAGATTGCTGATGGCTCTTTACATATATTTTGCAGACTGAGTTACTCATAAAAATTATGTAAAATAATCTCCCCACAGCCTTTCCATGGAGGAAATCTGAGAACATTAAAAAAAACCAAAAATAAACCACTAGACAACTATGAGGTAGAGAAAGGAACTAACTGAAAGATGTTGTTTCTTTTTAATTTTTTTTAAATTGAGTTAATTTGAGAGGGAAAAAAAGAAAAAAACAATTAAAAAGGCAGCTCCCACAGGAACTTTCCAAAGGTTTTCACCAAGGTGTTTAAGTTTTAAGATTTTTGCATTCTGAGCCAAGTACAAGAAAAAAAATTTAAAAAACCCTTCTCAATACCCATACTGTGGAGTCAAGAGGACTCCTGTAAATTAATCTAGCACTGAGTCTATTCATATTAGGAATAATTTATTTTCTATCTGTTTTCAGGAAATATAATCCAACTGGGAAAAAGAATTTGGCTCAGACTGCCTTATTTTGGACCTAACAAATTGGGTGAAGTTCTCTACTCTCTCACAACTAGTATTCTAATGTATAATCATATGAAGAGTGAAAAGCCTGATATGAAGATCCAAGCTGTAGGTAACAGCTGCTTTTCAGGACACAGGCTGTCCTGGTCTCTTGTCACTTCTTTACTATAGAAATAGGAAGAAAGTGCTTAGACTGACTACAAAACTGACTTTAAATACAAACATATTATAAGATGTGGTTTCATCAAGGCACACACAAAATATTGGACTCCAAACTGGTATAAATACACAACCTGCATAACTAAAAACACAATTTATAGAAATAAACACTGCATGTGTGAATCTCTTCATACAAATCTAACAGCAGGTACACGTATTTACATTGAATAAAACTTATTGACAAATATAAAATCTGACACCAGCAGAAGAGCAGAGTGCTGCAAAAGGCAGTATTTCAGCAGCATGAGGGACCTTTACCCGTTCATTTTATCAGCTGTGTTTCTAACTTGAACAGAAAGTGTTATCAATCATCTTGACTCAGAACCCAAAAGCACAGTTTTCACAATATTTCCACTGAGAGGAGACATACCCACTTTGATCTGGAATTGACACAGTTACCTACCTCAACCCGTACTAGGGCTTGTGAGCCGAGCTGGAAATGGAGGTAAATAATCCAGATATTAATGCTGTGCTTTCCACGGGGTGATTGCTCTTTCCAAGGCAGGCAGTATCAGTAACTCGAGCAAGATCAGGGTTTATTTCATCCAAGGGTGATGGCACATTCTCTGCCAAGGAAAAAATCCTTCTAGCTGGAAAGTTTCTAACAGGCCCCCCTCAAACTGGGCTAGCTTTAGGAAAATGCTGCCTTTCTATGCAAAACAACAACATTGGAAAATTCCTGAATCCTTAAACATGACCCGACTGAGATCAGGTTTGAAATTCCTTGCAAGAAGGAAAACGTTTATTGACTGAACAAGACCATTTTTGAACATTCTGTGTGACTGAATCCTTAGAGTTTGGGGTTTAATTAATGGCAAAACTCATCTAGATGAGGAAAAGAAAATGATGACTTACAAAGAACTCTTTTATCATTATATATTTCCTATTTTTCCTCAATTAACCATCCCATTAGCATGGGTATATAATGTTTAAGTTAAAACAACAGTGCAGTTTAGATCTTATCAACTGTTATTCCAGTTATAAGAGGTAAAAAAGATGTTTTTAATGCAACAAAGAGACAGCTCTTCATTCCTTCCATGCTCATCCAACACTGGTTTTGAGACTTCCTCTCTGAGTGATTTTCAGTTAAAGAGGAGATGCTTTTGGTTATATTTTCATGGGAAACACCACAAATTTCCTTCATGCTCTGCCTTGCGAGGCTTTCCCCACAGGTGTGCAGGAAGCCCTGAGGCCCTGCAAGGGCACGAGCAGGGGTTGCTGAGCTGCATTTCATTTCAGATTCGCGGGCTTGGAAATGCAAATTAGCAGCAACAGTTGGCCAAGGCTGTCAGACAATCAAGAACTCCCAGCTCCTCTCACATGAAATACAGCGAGATGCAAGCAAGGACCAGCCAACCCTAATCAAGAGGAATGTTTCTGTAATTAGATGGGATTGTTTGTTAGCCCAAGAAATTAGAGGCAGCTCTTACAGCACAAACAATAACAGGGTTTATTGCCTCTGTAGTAATTTTTTCTCTTCACAGTCTCATGATTTGCAATAACATTCTGATTTTCATTTTAAGCTGTTTGAATTTTGTTGTTCCCACTGCCTTACTTTTGGGATGAAATGAATGAAGATAATGAAATTATCTTAATAATTAATAATTTACCATCCCAATTATGCTGTGGTAGTTTTGGGGGGGGTTGTTCCTCTGTTTATTTGGGGTGTTTTTCATAAGAAAGCCAAGACAATCTGCTCTTTTTTGATATGCCACCTTTCTCTTTTTTTGTCTGCCCCTATTCACCAAGTACAGCCATTCCACCGTATGAATATGGTGAGGTGAAGAAGGAACTGCAGTCAAAAAATAGAAATATTGGCATTTCCAGGTATTTTAGTATTTCATCTTCCTTAAAATTTGGAACAAAGCAGGTGTCCTTGTAGCATTAAGGTGAGATAAAACAAATAGCTGGCTCCTTTCCTGCAGTGGTTTCAGCATCCTTCCCAAAAGGACACCAGGACATCACCTCTCGTGGGGGCAGAGAGGATTTGTGTGCCTGAGCTCACACCCTGCACTGGGATGGATCACCCTGGAATCTGGGGCACCTGCAGGGAAAACCTGCCAGGAACGGGCAACACAAAGAGAGCTCAGGTTTCTCTCACACTCAGGATATTTTAGTGTGCTCCAGCAGGGAGCATCTCCAAAAGATTAACTGGCCTTGGGACAGCAGAAAGCTCTGTGGAAAATCAGCTTTGGGGATAATTCTGGAGTGATTCACGTGGGTGAGGAGGAATGGCAGCGTGGCACGAGGTCACACAGGTGACCAGGACAGCATCAATTCTTTCCCCTCCTTTGTGGCTGCTGGGAGTCTGATGGTGCTGAATGTGAGACTCCATAAATCTGAAGGGATTTTAGAAGAAATGGCTCCTTGCAGCTGTCTCGTTCCTTTCTAGCTGGAATTTGTTCCCAGTACCTTCTGTTTCAAATCTTTAATGGGATTTGCCCTTTAAATATCACCAAAATTTTTCAGTAGAAGCTAATTATAACCACCTCACACGATCTCACATACATTGTAAAAGGCTTGCTAAGAAGTTGGTGCCTCTCCAGCTACACAGGCACTTACACCCTGCAGGATGACACATTCCAATTGCACACTCTGGCAAAAAGAACAATTCATTTTCAGTCTCCCTTAAATACAAAAAAATGCATAAATACCAAAAATACATAAATACAAAAAAAAAAAAAAATAGGCAAAAGGGAAGCTGATAAAGAAGTGAAATTTGTGTCTAGAAGCTCCCCAGGACGTGTTGCTGTGATGTAAAGCTGTGTGTGTGACTGAGAGCCCCTCTCTGACCCCTCTAGCACTGGGTTTGTCCATTCCTGGTTCCCTGCAGCCCCACTGGGCCAGGCTGAGGGTTGTGGAAATTAAACTGGATTTCTGGGAACGGCACAAGGCTGGCATTAATGAATAATGAAAGTATCACAGTAACGATGAAGAGGGGAATTCACAGCAGCAATGCCCACTGCCAGGCCAGACCTGGGTGTTTGTGGCCTTGCTGAGAACTTGAGCTGTCGAATTTCTGCTGTGGGAACAATTTGCAGGGGGGTTCTGAAAGATGATATTGAATAACCACTGCTGTTTGTGTGGCTTGGGTTTTGTGGGCACATCCCAGCAGCTACAGAGCAGTCAGCCATGCCACAAAACTGAAAATATGATCAGCACATAAGTGGCCAGCTAAGGATAAACCAGTGTCACCCCTGCTCTAAACTAAAACCCACCAGCTCAATCTTAAAGGTATCACGTCTAAAGGAAAGCATGGAGCTTCAGCAGCCACCCAGAGACAGGCTGGGCATCAAAGGGATCAATAAAATATCTATTTGGGTATTATTTCTCCATAAATCATGTATGGCATCTTAGAGAACAAATCTGCCCTGACAGGCAGCCCCTGGTCTTGTCTCCCATAAACATGATGGGGCCATATCTCAATTTTAAGTGTAATCACTACTTTATTCTTTTCTGCCCCTTCAAATAAAAAAAAAAAAAAAATTAAAAATCTCCTTCTCTTACATCTCAACGTATAGTAGGTATAGTTACAATAAAGAAAAGCCCTCATAAAATATGGTAATTCTCTTTTCAACAAGAATTAAAAAAAAAAGTTAAGAATAACAGCTTTGTTACAGGATCCTGTGAAGTTACACATTTCAGACCAAACTTTTCTAATAGCACAGCAAACTTAGAGTTCTCTGCAAATAAAGCTAAAATTGCTTCTCCACTAATTTGAAATTATCCAACACTTTATTAACAATTTATCTGTCTCTAAAAGTGACAGAAAGGCACATTATTGTCTCTCTGCAAGGTGACAGGAAATCTTCAAGGTCTTGCAAGAACTTTACCAAGAGGAGAAGAAACCAAATAAACAGAATCTGAATATGCATCAAGCACAGCTTGATTTAAATTCAGACATGAGCTCTACCTCAAGCATGAGAGGACTGCAGGTGATGGCATTTGGAATAACCTTAGAGAACAAAGCAGATTTCAAGCCCTGACTGTCTCAGGTGTTTCTGGGTTTGGTGGGAACAAATTTCCTTGCACTCAGAAGGTGACGTAAGGAAAAGTGACAGCAGCACTTTGCATATCTTCCAGGAGCACACCATTTATTTACAGGCTTAAAGAGAGCCTGGAACATTCATCCAGGCAGCTTGTTATGCAATTTCTATGGCACAATTTGCTTCTAAAATAAAAGGAGAGTACAGACTGCCTTTTATGTCTTTATATAATGTGCCATGCTATAGGAACTATAGGCATTACACAGATTTGGGGTTGGAATCTATACTTATTTCCAATATAGTTAAGTATAGTCATTAAATTTCAAGCCTGTGTGTCCTTTCCTAATGTTCTTTCATCTAGAAACACCCTCCAAAGAAAAGACATAGCACAGCTATTTGATTTTTTTTTTTTTTTTTGCTAAATTTTATCCCCCTGCAGCTTAGTATTACAGGCACAAAGAATACAGGAAAGGGAGTAATAAACTCTAAAAGGCAGAGTCAATGCAGATGCAAATTTTCCCTCTTCTCAGGCAGAGCAAATGTGATTGTTCCTCTCCATGAATTACAAGAGGAACACAGATTAGCTTTGCTATAAATCTCAGAGAAATCATTTATATGGTTATATTGCTGCATATCAGAGTGATAATTCATGTGACAGTTGTAGAAATCCCATGAACACCCAGCATCAAACTGATTTTTGCCAAACTTTCTCTATTTAGCTATAACATCAATTTGCATATTTCCATTTAGTCAGCATAATTTTGGGACCGTTAAGCTAATGACAAATGAGGCTGTTTATTGCCAAATGAGGAGATTATTGCACAACTGTTGATCCTGTGGCCATCCTTGTAATAACAAATTACAAGGATGTAATTATTTATGGGTTAGGGCTGCTCCCCTGCGTTGGCTTTGCAGTGTTTCACTGCTTGAGAACAAAAACAGCACAAAGGGCCTGGCAGAGCAGCCAGATTCTCCTGGTGAGCACATCCAGCACAGAGCTCTTGTTTTACAAACTCGTCTCAACAGCATCACCCACTTTGCAATGTAAAACACTCAAATAAGCAGAAAATATTATCAATAGCCATGCCTCTTCTCACACTAACAATGCACTGAAGTGGCTCAGGCATGGTGGTAAATATTTTGCCATTCCATTCGGAGCCATTTCTAGAGGTGTTTCCACGTTTTAACCAATATCTCCCTTGGTGCTCTGTGCAATTTGTTCAGTGTATTTACTGACTGAAAGAAAAGCACTAGGCACTGGCATTAAAATATAAAGTTACTGGAGTCATGGACATCATCAGAAGGGAAGAAAAGCAACCTATCAGCCCGGGCATCCCACTGACTGCAATAAAAAGCAGCCCTTGGCATTTATTCATCCTGGTGAGATATTGTCATTGAGGAGTTCACACGTTCCATTTCATGCAAAATACTCTGTGCAGCCACACCACAGAGCGTGGCTGGTGGGAAAGCCAGGAAATATCACCTGGATGCTGGGGTTGGGAAAGGCTGGGGATGTTACTGGGCTGCTTTATATAACAAAGTGTATAACCTGAATAACCCAGAATCAAACCCAGCCTGGCTGCACCTCCAGAAGCATTGCCAGCAGCTTAAAGAGGTGTTCTTGAAGATAAAGAAAATATTATTAACTGAAAAATATTTCTGAATTATATTCCTCCCACTCCAGAATACTGATTTATGGACCTTGCTAACAAAAGGAAACACAAGCCTTGGCTCTGTGACACGAGCAGTGCAACTGGACCTGGGAAATTCTACAAATTCAGTGCAGAAAGGGGCTCAGATTACAAATGTTCATTACAGGCAGGGATAATTTCTTCTGCTGCTGAGTCCTTGTGAGTGTTAATCCAAGTTCCTGGAAGGCCAATGTACAATGGACAGTATGAAATTGTGGTTATGATGTTTCAGAGGCTTTCTGATGACTTTGGAAGAATGTCATATGATGTTTAAGCCATGGTCTATTTGTCACCTGCACAGATTAAAGGTGAAAAATGTAATGCCATTAAGCCCATGGAAAAGTTCCACTGGCCTCAGTAGAAATAGGATTTACTGGGGAAAATCCATACCCTATTTCAGACACAAGATGAAATTCAGAGTCTCTCTGGCATTGTGGGCTTATATGAAAAAGCACAACCATTAACAGCTCTCCAAAGGAGAGTGAAGTACCAGGAACATTGCATTAGTTGAATTATACAACAAAAACAGAAACTTCAGAAAGCTTTAATACATAGAACTTGTACTTGAATAAACATTATTGCAGGTAACCCTTTGGCCTGCTCAATTCTCCTGAGTGTCATAAGCTCCTATTGGCATTTCCTGAATGGTGATCAAACCTGATTCTGTAAATGATTTGATTTAAATGTCAGCCAGAACCCTGGCAGAGGAATCAGACTGAGCTGCTGTGCAGAATCACCAGCCTGGATCCCATTCTGCTTTCTGTGTTTTCACAGATTTGGTATTCCAGCACCAAAACAACATTCACTCCATTTTTAACATCTCTATTCTCCATTTCCTCATTCTCTTTTCTAAGTATTCTTTGACAAATAAGTGGTGTTTATGTGTAACACACAATAGTGTTTCTTAAACAGTACCCAAAGTGTTCCCTCTGCAAGTGTCACCTTCCCAGACCCGTGGTGACACCACTGCAGTTTCAAAGCACAAAGACACAGCAGTAGAGAAGCTGAATTCACAGCTGTGATAAAGAAAAATAGGGAGCTGCCATAGACAAATTGTTTGGAAAAGGAAAAAAAATACAAATTCAAAGAAAATCAAATAAGAAATAAAGTTTTTGAACCACGCCAAGAAGTTTAGCACAAAGACACCTTGCCTAACTCCCAGCCCATAATCTAAACTAGGAAAATTCCAAGCAAAATGACTTTGCAAAGAGTCTGCCTTGGAGCAAAATCCAACTCATGAAAATTCAAACAAACCAGAAAAATTATGCCAACAGCCTTCTTATCAGAAGCAATCCAATCAGAGAGAGAGGTGAGCTCCTGCATATTAACCTGGAAATGCAGAACACAGGATCCCAGTCAGGATCTCTGCTTTGGACATTGAGCTCTGGAGCTATTCCCATATATATATATATATATATATATATACACACATATATTTTTTTTTAGTTTCAGAACATCCTCCAAGCAGAAACACTTGGTTTCATGACAATACAGCTCTACAGTACCTGGAGAGGTTTTCTGGGATCCTGGGGCCAGAGAGAACATAAATCACTACAAACCAGCTCATGCCACACCAACCTCTACCCCTCCTTCCTTAAATACCTGGAATCAGCTGCAGCTGTGGCTGGGTTGAATAACAGCAATTTCCTGGGACATTTCACTGCTTCACACACTGAGCGTTTCTCCAAACAGCCCCTTGGTTATGGTAAAAAGCTGTCAACTTTTCTCCTAAAATAATAATAAAAAAACCCCTATCAAATCCAAAGGAAAAGCAAATCCATGTTCAAGCACAGAAATAAGGGAGGTGTAAATCATCCTGTTGCTCTGTTCAGGTGTGTGCACTCATGCTACAAACTGAGGTGAATATATTGCTGCATTAAATAGGTGAATATGCAGGGTCTGGCCACAGGGTTAAAATGTTTTTATCCATCAAAAATGGACACACAGTCCCTTTAGATACAGATCCCAGTATCCATGTACCAGATAATGTAAAATTCTTCTCCACAAAACCATAATTCTAGTGGGTTTTTTTTTTGTTTGTTTTTTTTTTTTTTTTTTGTTTTTAATGTCCTTTCCATTTCTGCAGTACTCAGCTGAAGAGCTGTGGCACTGCTGTGAGTTTTCTCCTCCAGAGCAGTGCCCAGTGAGGTCCATGTCCTTCTCCAGGCACCTTTGGGATTTTGACTCCCTCTGCTTTCCCCTCCGTGAGCAGCTCTGCAGATAAAGGAGGAGCAGCAGAGCCAAGGCCTCCCAGTTCATTCTCACCTTTCCATCAGAATGTCTTACACCGGAACAAAGTTCAGCAAACTCATACTCACAGTTTGTTCCAGGTGAAAAAGAAGAGAAAAAATATCAAGGTTTATGTAAGGGTCTATTACTATTGATCTGGAAAGAAGCTAAAAGTTCTAATGAGCTTGGAATTGCAGCTTTAGCTCATTTAAAATCTCTTTTTCCTGGCTGAGGTGGCAACAACAACGTAAGATCTCACATATGCTGGATCTTCCCAGCTCTTACCAGGCATATCTTTTAATCTAGATACAAGGCTGGATAAAAATGGGATTTAAAGTCCTAGCCAGCCTCTGCCTCAGGTTTTGTATATTCTAGAAATCTATCTACATCCATTTTTTTCATTAAAACCAGAGTGGAACAAACTACTTTTGGCATGGAACAGATTGGATGGATGGGATTTAGTTCAGGTGCCAGCAGAATACAGGCTAAGATAACTTCGGGAAACTAATCTAAAGGGATATTTAATAGTAAAAAAGGCAGAAAATTCTTTAAAAAATTAAAAAAGGTTGAAGAAGGATTACTTCATATTGATTTTAATTTCAAATATAGCTAATTTTAAGGTTCTAGTTCAGCAGGACTTTTAAATATAGTTATCAGCACACTTGAAAAATTACTGTCTAATCTTTTCACTACCTCAAGTAAAATGCTTTAACAGAATCGACAGGTATGACAGAAATACTGCATGATCTACTTCTCATTTTACCAGGTTACTTACTTAGTATAAACAAGAATAGAGCTGTGGTTTTAAAATAAATTAGAGAGGATTTTTTAGCTCTGAGCAGTAGTATTTGTACTTCTCAACCTATTAAAGTGACTTGGAACAAATATATACCTCCACCTTCAGGAAAAAAACCAAATGATTATTTAATGTAATTATAGAGAGAACAACTGGGAACCATGAGACTATCTTAGGCAAGGATTTTGTTTAAAAATCCTTTTGTTCCATCCTTTGCAAATCATTTTCCATGATTCATCACATAACTCATTATTCAAGCCTTTTCCAGAGGAACTATGAGACTTATAAATTATTTAATGGTAACTCTGTGTTGAACATGTTTCTCTCCACTTCATACTACAGTATAATCCCATTTTGGTCTGGAAATAATAACTCAAACCTTCCTCGACAATCAGAGTAAATCACACTGAGATTTTTAATCAACTAAAAGATTGGTAAAGTGAGAAAGAGAACTAAAACTACATCCAGAGCCCATAGAAACAGGGAATCTCAGCAGTTTTCCTGTTCTTTGTGTTCCCCTTCGAGCTGTGCACATCAATCATGTCTTCAAAATAAAAAGGAGGAGAATTTTAAATAAAAGAGGTTAACAGGTAAGCCCAAGCGACTGCAGCATTCTTTTAACTATTTACCAGATTTGTCTTGCATTGGGCTACATTTAAAGCTCAGCTGTGAAGGGAAAAATGCCATTCCTAGGGGGCACAGGGAACCCAATAAATTTCTTCTTCATGCTTAATAATCTTGTATGTGAGGGACCAATCTAATTTGTGGAAACAGATTGTACCTTAGGGATATGTTATTTCAGCCCAAACTGAATATATTATTCATCCTAAAAAGCAGCAATAAAGATTATATAAGATGTAATTCATTATTTTTCTAAATGTTCCAGGATTCCACAGGGAGAGGAGACTTAAATAGCTTACAGGAAGCCTACCTTAATTAGGTTGCTTTTCAAATCAAATATAATATAATTTTAACATTAAAAAAAAAATGCCACTCAAGGGAAGCATTCCATTTACAAGGATGATTAATGAAGTTTAAAGGGGAGAAAACCCACATAGACCCATGGGTAATGAAAGATGTGGAGTGATGTGGGAGAGGGAAGGACACGCACGTAAATGGACGTGTACAAATGTGCTGGGAGCTAAACACAGATATCCCTCTCATGTTCACGCATTCCTGCACGCTCTCATGGAGAAAGGCAATTTCTTACCAGAGCAACCACGGCCACTTGGCTTCTTTGTCCTCCACCAGAGTTGGTTTGCATTTCTGCTCACTCATTTTAGCCATTGAAGCCCTCAAAAATTGGTGGCATAAGCAGATTTATTTAAGGCTCGTCCTCACTTTTACATTTGTAGGAATGGGTTTTCCATTTTTGTAAAAAAAAAAACACATAAAAAAAGAAGAAAATCTGATTTTTTTTTCAGAGATTTACAAACAGCTCATTGTAAGACAGTGAAGGTATAATTGAGGCACTTTGCCTCAGTGGAACTATGAAAATACTGCTGTATATGCCATAGAAATAGGCATTGCTTTTCTGTGCTCAGAGTAATAGTTCAGTCTCTCAGATCCCAGAATGCATTAATTTCCATAAATATTGACTTTTAATGAGGGTCGTGGTCAATGATTTAATTTGGGGACTCCAATTCCACTGCCATTCAAGTAGCAACAGTAAGAGCTGAAATTCAGGTTTTTTAATTCCCAGTGAATCCCTTGCTAAAGACACTCAGTGCTAAGTTTTATTTATTTTTTTAAATTATTTTATTTTATTTGAAAGTTTCTTCAAATAGCCTTTTAATGAAGGGCTTGAGTTAGGCAGCAAAACCTGAAACCTCTGACCCTACCCTGTTTGCATCCCAGTTACCAATGCAGGAAACCCTCCAGGAAAATTCAGGTATCAGGGATTTACACATCATAGAGAACCATGGTCTGGGCTGGGAGATGCTGTACAGAATCCTATTAAAATTCTTCTTTTTCCTATCAGGCAAGAAACTCTTTAAAATGAAGAATATTTTGACTGAACAGTGAAGGAGGGAAGAAAAAGCCATAATTTTATTGGTTTTTTCCAATCTCGGTTTCTTGGTTTGTTCCACTTTTGTTTTGCTGTGTTTTTCCTGGTTTGTTTTGTTTTGTTGTAGTCTGGGCAAGGACCACTCACATCTTCTTTATTAGAAACAGATCCATCCTGGAAGTCTGGGTTTTACTTTAAACAAAACAGACTAATGTGTTTAATTAATTACAGTCTGTTCATCAGAGACACTTTTCCAGTAAATAAAAATCATATCATCTCCAGAGAAATGACATCTATGAAGTGGTTAGGGGCTGCAAACACTAATTTTCCTCATAAATGGCAATAGGGATTTTGTAATGTGATTTCACATAGAGCTCAGATATTTCAGTTTATAATGTTAAGATGTATTTCACCAGATCTGTGAAAAAATTGTTATTAGTTTTTGGCTTGGTGAGAGACTACAATTTTTAATCAATTCTGGGTCAATCAATTTCTAGTTTGCTTAGAACAAACAACAGATGTTGTTTTGAGTCAAATGAACCTTTGTTTTTAGCTATATACTTTAAGCTTAAAACCTGCTATTTAGTTTTAACCAGCTTTAAATGAGATGTTATTTCAAAATAACAGGGAGGTTTGGGGTTTTTTGGTATTTTTGGGTTTTTTGAGGCCTTTATGCCTGTTTCTTTACAAATTTTGAAACATGTTTCTGGAATTTTAGTTGACTTTTTTTGTATGGATTATCCAACGCCCTTGCCAAATAAAAACCAAATAAAAATGAAGTCAGCCTGGACATTTCCCTTGCTAAATAAAAACCAAATAAAAATGAAGTCAGCCTGGACATTTCTCTCCACTGCAGACACCTCTGTTTCACCCTCCACAGGTCAATCTCTTCCCATAACTTCAAAAAAGAATAATAAGTAATGAATGTGAAACCTTGAGAGACTTGGAAATAACCAGGACTCTCTTGCTAATGAACAAAAAGCAATTAATCAGGTCCAGGCAGCAATTTGTAAGGAAAATATGCAGAGAGGCAGATTGTCATGCACAGGCACCATGGACCCAGAGTGACCCCATGCTTTGGAGTGCAATGCTCTGTGTCTGTGTCACCACGCAGATTTATAACAAATATCAGCCTTTGCCGGGACTCACATTTGAGGCCCTTAATGGGGTTTGACAGATGCCAGCTTCCTCAGATGTTTTGTCATGTATGACACCTTCTCCATGCCTGTCCTTCAGCCTGCTCTAAACTGTTTGTTAAGCAAATGTGGAAATGTGGAAAAGCAAATGTGGAAATATGGAAAAGCAAATATGGAAAAGACCAAACGAAGGGCAGGGGCATTTTGGACACAGAATCACAGAATCACAGAAGTTCAAGACTGGAAGAGACCTATAAGATCATCAAGTCCAGTCGATGTTCTAACTGTTCACTAGATCATGGCAGCAAGTGCCACATCCAGTCTTTTTTTGAATTCATCAAGGGATGATGACTCCACCACCTCACTGGGTAAATGATTCCAGTATCTGACCACTCTTACTGTGAAATATTTGCTTCTTAATTCTAACTTACATCTCGCTTGACGCAACTTGAGACTGTGTCCTCTTGTTCTATCTGTTATCGCCCGGACATCCCAATCATCTCCCAGGAGGAGCCCCCGGCCTCCTCCCACAGCAGGGCTGTCAGCACACGGGAATGATCCTTCCCTCTAGATCCAGGGGCTGGGACACAGAGCAGCTCCTGAGCCCACCACGAGCTCCTTTCGGGCCTGGAACCCTGAGAGGCATCAGCAGCTCCTCTCCTTGGGCTCTGTGGGACTTTTGTCACCCTGATTTTTTAAGATTTTCTAATGTTTCTAATTTTTCTGATGTTTACATTCTTGTAACGAACTTTCTCACACACTTTCTGTAAACAACTCATTGTTTTGCATTCCTTTATGGAGGAGGAGAAAGCTGATGGACTGTTGGTCAGTCCAGTGTCATTGGAGAGGTGGCACTGTCACCCTCCAACCCGCTGTCACTCTTGGACATCTATAAATGTTGCAGTCAGAAAATAGACTTCCCTTTTTTACCTTGAGAACAGCAATGTGTGCACATTGTTTTATTTGGTGTCCTATAGTGACAGACTTTATGGCCTTAGGGAGGAAAAATGGTTTTGACACCAACACAGGGTTCTCCATGAGCCACCAGAGCTCTGGTGTGGATCAACTCAGCTGCTGGCTGAAGGTGCTGCTCCTTCCTCACATGGTGAATCCTCTGGGCTAAGGTGGACACATCTCAAAAGCCACCAGGATGTAATTGAAGGCATTAAAAGGAATATCAAATGCAGAATGAACTAAAGAGGTATGGTTGAACCATGAGGTCTGATTTTTGAATATGCTGTGAGTGGGAGTAATATCTTTAACCAAAGATTGATTTTCCCATGCATAATTAAGTATGACACTATAGGTCATGTACACAAAGCCAAGGATCTCCAAGTCTTGGGGCCAGGTAGATGAGGAACCCACTGTTACATGAATCTACCAGTCAAAAAATTACCTGGGGTGAACTTTTAGATGTGCCTGATAAAGTTTTTTGAATATCTTTCAGGTATGGCCAAACATCCACTGGCACACCAACCAAACAGGTGGGAAATGGTTTCTTGGGGGTTGTGTTGGACAAACATTTGGTATCTAAACCTGAAGCATTAGCCAAAGTCACCCAAACATTTATTTTAGGCTGGTTAACTGGCAAATCTGCACAGCTAAAAGCTACTGCCCCTTCAGCTTCTCATTTTCTCTGTCCCTCCTGATGTTCTGGAGCTGGAATAGCTCAATCTGGACACTCTCAGAGATCTCTGCCCTCTTTGCAGCCCCCAGGCTGCTGTCAGGGTCCCAGCACTGTCACTATAGGACACAAAAGAACACAAGCTCACACTGCTGTTCTGAAGGTGAAGGAAAAAAGGGAAGTTTATTTTCTGACTCCGACATTTATAGGTTTCCAAAAGTGGGAGTGGATTGGAGGGCGACAGTGCCACCTCTCCAATGACACTGGTCAAACCAACAGTCCATCAAGTTTCCCCTCTTCCATAAGGGAATGCAAAACAATGAGTTATTTTCAGAAAGTGTGTGAGAAAGTTCAGTACAAGAATGTCAATATCAGAAAGCTTAGAAAATCTTAAAAAACCAGGGTGACACCAGCACTTCCACTGTGCTTCACTCAGGCACGAGGTTACAGCTTAACAACAACACAAATACCCAAAATTACGTATGGGGTTTCTATTTTCCGCACTCAGATGACTTATTTAAGATTCAGCTGTGGTCACTGCAGTTTAGGTAACTGTGGGTCACCAAGGAGAGAAAAATAAAAGAGAATATATGGAAGAAATATTTTTCAAAGGAAAGGAAAGATTTCAGTTGTCGGGTTTTATTTCCTATGATTTTACAACCTGCTCTTTGATTTTCTGTGCAAGAAACAGTCTGCCTGTCTTATCTGGGGGAGAAGATAAGGGCACATCACATCATAGTATTTTGAACCAACTCTTAGCCTTACACTCTGCTCTAAGGTCTCATTATTCCCAGAGGATATAGATAAAAAAATCTGTCTCGGGCACAATTTTTTCCCCCCTTCAAATTATATGACAAGTCTTTAAGAGAAGTTATTTGTCCATTACGCTACAATATGTCTGGGAAAGGTATCCATCACCACTGAGGGAAAATCATTCATTTTCAGACCTGTCAGTGTGAGCAGACAGAGTGGGAGCACCTCAGCATGGAAGAGCAGAGGCAGCTCACCCTGCATCGGAGCTCAGCCCCTGCCAAAGGCACCTCTGACGCCCAGAGCTCCTTCTCCCTTCCCAGCAGGACGTTCGTGGCTCCAGTGGGAGTGAAGCTGCTCTAACTGAGGCAGCAGGAAAGTGCTGGGAGAGCTCCAGGGCATCCTCAGCCTCTGCAGGGAATTGCCCACTCCCAGTTCATCCCAGTCTGTGACATCCCAGTGAGGGTGAGGCGAGGAGGAGTCAGCACAAAAATTCGGAATAGACGTTAATAAACAGTGTTTGGCAGGTGCAGCACAATTCTCATGTCACTGTTATACTTCATGAAAAATCCCTTTGCTAGGATTTCTCTCCTGAGAAGCTGAGAAGCCTCAGAAAAGAAATGTGAACAATAATTATTTGAGTGCTTGGAATGTGGTTTAGAAGTTGCTTACTAACAAGTGCATCTTTGATTAGTTCTATGTGAATTGTTTTTAATTAATGACTAATTTCAGTCCAGATGTGTTGAGACTGGTTAGTGATGAGATTTTATTATTTTTCTTGTCTAGCCTTCTGATCTTTTTATCTTTTTTAGTATAGTTTTAGTATAATAATATAATATAATATAATATAATATAATATAATATAATATAATATAATATAATATAATATAATATAATATAATATAATATAATATATATAGTACAATGATTATTATATAAATATAATTAATAATATAAATTAAAATAAAACCAAAAATTAATAATATAAACTAATTAATAATATAATAAAATGAATTATTATATTGTATACTATTATATACTATTATATGTTATTATATACTATTATATTATATACTATTATATGCTATTATATACTATACTATACTATACTATTAATTATATTATATTATATTATATTATATTATATTATATTATATTATATTATATTATATTATATTATATTTATTATATATATTATATTATATTATATTATATTATATTATATTATATTATATTATATTATATTATATTAATATATTATATTTATTTTATTATATTATATTAATAAATCAGCCTTCTGAGAACTTGGAGTCAATTCTCATCTCTCATCTCATCCTGGAGATGCTCAGAACAGCACACAACAATTAGTAAGCACATTCTCATGTTTTGGAAGGCACAGAGACTTGCCCTATAATGTGATGATGGTGTTAAATGATTCTCTCACAGAGGTTAACATCAGACCCCCGATAACACAGAAATAACAGCAGTGACAGGAAGCAAGTTATGATCATAAAAACTCCACGAATCCCTTCTATACCAGAGATTTCTACATGCTTCCTTAGGTCTGATCACATGAAACTACAAACAAACCAAAAAAACCCAGAAAATTCTCCAGGTTTTAATGAGAGATCCAGTTGTACAGGTTAGCCAGAAATAGAAATATTGTTAACATCAGTTAAGGGGCAATCATGGTAAAGTGTTCATTTGCAGATTGTTCCATACATAATGACAAGACAGGAAATAATTATCCAGTCCCTTAATCCTAACCCTTCATAAATTAAGATTCTCCCTCTGCTATAATGTCTCACCCAGTCCCACCAGACCCCAGTTGTGGCAGGAAAATTTCCTATTAATGATGGATTGATTCCACAGTGTGAATATCTTAAAATAAGACAACAAAAAATGGAAAGAATTAGCCAAACCTGAGTGGGATCTTCCAAACTGTAGCAGCAGAAACATCAGCCTTCTTGCTTCATTTATTATGGGAATGGAGAAATTCCCACTAAAAGGTGGCCTGCAATTCATAAATGCAATTTAATTTAGCTTATCTTCAAAGTAGTGGACACTTAAAAAAATTAAGAAAACAAAACAAAAAAGAAAGCTTGAATTAAAGCATTTTTTGCCACACAAAACCATGTACTACAAAACAAATTGTATGTGTAATTGTATTTTGACCCTGTTCTTATTATCTATCATACATCTTCTGTCTGAGTATAGATATTGTACAATTACTTTCAACATTTGGCATAATTGTTTTGATCTTAACTGTTATTCATTCTGGGAGAAAAATGCAGTGGATGATAGCAGATAACAAAGGGAGCATTTATGAGCAATGATGCTGCTCAACAAACCCATTGTCATTCTCCCATTTAATAACTCCAGTTAATGGTTATGTTCTGTGTGTGGCCCAAATTATGCGGCAATTCCTAATATAATGATACAGCTGTGGTAACTCTGCAGTCCCTGAAAAGCACAGCAGAGAGTCAAAATTTAAAAAATTAAAAATAAAAAACCCAAACAAACAAACAAAAAAAAAAAAAAAACCCTGTGTGTCACCTGTCTGTATGCAAACGTTACATTAGAAATATTTCAAATTAAAATAAAAAAAAAACAATACTATTAAGCTTTTATATCACAGCAGGTGACATCCAATTCACCTAATTTTAGCCACCAGAAAGTGGAGACTAATTCTAAAATATCAATTTATTGTAGCATCAATTGCCAGGAGATAATTAATTCCTTTTTAAAATGTAGAGGCTGGATGTTCTCAGGGGAGCCCCTTCACTGACTGCACATCACTTCCAGACAAGTTCTGCAGACTTGGCACCAGCCAGGAACTGAAATATTGCTGTGATTCTCTGTGTCATTTGACTTCCCTCTAACAAACAGCAACTCCAATCACTCAAAGAATTTGAAGTCTCAGAAAAGCCTCTGAAAACCTCCAATAGGACAGGAAATAAAAAGCCCAGCAGAGCACTGATATCCAGCACAGCACTGATTACAGGAAGTTTTTTTCTTTTTTAGATTGTTCATTTATTTCTCCAGTTATCCCTGTGAAGTGAATTTAAAGCGTTGATATAAATTCATAATAAGCGTTAAACCCTTCTTAGCTCACTGCATTTCCGCACAGGAGCTCCAGCATCCTGAGCCCAGCGTGTGGCCCTCACTGTGCACTGAACATCCCTGTGCACGTCAGAATTCAGCTGTGACCATTTAACCGAGTGCCCCAGGTCATTTCCAGGGCAGACGCAGGGGCAGGAAGGAGGGAGATGAATGGAGCTGTGATTGTCCCCTGGGGAAGGCTGGGCTGGCACAGGAGAGGCTCCCTTGGGTGCTTCTGGTGAGCTCTCCGCTCAGCCCATCAGCACTAATTCCTCATCAGCCCCTAACAAATATAAATATTGCACCATTTGCAACTTTGCATGTCCTCTCTCTGTCTCCAGCAAACACCAGCTGTCGATTTCATTTTTCTCCTGGCTGATTTACGTTCGGCCGGAGATAGTAGCTCAGGGAATGCCACTTGTAAGGTTTTCTGTGAGCTGTTTTAGGTGTTCTGGAATTCTCAGGGATGGCCTTGAAGAGCCGACGCTTCAAAGGACGAGGAGAGATTTCTGATCTTGTCTCGGTCTCGGTGTTTATTAATTGTTTATCTAAAAGATTTTCTTTCAGCCCGACAGAGGTCTGCACAGCAAGTCAGCCATGGGCACACTGCGAGCCCCCGGGCGGTCACTTATCTTTATACCCAAAGTTACGTGTACAATATTTATCATTTTTCTCCAATACCTTCTACCCTTATTAACCGGTGCACTTTTAGTAATAACCAATCCCAAAGTGCCACCACCACCACAGAAGATGGAGGCCAAGAAGAAGAAGAAGAAGGACAGGACACGCCCCAATTCCTCCATCTTACTTCTTTAGACCCCCCTGTACCAAAATCCTAAACCCTGTGTTTTACACTTTAACTAACTTATCCCTTCACCATTCACCCAGTGAATTCCTCCCAGTCCTCATACAGGTCTCATCTCCTGTGTAGGATCAAAATCCTGCCACCAGACGCTTCTGGCAACATTCCAGGATTCCCGAGCCCCCAAGAGTGGTCTCGGCCACTCTGCACCTCCATCCTGAGGTGCTGAGATCCCACAACCAGCTACTCAGTAATATCCCAGGGCTTTCTTTCCCACCCATCAGCAACTTAAAACTGTTTTCTATGAAAGAGTCTCTTCTAAACTTAATCTGCAAAACACCCTGTGATTCCTTTTAATTAGAGTTAGGGAGAAGGCAGCTGGAGAAATCCAGACATCAAAATTCTGCCTGTCCTGATCAGGCCTGCAAGTTTGTCAGGATGGAACAACACAGAAAGCTTGAAAAGACAAATTGCACAAAACTAGATGTGTAATATAAGATCCAGCATTGTAATAGTTATCTGTCCTAAAGTCCAAACTCAATTGCTCTTTTATTCTGCTCAGAATCAAATATCAATCCAGTTGATCTATAACTCCCGGGTCACGATTCTTACCTTATTCAATACTGGGGCAATTTTATAATCTCATTTTTTTGTGCAACCCTTCTTCTCTTTTAAATGTTGCTGTTGTGTCTCAGGACGCACAGTGAGCTCTTCTCTGCCTCCCGAACTCCTCCTAGATCAGAGGATTACAAACTGTACTTTTGGTAAATGTAACTCCCCATTCTTCCCACTCAGAGCTGACAACAGTTTTATTTCTCCAGGGCTGCAAAGATCTCCTTGATTTCAAATCCTGGTATGACTTTTATTCCTTACACTGGACTTACAAAGCTATTTTTAACCCAAACACTCTTTATTTTGAAAAACCTTCCTTTTTACTTACTCTATTCCTTATTGATATTGGTATTATATTTTTTTCTCCTCCTCAGTAACTGCTTAGAACCTTTTAAATAGTAACTTTTGTTTACTACCTGTTTCCTGGTTTTATATCCCTCATTCTGTTTTATTGCTGCTCTCCCGTGTCCTTTTTCCCCCAGGTGACTGCCTTGAACACTGGAGCTTTATTTAGAGAACAATACAGGGGATAAAAAGGGTTAAATTTAATTATTTCCAATCTATATCATTTATAATGTTGTAAGTATTATATGTATGTATGTATATCAGAGCAAATATTCCAACTGCTTTAAAAAAAATTAAAATGTTTCTTCTGTTGATTAAGACACAGCAGCCCTCAGTGGCTTGGCAGGCACAAAATGAACACAACTTTGCCCATTTTGGGGGCAGACTGAGGCTCTTCCATCTGGGTGAAATGATGGGATACCACACATGGCTTTACAGCTGCAGGACTTGCTTTGGAGCATCCAGGGATTTGCTTCATCCTGCTGCAGCCACTTGCTTCAGTATGGGTCAGCAAATAATTCTTTAGTTTTTAATTTAATCCTTTAAAAATAGCTTACTTAATAAAGCAGCAGAGATTAAACATACTGGAAAGAGTGATTTTTATGGGAAAAATAAATGCCTCTCATATAAGTGACAAGCCAGTATGCTGCAAAAATAAATAAGACTAAAGATAAAAATACCATGGGGAAAAAAATGGATGTTTTGCCAGTGGGAAACTAGTCTCTTAAAAAGAAAAATCACTGGGAGAGGAGCTGTACATTTATCTGCTTCCTGTTGCCATCAGTGTAAGATCTGGAGAGAAGGGATGTGAGATACTGCGTGAACCCCGCTCTCGTTGGTCAGCTCTGTTTGTTAGAGGTTACTGAGTTTTATTCAATGTGTGGTGCTCACAGGGGTCTGAGGATGAGGGAGGAGATGAGAATGTTGACTCCATGTTTCAGAAGGCTTGATTTATTATTTTATGATATATATTACATTAAACTATACTAAAAGAATAGAAGAAAGGATTTCATCAGAAGGCTGGCTAAGAATAGAAAAGGAATGGAATGATAACAAAGGTTTGTGGCTCGGACAGAGAGTCCGAGCCAGCTGGGCTGTGACTGACCATTAATTAGAAACAACCCCATGAGACCAATCCCAGATGCACCTGTTGCATCCCACAGCAGCAGATAACCATTGTTTACATTTTGTTCCTGAGGCCTCCCAGCTTCTCAGGAGGAAAAAATCCTAAGGAAAGGATTTTTCATAAAATATCATGGCTACAACTCAAGGCAGATGAAATTGGATGAGTGTGTGGTCAAGACAGAGGATTAGACACACAATTTATGAGGCTTTTGGGGCAATGAGGACACTAAACCTTTTAGCACTCCAGCACTCCATTCCTGAACTCCCTTCCCTCTCCTCTCTTTTAATTTTTCTTTTTCCAGCTGCCATTCCCAGCAAAGGCTGGTGCTGTCTCTCTGGGTGGAGGGGATGGAGCAGAGCAGCAGCTGGGGCAGGGCTGCTCCAGCAGCCACATCCTGCAGGGACAGGAGCTCCACAGCTGCTAAATTGTTTTTCTCCTTCCTGCAGCACTGATAAGACCTGCCTTTATCTGAATGCTCCCCGGACCAGTTGTTTTCCCCCTCACTGTCCTCACAATACCTCTGCACAGCTCTGAAGTCAGGTACTTAAAGTCTTTGCAACTTTCTGCTGTTTAAGGCACACGAGTGGCTTTGGGGAGGCTACAAAACAAAATTAAGGGCAGAATTTAACCTTTGTTGTTTGGCTGTGTGGTTACCATGAGCTTTATGGTGCAGTGACTTTTCTATAAATCCAAGGTTTAATTATATACAAGCCACTTACTGGCCAGGTTTGCCACGTTCTGCACGGCACAGACAAACTCCTCCATCAAGCTGAAAAAATCCCCAAGCAGAACACACATATAAATAGACCTGAATGTCTATAATGCAGGCTTCATAATTTAGTTGATATTTCACTGCAAAACTTTGTGCCAGACATGAAGACATCTCCATCCATAATGATCAAGCCCCAAATAAAGGAAGATAAACTGTGTTTGACAATATTAAGCTTGCACACATCTCTCTCCTCCTTTACTCAGTTTAAAAGGGATTCTTTGCACAAGCCTTGCAATTTCTTTTTCTTGGGATGAGAGTAGAAAGCATGCAGTGAGGAAGTAATTATATGGAATAACTAGTGTGGGATTCCCACATGTAAAAGTACTCTGAAATTCAGCTCTTTATAAAATCAGAATATCAGTATTTTCTCATTCTTGTTTGGATTTTTTCCAAATACATTTCCTGTCCTTCCAATACTTCAAGCTTTATTAAAGTCACTTTTGGAAGCATTTGAATTTGAACACAAAGTCTCTTAATAATAATTATCTGATACAACACATGAATACTGAATATGAATTTGATGCTACTGGATACTTCAGTTGCCTCATTTCTTCAGGAGCCATTTAAATATGATGATTTAAATATAATTGAAATGAATTAATCAAACAGTCATGCTTAGGTAACAACATCTTCTACATAAGAAGGCAAGAAAAATCTGCTCTACAAAGATTAGAGGGCTGAGAGTTAATTGTGCTCCAGTGGCTGCTGTGCAACACAGCAATATCCAAACTCATTTTAACCCTTCTTCCTACTGGTAAAACTGTGTGGAGCAGCTCACACTCAGAAAAGGCTCTGGAAAATGAGAAATGCTACAATCCTGGTCTGATATTTCTCAAATAAAGCCATTACTGCTCACCTTTAGCAGGAGCACCGGGCAGTGCATCCCTCAGTGCAGCTGGAGCTCAGCTTGGAGGCTGCAGGGTTGGAGGGAGCTTTCTTCCCTGGGCCTTTGAAACTCTGCAAAAATGGAAGAAAAGAGCGGATTTAGGGCACCTTTCTGCTGCCAGCTGGAGGACAGGCTGGATGAGAATGTCTGCTGAGTATTTGCCATTTTCTCCTGAATATCAAGTCCCAAAAGTCCATGAGAACCTTGTGTACTCACATAAGTTTATTTCATAGACTCAAAGGATGGTTTGGCTTGGAAGGGACCTTTAAAAACCATCAAATTCCAATTTCTTTTTTTTTTTTTTATATATATTTCTCCACTTTTTGCTTGTGCTGTGAGTACATGAAAGGCCTGAAAGCTGCCTTGTTTCTGCAGGCTTTTTGACAGAGCTGTTCTCTGCAGAGCTGTTCGGAGATGGATGGGTTTGAGTAAAAGCCAAGAGGCATTTAGAAGGAAATGTCCTATGGAAAGAGACTGCCCAGGCCTGGGATAATGGAAAGAGCAATGTGGTTTTGACAACTACAAGGGAAGCAAAGGGGAGAAAAATCAAAAAGAGGTGAAGTGAGTCCTTAGGCAGCTGCTTTTTGTTGTTGTTTTCCATTTTTCCTGAAAGGCTGGGCTGGCAAACAGCAGTCAGAGGGCCTTGGTGGGCTGGAAGTTAAAAATGAGCCTCTGATTTTCACTCTGATTTTCTCTCCTTCCCTGTACACTGATTCCACCTGCTCAAAACCTGAACCAAACTTGTTTGAACCTTCAGTCAAGGCCTTTCCCTCCATGCTCTGCCAACTCCCCTGTTTCAGTGTATCTCAAAACAAATGGTACTTTGCATTAAAAGCATGTCAGTCAAAGCAAATGGCTTGCAGGATTATATTAAAGTAACTATTGACATGAAAACGAACAAAAATTAAATAATACACCATATGAAATTCAGCAGCTCTGGACCCGAACAAACCCACATCACTCAGGGCAAAACAGTTTCAAATATTTGCTAAAACAAGGTGACAAAGGCATTTAATGAAAAATTATATCTCTGTTTATCACCATTGCGTTTCTTTCTTGCAAATATTTAACCTTTGCACATTCACAGACTATTCAATCCATATTTTCTACAAGTATAGTGAAAATGAAATAACATTGAGATATATGAGTTATATAAAGCACAACCACCACTCACCAGAAAACCGTAATTCCCTACACCCATTCTAACTGCAGAATTATATATTTTTTAAAATAGTACTGATACCCATGAACTATTTCAAGACAGAAAAAATTGTATTTTACAGAAAAATAATTATTTGGGAAGAAAAGGTTTGCCTTGGTTAAGATACAGGATTTCATTCCCCTGACTGAAGTGCCCAGGTTAGAAAGCTGCTCACACACTTTATTCTTCACACACTTTACTCCTAAAAGGAGAAGCTGGGTTTCCTCTGGAGGGCCCAATGCAAAGCACCTGAGTTAAATCCTTACTCTGAACTGCCCTCTGGAGAAATCTCCCTCTCTCTTGTCATGAATTTCATTGGAGGCTTAAGAAGATTAGTTTCTGGTTTAGGCACCAAAACTCCTGGAGTTGGATGGTGCAGCTCCCTCTTTATGTACCTAAACACATTGAACCACACTTCCTTGTCACCTACAAATGTGGACTTAATGAGCTATAATGAATTAAGTATATGAATGAATTTCCAGTATTCAAATTAGATTAAGTCACTATCACTTTTCCTTTTTTTTTCCATAAAATGACAGTCCATGTTTGGATTAAAAAGAAAAGTGAAAATGGCATTTCCCATCTTTTTAAGCTGTCATCTTCCTTGCTGAAGCTGGCAGGAGTGTAGGAAGCATTTGGACTGCTGAAATCCTTGCTATTTTTCCATGTGGATTGCCAGCAGCAGTTACAGCACTCCTGACTCCATTTTACCAAACCGAGTGAACAGAATTACGGGCATTTTCCCTCCGGAAGGGATATGAAAAGGAGTGCGGGCACAAATAAAGAAACCCCAGAGGAGCACATCACCCAGCTCAGTGCCTGGGTGCCAGAGCAAACCCTGAGCTGGGTGGGTTTTGTGCAGAGCAATATCAGCAGCACACAGCTCTGCTCTCCCCACCCAGAGCCTGTGGAATTCGCTGTGTCTCAGGTGCTGTCCCTGCCTGCCTCGCCACAGTCACTGATTTGTGTCCCATCCAATTTGGCTGATGTGAGAGCAGCCCAAGCTGCTCGCCATGTGTCAGGGGCTGATAATTGCATTGATCCCTGGCCTGGGCTCTGCTCAGCACAGGGCGCTGGGCAGGGCTGCCTGCAATTGGGAAATTTGGCTCTTGGGCTGCTGTGATTCCAATCAGCCTTGGCAGGGCCATGCACAAAACAGGGAGTGCTAAATGTGCCAATAAGTGAATTAATTACTTTTCAGCTTATGTTTCCGGTGGAGATATTGATGAGTGGCCTTTGTGAGCTGAATATAGCAGCTGGTTACATCCTATTTCCTATGCAACAGGTGAATGGATTTTGATAAAAGGAAGGGGGGAAATGCTGCTCATCTGCAGACTCCTTAAAAAAAACAAGTTTGCTTTTAAAGAGCATCATAGTTACTTCTAACAATAATTTTCACTCTTCTCTTTAATGTTCTTCTCAGAAAGAACTCTGAGTGAAAAGACCTTTTCTCATCACAATGGGCATTCAGAAACAAGGTTTATAAAACAGACTAAAACACAAAGCTGCTGGAAATACAGCCAGATTTCCATCATTCTGTGGTACAAGATCATTGCTAGCTGATCCTGCATCAGAGCCCAGTTATTATTTTTTTTTAAAAATCAGTTTTTGAGATATTCTAGCTATCAACTTCCCTGGCTAATTCCCTGAAGCTCTTTATTAAAAAATCCCCAAATATCCAAACATAAAGATGTTATCAGCAGGTGATTAAGCTCTCAGTCCCTTATTTAAGGTTGCTCACGCTTAAGACCCCAAATTTGAACAGCGACAACTTTTCTCGATTCTCGTGTCTGTCCCGTTCCTTTTCTAAAATTCCTCTAAGCACAACGCCTCCAAATCTGCGGAAATCTAGGTGCAAAGTGAGAGACTCCCAGCTCCATTTTCCAGCTGTCTCTGAGCACCCCCAGCCCCAGTCAGGAATTTTGGAAAGGTGCAGATGTTCAGCACCTGCTGGGGATCTCTGCCGGGAGGATCCTGCCTGCAGCGTGCCAAGCAGCCACCAGCACTGCAGGGCTCACGAGGTGTTTCAGTCCCTCGTGCTTTAATTCCTCCAGTTTTGGACAAAACTCCGTGTTGTGCATGCTAAATATTGCAAAAATTAAATTTTAGTATCAGTCTCGCTGCTGTTTAACCAAATTTTGCGAGTTTGTTTTGTTTCGCTGAGCACAGATAGAAGGAAATTGCACCAATAGATTAACAGGGTGGTTTGGAAAGGAAAATGCCATTTAAAGTCAGTGGAAGTACATGTTTGAAAGGAAACTATCCATAATCAACTAAACTTGTGAATCAAACAAATGAGACTATTCCCAACTCACTAAGAAATGCTTTTTAAAAGAACAATGTTTGAAGATCTAATTTTTTACTGCAACAAAAAAAAACCCAAAAAAACCACATAGATTCTCTGCAGGCAAAAAAGGAAATGAAAAACCTGTCCAAAATCACTTACGGACACTTTAACTGCTTTAGTAAAGTTTTTGCTTGATACACTTATTTTATTTTTAAAGCTCAGTCAAGGTGACTGGGGGATAAAACCATTGGTTCTTATATTCTGTTACTCACTGCCGAATATTCTGTACACTATTATGTTGTCTACACTCAAATAAGTGAGATTCCAGAACTGCAAGAACATCAGAAGTATCAATTTGTTGAATTTGCCATTGGACAGGTATTTCCAACAAAAATTGCATAGATGAAAGTAATAAAAAACAAGATGCAAATACAAGATGAAAGTAATAAAAAACAGATGCAAATCCTGACTGTTGAAAAATGTGGCCATTAATTAAAAAGTTAAGAGCTGTGATCCTCTTCTTTGGAAAAAAAACAGTGGGTGTATCAGCATTGGCAGGATTCATTGGCAGGAAATTACATTTCTAAGAGGAAGAAATTAGGATAACTATAAACCCTATGGTTTGTTAATTCATCAGCACAGCAGGATTAGCTTAAATAGCAACGAGTGAACACATGTGGAATCAATGAAACTGGGTAAAGAGTTTGTGTTTGCTCACCTCCAGGTGATGTGCGGAAGTTTTCAGGTGGAGTCTGATGGAACATTTACTGCAATGAGAGGAAAAAATTCAGCTTAAAGTTCCTCCAATACACAGTCATGAATTACAAACCTTACATAATCAGTTGTGGTGATCAGATGCTTGCTTTACCCATAGATTTCAGATTATATGCGGAAATATGGACAATTCTGATGGCAAAGCACAAGATACTGATTTTTTCCCTTCTTTGGTTCACTTTTTAAGTGGTAGGCACACATGCTGCAGGATTGATTAGTGGGCTTAATTCAGTAATTAAAAAAATACACAAAGGTTGCATTGAAATTAAGGTACTTAAGATTCATCGAATTCAGCACTTTGCTCCTCTCACAAAATCATTGCTGGGCAATGAGCAAACCTCAGGAAATTATCCCCAGGCTGTGCTGGGGTGAGGTTTTCACTATTTGCCCTGCTGGGTGATTGCAGCCATGCATCCATTCCATTATTGCAGGCTCAGGATGGATGTTCGGGCTCAGGATGATGTTTGGGCTCAGGATGGATAGCTGGGCTCAGGATGATGTTTGGGCTCAGGATGGATGTTTGGGCTCAGGATGGATAGTTGGGCTCAGGATGATGTTTGGGCTCAGGATGATGTTTGGGCTGAGGATGGATGTTTGGGCTCAGGATGGATGTTTGGGCTCAGGATGGATAGTTGGGCTCAGGATGATGTTTGGGCTCAGGATGGATGTTTGGGCTGAGGATGGATGTTCGGGCTCAGGATGGATAGTTGGGCTGAGGATGGTATTTGGGCTCAGGATGGATGTTTGGGCTCAGGATGGATAGTTGGGCTCAGGATGATGTTTGGGCTCAGGATGATGTTTGGGCTGAGGATGGTATTTGGGCTCAGGATGGATAGTTGGGCTCAGGATGATGTTTGGGCTCAGGATGGATAGTTGGGCTCAGGATGATGTTTGGGCTCAGGATGATGTTTGGGCTCAGGATGGATATTTGGGCTCAGGATGGTATTTGGGCTCAGGATGGATAGTTGGGCTCAGGATGATGTTTGGGCTCAGGATGGATGTTTGGGCTCAGGATATCACCAGGAACTTCTCTCTTTATGCTGCTCTCACTGCTTTGGTGGAGTGGATGGCTGAGAACAGTGGGAATTGCTCCTCACTTCCCTGCACCATGAATAATACCAAGAAGTTGTTTTTTGTTTGTTTTTTTTTTTTTTGTTTTTTTGGCTGCATTCTTACAACTGTATTTAATTTCTGTTATTCATAATTTTTAGGTATTGAGAAAAATATGGTGTTTTTAAAAGCCTTCATTCCTAGTCAGAAACTGCTCTTATAAAAATTCAAGCTGAACTTCCACCAGCCTTTGTTCACGCTTCACTCAGAGAGTAATTTGGATTCTGAGTTACAGGGAGACAGGAATTACCCTGACCCTCTGGTTCATATTATTTTTTTGAGGATTGAGCGGTGATGAGCTGGGGAGTTTGTGCATAATTCATGAGGTCCAGATTTAATAACCATCCCCAGCCTGATGTGCCTCCTGCCCCGTCCCTGCTGCTCACTCCGGGGCTGGGGATGGACTGGGGAGCAGCAGCTTCTCCCCTCATTAAAGTCACTCAGCCAGGGCACAACTGCTCCTACAGGGAACTGGAATCATTCCCAAGTATAAAATCCTTACTGAGATTCTCTTTGGAGGTCTGGTTTTTGGGGGTTCTTTTCACCCTCTTTGATACTCTCCAAATCTTCCATCCTTCTCTGAAGGGGAGAGAATGGGGATGACCCCACACACCACATTCTGTTGTCATGAAGAGCTTCAGAGTGGAGAAGACATTGAATCCGCAATGCTTAGGTTCCCAAAGGCAGGATTTGAGAGTACAGCCTCGGCACCTCCCTGTTCTCTGCACAGAAATTCCTGCTCTGACATTGACAGAAGCTCAGCTGGGTTTGGATCCCACTCTGGAAACCAAGCAATAAAAACGAGGAGCTACAGGTCTGGCAGGACTCTTGTTGATCAATATAAGCTTGAAGGATAAAAATTTGGACATATTTCCATCCAGAGTCAAGGGATAACAAGGAATAGAGCAGAGAGCAAAGAATTATCCCAATTTTGTTTGATTGGGTCAGACCTCTTCATGTTTTATGCAATCTAAAATAGTATTTTAGTAAGTAATTATAGTATTAATATACTATTTATTATGAATATTTAGTATACTAAATAGTAACTTTATATACTTTTTTAGCCATCAGATATTGCTGAAGAAGTGAATTACAAATAAGAGAGGAAAAGGGTTAGCATTTGGATAGGCTGAAATGCTGACATTTCTCACTCAATACTGGCAGCTTCTCTTTAGAGAGGGTGGCCACTAGAACAACTATCCAAAATATGCTTAAAAATGAGAATCTGGAAAGCCACATTTACATTAAAGCACAGGCACCAAAGAAATCAGATGAAAGTCCAGTAAGGGAAACATAATCAGCAGTCTGAGAAAATAACTGAACAACAAAAAATAAATGTGGTTTTATTGTTTGAGTCTCCTTGAGCTTTCTCTCACTCATCTGAGTATTCATTGATTCTTGAATCACAATTAAGTTATAACTAAATCATATTTCTTTAAGATATTCTAAAGCTGTAGGAGCAGCTCTTCAGTTTTCGTTATATTCCATTGAATCCAGATTACTTGGGGCATCTTTTCAATGGAAAAAAACCTCAATATTTTAAACTGCTCCATTGATGATTTCACTCAGATTAGAACACAGGAAATTCTGCAATGAAAAATAGAAAGCTAATCAGAAAAAATTGTAAGAGAAGGGAAACCAGATTGTCCTTTATCTTACACCAATTTACGCTGCTGAAGTCAAAGAAATGTGAGCAGTGAAATGAAATGATGAATCAGACCCAGTGCCTTTCTCCATTGCAAATTTAATGTTACGGAAAATGATATTAAAGTATAATACCCCTACTTTAGGGCTTACCAGAAAATGACTCATGATAAACACAGAGCGTTTGCAGAAATGGCATTAAAAAATAAATTTAGCTTCTCTCTCAGGCTCATTCCATATTTCAGGGTATAATTTAAGTACACGTCCTTCATTGTGTTCAAAAATTCTTCCTTGGGAGTGGGAATTCAGAACTTTAATGGTAACTCAGACATTCATGCATAAAGTTATCAGCAAAAGTTGAACTTAAACTGAACATTTCTGAATACAGAAGTAAGGCAGCACAAGGAAAGGCATGTTTCTCTTTCCCAAATTGCCTCTGAGTAAGGCAATTTAAGTGACATGAAAGATAGTTTAGCTTTTAAAGACTGCATTTAAGTGCCCATTCACCTTGATATCGAAAGCATTTTTATTGACTTGAACCTGTGCGGGTTCTTTCAGATAAATTACCAAATAAAATAAATAAATAAACATTAGACTTGCAAAGAGTGGAACAGGGAGAACTGACCATCAGACAGAAGCTTGCCTTGAACAAACCAAGTGGCAATGAGGAGAAACTCATTTTTCTCAAGAAATTACCTAAACTTTCCCCAAAACAAGACAAAATAAAACCCCAAGCCCTTTTTGGCTGAAGGCTGCAAGGTTAAATTGGTCTTCCTGAGAGTTTGAGGATGACAAGTCCTGTTTTATTGCAAGATATACTCTTTTATGGACCTCAGCTAAATGAAGTAATAAAAATTTCTGCTTTCCCAAACTATCATATCAAGGATATTACTCTGTGCTTGCAGCCCTAAGAATATGTATGGCCAAGATTTAGGGTGTTCAGTGCTTTTGCTAAGCCTCTGTCGTGATCTCAAAGGAAAAGACTGAGGTAAAACTACCTGGGATGCCTCAACCGAAAAAAAAAAATACACTGAAATCAATACACATTAAATTAATGTCAGCCAAAGAGTAGGAACTATTTTCTTTCTACCGTCACTAAGGTCTGCTCCAGAAATATTTTAAGCCTTTTTTCCCCTTTTTTTTTTGAAGACCAAGTTTATTAATTTGGAGAACAAAATGCTCTTCAGCACTGCACAGTCACAGATCAGCTGTACATTCAGGTAAAGTGCTGGAAAGAGGGAATGAAAATCAATCTGTGCAAAAAGCTGCAGAGGTCACTCCATCACTCCAATCTCCACAGCCACTGTCCCGTGCTCGGGGCTGAAGAAGCACCTTCAGCTGAAGAGGATTTCTCTGGGGGTCACACCCCATCCCTGAGCAGATTTTGGGCATCTCCCCACTGACAGCACAGGCCACCAGAGCAGAAGAGCCACTGCAGGTTCTGTCACAGACATCTTTTATGGAAATCCTTTCCTTGGGATTTTTCCTCCTGAGAAGCTGGGAGGCCTCAGGAACAAAATGCAAACAATGGTTATCTGCTGCTGTGGGATGCAACAGGTGCATCTGGATTGGTCTCATGTGCTTGTTTCTAATTCATGGCCAATCACAGCCAGCTGGCTCAGACTCTCTGTCCAAGCCACAAGCCTTTGTTGTCATTCCTTATTTTTCTATTCTTAGCCAGCCTTCTGATGAGAACCTTTGCTTCTATTCTTTTAGTACAGTTTTAATGTAATATATATCATAAAACAATAAATCAGCCTTCTGAAACATGGAGTCAGATCCCCATCTCTTCCCTCATCCTCAGACCCCTGTGAACACGGTCACAGGTCTCCTCTTGTGTTTGTCCTTGTGTTTGACCACATCCCCAGCAGCAGGCTCTGATGCTGCTCTGCTTCCAGCCTTGCTCCTGGAACTGTTTCCCCACATCAGCTGCACACATTTTATAAAACAAGCCCCCAGCAAGGCATTTCCATGACAACACGCTGCAGAAACTAAACTCAGGCTTGGAACCAGTTCTTGTTTTAGTTCTTAAATCTAAAAGTGTCTCTAGACCGTGGTGGTCTGACGACAGCCATCAGTGGTCCAAGGTGCAGGGTCAGAAATGAGAGAATTGAGCACAGGGAGAGCAGCAGCTCCAGCACTTTGCAGCTATTCCTAACTTTGATGTGAATTTTGATCTCTTTTTCTGGAGACCCAGCGCTGACTGATCCAGCAAGCAGCAGCACCTGCAGCTGAGCTCTGCTCTGCAGCCCTGGCAGGGATCTGCACCAGCAGAGCTCTCATTGCTGCTCTCCCTCAATCTGTACACAATTCTTCTTGTTCCTGCAATTCCACGTGCCCTCTGCAGGGAGAGAACACATGGCTCCCGGAGCCAGGAGCGAGGTAATAGAGCATCACTCACCCCTCTGCAGCTTTACACGGATTCCTTTTGTGTTTCTGTCTCTTGCCAATATTGAGCTGGCTCAATGCCACACAGAGCAAGGCACGAGGAGCTCGTGCTGTCACAGAGCCCAGAGCACGAGCTGGGTGGTTGCAGGTGTCCCATTCTGCAGGACGAGAATGTAAAAAACCACATTTCCACCTCACGCTCAGAGAAAGCCTGTTTGGCTGTGTTAAACTGCTTCCAAATTAGAAAAAGTGCTGAAATTGCATTTTTTTAATGTTCAAAACTGCATTTTAGATTTTATAGAAAACCCGAGGTGCTGCTTTGTGCAAACTCACCCTTCTCTGGGGTGAAACCTTTCCTTACTCAAATCCTGCCCCAGACACCCCAAAGAATTTGTAGTTTGGCTTTTTTATAAGACTTTGTTTAGCTGGGCAAAACTTTCCTAAGTGGTAAAAACACCCCAAACAATGGAAGATGTTCCACAGCACCCAAATACTGAATATACTGACTAACAGGGTTAATAGGTCATTAGTTATTAATTATTAGTTATTAACATGGTTAATAGATTGATTTATTTGATTGCAGACACCAATCAGGACACACAAAGCTTTGAATTTTGGCAAAATTGTTGGATTGCTATACAAAAAGTAGACTGAGAGTTTAAGTGCTTTGTACATTTCTTACAAGAAATATTCCTTTTTGGTTAATTCATACACTGATCAAACAATTATTTTGTTTCAGTATAAAAATCACAGAAGTATTAATCAAAAGTATTTAGTTAATAATAAAAGAAAAGACAAAAGCCACTGGAACGATAACTTGAAGAGTTTTTTGCAAATTCTAACATGATTTTCAAGGAAGTCAAATGTTTGATGTATTTTTTAAAAAATACTTTTCTTGATTTGAGTCAATATTAATCTCTAATTGATGAAATAAATGCCACTGCTCCTTCTCTTTGAAATGAATGGACACAAAAATGTTCAAAAGGAATCCTTTATAGACATCACATGTGGCCACATCAGAAACCTTAGGAAGTTAAACTACATCAGAGTAAGAGCATTAATAGTGGCCTGAAATAGAGGCATTGATCTGCTGAAACTGAATGTAGACCAAGCATCAAAAGAAAATCATACCAACATTATTTCCTTTTTGAAAAGTACAACCAATTAATAAAATGAGAATATTTAATATTAAAAATGGAAATCCTTTTTAGTTATAGTTCTTTAATTTTTCAATTCTCTAAATGCTAAATTTTAGCTGTTAGAATATCCTGAGTACTGTTAGAAAATGTCAAATAAGTCCTTATTCTAGATGGCAGCAAAAACTTAGAAACTGAGATATAGTCAATATTTCTGGTTTTAAAGTGACTTTTTTTTGCAAGATGCTCAGTATGAGATGAGCTGTATAACCTCACTTGGTCAAAGTTCTGGAACTACAAGATTTCTCTGGTCAGGCATATTCCCTATTCAGCCTCTGAAAATGCATCCAAAGGGTTTTGCTCACATTCACTTACAGACTGGGTCAGGGAGTGGTGAAATCCCATTTCAGCCCAGTCAGGTCCTGCTGAGCTCAGAGGAGCCACCCCTGGAATGTTCTGGGCTCCTGAAGCTGCCCCCAGAGCACTGCAGGGCTTGGGAGGCTCCATCCCAGGGGCATTCCGAGCACTGAAATCACAGAAATTCCCTGTGCTGCTGTAACTGTGCACAAATGAGGTGTTAAGTTGACAGCAGAAAATATTTTGGAGGTATGAAACAGCACAGGATTGAATTCCATCCATTTTTACTCACCATTAATCTGAATCAGGTCGTACAAATCAGGGGGTGCTTCAGCAGCGGGAATGATGCTGGATTATTTGTCCTGTTACTTAGAAAACAAGCACCCAAAACTTAATCTTGATCTCTCAGCTCCTCAGTTTTGATTTTACTTCGTCCCACACAAAACCCTGAAACCCACTTGCCATTTATGCCAGAACCTCCCTCTGATTCCAGAAGGGGATGGGGCTCCTGACAGAGTACCAGTACCCAGAATAATATTTCTGTTGGTGGCCTCCTACTTGTTCTGTGCTGGCATTTTTATAATATTACAAACTATCCAGTATTTTAAATGTTTTCCTTCAATGCTACCTCTTTCACAAAGACATAAAGAGAAACCATTAAATAAAACCATCCCAGTTGCATGCATGCTTTCTTCTTGCTTTACTTTCACAAAGACGTCAGGAAGAGTGAGGCGAAGCTGGAGAATTCCAAAAATTCTGAAGGAATTTGGCAGTGAATTTTTTCTGTGCCTATTCTGAGGTTGCCAGTTCTATCTGTGCAATTGTTTGCAGCCCCTGCAGCAGCTCAGGCACCTCTCTCACCCTGCTGGGGCACAGGCTGTTCTCCTCTCCAGCAGGCAAATCCTGCTGGAGCTCTCAGGATCCTCACACACAGCTCCTTCCCCAATCTCTTGACACCAACACATTTCACACTTTTAGAAAGTCTTCATTATAGTCTGCAAGTCCTTCCTCACACAGACAGCAAAAGGAGGACAATGATACCAGTTTTGGAAAAGCCATTTCAGTGTTTCAGAGTGGGAAGCAATTTGTGGAAAACAGTTTTCCCTTCCTTTGCTGCCCCACGTACAGAAGAGGAATAAACACTGAGGCTCTGCAGAAATGTGAATTCTTTGGGAGAATCAGACCCTTGAACACCCACCCATAAAACAACAGCAAAGTGAGTTACCTGGGATTGAAGCTGGTTTGGACCCAGAGTCAAAATGTGCAGCCTAGATGGGCCAGAGGACCCTGATTAGAAACCCAGAGTAAACACAGGGGACCATTATGCTGAACAGTTTTTAATGGCAAACACCTTTATAATAACCTTAGACTTTCTGCTTTCCTGAGGATAATGAGTCAGTCCAAACCAGTTTTTCTTTCCTGGTGCACAAATCCATTGAGTGGAATACAGAATATTCTCCAGTGAAGCCACTGGTTTCCGTGGATACTGCTAAGATTACACTTCAGCATATTTTCTCTTTCAATTCAAAGTCTAGAGGAGCTCAATTTGCCTTATTAAGGAAAAAAATGTCTTTAGTAGTCTGTCTAGAATGCAGACAAAGGAAAGCAAATGTAGCATTCTAAAGCAAGAATTCTTACAAGAACTGCTGCCCTTTTGGTCAGAGATCATTAAAAATGTTATATACTTACAGCAACAGCTGTAAAAGAAACATATAATTTAAACATTGGGAGGATGTCTGCCATTCTAATAATTATTTTGAAAGCATAATATGCATCTAAATGTTTTCCCTCAAGCATTTAAAATATTTTTATGGATATTTTGCCAAAATCCAGAATAATATGCTAGGTGGTAGATCTACTTTTCTGTAACAAACAGACTGTAACACACCAGAGTAAAAAATCTGTACTTGTGAGATTTTTATGTAATGCAGGATCCAAAAAAAAATAGCTGGAGAGTAATGTTTTTTGGTTAATATTCTGAACACAAGAAACCATCTATTTTTCCATTTGGTGACCCAGACAAATTTTTGTCCTTACTGTTGGGTTCAGAGATTCCCACGTGTTTCTATGTCTCAATATTACTCTGGAATAGAAATTTTTCCTCAGCTACAAATAAAACTGATGTTAATTGACTCAGTTTCTACAGCCTCAATTACTGAATTGCCTTTCAGCCATCTGTTTTTACAGAAATGGTTAAACTGCAGGTCCTGGCCCACCACATGCATTCTAGTGAGATCTTAAGGCAATTTCCTATAGATTCTTGAATCCAAACTCCATGCTCTAGAATTTTACATGGGTCCCCAAAATCCATCATTTTTAGCTGCCAGGGATCCAGTGGCAGACAGAGTTCCCCACAATGTGAAGGAATTCTTATTCCAAAGAGACAATGCAGGTGTTGAAGACAAAAACTCATGGCCTCTCATAAGTTTACATGCTCCTAACATGGCTTTTATCGGGATCAATGATATTGATTTACATCAAACAACCAAACAATATTGCAATCAATACTGATATTGCAATCAAACAATCACTGCCTTGCTGCTGCCTCCCTTGCCTGGTTAAGGAACACACCTTGTATTTCTGCTCAACAAGCCTGCAGTGTCGAATATTTTTATGTTTTTATGCACTGGAGGATATTTCCTGACTTGCCCTGCTTTTCCCAAGCTGCATCCCTACAAAGATGCCCCCAAACTTCCATCCAGCCTGCCAGATGTGGCCCAGCTGCTGTGCCACTGCTCCTTTTGCCTCCTTGCAGGGCACTGTTTGCTGATTAACACAGGAGACAGCTCTGGGGCTCCCCAGCTTCTGAGGGGCTGTCAGGGCTTTTGATCCACATTTCTTATTCCAGACAATGTCATGATAAAATTCACTAGTGCTCAAATTTCTGTTCTTTCATTAGGGCTCCCTTATCTGTATAAACATTTCATGTTCTTTCTTTCACAATGCCTAGAGGTTTCCAATAGTTTTATACATTTTTTGCCACTTCTATCTTTAATCTTGATCCCAGTTAGTTCTTTATAGTTGCCAGAGGCTTGCTTCTTTTTTTTTTTTTTTGGTTTTGTTTTTCTTTGCTTTTAACTTCAAACACAACTTTCTGCTGTACTTCCCGCACTGAATACTGACAAGTTGAAAGGAAGGAATACAGGAAACACAAGGCAAGACTGCATTAATCTGCAAAACCTATTGCAGATAAGTGAGCTGCTGCTTAATTCATATTCTGCCAGGGTGAGGCCAAACTATGAATTCTAATAAATATCTAAAATACCAAAAAAAGGGACAAAAAAAATAGAGAAGAACTGCTGGTAGGGCTTCTTAGATATTTTGTTCATATGCCTTCAAAATACATTTTTAAAAAAAATTATCTTCCATGAACACATTTTGGTGAATACTTTGCAGTAGGTATTTATATTTTAAGAAAAGTTTTGCTTGTTTCAATGGACTCTGTAACTTTGTGCATTTTTACGTGCCTACCTCATGAATATATATGAATATATATGAATATATATCACTACCATACTTCTCTTTCTGGGAGAAAAAACAGTCAAGAAACATATGGTGTCTATAACTGAATGCCAAAGGAGCCATGTAAAAGACCAAAATTATAACATTCTATAATACCTTAGACTTTTTTTTTTTTTTTTTACCTGAGAGGAATTTTAAAAATCCATTGCTTTTAAATTAGACTTTCTAGAATTAAAATAATTCCTCACTTACCATTCCCTTACTTGTAATCACCCATTCCATACTCACAGATCTGAGAAACATTTATTCCACTGCTTCTGGTAAAAGTGAAATACATACCTGGATTATTAACTTATTCATTTTGATACAAGTAATTTAAATTTCCATATTCGTAACTTATTAATCATATTGCAAGTTAATTTTGTTACAATTAGTGCTCCCATTAAAATGTTGAGGTTTCTTCCAGCTATAAAGATATTGGTGAAATTGTTGACAATTCATACAGGGAAGGGGTTTCTGCTTTAATGTAATATTTAGTTTATAGAATGTTAAAGAAAGATGATCTTTCTTAAGTGAAAATAGTAAGGACACAAATTGATGAAATATCCTGTTAAATTCAAACAAATATTTGAAGACATTTTGCCTCCTGGTATTTTTCATCTCAGATATGAAGTTTTATCATCATCACTGTGAAATTACATCCAATCTGCCACTAAGTCCTTCCTTCTGAAAATAGCAAGTTTTTTTTTTACACCCACCAACTCCAATTTTCTGCCAATTGTTAACAAATCTCAAGTCCCTGGTAGAACTAAGGTAGCTCATTTTACAGATTCTATTTTCCCCCTGACCTCACACAACTGAAATAACTCTCCATGCCCACGGCAAACCAAAAAAAAAAAAAAAATTAAATATTGCCCATATTTAATTATTCAAATTTTCTATGACCCTTCTGCTTGTGTCTCCACCCCAGGGACCCTGGTTTTATTTACAGCAGTGGTTGTGCACCAGATTTTCTGCAAGGGGCAGAGGGGATAAAGCAGAAGCTGCCAGGTGGGTTCCTCAGCAGAGCATTAATCTGAGCTCTTCCCCATCCCCTGGACAGCACTTGTCATGACACTCCTAGGAACTTAATTATCTCTGACACTCCTGTGCCTTTGTCAGAGGGGGCTGGAATTGGCCACGAAATTCAACATTTACCACAGGGAGCAAGGGAGAGCAGGCGGAGACGCCTTCACACCCACCCACAGCCTTTCCTCAGGACACAGGGCTGGAATAACTGTGCGACAGTTGCAGTTAATAATAAATAATAAATGGCTAGCAGCAAACTGGCTCACGAATGTACCAGTTAAATCACAGAGAAGCGATTTCCTTTTTGCATTTGTTATCATAAGTACTCCGCTTTACCCTTTGCAGAATCTCATTTAACCGCGTTCATTTTAAAAGAACAATTTAAATCCGAGTTTTGTTTTTGTGGAGCACTGAGGGGAAAATGTTCTCTTATCTTCAGATGTTATTAACTGGAAATAAGTGTAACCTACCCTTTGAGGTCCTTATTGCAATTTAGATAGACAATTAGATATCCGACGCCAAAAAGAAAGGGAAAACTTTGTAGCAGAGATTTTTTCTCGTGGTGCCCCAGGTGACTACAGCAGACTTCCTTCTGTGTTCAAATGATTAAAAAACTACAATTTCCTTCAAGCCATTTTTAGAAAGCTATTTGTAATTGCACTATCAAGTAATATAACTTTTTCAAAATTAGCTTATGAGATTTACATAGGATTGAGCTTTTAACAGGAAGGTGACTTGGAGCCTCATTTGCAATAGCTCTGCTCTTTCTTCAAGGCTGGAAACTTGCAATAGAGGAAACCAAATCCTTCCTTCACTTAACTGGATACACAAAGAAAAATTTGAACCTTGGAGACTTTCAGAAGCTTCCACAACAAATACACATCACTTTAACTAATAAAAGTACATGTGTCTGCTCTGTGACAAATCTATCCTTCAGGACAGTGCTGAAAATGAATTGCTTTATGCTGTAAATTTAATTTTTTGTTTCAAGCAAGGCTTTCTGGTTAGATCTTTGAAGGTGGCAGAAGAATAGTATCTTTGTACTTGCATCCAGATATTGTCAGCATAAAGACTTTACAGATGGAAGGAGTTTTAATGATTTAATCACAGAGGACCCATGAGAAAACTTGTGTTTAGCCATTGATGTTTTCGTGGCAGTTTGCATGTTGTAAATGGGAAACAGCACATAGCTTGAACAAACACTTATTTACAGGAGAAATGATCTCCAAAATTAGAGGCATAAAGCTATATGGAGCTGAGTTCAAAGGAATCTGCAGAGCCATCACTTAGGAAGCTTGATTTAAATGTTGTTTTGTCTTACACTTAGGAAACTTTGCTGAGAAGAAGCCAGAGTGGAGCAAAGAACAGAATAAAGAACATTGGTAATCACTTGGCAAAAAAATAGACAAGAAAAGGAAAAAACAAAATTAAAATTGTTTAGCTTTCCCCTAATTTGTAACTGCACTGTTGAATCATGCATTTTATTAACCGAAATGTATATCCTATGAGCTTTATAGGAACACTCAGAAAATGTCTTCATTTCTCTTCACATATTTGCAACAGCCCCAGATCTTGGGGATCTGAGAGCATATAACGTTGGTAAAATCGTATTTTCATAAGCACTGGAAATCTGCATAATTTCCTTTTGTTAAATGAGTGCTCCAGCACGCAGTGTGCTGTAGGCAACTCATTGCTCACAATTGATAATTAGCTTTTGTTGAACAGCGCTGATGGGTGATTTTGCAGGAGCTGTTTTTGGGCAGAAGACCCTGGGATGTGTGGGATGACCCTGGAGAATGTCCTTGCTTCACTGCAGCCCCAGAGCCCGGGTGTTAATTGGCCACAGAGAGTCACAGGAATAGATAAATGGGAGCAGTTTCCCCAGTGAACTGAGAAATTTATGTGGCAATTAAACTCAATTAAAAAGAATAAACATCAAGGGTTTTACTAAAATAGCATTGCAAAAATCTAAGCACACTAAGAAATACCTAAAGGTCAGCTTAAACAAGAATAAGGTGTTATCTTCACCAGGTCAACTCTGAATACCTTTTCTTCTTTTTTCTTTTTGTGAAACAATACTTCTGGGATATTAAAAATCACCTCTTGGAAGGTGAAGACAAAAAACCACTAGACTAATCGAACAGAAGAAAATGTGCTCTTTTCAGAAATCCAAGATTTCTGGAAACTGAGAGAGGATGTGAGATTTTAAAATAAGAAAATGAAAGGCGATCAGGAAAACAGGCTGTCTTGGAGTACACACTTTAGTCCAGTGTTTTGTGCTTGAGAGCTCTGACTTCCTTTTTGTCTCCTTAACAAGGATTTATCCATCATCTAAATTCAAAGCTTTCCTAGTAGGTTCCAGATTCAAACCTAAAGAACTCATTAAAACACAGGAAATGCTGCCCTCGCCTCATGGATCTCAGTCATTCAGTGGCACCATTTTGCCACACTGCATCTCAGTTTTTCCATGCTGTAACATTATTTTCAAACTGAAGGGAGTAAAAGGCAAATGTTTTTAAATTAAAATTTACTTTGTAACTTATGCGATTAATTTACTTTGTAACTTATGTGATTGCTCGTTAGAAATCTGAACTCCAGGTATGGATAAACATTACTGCCTTCCCAAAGATTTTTAAGCTATCTAAAAATAGTTTAGATAGCTAAGCTATCCAATATAGATATCTATATTAGATATCTATAATACAGGTATCTAATATCTATATATCTAATAATATCTAATATCTAATAAGCTAATATCTAATATCTATTCGATATCTAGAGATGCTGCATTTAAGCATGTGAAAAGTCACTTTTTAACTCTTTTTTTAAAAAAACCCCCATGATTTGACTGACTGCTGAAAGACAAAGACAGTCATTAATGACACTTGAAAATGTGTTAAGAACACAAACATATGGAGAGCTATAAACAAACCAGAGTTTACCCACTTGACAAAGCCAAAGGCCCATTTAAACGTCAGTGGAGCTGCTGCCAGGTATCAAACCAACCCCTGATCCACTCCAAACAGCTGCACAGGAGGGTCCCTGACATTCTCCTCTCGTTTGACCTTTGGAATCATTTGGCCTCCCTGTTTTCCTGGTTCCTCACTTCATCTTCCTTTTCTGGTGGAGGCAGCGGGATGGAAATGCCATCCCTGTGGGCTTGGAGCTCCCTGGGTTTCTCTGGAGCCAGCCCGGGGAGGGATTGGAAGCGGCCAAGAGGGAAATGTTCTGGAGCACATTGAAGGGCTGCTCCTCTCCTCGTGGCCCTGCCAATCCTCCCAGCCATCGCTGGGCTGGGCACAACTCCCTCGCCGTGACAGACCCTAAATTGCAACCTTGATGTGAGTCTGAGGAATCAACACAACTTTTAATGGCAAAACAGTTTCCTATGAAACATCAAAGAGTTTTTGGCTGATATTGCGGCTGCTGCCATTTTCCTACCGGATCGCAAGCAAATGTGACTGGCAGTACTTTGATTTTAAATTGCACCATCCTGTCCTTTAGAAAATTATTTTCTCACCTAACAGCAGTGCACCAGTATCTGAAACAATCTGAATTTGATTATACAGTTTAATTCTTTATTTGTCCCTATACTTTACCACAGGGACAGGAAAACTATATGTTGTAGGAAAAGAAGAAAAAAATTAAAAGAAGAAAAAACTTTACTATAGTTTTCAGGAAAAGAAGAAAAAAATCACAATGAAACCTGCATTTTTTCATTCATTTACTCCAATATTCTTACAGCACAATAAATATAAATTGCATTTTTTTTTTCCCTACTTAAAACTAATAATAAACTCAAAGGGTAAATGGTTGATGACGGCACATTTCATCTATTTCAAAAGGAAAAAAAAAAAAACCAAAACCCCAAACCTCAGAACACTGATAAGCTGATAAAATAGTGACCAACTTCTATTTATTAGTAATAAATATTCAAAAAGAAAAACATGAATTTTCAAAATGGATGCACATACCTGTGAATAAGGACAATTTTTATCATGGCCCTTTCTAACTGCAATCCTCCTCAGAAATCAGAAAACATGATGTTCCATAATCCTGACACATTAACTTGTGTTTCTAGTTTACTGATAGAATTCCTTTTATTTCCAACTAAAGTAATGCTGGCAAAATTAGATGTCTCAGAGGAAGACACAGACTATTTGAAACATCTATCCTCAGTTTAATGGAGTTGTAAATGCTTTCATGCTACATAGTGGAAGGTCAAGTTCTTTAACATTTCCCTCCACACATAATAGAAATAAATTGCATTCTAGTTAAATCTAGCTAGTGTGAGTTCCTAGAAACTCTTGTATCTAATTTTAGGGTCTTTTATTGTGTAATAGTGAAATTTTATGAACTACAAAAGCATTACCTTTAATCATTGTGCCAGATACACTTTAGGGGAGTTCCTTGTGAGATTATAAATCTGTACATTTTTGTTCTTACCTAAGATTTTTTCCTGATGTGACTTCTTACAGCTAAGAACATGTAATTTAACTGAACAAAGTTACCAGTGAATACAGAACCATAAAACTGTATACATAATTATATTAGAAAGCAACCTTTGATGGAATTTATTATGAAGGTATTTAAAAATCTTATCTTCCTAACACAATTACTGGTGGTTTTGGGATGATAGTTTAAACTATCTAAAAAATCTCTCAACAAACTAAACATACAAAGATAAATCTGGTAAATATTCAACAGTATAACTTCACTTTGGTTTGCACTAATTGACAATCATAATATATTTAAATTAGAATATTTTAGATTCCTTTTCTGCTGTTATTACTGGCTTCAGTTCTGCAGTAATTCTGAGCAGTGCCACAAAACTTCTTCCTACAACCAAAACAATTCCCATTCCACATGAGCAGATATTTCCAGAAGTGCAGAAATTGATGAATTCTTTCAACTACTTTCAACTTTTAAGGTATCCCATTAATTACTTGGCAAATTATTACAGTGTTATCATAATTATTGACCAATTATGGCGGGTACATAGCTACTATCCCTTAAACTGGGTAGATTTTAAAACCAAAAACAAGAGAAAAGGTGAAAATTGTGATGAAGGAGTACACAGTGCTTCACTTAGCAGAAAATCTGCATTTTTTGTTTCATTAAAAGGATCGTTTAAATGAAAAACAAGGCTGATGCTGTCAGAAAGCCTTACCCAGGCTCCAGGTATTGTTCTAGGTGTGCCTATGACTTGGGGCCAAGCAGATCCAAAGGAAAACAAGCTGCTGCTATCGCAGGCATAAAAAATTGCTTTTTCTCAAGGAAATTTAACAGAGGGCAGCATTTCAGGGAGATGAATTTGGGACTCCTGTCGGCAGCTGATTCAGAGCTTTGTGCCTGTGGAGCAGTCAGCAAGTTTTCCATAATAGGGTTCAACACCTCCTCCTATTACAGGCAAAGTCAGTCGTCCATAAATGCATTCAAATTGCTGAGTTATCCACACGTTCTCCTGAGCTATTTAATATGTGCATTTCAGAGGCCAAAAAAGCTCAGCTCAAAAGGGGAAGTTTGAGACTTACCAGCCTTGGATGAACAAGGAGTGAGCAATTCAAACCCATGGAAATCTCTTGTCTTAGAGGACATAAAAAAGCTTCCAGACATTTGAGGGCTTAGTCTGTGCTTCTTTTCTCTGTAATTAAAATATAATCACAAACACAGTTCACCATGTAAACAACTTATAAAAAGGTTTTATCATATTTATAGAAGATAAAAGCTATAAACACTCAGCAACCACTGCAAAGAGAATTTCTGTACTTTGGTCCAGCGTTACTAATAAATGGCTTAGCCTTATTTAGAAGTTAGCTTTAAGGAAAGGCCTTATTCTTAAAGACATTTAAAATGTTTAGGGACAAGGAGTAACAGTCAGATAAAACATTCCACATGCAGTAAATAGAGCCTTCTGTCTGTTGATTAAGGAACAATCAATACTTGTAAATATGGTGGTGATCTTCACAGGAAAAACTTAATCAGGAATGGGGAGTTCAGCTTTTAAATGGAATGCCAAAAATAACACAAGTGGTCAGCTGCTTCAAATATATAAACATCAAATATTCTAGTTTATTTCTTAAAGAAGTGTTAAGGACATGATGTGATTAAAACCTAGCAGAACTGAGCTCATGGGAAAGGTGGAAATTATAACCACATTGCAGTTTAGCTGTTCGTGCGATTAATTTGGGTAAATATAAATATTAATTTATAAATATTATATGGAGCAGAGTGCTCATAAAAAACTTCTGCTCCTGTGATATTGAGCCAAATGACTTTTAACACGTGAACTTCTGAAAACCATGCCTTCTTAAATTGTGAGTAAAATCCAAAGAGACAAAACACTGCTGAGAGATCAGGGGATGGCACTCAGCCTTACCATGGAGGACATCAGGACTGCACTAAAGAGAAAGAAAGAAGAAAAGACAGAATTTCCCTTAGAAGACTTACAGCACTTTATTAAAGCAAGTGGAAATGATCACTGTGCATAGCATTAAGAGGTCCATCTGGGAAAAGCAATCCCATTTAGCAAAAGCAGAGAGGCTGCAGAAAAAAGGAAGAGGAGATTGGGTGTGAAATCCAAGCCCCTTTGAAGTCAACGGGAATTCTGCCATTGGTCTCACCGGGTCAGGGTTCCACTCCAGGCGGATGCAGACTGTGCTCTGTGAGTCACCCCCATGTAAAACTAATAAAGCAGAGCACAGAATCAACTTCATTATTTTTTAATGGTGGAAAATGAAAAGATTGCTGCCAAAACCTTGCTGTTAATACAATTAAAGGTAGACAGAAAGGAAGAATAGATATTTTAACTTTTGCCTCCTGTGTCTATTTTGGTTTTTTCCATTCTAGTTTTCCTCACTGAACACTTTTATGCCTCTCTGCTTCACTCTTTATGCTCTCTTCAATGCTTAATTCAACTGCAAATTCCAGTGGCAAAACTGACAAAAACCTATTTTATATTTATATTTCCATGAAATATATATTTATATAAAAATATATTTATTTATATTTAAATTATATATATATATATATATATAGGGAGAGAGAGAGAAAGAGAGAGAGAGAGAGAGAGAGAAAGAGAATATTTATACTCCCATTTTTATATAATCCAGTCACTTAAACTGCACTGTCCAAGTTCTGGGAAAAGTTTGTTGCACACATTTTAAAATATATTTTATATACACTTTTCAGGAAGGAAAAAAACCATTCTCAGATGCTTCTTTTGATATTATAAAGCAAATTCAGATTTACGAGGAGCATATGAAAATGTCAGCTTTGAGTGATGTGACATTTGATGTAAATAAGTAATATTACAGTGCTATTTTTACTATTGTGGAAAAGCAATAATAAGTATAATTTATCAATAATATAATAAATAATACTTTATTTATAAAGTATTATAAAGGGGTTCTTTCACATGAGAAGCATTCAAAAGTTACAATGAGCCTTGTGCTTTTAGATAGGCTATCTTTACTCATGGGAAGATGCATTTTCCTTTGCCAAAACTGCACCCATCATAACAGCTAATAACTTTCATGGAAACCATGTCCAATTAAAAGTGAGAACAAAAGAAAGAAAAATAAAGTTTTCTGTGCTATACAAAAATGAGCCTTCTTTCTAATTAAAATTACTCCTTGAACCTAATGTTAAAAATGTGTGTTCATTCCACACACGTATTGAATGGAATCAGCGGCGCTGTTTAATCAGATGCTGGAGATTTCAGTCAGAAATATGAATATCAGGCTGGGAAAGCACTCAGATATTCTTTACCTGCTCCTTTCCCATGGTTTGGTAAATGTATTTTTAATGGAAATACCTCAGTGTGCTTTCATCTCTCTGCTGCCCTTCCTGAAGGGAATCCCACAAAGGGGCAGCCCCCATCTCCCTGCTCCTCCCGGCTGTGCCAAAAGAACAATAAAGAACAATTAATTGTCACCATCATCATTTCAATGATCCCCACCTAAAGCTGGCAGATCTGTGTATCACATACCTGAGCTTAATTTAAAAATATGTTTGTTTAAAGAATGCAACAGTTCAGAAAACTGCTGTGCATATAGCTGAAAAATTCAGAATTTAATGTTTTTAAGGCTCTAGAAAAATACTCCTAAACTTTTCCTTATTTGCATTATCCAGATATCCAGAGGAACACTGGATTTCTGAACTTAAAAAAAAAATATTTTTAATGTTAATAGTGCCAACCATCTACTAAATTTCATTGAAAATAAAGGGAAATCTGGCTAGTTTTGAATTTAAGGGATTCAAAAACTTGAGTTTTTGTTTTAGATGAATCTATAAGAACTTGCCTTGCTGCTAAAGAAATATATCTCTTTGAACACTTGATCCTTTTACTAAATGAGAATATTTCTGTGGAAAACATACTCCATTTTCTTTCAATAAAATGAGAATGTTCTAAAGTTTATATTTTTTTCTTTTCAAAGCTGTTTTCTTTCAAAGCTGTTTTCTTTCAAGTACCCTTGTGAAATGGATGTCTCTCTCTAAACATTTCCAGAGGCATTTGTCACTCACTCAGCCTTTAGCCATGTTTAGCTTCATGCTGCACATCAGAATATTCCAATCCTCTACCCAAATTCCAAAAACACTGCATGCAATGGCAGCTGAGGCAAGGCTCTTTCTACTAAAGGTTGCACTGAAATTTAGGGTCTAAAATACTTTTTCAGAGAGTCTTTTAAGACTTGAATCATGTATAATTGTCATTGTCTTCAAGATGCTGAAGACATTTACAAACTAAAATGTGTTTTTCTTAGATCTATGAATTTTAGGGTTTAGCATGCTATTAAGAATCAAATAATAAAACTTTTTTTCACCAATTCAAGAGTAAAAGAGTAAGTTTTGTTTGAGTTTTCTCTCAAATCAGGTTCTCAACTCTTTTTCAGTGAGAGAGCTTATTTTTGAAGAATAATTAAATTAATAAATGCTGCTAATAAATGCTGCTAATAAGAAAATGTAATTACGTACCAATACTGAGAACCCTGATGGTCACATTTACTGTGTCTAACCACAGGAGTCACAGTTTTCCAGAGCAGCTTCTTGAGGTTTTTCTCAGATGCTTTAGTCCTCTGCCTTGACTCTGTTTGGAGTCCTGGATTTTTTGGAGCAGGAGGGCTGGGAAGAATGGTGGTGCTTTATTCAGGATCTCTAATGAGCAGTTTATCTCTCCTGTCTCAGGGGAATGTGCCTAAACACGAGGCTCCAAACACACTCTTGTTTCACCAGAGCTCCAGGACTCAACCTCATTTTTTTTGCTGAGAAATCAAGGCAAAATTTGTTGGCATTCTGGGTTCTAGAATTACTTTAAGCATAAGCTTAAATACACAATAAAGTTAATTTATTGACTGAACAACTGTAATTTACAAATGCTTTAGTGATAGCAACCACTGGGGAGAGGGAAAAAATCCAACTGTTAAAGCTTCTGAGAGTGTCGTCACATCAGCATTAAAGCAAAGAAGAAATTCAGGCTGCAAACAAGAAACTGGTTTATAGCTCCCAAAGCGGGGAGATGCTGAAGCAGCCTTCTGGTGGGAGAGGGAGGGGAGGAGCAGAGAAGAGAGCAAAGAGTACATCCACTCTAAAATAGACTCCAAATTCAAAGAACTTCACCAATTCAAAGAAGCAGCCCCAGCAGAGGAAGGCCTTCCTAGCATTTGACCAAACTGCTTAAAGGGATTGTTGAAACCTCAAACCTCCTGAGGTGGCCAGTGAGGGTTGGAAGAGCTGAGCACAATTGAGGAAAAGCACAGGACTGACTGCAGAGCAGACCAGGTTTACCTGTGTGGAGTTAACAAGAAAACCTCTCAGCTGGGTGGGAAATGAAACAAGCCCCAGGTTGTACAGCAAATTCAATGAAAAACACAGGAACACTCTGTCTCCAGAGAATGGCTGGAAATGCCCAGGCTGGAAAGAAAAATGAGAATCATGAAGGTAAGCCCTGTACCAATTCATCAGGTGCTTTGGGTGCCTGCTGTATTTTCTATTTGGTGCTGCTCTAGCTCTAAGCATTCTGACTTTCTACAAACACTGCTCCTCTTAGGCAGCAAGGTGTGAATGATGTAGCATTTGTGCTCTAACAACATTGCTCTGGTTTTAACCATTTTAATACCTTTTGTGTGATATTTGACCAGAAATGCAGTCTGTTCAGCCTGCCTCAAATACGCAAAAAAATTAAATTACTAGTGAAACTAAGGAAAACTGATTTCTGTTATTGCTGTCAAAGAGAAAGGACAATTATAAAAAAAAAAAAAAGACTGATAGGCTAACTAATACAAAACATATGCAAGGAATATAATGAAGAAATTAATGTAATCACAAAATAATTTATTCCCTCCATAGAAAAATAATAACAACTATTAAGAGTTATCTCATTACAAAACACCAAAGGTCACAGTTAATTGTCCCAAATTATCATTTGCCTTAATTGCAATGTAAAAGAAAATAACCCTCCAAAAGGTAAACGTGTGGGTGGAGTTTTCCATGCAGAGGAGGAGCAGGCTGGGGCTCCGCGTGCCGAAGAGGAGATGCTCAGTGGCTGCAGCACTGCAGGGTGTGTGAGCAGGGCTGTGCCCTCCGTGTGTGTGCCAGCAGCTCCGTGGGAGCAGAGCAGGCCCTGAGGCCCCGCCAGGCCTGCTGGGCTGGCAGGGATGGCTGGTTTGGGCCGCAGGTTGCCGTGGTAACCCCCATTTCCATCGTGGATAGCTGCATGAGCTAATGGGGCTCAAGAGCAGCGTTCAGTGCCAGGGGAAGGATTCAGGCCATTAGCAGAGACAGAGCTCCTGTGTGGGGCCTTTGGAGCTGCCCAAGCCACCACCAGGGTCCTCTCTCTGCATTTGTGCCCTGGGTGGGCTCCTGCTCACTTGGTCACCCAAAATCCAGGTTGCACACACGGAATAGTTTGGGTTTTTTGGGTTCTTTACCCGCTGCAAAATTAAAGCTAAACTTTGAATTGTTGAACTGTTTGATTGAAGGGCTTTGAAGATCACCTTGTTCCCATCCCCTGCCATGGCAGGGACACTTCTCACTGTCCCACACTGCTCCAAACCCCAATGCCCAGCCTGGCTTGGGCACTGCCAGGGATCCAGGGGCAGTCCCAGCTGCTCTGGGCACCTGTGCCAGGGCCTGCCCACCCTGCCAGCCAGGAATTCCTTCCCAATCTCTAATTAAACCTGCCTTCTCTCATTCATCCTTATCCAAAGTCCCTCTCCAGCTCTCTTGTGCACCCTTTAGGTCCTGCAAGGTCTCCCTGGAGCCCTCTCTTCTCCAGGCTGAACCTTCCTCCCATGACAAGCAAAAACCCAACAATTTCTTGCATGGAGCTTAAAACCAAAATTGAGTTTCTTGTGCAGGAGCCTTGGGTCTCCTTCTGTCCTTAATTACTTAATTCAGCCTGACATTGCAACTTCAGAGCCTGACTTCTGGGAGCATTTCAGACATTTAACTAAGGGCAAGACACAAAAACTCACAAACTCCCCAACAATATTTATTAGCATTGGGACTAGTCTTAATCAAGAGCTACAGCTAATGTGCATTAATTCCACATCCATACTTTTGTGATCTCACATGCACCTACACACACATTTCTAAAAGCAAATTTCAGTGTATGAAGGAACCAGTGGAGCAGGGATAATCAGTTTTGTAAATACACAAGGAAGGATCAAAGATCAGATGGAAGTTCCTCAGAAAAAAGTCCAGGCAGTGTTTGAGTGTGGGCAAAGCACGAGTCAATGTCATGACATTGGGGAAGGCAAATATCACACTGGGATCTACAAACAGGAGTTCAGAGTTGCAAGATATATGAAGTGATCCCTGTTTGCACAGCATGCAGAGAATTTCTGCTAAAATCAGAGTTTTAGACCTTGTGTTCCCAGACATACGTGGGGGAAACTGATGGGAGGGATCAGAGGTCAAGAGAAATCTGTGCTAGGAAAGACAGAGTTAAGTACTGCTTGGCTGGGAGGAAATTCTGAGTTTTTCTGAGTTTAAGAGGCCCTTGTAAAGAGGAAAGATATCATCTGTTCTCATGGTTTTCTCTGAGAAGAAAAATGCCCACGGAATAAATAAAAGTACTGAGGGTATTCTAAGAGTAATTTCTACCTGAGGAATTTTAATCTCAGAAAAGACCAAAGGAGAATATTGCAGCTATCTCTATTTTCAATTGAAAAAAAATTAAAGTCAGAAATAGTTTGGTGAAATGAAACGTAAGAAAAAGAATCTGGGTCTCTGAAAAATTAGCCAGAGGCTATTTAAACATGAGATGTTTATTTTCTAACTCCAGGTAAGAAATTTCTGAAATTTAATCATTTAATCTCCAAGTCTAAAAGTTCTAAAACCTTCTGGAAAAATAACAGGTCTCATTTTATATATATATGTGTATATATATATATATAAATAGAGAGAGAGTATTGAAACAATTATACTTCACATAGAATTTCTCATATCTATTGATTCCAATTGTTAAAAAACCTTCTTGAATGGAGTTGCATGTCCACACACATAAAATAAAGGGTTTTTTTCAAAGAAAGAGGCATCCTTCCAAGAGGCTCTGCACAAGAATTGTTATGCACAAATTGTCTTGTTATCCACAGATAACATATTGAGTTCTACATTAGACCTCTGCGAAAAGAACCTGCTCCTCTCTTCTCAACCTTCCTCTAATGAATACTTTATGTGTAGCTGGGAGGTGTGTGGGCAGGAGCCTGTCCACTGTCTGGTCTCCTGAAAGTCTGATTCAATAACTGACTCCACCAAAAACCCTGAAGGACACCGAAAATATATGCACTGTGCACTGGCAAGTGTGACACTAAATAGAACTGTGCTCTGTTTTCAGCTCTGCTGCAGCAAACGTGCCAAGATTTAGTGCTGGGAAGCAGACATGACAAAAAGCATTCTGTCTTGGAGGAGCTTTAGTGCAAGAAGAAAAGGCTGAAGGAGCTGGGGCTTATTACCAACTTAATAAGATTCAGATTGTTACATGTCTTGGGAAGGAAAAAAATTTCCAAATTGCACATTTTTTTTTTCCAGAATGCAGGTACAATTCCTGGTATATCAATAGCCCAAGGGCTCAACATATTGAATGACTTATTAAAGATTCATGATACAAATTTATTTCCTTACAACACTGTAGGAATGTGTTGTTTTCCATTACAGGAAGCAATGCTTCTCAAAAGTGTTTACAAGTCTCAAATTGCAAAATTTAATTTTCAAATCAAATGAAGCATAATGAGCTTCGTGAGCCCCTCATTCTTCACACCAGGTTTAGCTGCAAACACAACACAGCAAAACGGATTAGGAGGAGCAAAGCAGGTGTAACAAAGAACTCTGATGGAGCATCTGTCTCATGACCAATGGCAAAAAAAAGAATTGTGCAAAGAGCAGAGCATGGCCAAGCTAAAAACCTCTGAGATGACAAAAAAATGACATTAAAATTTGTTTAAATCATCTCATATAAAAACAGCTCATTGTGAGATGTGCCTACGCATAACCTGTATGTAAAATCTTTACAAAAATCCATTATTCTACTGTAAATATGCTCCTTTTGTATGACAGTACCTGCTGGCAAGGGGAAAGTGAAACTAGGGAAATATTTAGCATAATGAGAAGAAGACGCATCAAATAAATTACAGGTAGATAAAGTGAATAATTACAAAACGTAAGCTTTTGAGCCCAATTTTACAAGAAGTAAAACTGATACTCTAGATCAACTAAATCTCTGTGTGGGTATCACTTATTGGAAATTTTGAAATCTGATTGTTTCTATTGATCCAGGCAAAGAGAATAAAAACAGGAGCACCACTACACTTTTCAATGAACTAATGTGAAAGCTGAAGTCTTTAAACAAATAAACCTGACAAACCAACAAAACTCCCAAATGTGGGTAAAAAATAGACATTAATGAAAATTTTCAGCCTTACATGTTTTTATATATTAATGATGTCATAAAATATTATAGCCCAAATTCCTAAATCAGTTTTGAATCAGTTTTCCTTTATTATCGTGTCAACAGGTATTTGTTCAGAAGAAAACTCACAGAAACTTGACTCTAAATTACTCGTTCTTCTAGAGTAGCTTTGCCTTGCTATTGTTCTTAAAATTTGACTCAAAAATTAGGCTTCAGCACAAAATAATTTAAAATATTTGGGGTCTTTTTTTTTGTAGAGAACATTCAAAATAACTAAGTAACCCCAGGCAAAAATATGAAACCAATTTAAAAACAAGTGCCAAGATAAATCCCTGCCTCCAGGTGAGCTTCAGCTTATTGTGCACCTGTCTGAAAAGTGGCAAAAATCTTAATAATCCCTGATGAATCGAAATCTCAATGACCCCTGCTGTTCAAGAAGGTTATTCAGGGGCTGTCAAGGCCTGGAAATCCATTTATGCACAGCTGAGGCACAGATGCCCTGGCAGTGCCCCTGTCCCTTCTCCTGCCTGGCACATTTCCCCACATGTCCCCTCTCTCCAGGCACTGCCACCTCGCCCAATCACTCCTTTAAACAAGAAATAAAATGCAAATTTACAACCAAGAATCAACCAAATATTGTCTTTATCACAGGGCAGCCCGAGAGGTTCACCCACAAACCAAGGAAATATTTGAGGCTCACGATTTACACGGTGGAGATGGGAATCCAACTGCACCGATAAATTGGAACTTTTTCAAAGTGTTATTAAAAAATAAAACAACTCCCAACCAGGTAAATTTGCATAAAACTTGATAAGTGTCAATAAGTGTCTTGCCTGTGACACAGCAATGTATAATTGAAGAGAAGCCCAGGAGAGGCAGGAGCGGAGTTTTCCCAGGGTACTCGTTTCCTTCTGGTTATTCTGTGACAGCTGGAGAGTGAGTCTTAATATTTTCCAGAAGTGAATTTAATTGCTTTAGAGAGTCAGTTTAGCATATCACTTCAGAAATACCCCAAAGCTACAAGCAAGCCCATTGTTAGCCAAATAGCTTCTTATTTGTGAGATTCTTATTTTATTACTGAAGTCACCGAATTATGTTTTCAACACCTTACTGGGCATCCCACAGGTGGCCTCCAAATCTTATCCCTGATGGAATATTTTCAATTAAAAGTTTTATGATAAGAATCCATGATAGTCTGAGAACTGTTGATGATAGATAATGGGCAATAATCCAATGAATTTGGGAATTAGGGGCTTGAAGGTTATGCTGGCAAGAGGAATAATACACTGGGCCTGAGCAGTTCTAAGGAAATAATGGTTTAAAATATGATAATTTGGGAAAGAGGGGCAAAGTTCCTTTTCCGTAAATGGCAATTGTTCTCAGATTGAAAGTAGCTTATGTCAAATGAAACAAATATAGTTTATAATTATCAGTCATTTACCTCTGCTGAGAATACAAAAAAAAAAAAAAATTAGAATTTCTGTTTAATTGTAGAAATCTCTCTAATCATTCAAATAGCTCAACTATATATTTTCAACTATATGCAGTTCTGGCATAAATGTGTGATAAATACTTTTTGTTATTAGCAGATTAGTTGTCTCAACAGACACCTTTGTAATCTGGAGGCAGTGATTTCCAAAAACACCCATAAGAAAATCATCATTGTATAGTTAAGGAAAATACTGTAAGGTAACAAAGTAGTGACATGATCTTTTTCTGCATTTTTTCTCTGGATATATAACAAAATTATAACATATATATATATATATATATATATATATATATATATACACTATATATATATGTATATGTATATATGTATATATGATATAAAACAAAGTATTAAATTTAATCATCTTGTATCCATAATTAAAATCATATTGATGTTTTTGACAGTGACAAGAAGTTTCTTATTATCAGTCTTAACATTTCCCCTCCTTTCTGTCCTTTAAATTTTAGAAAAAAATTCCAAAATGGAGCAGTTTTGTTCAGTAATAATAACCAAAATACAAGAAAGCTCTCCCAGTGTTATTCTAAACCTATAAATTGTGATGACTGAAATTTTCAGAGTCAGTTTTTTACCTCCAAATAAAGTATGCTTAAAGGGCACATGAACAATTCTGCTGACGTCTGCAGTGTGGTATTTAGGCCCATTTATTAATTTGTATTTTTCATGAGGGAATTTAGTAACTAGCTGTGAAATATAACTGCATTGAAATGTTACATTTGGTAGGTACAGGCAGTCTCTTTACAGCTATTTATAGAGTGCCTCATTCTAATAATCTCATTTACCTCTACCTCAGCACAGAGCGCCCTGAAGTCTTTTAGGAGAAGGTTATTCAGATTGCATTTCTGTGAATTTGGACCTTTCTGTTTCTGGGTTCTGGGTCAACCCCTCAATGACAGCAGGGGTCATTGAGATTTGGATTAATCAGGGATTATCAAGATTTTGGTCACTCTCCAGACAGGTGCACAATAGGCTGAAGCTCACCTGGAGGCAGGGATTTATCTTGGCACTTGCTTTTAAATTGGTTTCATATTTTTGCCTGGGGTTACTTAGCTATTTTGAATGTTCTCTAAAAAAAAAAAAAAAAAACCACAAATATTTTAAATTATTTTGTGCTGAAGCCTAATTTTTGAGTCAAATGTCTTTTAGTCCTTTTAAGAACAATAGCAAGGCAAAGCTACTTTGAAGAATGAGTAATTTAGAGTCAATTTTCTGAATTTTCTGAGAGTTTTTTCTTCTGAACAAATATCTGTTGACTTGATAATAAAGGAACACTAATTCACAACTGATTTAGGAATTTGGGCTATAATATTTTATGAGGTCATTAATATATAGGGCTGGTAGGGCTCTGTGGCAAATACCCTTTTGCTGTGATATCAGAATTCAGCCAAAAGAACACCAGAACCTCACACATCAAGGTCACCTTGCTGCAGCTGTACCAGTGGGAAGCAGCTGGGAAATGCAGCGTGCAATGAGAACGGCACCACGATACTTTCATTTTCTTGCAGGCATGAAGGGCTCTCTGCACTGCATTTAACCCCATTGCTCCAGGTTTCGAGTGCTGGAACAGATTAGTGACCACAATTGCTTCAATGCTTTTCTATCTGCCCCACAGAATTATGGCACTCCTCCTTTCTACAGCACAGGTGAGGAAAAATTACAGTTTCACCTCAGAGAAACTATCTAAATTTACTATCCAAACTTTACAGAAAGTGCACAAACCATTTTATGGGACAGCTGATGAACACTTTATTTCTAGTAGCAGTTCTATTTCTTTGCAGATTTGAGCACATGGCTGATCTCTCAAGCTTAGCTCTTCCAAGAGAATTTAGGACAGTTTCAGCCACATACGTAGGAATTAAAGAATAAAAGTCTACCCATTCATAAACATTCATTTAGTGTAAAATGCAAGTAAGATCAGCTCATCTCTGCTGTTTCTTTGCTAAGGTTACTCTTGCATTTTCCATGTCCTGTTCTTTTTAGCTTTTCCTCCAACCAAAGGTCTTTCCAAAGCCAGAACTGTCTCTGCCTCCATGCCTGGTCTGTCTGATAAACAGATTGTACCTGCTCTGGTTTCATCTCAGATATCTGTACTAATAGCCCAGCAGTAAAACCATTTCTAGCCATAAATGTGCATGAGTCCCCATCATTTGTCAGGCCTTACTGGCACTTCAGTAGCTGGCATTAAAAGAAAAACATCACAAAGCCCAGACAATCTAAATTGAATTAATAATCTCTCTTGGCAGAATCCTCAGAAGCACAGGTTAGAAAGAATACAGCAGGAGTTACTATATTGACTAACACAGCTCAAGAAAAAAAAAAACAAAATAAAACCATCAAATCTAAATGGGTGAAGTGGTAAGAAATGAAATTAAAGAGCCACCAGAGCTGGTTCAAAGATTATTTACACATTTGCCATTTTTTCTGGGATGCACTATTTCAAAGCTCATTTCTCATGTAATGCTCTGAATTGCAAGTACAACATGTGCAGTCACTGACTTTTTATCATATTTTAAAGTAGTTTAATTACATCAAGAATGTGTTTTCATGACTCAGGACAGAAATCTCCAGTGCTCTATTCATGCAGAACAGAAGGGACTCTTTCATTTGAAAGGGACCTAAAATGATCATCCAGTCCAGATGAATCCACAATTATGAATTGCAATCTATAAACACCAACAACACCACAACTGCTGCTTAAAAAGGGGATTAATTTGCTCTTAGTTGAGATGGCAACAGATGAAATAAAATAATGGATAAAACCTTCTGTACCAGAACAAATTGGTTGGTCACTCCTGAAAATGTTAAGCATGAGTTTGCATAACAAACATTGGAGAGGAGTTTTCCTGTGAGAGGACACGATCCTGAGTGTCACCTGGAAGGTTTTTGTGCACAAATTGCACCCAAATGTTTTTGATTAAATTTTAACCCTGTTTTCACTGATCTGTGCAAGTGCTGTTTCAGAGCAGTGTTAAAAAGCAGTAGCACATGGGCTGAACAACAGGAGCTCCCCACAAGCTTTCTATTTAAAAACTCACAGAAGCAGTGAAAATAATTGCCAAGTTCAGCAAGAGGGGTCACAGCTCTGTCCTCACATTCCCACACAACTGCCTGGGACAAATGGAAGGTGACAGAGGAAATGTATAAATAAACACTTCCAGATTTTTGTCATTCCTTTCAGCTCTATCCAGAAAATATGGCAATTTTTTGGAAGAAGTTTCTAGATGCTGCATGACAAAGTAGACTCTAATAAAATATTATACCACTAGAACTAAAATCTCTTATGGTTACTTTCAGTGAAATAAACATAATTTAATATTGGGACCTTAAAGAGAAAGTTTTTGATGGTACTTCCAAGTTTTAATGCATGTTTATTTGAACTTACCAATTGTACAGGGATTTGAAAGGCACCTTCAGCTGCAATTGGAAATCCCATTAAACCACAATGCAAAGCTATGCTTATATTTAAAGACCAAATATGCATCTAAAAGTCATCTGGATTATTTCTTTATTTTGGGTTTCAAAAAACCATTTTGTAAATGCTGGACGTCTATGAAGAAAATAAAAATCTACTGCATAGCTGTGGTATAAATAACAGCTCTCCATGTTCTGTCATTTCATAGTTTAAGGATTATATTTTACACCCAGGGTAATCCTGACAAATCTCATGTTTTTGTCAGTGCTACTGCCATTTGGTCACATTACAGAATGTTATTTAGTGGAAATTCCGATTGCTGCAAAATAAATTAGGTTTGGGATCCTGGACTGATCAAGGACCAATGTCTTTTGCTCAGATTTCACCATCGCAAAACTCATAATTCTATAGGAAAACTTTCAAAAATGGATTAAAAATTAAATCAATATGAAGAAATAGCAGAGGAATCAGGAATAAAACACGCATTCTGCAGTGATGATCTCCTTCCATCTCAGGGAGAGGCTCCAGGAGGAGTTTCTGGAGGTGTTGGTGGTGAGGAGATGCAGGGGCTGCAGAGCACAGCTGGAGCAGGGGCGCGAGCACAAGAGCAGCAGCACAAATTTCACCGATCCACACTTCCCCTGCTAAATGCAAAGCAGCAGCACTGCCTCACAGGGGAGTTCTGTGCCAAAGGAAGGTTTCAAAGTGGATATGATCAGATCCAAAGGAAAACTCCTGGCCTCAGCCACATGGAGATGTGCAGCCTCTGCTCCTGCTCTGGGGGACTCCAAGGGTTTGCAATTGTGCTCACTCAGGCTCTGAGAGTCTGAGATGTTTGTGTGAACCATGCCATTCTCCAGCACCTTTTTTTTTTATAAATAAAACCTCTCCAAAAGCTGGCAATGATTGAATTCACGACTGCCCCTAGGCAGAGACATCACTGCAGAGTTCCAGAGGTACTTATCAAAATTGTCAGTGCTAGGGCTCTGTCCAAGGCAGAGCCATTTTCCTGGGGAAAACACTGCCTGAATATTCAGCTGATTTTATTACAGCACTTCTTCAAGGCCATGCTCAGATCCTTTGGGGTGTTTGATTTCCATGAGCGTTTGAGTGACTAACTTATTGCCATGCACATTTGTGCAAAGTTAATTTCAAAGCACCGTGCACCAGTATTTGCAGAAGGAAAGTAAAATCCACACACATAACTGTTTGTGCTGGAAGGGCTTTACTGCTGTGGGACTTATCTGATTTACCACAAAATCCCAACCTCCAGCAGTCAATACCTACCCAGCTCCTCGTGAACTCTGCAAATCAAAATTGTTTCCAAAAACTGGGTTATTTAAACCATTTATATCTGTTACAAAATTTTTAAATCTGTTCATATAAACAACCAAAAAAGAGATGTAAGATTTTATAGTGAATGTATTAACTACTTAGCTCCATCAAAATACAGCTGTAATTTTAGTAGATACAGAGAATTGTGTTTTTTAGGAGTCTATTGACCAGGGTTTCTTCCTGTTTACCTTTTCATGGGAACAATATAAATCCAGTGTTAGCTCCAGTGCTGTTCTGCACACTCTCCATCCTTCCTTTCCTTCCCTATCAGCCCCCTTAGGACCAGATTAATCTTTCCCCTCCAGAAGAGTGAAATAACAGGTGATAACTATGGAAAATACAGCCTTGTTTGATTTATTGAGTGAACCACTTCTTCTCTGGGTCATTAAGTAAGAAAATTCACATTCATATCCATTTTTCTCCATTTTCAAGTAGACATTCCAGTTGTGCTGCTCATCTACTTTCAACATAAAGGATGAATTAAAGTATTAATCTATGCAATCATTTTCTAAGGAGAGCAGTGATGGTTTTATACAAAATCCACCTCACAATGCTGTAATCACCTTTTGACAGCCCTCTCATAAAAATCACATTGAGCTGAGGAAGAAATAAAGCCTCAAGACTTGTCCTTCCAGGACTTTACCATTATTTTCTAAGCTACTAAATGAAACTGGGAACAGGTTCTTGCTTATATCTTCACTTCAGAAATATATTTGGATTTTAGCAGCTGTGGAAATTGTCAGAAAATGTGCAAAGTAAAAATAAAAAAAAACTGAGCTCAGAAGCTCAAAACAAGGTTTATTCAGGCTCCATGGTCCCACATCAAGATGCTTTTATTTTACTTATCACTGCATGATTTGTGGGAGAAGAAGAAAACAACACATTAAGTTCTGCTTCCTTGCTCTTCCACGATCAGCGGAAAAGATGAGTTTATTTTTTACTTTATAAAAAGGTAATAAAATAGTCATGGAAGAAATGAGCTTGGATTTGCTGTTTGGGATGGAATCATCACACCAAATATTAAATAAATGAACACTTGTAGGAGGGCACGTTGCTGGTTTAGCACAGAAATCAAAGGCTGGGAAAGCCCAGGGAAGAACCAGGCTCTCCTGCCTTTAAAATCTGCATGGAAGGCAATGGCAGGGAGAGGCTGGCACCTGAGCCAGGGAGGCATGTAAAACAGAAATGTGAAATCACCTGGACAGCTCGTTAGGAGAATGCCTGCAGCAGAGCTGTGCTGCTCTGCTCTGTAAAACCTGCACTCAGGAGCAGCCAGGGCCTCAGAAAGCAGCGTGTCACAGGGATTATTGGGTAGGCAGGAGCCTTGCCTGGGGAGAATTGTACCCTTTTTTATTCCTTTTTACAGGGCTATGTGCAGGGCTCACTGAAAAAGAAATACACCAAAAACCCAGACATGAAGAAAGGAGAGATGCTAACCTGCAGAAAATGGGAAAGGAAATAAAAGGTGCTCTGGGAGCCAGCACAAAACAGAGAACTAGAGGGAGATTTCTTATTCAGATCCACAGACATGGGTACATTTCACTCCTCTCACACAACTCTGTTCCACTCCTTTCTCTTAACTTAACCCAAAAATGTTCCAGCTGTGTCAGTGCTCCCACAGACAGACAGGCACACCCGTGCAGACCTGAGCACACCTGAGCACACCTGAGCACACCTTCCCCTCCTGGGAAAGGTTCCTACAGGAGCTCCTGAGGGACATCACAGCGTTTGTGACCCTCACACCTGCCTGCTTGCCTGCTTTGGGGTATACATATACATATATGAATATATATATATATATATATATATATATATACACACTTAAGACTTCAAGCTCCAGATTTTCCTCCCAGTAACTGCAGCCACCAATGAATTTGGATTTCTCACGACCCTGCCCTGGGTCAGGAGACAGGAGGAGAGGAGAAAAAGCTCCTGGTGAGAGTCCAGGGGCAGGGGATGCTGTGCAAAGCTACAGTTGATATTTATTGACTTATTGGTGTTTGGGAGCTTTGCACAGATTAGGCCATACCTGGCCCCTGAGCCTCTGGCAGCATCAATAGATGTTCTGCAAAGATTCCTGCCTTCAGCCTTGTCATCCTTTATCTTAGTAAACATCAAAATCTGAGCACAAAAGACAGAAAATGAGCTATTGATTTCCCAGTATTGTCTTAACCTGCAGCTTAATTGAAGGTCAGGATGTGTATTGCTGTCAGAGGCAGAGCTGTGCTGCTCACGGGCGGTGTCTGGCACAGAGCTGTGCCCAGCAGGCACAGCACAGATTTATTTTGGGCAGCCCACAAAGGGGAATGTGCAACCCAACACCTCCAAACGGTCCCCGAGGAAAACTGAGGCATGGAAACACTGCAGAGTAATTGGATTAGATGGGGAAAGCTTTGCAAAAGGGAGAAGATACAGAAACAGAGTGGGAAGGGCAGAAAGAGAGAGAGAAAAAAGGGTCAGAAAGAGATGAATGTGAGTTTGTCATTACGAGATGACAAATAAATTGTCTCTTTAGAGAAAGAAGGCGACTGCACAAATCCCCCTCTGTGTTCTCTCTCTCATTGAGTGATGTAAAACTGTAAATTCCTCTTTTCCTAACACTGTAAGATGGCAGCTCTTGTAAGGAAAAGTACTTGGTTTTATTAGAAGATATATGTCAAATGACAGTAGAACAGAAGTTGTCAGATAATAGATAGGAAAGAAAATCCACATCTTTCTCTTCTTTTCTGTTATTGCTTTGGCTTTGCTATCCTTCACCATCCTCCTCTTGTGAAGTATCAGATTTTGACATTTTATATCTGTCATTCAGGAGGCTAAGATCATTTCTCAAAAAAAAAAAAAAAACCAAAACAAAAAAGAACAAAACAAAACATAAAACCCATCCTGGTTTTAGATACTTTACTTTTTAAGATATTCTGCTTATGAAGAATACACTTTTCCTCTGTCATTATTCTAAGTGTTTTTCTCCTCTACATTAAATTAATTAATTTTATCCCATATATGTCAATCAACACCATCATATACCCCTCCTGTTTCCTCTGTTGCACCTGGAGAGAAGAGCAAAGGGCAAAGTTTTGTGTTTATTTACCTTGACATTGCAGTGAAGTGTCTCAGATGGTGACAGACAACCCGAAGTGTTTTGGTAGGATCAGACGGAGCAGTGAAGCCCCTGCATCTCTGTCAGGATAAGAATTCAGGCTGCTGTGGGAGCACTTGCATGATCACCAGGACACTGAACAAAACCAGCATTAAATCATTGAATTTACCTGACAGCAGAAGGATACCTGGCCTTGCTGAAACTTTTAAACTTGGATTTCCTGGTGGTGGGTGAAGCAATTGCATTTATTTCACTGCTGTTTGCTGCAGAATAAACATGGCAAGAGCACAGAATGCTGGAGCTGCTCAGTTGGAACATCCAGACCTTCTGTGTCAGGCTTTAGAAAGATTAGATTCACTTTCATTCATTTATTTTAACTTAATTGCAGCCACTGAGTAAACATGTCAACAATCTCAGTGGTCTAGAACTGTTCTCTGGGGGAACTCAGCTTTCTGGAAGGACAAAAGGATACTGAAGTGCTGAATACCTGCAGCCACCAGAGCTCCATGGCTACACAGGCACAACACAGGAGGCAGAGGTTTTATTCAGCATGGAGGAATGTGTTTTTCCTATCCTGATTTTACTCTTCATTTGACCTCCAGCCAACACTGGACCTCTCCTGGCTCAGCTCCTCGAAAAAAGATGGAATGGAGGGCACCCTTCACCTCCCATAATGGGGTTAGCGCAGTTTATATCAGTTTATATCACTTTATTATAGCTTATATCAGTTTGCCATTGCAAAGATTCCGATTTCTTGGCATCATTCACAATGGCTACCATATAGTTTTGAATTCTTATTAAATCTGTTTTGTATTATAAATAAATAAATATATATACATCTATATACACACACACTTATTTTGGCATTCTGGCCTGGTTTTTTATGCCTTCTCCTCCCAGATAAAAGAAATGCTTCTCTTAATTTTAGTTTGGTTTATTTTTAAATGAGTGTATTACTATGGTTCCTAAGTGATTGTCTCTTGTCTTAATTATCCCTGTAGCTATGAGAGGTGAAAGTCATACCCTGGGGAAAAGCACAACCACCTTGTTTAGATAACATTAACCAATGCTACAGGAACAAAGCGAGCTGAGAACAAAAAACCTTCCCAAGCTAAAGATAAAATAGCCACACCTCAAGCCACACGTTCTGGTTTTGAATTCAGGATTATTAATTTTGATATTTTTAAGCAACACCGAACAGCACGGAAAACGGAGCCACACAACAAAAGTGAGAAGCTTAAAAATATCAAAACAGATTTACCTTTCCAAGTAAAACACAGCTGAGACACAGAAAGCAAGCTGTTCTCCAAGAGGTGGATTATAACAAACAAAAATACACATTCCATAGCAAGGCTCAGACTCAGAGCTATCGAGTGACAGCCACACCGGAGTGCTACAGAATGTGATTTAATGCAGAACCAAAAGCATTCACTTGAGTATTTTTTTTGTCCTTCCAAAGCTTATGAAATCATTCTACTCCAGCATTATAAAAACTGTGCTGAAATGTCATAGCTTCACAGTGGGAGTCTGCTTTTTTTCTTTTTAATTACTAGGAAGCTGGAAAAGACTTGACTTCCCCAGAGAAAAAGGACTTGAAACTCAGCCAGCCATCTACAAGTGATCCTACAAAGACAGTACAAGCTACATTTCCACACCATGATCAAAAGCCCAAAAGAAATGACTGGGAATGCACTGGGTTTAGAAGTTCCTACTTCTTCTCTTAGACACTAATACAAAAATCATGAATTCTCTATTTGCTTGCAAAAAAAAAATAAACAATGTAAAGTGTATCAATTTAAGCTAAAATTCTCATATTTTAGATCTAATTTTCTTTTTAGTCAATATTTTAAATTACATCTGTAACTTTTACTGTCGCATCTTCTCTTTTTGGACACATTTTCAGGTTATACTCAGGATTTATTTACTCTGTGTCTCATCAGCTTTCCTTGCCTTTCCCTTTCCTACCTCCCAACTTCACACAGCTTTGTATCCATCACAAATTCTGAAGTTGAGCCTTTTTTCCTCCAGCCTTATAGAGTTCTTCTCTTGCACCATTGCCTCCAACTTGGCTTGGTTTTGCCTGGCTGCATTTATTAGGTGTGGTTTATAAACAAGGAAGCACAAGCACCCAGGAATACTGGATTTGAGAAAGAAATTGAGAAATTGAAGGGGCTATTTCTCAAATGCTGACATTTTTGGGTTTGGCCACACCTAAAGAGCCTGGTCTCCCTTCCCAGCTGCACAGAGATAAAGATAAGATAAGATAAATGGGAAAAATGGTGAATGTGTGGTAGCTCATATTCTTATTTTAGAATAATTTTTAAAAGCAAATAGTTGTAGTATTTAGAAAAAGACTTGTTTCAACATAAAAATAAAAATAAACCGTTCAGTCTAGATAAGATAATGAAACACAAATATATGCTTTGCAGTGTTTTATAAAGGGTAAAGTTTTTCTCAATAGTAAATAAATTACTGAAATTCTCCACACAATAAAAGTAGTTCATTGCTCCCAACTCTAACAGCACCTAGCAGGAGTAGCAGGAGGGAGAAGGGAGGATTTTATTTTTTCATTATTTATTTATACAGAGTTTTTTCTTCAAACATTCATTTTAATAAATATCAAGAATGTCCCCATACAGGGATCTCCCTAACTCTGGCAGGTTTTGGTGCCAGTTTCCTGGGTTTAGGGGATAACACTTGGTGTCCGTGCTCTAAAGGGAAAAAAATCTTTTTACTTCAGGAAAGGATAGCTGAGAGATCAGAGAAAAGATTTCATCCAGTTCATCTGTGCAAAGCCTGGACTCTTCATCTCCTGGAGGTGTTTTGGAGTGAGTTCACCACCAACTCTCCATCAAATCCTCTCTGTTGCCCCACTATGCTCCCCAGATTGGCACAAACAGAACCACAAAAAAATTCCTAAAGGCTTTGTAAACAAATGTAAAAACTATGCTTGGTCTTAAAGCAAGAGCTGGTCTCGTGAACAAATGTTTTACATCCAAAAGAAAATACAAAGTTTTCAGCTTCAAATTTCCAAGAAGCCCTTATAAAATCCCTTGGATTTCAGAAACTTACCTATTTGGGGAAATTAAGGCAATGACTGTGAAATAAACCTTACACATATTCAATATTACATCTTTATATCTGGCTTCTTTCCCAGCTTTTCTCATAAATTGTGTCCCTTCTGAAAAACCTCAGCCTGCTCCACTTGATTGGTGAAGATGCCTTTCTACTTAACTAAGAGTTGGAGGGTTTTCTTTAAAGTTTGCTTTGTTTTGGGGTGTTATAGTTATGCTTTATATTTTCATTAAATTTGTATCTTAAATACATCCCCATACAAAACTTACATAGACACTCCTCACAACTTAATATATTAAGTTAAAAACTCAAATGATGTTTAAATTGCTCGGTGTCTTTCTGTGAGTTATATTAATTTCTCCAGTGTTCATTATTTAATTGTAAGTGGTTTCAGTCCTCCACACTCAGTCTCAAACAAATAAATAAGAAGATAAAACAATATTCTTTGAGGCAATGCAATAACAAAAGGAGAGGCTTTTGCTCCTTCAGCCTGTGCTGTATCCTGGTTGCTGATTTTCTCATTTTGCTGTACAGGCATGGCAAAGTGATCATCATCAGCACTCCCTTTCTGCCTGGGGGTTGATTTTTCATTAATAAACCAGAAACAGAGTGAGTTCCAACCTGTCGACACTCAGCTTTTCAGTCGGTTTGCTAGAGGTTTACTTACTTCACCAAATATTTGATAAATACCAAGTATTTGGTAAACACCAAAAAAGATACCAAGTATTTTTTTTTTTCATACAAAAAAAAAATAAATCTATTTCTGAGAAAGCCAAACCTGAACTACACTTAGGTGGATTTTTCTGGTCACCTGTTCCACCCTGATGTTTCTAGATGTTATTCCATGTGATATCCAAAACACTTTTAAAAGATATGATCAAGCCCACCTCTTATACACAATATTCACTGGAGCAAATCTCACCAGGGCCCTTCAGAGAGGTTTCCTGAGCTGGGCTGGTTTGAATGCCAGCTCTGAGCTGTTGGCAGCTCTGGGCACAGCACCCGGGAGCACCGAGGGGGAACAGAGCTGAGATTGATGCTGGGAGGTCAGCACCTTTCTGTGACTCAACGTTCACTCTGCGCTGAAAATGCCAATTTTCCCTTGCTCCTGCACAGTCTATTACAGCCATTTTGCAGTGTCAAAAACTTTCCGGAATTCCTCTCTATGGTCCTCACAGCTGCACCTTAACCCCAGCCCAGGAAAGCACATCACCCACGTTATTGGCACTTGTCTGACATTCAGCTCTAAAGGAACAGTAATCCTCTCACAATTTAGAGTTTATCGAAGGAATGGGGAAAGAAAACCCCCTTAAATGATAAAATGATTTTTAAAACCCACCCCAAAAAAAAAAAAAAAAAAAAAAAGCTAAAAGAAAAGGAACAAAGAGCTGTACAATTCCAAGTTGATATTGTCTCTGTTCTATGTTCAGGCCAGGTAATTGTCCAGCACACAACCTCATGTCTCTGTGACTAAAATTACACATAAATCCGTGTATAAGAAGGCATTCAATGTAGATTTTACAGGATATCTCTATTTTCAGTGTTGACCCACCTATAAAATGTGACACTATGAGTTTACCACACCTATTATTTAACACATTGTAAAATGTTTTGAGAAGTGCAAACAGAATGCAGAAGATGAGCTCTCTCTTCTTTGCAGTAACCTGACAAATTCTGAAGCTTGTTTTCCTTTCCTTTATTTCATCTTTGACTTTCATTGAGGGAAAGCCACTAACGGAAAAAAACATTTTCCCAGGTGCAGTAATTGCAGTTATCTGCAGCTATGAACCTTCCTGGCAGCTCTGTTTAAAGCACACAGGATCCATGGACACTCCTCGGGCTCTCGGCACCACGAGGCTTCCCTGAGCTCATGCACAGCTCCAACAGCTCTGTTTGGAGCAGGAGCCCTCCCTGAAGCCTGAGGAGCCCTGCCCAGGTGCTCCCTTGGCTGCTTCTCAGGCAGGGAAAGTGGAGGAGGAGAAGCACATCTGTGTTACCTCTTGGACAATGCAGCCCTGCTCCCAGTTTGTCACAGCTGTTACCTGGAGAGAGGCGATGAGAAATACAGCTGGTGTCATGGGTGTTGCCTGGTTTGCAGGGACAGAGAGGATTTAGGATCCCATGTGTGAGTGGCTGTGCTGCAGTTTTATCTCCGTCACCCTTTGCTCACCCTCGGACCCATTCAATCCCACCCTCACCTCCCATTTTCCCTTTCACAGTCTCCCTTGAGGCTCCTTAACAGCTCAGAGTACTAAAATTACTGAGGAACAAAACCCTTTTCTCCAGAAACCAGCTGCTGTCCCCTCCTCCAACACTGCTCAGCTCTTCACACTGGGAAAACAAAATAAATTCCAATACATGGCAGCACATGCACTGTGCAGTCTCTGCCCCTGTCTGAAGCAGCACCACTCCCACCAAGCACAGGGAGGATACCCAAGGAGAAATGGCTCTCAAATACAATCTCAAGCCATCTGTGGACGTTTTAGAGAGCATCCCAAGGCACACTGTGGCTGTGGCATCATTTGGAGTGTAAGAGAGACGCACGTGGCTGGATCCAAACCCAGACCTTCTCCAGAGGGTTGGTATTAACCCCCACAGCTCTCTGGGGCATTATTTTACATTTCCATTTTTACATTATTTTACATTTCCAGAGCTGTGACCAGTGACTGCCAGGGAATGGTTGGGACTGAAAGGACCTTGGAGGTCACCCAGTCCCAACCCTGCCATGGACAGGGACACCTTCCACAGTCCAGGCTGCTCAAAAACCATTAGACTGAGAAACTCCATGTTCACAAATAATTATTTTGCTTCATTAAAGCCTCCTGGAGAAAAACAAATCTTTTTTTAGCTTTCTTGGAAGCAAAGCCAGCAGAGTCCACAGTGATGCTGAGGCTTCCTGCTCTCCATGTTCTGTGTACAGAAATGATGCATTTGGAGTCAAAGAAAAAACCTCAAATAAATTACTGAACATGCTGCTAAGACTAGAAACTTCTGTCTGAATGAATTGCTTTCTTTTAGAAACTAAGCCAAATTGATTTCTTTAAATAAAGGTTTATTTTAAAGGAGGTCCTGTTCTGTTCATTGAGAGTAAACTCTTTTGGTAACAGCCTGTCTTTTGCAGTTAATTGCTGCTTGTCTCCTTGGATATCACCATTTGCATAATTGTGATTCTTTTCAATAAAAACGGATTATATCATCTTGGAGAAGCAAACATCATAAAATTTAAATTTACATGAAATTAAAGGAATAAGTGTTCCATGGTAACAGTGCTATTAACTTGCACCAAAGAAGAAAGTCTTTAATATTATAAAGTCAACGTATTTACAGAAAATCACTTAGACTATGCTGCTTCTCAAATGTCATGCAAAATTAAAACATCACACCACACTTTGAAGCAACATTACTGAAATAAATATTAATGCCAACTTTAAATGTTTGTAATAAGGACACAAGGTGCTCCCAAGGCCAGTTTTGTCTTTATGAAATGAAAATTTTCTAAGCCTTGTATGTGACAAATAGGCAGCTTGCAAATTTTATAAATAAGAGTGAATTTTGAAGTATATGTCAAAGTTTTTCATGCTTTCCACTAGACACATTTGCCCAACCCATGGCTGCACTGAAGAACTGCAACATGTGCCAGTGAGACTCTGAGGTTACAGCAGAGTTGTTCCTGCCAGGGTAACTGGACCATTTATTCCTTCCTTTTTATGTATGGATTAATTAATTGTGTTTGTTCTCATTGCCACTAAAGTTGGGATTTGCCAAGAGCCTGTGGCAGGTTAATCTAATTAAGAAAGTGCTTTGTAAACTGAAGAACAAAACCAAATCAGTTCAAAGGTCTGACACTGACAAGTTGCCAACTTGGATTCTCTAACATTGTGAGCGCATTCTTAGAGCTATGTCACAGCATTCTGTAGCACATTTAATACTCTAACAATTTAATTAGGCCAAACTCTGGCTTAAAAACAGGAAAATTGCTGCTCACACCTCCCTTTCCACCTTGCACCATCCAGCTTACCACAAAGTTTCCTCTTTCTGTAGAGTCAGATGTGCTTTTGGTGCTTCAGAGAGTTTATTTCCATCAAATCCCAGAGACAGCTTGGGCTGTCACTCATATCTGCAAGCTCAGATCAGTCAGTTTGGGAGCAGAGCTGGGGAATGGAACACAGTGCTCGGCACAGCCTGGAAAAAATGAAAAAGGTGATGGAGACACAACACAAGACATAATACATATTAAATAAAAAAACCCAAATACTCGGAGAATGAAGCACCTGCAGATTCTTTGAAGCTCATAAAACTCACTGCTCCAGCTGGATAACAAATACTTCTCCCTTAACCTGTTCATAGTTTAAAAAGCCTGACAGAGAATTAATCAAGGTCAATAATCCAGATGTCAGCAAGGTCTGGGGGTGAATTGGCTGCAGCCCTTCAGCCTGGCACAGTGAGCAACACAAGTTCTCCCCAGAAAACAACTACTGGCCACATATCAAGGAGCATTTTCCTTCTGGAATATTTTCTTGGCTGTTCAGGAAGATAAAATGGCAGAGCCTGTGGGGCCCACCATCAGTGCTGTGCTTTAGCTGGTTCCCCAAATGCCAAATGCTTTTAACCCAGCAGATGAGAACATCCCTGCCTTCCCTCCTCTGCTGGGAGGGTTTGGGAATCCATGGATTGATGTTCACTACAAAGCAAACAATTCTGTCACAATTCAGTGTACACACTGGAAAAGATATCCAGAACAATAAAAATAACTGTATTTATTTTGGGCATGGATCTTGGCTGACATAGCTGGCTGGGAATAGAGACAATGCAGAAAATCAGCCCTCATGTGCTTTGTATTTGCCTTTCTCTTTGCAGCCAAATATGCTAAATGTTCATGCACAAAAATAAATACTGAGGGAAAAAACAGTAACTAAAAATTGGGTGGGGAGATGGTTTAACCATTCATTCAGCACAAAAAAGAATTCTAGTTCCACAATAAAAAAGCACTGGAAGACTTCCTGTGCAAAGAAACCTTTGCAAAGTGCAATGGCACAAACACAAATGAGCAGAAATTCTGTAATTGTCCTGTTTTCAGTGAAGTGTGACATATGGAACATAAACACAAAAAAATAATTTCTGAGACACAAACTCATCTTTGACAAAGCAAAACAAGGACAAGGAAATAACAGGCACTGACACCTTGAGATAAGAAAATATTTACAAGTTTGGAAGACTTCAGATAAAAAGCAACAAATTCATGATATTTATCAGATTGTATTGGACCCCTGGATGCCAAGTAAATCTGAAAAATAATATTATACAGTGTGTTGAAAGGGCTGGATGAAAGTTAATGGCCATGGACATCTCTCCTGCAAGTGTCCAACACAGCCTTGCAAGATCTGCTTTTGTGTAGAAATGTGGCAATACAGGAGAGGCTGTACAAAACTTACCAGCCATAAGATACACATTATTTGTATCCTGCAGCTTTAGAAATGAAATCTGGGGGACAAGTTCTGGTTTAATTTACTGACTTCAAAATGACTCTGTTAAACAAAGTTTCATTTTTAAAAGTCTTGGGAAATGCTAATGTCAGTAAATGGGTTTTTCTCTTTGCAGCTAGAGAGGAAAACAACCCCCATCATTGCAAACTGTTTTGCCTAAGCTGATCTGGAGGGTGATGGAGGGGGAGTGAATGAGCGGACAAAACTCCCAGCCAGACAAACAGAACAACAGAACAACAGAAGCACAACTTCATCCCCTGCGTGCAGTAACCTGGTACAATCTGTGATAAAGACACACGAGTGCCTGCTCTGCTCCCAGAAGGGATGAGCAGGAGTGGAATCATTCCTCCCAGCAGTGAAGGGACAGAGAGTGCTGAGCTGAATTCCACCTCCGCACGCAACTGTGCTCAGCAGGAACGCTGGGAGGGCAGAGCTGACATTTGGGATGGAACCAGGGGGGACAATCGTGACAAAGCCACCGGCACCACAACCCCCTGGTGCTCCAGGCTGATCTGGATTTCCCCCAGCAGACAGTTCTTCTCTTGCTTCTGAGTACAGATGGTGGAAATTAAAATAGTTGTGGCAGCCCATTCACATTTTGGGGGTGGCTGCTTTCAGTCTGTCCTTTCTGTCTGGCAGGGATCTGTCCCTCTCCAAGGCCAGCAAACCCCTCCCAAGGGGTCACTGCCAGGATTTTCTGTGGCATTGCTCAGTTACATCCCCCCTGCCCCAGGCTGGGAGCTGCAGCACAGAAACAGCCCCTGAAAACCACACAAATATCTGTGACCTCCTACAGTTCTGTGTCAAAGTCCTTGTGCAGGGCAGCTTCAGCAGCTGGTGCTGCCCTGCAGGGTAGTAATGCATTGCGGGGTGATTTAGAATGATACAGATGGAGATGAGAGAATCATGGGGCAGTTCGTGTTGGAACGACATTATAGATCATCTCCTTTCAAACCCCTGCCATGGGTAGGGACATCTTTCACTGTCCCAGGTGGCTGCAGCCCCATCCAGCCTGGCCTTGGGCACTGCCAGGGATGCAGGGGCAGCCACAGCTTCTCCAGGAGATCCATTCCATGGCCCCCCCCACCCTCACAGGGAAGAATTTTTCCTTAATATCCAATACAAACCTGTTCTCCTTCGGCTCAGAGCCATTCCCCCTTGTCCTGACCTCACATCCTGGTCCAAAGCTCCTCTCCAGCTCCTTGTAGCCCCTTTAGATACTGACATGAGGTCTAAAGAAGTTATTTAACCTCAAAAGAACCATCTTGCTTTTACTTGAAATAGTTGTTTAGCGCACATTCAGCCCAAACTGGCCTCTGTCACCAATTACTGCCTGCAGCCCAAATCAGAGTTAAAATGTGTGCCCCTTGCATTTGCTGGATGTTTTTGTGCAGCACACACCTTGAACAACCACCCACCAGTCATTTTCCATGAAAGAAGAGCTGTATCCTCAGTATCCAAAATGTGCTATGAGTGGGGAAACTATAAATGTTTTGACATCCTGAAGAGCACACAGGCACTGGATCATGGTTTTCCCTAAAAAAATCCCAACAACAACAACATCCTAAAACAAAACAAATCCTAAAACAGAAACAAATCAAACAAACAAAAATAACACAAAGAACCAAACCAAACAAAAAAAACAACAACAAAAAATACCCCAAACCCTTGAACGCCAGACCAGGACAACTTTCCTGGAATTACAGCACTACCAAATAAAAACCCACAAAAAATCTCCCAAACCCTTGAACACCGGAACCAGGGTAATTTTTGTGGAATTCCAAACATCCCTGGCATATCACTGCTCTTTAGCCCAGATTCACAAGCTCATGCAAAGCATTACTGTACATTACACCCGATGTGTGATTTGAAGTCTGGATTAAATAGCTATTAAGCGATAAGAATCAATGTAGAGTGTTCAAATGCACAGCAAGCCCATTATTGCACACAGGGCTGCAAAGGAGCTCTGTCACCTTCACAACTCCCAACAAGTGAAATCTAAGTTATTGCTGCCACCAACAGGATGTTCCTCAGCACATTTCAGCTCAGCAGCTCTCCAAATTTGCCTTTCTGTGCAAACACCTGTATGCTTGTGAGGCTGGTGTGATTGAAACTCACTGAAAAAGCTGCAAAGCAATTAATTCCGTGTTTGCTGTTAAATCTAAGAAGTGCATTCCATTCCCTCCTTGCAAAAGCAGCGTGCAGAGAACAAGAGTATTGTCACAGGCTCTATTCAATTACTGAAAAAATGAACCCAGACAAAATCCCCACCCAAACAGCCCTGAGGAAGTGAAGACAGGCTGCAAAGGGGATGAAGGGCTCGGTCTGGTGAGTGCCACCAAGGGCAGCAACGGCACAATGTGAATTTCTGCAGGAGCAGCAGAGTCTCTACAGATAACAGATAACATAACTGTGACACAACCATGCCAACTGAAAAGAAAGCAAAACTTGGGCTGAGAAACTCTGATGGTGTTGACAAGTTCATTCTTTTCATATTGTCCTGTTTGATCTGGCCTTGTCCAGCACACTTAAAATGAGAGTGAAGTTGATAAATTAAAGAGAAGGAACAGTGACATTTCATGTGATAGACAGAGAGAGGCTTCACCAGTGACACTGTCCAAGCTTTGGAGGAGGTGGCTCCAATAAAAGCTGAAAAAGAGCTAAAAAAAAAGAAAATTAAAAAAAAAATTACAGCTGCTATGATATACTGATAAGTATCAGGCAGATGATAGCAAAATTATTGTCTGTAACAACAAAGCTTTGACAAGGCTAGCAGATTTATAAACAAATCAATTCTAATCTGCTGAAAGGTCATCTCTCCATTAAGACTGAATAGGAATGAGATTAAATTACATGGTTGGCTACAGATATCTACAGCAGGGCACCAAGCAGGGGAGGCTGCACACAAAGGATGCACAGTGATGGATGCTCCATGGCTTTGCTCACAAAACACTCACCAAGGTCTGTGAGGCCAAGTTTGAGGCACATCTGAAATGCTTAAAATGGAAAATCTGACTGAAGAAACACTGCAGTGGGAGTTAAATCTGTTCTTCCACAATAGCTATTTCCTATAAATTAGGCCCAGCTGCTGGAACCTGCATGGGCAGGATTCAGCTGCAGGTATCGCTCTCTGCTCTTTCCTTCCCTCTAAATTTTACCTGATAAAGATCTCCGATGAATTTCTGGTTTTAAAAAGGAGACTGATAACAAAATCTATGAGCTAGGAACAGAAGCAAGGGTTGCTCATGTTCATACTGGAGAGGAGAGAAAAGCAGGGAAGGGACAGAACAACCTCTGCCATCAGCACTCCCAAGAAAGGTTATGCCTCACCCAAAAGGATAAATTATGAAGAGAATTTGTTGGAATTTTAAAAATAGATATATATTTTAATGTCTCCTTTAAACCTGTCATTATGTACTTGAGCTTAATTAGCTTATACTGGCACCTATTGGTAGGAAACATAGTTTGCATCACCATTATCAGTTATTGCTTGTTGTTTAATCAACTGAAGAAAACCTCTTTGTGGTAATTATTGGTTTGTAATCAACTGCAGAAAACCTGTTTACGGTAATTATTCATTTTCACCCTTCCTTCTACATTAAAAGTATGATTTATTTATGGTTTTAATTGTGTGATGGACAGAAATCAATGACAAAAGCAGACTTTGGATGGAAGCAGAGCATGCCTGGAACTGAGGAAGCAAACCACCATTTACAGCAACTGCAGAGCAGGTAATGATAATTACCCTTTGAATGGTACTTTACTAAAATAATAATGCTAGAGAAAAAAAAAACTAAAACCAAATTAATAATTAAATAAAGTAATTATGAACATTGCTCCTGCATGGGTCCTGTGTAGGAATTATTTTCTAGCTTTCTTTTTTCCCCCCATTTGATTATTGATCTAATTGTTCAGAAAGCTGAAAACTCAGTTCTTCAGTAGCAATTTATTTAGTAGATCATATTGGGAAACTGAAATAGTTTCAAGGCTATCTACAGCTGTCCTCTGAGTGCACATTTCTCTGTACTGGAAGGACCTCACCTCCAAGTCTAAGTCCTGATTTGGAGACTCTTTTTTCCCCTTAGGGTCTTAACAACATTTGAGATTATTGAAAATTACAGAAATTTCGAATCCTATTACTTTTCAGGTTTGCAATAGCTGTTTCCTGCCATTTCCAGAGCCCATTTTTTTACCTCCTAGAATCCCAAATTTTGGCTGCCATAAAGGTCGCTGCTCAGTAACTCTAAGTAGTGAAAGTTCAGGTTCCTTGTGCCATTTTGCAATTTCATCTGTAGCCTCTGGCTGCTGCATCAGAGGAGGGCTGGACTCCCATCCATCGTTACACATGCCAGCCCCAAAAACCTGCCTTTAATATAAAAAAAAAAAAAAATTATATTTAGGCTTTAGATTTTGATATTTAGGCACCTAAATTTTACCCATGATAGGAAGAAGAGATTACCACAGTTACTTCTACTCTCAGTCCTGTGAATTGCTAAAATTAATAAATAAATGGATGGAACCCCCTGAAGTTTCATGGAATGCATTCCATAGCTGCTGTTATTTCTCCTTTCCTGTTGTCCATTTTTCAGCTGGATTGCTCGGCCAATCAAATTAATCCAATCAACATTACAGCAATTATTGCATTTGTATCATGAATAGAGCCACTTTTCAGATGTTGGTTGTACCCATTGCACAGGAGCTGGAATAGAGATACCCAGCAAAGCCACAAAAAAATAAAAAAGAAAAGAAAGAAAAAAAGCCTGAAATGCATGAAGTGTTTTTATTGAGCAGCCCTGGCCAGCTCCAGCAATAAAATGAAGTGCAGGGAAGGAGCAGAGAGTGCCTGGCAGACTTTGTGACCACATCTCCTTTCACTTGGAGCTCTGTAAAGATGCCCTGAGCACACATCTTTATGGCATTGTGGTTGTGATTTCATTTCACATCATAAGCTGCTATCAGCACAGCCTTGTCATTGCAATTTGTCACACACAGGAGCGTGAGTTTGCTCTATCTCACTGAAAATTTTATCTCGCCCGTCACAATCACAGACTGCTAGTTTAAAGCAGGGCTCTCAGACGTTATGGGAAGATGAAATCACAAAAGATAACATTAACAGACATTGCCACCACCACAGAGACAAATGCTGCGGCTTTTCTGGAGCTTTTGGAAAGGGAGCTAACGGGGTATAACAGCCATGAACGTGTGTGTGAGTGGGAAGTGAGCAGCCACTTACAGCTCTCCTGAAATTCACATGGAACTCATCCAGTGCTTCAAGACAAAACTTGTCTTTTTGGAGGTTTTTTGGTAATAATTTTAATATCTCCCCTTTTCTCCATTTCCTCCCCACAGGAAATTTCAGGGAACATTTTTGGTGGTTTTTTCTTTTTTTCATTTCTCAGCTCTTGAGTTCCTCCTCTTTTTTTTCACCACAATTCAGATTTGCTCTGATCATTCTCTTGTATTCTGGACTGTAAAAGTCACAAGCCTGAAGCCAAAGACATTAAATCAATGGAGGTGTGGTTCAATGACAGTGCTCTGAACTAGAACACTGAGGAATTCCCAGGAACAAAAACCATCTGTATTTGGGGCTGTGAAATTCCGGATTCTCCATTTCTGAGCAATTATCTGGGCAGGGATCTGTTGTTACCTTTTAACTGCTCCATGAGATTGCTTCTGCTCTTGGATCTCCAGCCCAGCTGATCTGTTTATTGAGTTTTACTAATCTAAAATCAGCAATCCCATCCCTCAGTTACCTGTTCCTAACTTTTTTTGGTTTCAAGTTAAAAGGACAACTTCAAAAGTGTAACTTCTAAAGACCAAACATTAAAAAAGTCTTTGGTATCTACTTCTCATTAGTTCCCAGTTATTATTCTGGCTGATATTGACTGAAATTTCCATCAAGAAGAAAGTTTTCCACAAAGCATTTGCAAACAGCACCCTAAACCATGATATAAAAATAAAATCTTCACCTTTGGTCAGCATGTCACAAGTACCAGGGCATGGAGTTAAAGACAGGAGACAAGGAGCTACTAATTTCTGTGAGTCAATCTGGAAACAATCATGCCCAGCTTGTATTGTCTTTTTTTGATTACTGTTCTATCAAAAAAAAAAAACAAAACTTCCCAATTCCTTTGTCAAAAATCGGTCAAGAGTTATTTTCACTTGAGCAGCTTACTCTTCAAACAGTAAATTATGATTATAAATAAAAACCATCCACTTTGGTTTCCTCTGGTTCTGTCTTTCTTTTACTTTCACTGTAGAATGGAAAAAACAATACTGTAAACATATTCGGAAAAAACACAACAAACTAAAATCTGCTGATTGCGCATTATTGGGCCTCTGTTTGTTCTACACCAACATGGCAGGAAGGGCAGCACCTCAGTTTGCTCCACTCTGCGATCTGAGACAAGTTTATTGTGTCCAAAATCTCAGATTTGACTCCCCTGCCCCAAACAAACACCCTGTGATCTCGTGTACCCAGTAACAGCCCCCAGCACTTTGAGCAGAACTCCACAATAACAAAGCGTTTTCATTTTTCCTTGTAAATGACAGTTCAAAAGATGCACACCTATGCAGAGTTGCACCTAATGAAGTACTTTAAAAATAAAAAAAGGCACCAAAACAAAAACCCTGAAACCAGTTTACTACACAGGCACTTGATTTGTCACAGTCTGAAGCTTCCTATTAAAATATTCTTCACAAAGGCATCAAATTAGCACTGGGGCTTCTGAAGGTTTGGAGCCTTTTTTTTTGCTGCTGTGACATTTTGTACCTTAGGCAGTTGGATTTATTCAGCTTCTGCTTTCTTTATCGTTGTTTGCACTGCAAAAACCAGATGCTTATCCAAGGATGTACAACCTTTAGCTTCACTTGGAAGAAAGTATTTGTGGGACTCAAGAAAAACTTCTGGGGCCTGATATTGGAGTTTGCTTTCTCTACAGAAAGAGGGCATTTCTGAATAAAGAACAGAAGCTTGGGCAAACCCATAAGGTTTTAAACACATTTTCCATTGTTGGATGTGAGAATAGAACCTCTTCTTTATTAAAAATGATTTTAGAAATAGATCATGTTTGGATAACTCCATCTATGTTTAAAATATGTTTGGAAAAGCAATGAAAGATGTATAAAAATATTTACCACCTACATTATTTCTGTGTATTTCTTTCCCCCCTCTGACAAAATTGCTGGTACCCCTAGAAGTGGGAACCAAGCAGATTTTCCTAACAATTCTCTATTGTCACAAAATTTTAGATGAGGAATGGTTTTATTCTTCAAGGCTTGGCAAACACAAACAAGGTTTCCTGGCATGTAGAAAAATTGTTTATTAAGAGTAACTGTTTGGGAATTTGAGATCAGAAGGACAAACAGTGTCAGGCTGTGCTCCCAGGTACCAGAATTTTGCATGATGAATCTCTTAAGCAGATAAAAGTCAAAGAGGGAAGGTACAAGTAGCAAGTTTTCATGTTTGATGAACCAAGAGCAATTCAGAGAATTTTTACAATAAATATTTTCCTTGGTGACAAAATGAGACATTGCTGAGAGATTTCCGTCTAATGCACTGCAGGTCCCCTTTGTTTTCATTTAAAAAACATAAAAATTCTAGTAAAAAATAATCAAATAGTAAGAAAAATAGAGATATAGTGTTCAGCTCCTACTGAAAAAAGTAAAGCAGGTCTACATGGAGGATCTAATCTTGAGTAAGAGGAAGAGGTTCTCTCATTCCAGACTCCCTTTAGATTCTGGACAAGAAGAGCCCTTGATAAAAGAGTATATAAAGAGAAAATGTGATGCATATTAATGTGTGAAAAACACTGTAAGGTGATGCAGCTGGTAAAGAGAAAAGCTTAACAAAGGAGGACTTATGAAGAGTGAGTACATATTTTCACACCTTGCTGATATTTACAAAGATAGAAAGTTTCAACAAAAATGTTTGCTTTCAATAATCAAGTAAAAAGCATGTTCTGTCTTAAGTTTTCCATGGCTACATAAGGATGATGATGCAGGAACAATATAATTTGAATTACCAAAGATGCAAAAATAGTCTTCAGAGCTTTTCCAAGTGAAAATTTTGTATTGGTGCAACTTCACCAAAAGCTGGGCTCACACAATATTGGACATTTTATAAAAGCTTTCAATAGGGAACTAAATTATTTTTGATGAATGCATTCAGTTGGCACTTAATTGCTTGGCAAGGCAAACAGGAGATGAAAGGCTGAAGGAAAAGCTGGATTGAGAATTAACAAGATGATCATAACCAGCAATGGCTGCGATGATTCACAGACATATCTGAACATCTCAGATTTAACAGCCTCTCAATCTACTGAGTTACTACATAAGATATTAATTCAACAAATGCACTTCTATTTCTGGTAATAAACACAAGATGCCTTTTTGAAAGGAGGAATGGTACTAAAAATACATCTAAATAAAAGTTCAAAATATAATCACCGGACCCACATTTAACCTGAAATGTCTCAATCAAAGCATTAACGCTGGATATTTTCGATATTGTATATTTTTAAAATGTAAAATAATATTTTTTTCTGGAAATTTCTATGATCTTCAAAAGTATAATGAATCTGTAAATGCAGATGGGTAACACAGACTGTTTCTGCTTCTACCTGAACAAAAATATTGACTTCTTGGTTTTATAAACTGTCTTTCTAGCTGATAAACAAACATATTTTGTTCTCTCTATGTAATTCCTTTTTTGACCTCATGAAATTCAGAAACTGAAATGAAAGAGGAAGCTGCAAGAAGCAAAATATGCAAGTTGCCATTTGCACAGAGAACGCAGCAGAACTCACAGCTGACCCAGCCTGCTCCAAGGCTGAACAGGGAAGGTGCCACCATCTGATTACACAAATGTAACCATGGCAGCTCCTGCTTTATAAAACCAGTCAGGGAGAGAACAGATTCAGAAGCATCAAAAAGTCTTTGAATTTCAAGCACAAGTGCACTTCACCTGTAAATGATCGCCTGCCATGCTTCACAGCCTGGTGAAGCCTGAGTGAACACAGCAGGTCACGCTCTGAGCCACACCTGGAGCAGGGAGGTCTCAGCTCCCAGCAAGGCTCCTTTTGTAGAGGTGATCATCCCTTACAAAGTAAAGTGGAGAGAAAATTTGGCTTCAGGGAGTGGTTAATATATGGAATAAAAGTTTGTTGGAGTAGGAGTGTGTATTTGGCCTGCACTGGGGTGAGGAACCCATGAATGGTGCCAGGCCTTCAAGAAGCGCCAAGAACATTTCCCCTCAAGCACCAAGACAGTCTGAACAACAGCTGAAGGCGCAGAGGCTGAAGATAGCCAGACCTGAAGGAAGAGGTTTCCAATGAAGTGCTCAGACACGTTCCCAGCAGCATCTCAGTGTTCCCATGGACCATTCATGGAACCACAGGGCTGGAAAATCAACCCAGTGCCGCCACCATGCTCACAGCCAAACCGTGTCCTCAGGTGCCACATCCTTGTTGAAGGCTCACAGGGATGGTGGCTCCACCATCTCCACCACTTCCCTGGGCAGCTCTTCCAAAGCTCCACAACCCTGTGATTTTTTTTTATTTTCCCTTTATCCAATCTAAACCTCCCTTGACATAACTTGAGGCCATTTCCTCTTGTCCACTCAGTTGTTACCTGGGAAAGGAGAGTGACCATCACCTGAACACACCAAACCTCATTCAGGGAGCTGTGCAGAGCCACAGGGGCCCCCCTGAGCCTCCTTTCCTCCAGGTCCAGCCCTTCCCAGCTCCCTCAGCCCCTCCTGGGGCTCCATTCCCTTCCCTGGACCTGCTCCAGCCCCTCAATGTCCCCCTGCTCATGTGGAGCCCAAAACTCAAAAATCAACTTGATGCTGCAACTCATCCTACCCCCAAACAAGGTGATAAAATATATTACCATATATATACTGGGATTAGGACTTTAAAATTTCCAGTATATTTGTAAATTTGCTGGAAAATTAAACACTGGTAGCTGCTTGTATTTTTTATTAAGAATATTCCTATCCTTTCCTGCATTACAGGAAATGGTCTCAGCTTTTTAATGCTTTTTCTGGAACAATGATAGAGAATGACTAAAAGTAAATCAGTTAAAAACTGAATTAAATTTTTTCTTCCCAATTTATCTACTTATTAATTGCCCACTATTAAGGACATTACAGTTTGAAAGTCTTCCCTTGTCCTAAAAATTACAGCAGTAAAATAGTTCACAATCAATTTCAGAAACAACTCAAATTTTTGCTTTCAGATGTGATAAAACCCAAACTCATTCAAAAAGTCTTTCAACACAACTCCCACATCATCCTGGCTGACAGATAAATCCTAAAAAATGTCAGGGCAATAGGTTACCACAATATGCTTTCAAAATCCTTGAAAATGCTTCAAAATTAATGCTAATGAGTTAATGTTAAATGGAAAATGCTGAGCAAAATCTTGAATCCCTTACAGCCCATCACTGGTAAATACACCCTGCAAAATTATCCTAGAGGTTATATCTTAATTAAATAAACCAAAATGATCAAAGGTTGTGATTTTACGGTCTTAAAGCCTTTCAAAAGTTGTTACCACAGTTATAGGATACAAATACTTTGTAAGTAACTGGAAATAATCCACAATGTCAAATAAATGGATGTATTTTACTTCACTGTATCCTTATTTTAATTTCACTTAGTTGAAAATGTACTATAAGACAGACTTCAAGTTAGGACAAACAGAACTCTGGAGCACAGAATATTCCTTTTAAGGCAGCACTTTTATAAATAATATAATTTTACATACAGTTGTAAGCGGGGGAGGCAAAGAGAACCCTCAGGACGTTGCTGACTGCAGGAGAGGAGAGGTCAAACTCTGGGCTCAAGGACTCGGAGCTGCCTGTCCCCAACACATGCTGTGAGTGTGCCTGTCCTTCCTCAGCTACTGGAAATCACAAAATGGCTTTTATTCCTGGAAGTTAATTACAGCCCCGTTTACCCCCACCAACTTAAACACAATTAAATAGATAAAGTGCAGGGTTCAGGAGATGTCTCTCCTGATGGAATAAGCTTTGGCAGTCAGGAATCAAGCTGAGAGGAGAGGTTTGCACTTAAGAAAGTGAAATGTGCTATGGCAATAATCCTGTTATTTTATTATACCTCTGACAACAAGGAATATCCTCCATCTGGGTAGGTGCATGGCTGAGAGGGCCTTAAGTACTTGATAAATGTAATAAATGCATTTTCCAATCTGTAACTGCAAAGAGCACAATAATCATGTGTCATTTGGATTTTCTGTAACTTAATAAAATCCAGGAGACTTCCTTAGAAATATGTGGGTTAAGCTATAGTACTTTTATATAAATTTAGTTTAAAAGGGTCTCTAGCTGAAAAGCTAAAATGTCTGAACTGCCCAAAGAGGGTGTCTGGAAAAGTATTTCATTTCTTTATGAGTCTCTCTGGATGTTTCTCTTTGCAGTAATAATAGGAGAGCAAGCAAATGTCAATTGTTTTTAGTGTGCATCATCAGAAGTCGACCTGGTATCTCAGAAATATTTAGAAATTATGTTCTCTCTAGTACAGCCTAAAAACAGGAACAAAATAGAGAAAAGAGCAGATGGCACTGAATAAGATTGCAGAAGAAAACCAAAATAAACCAAAATAACATAACATTTTAAAAACACTTCTGGAATAGGTATGCTTCCACAATGGCATTGCAATATTTTTGGTGGCTACCAAAAGTTCCAGGCATGTAAAAAGGCACACAGACACATCTTCCAGAGAAGTCAACTAAAAGCCAACTTCTGCCTCAGAAATAAAGAGCTCCCTGCTCCAACCACATTTAATTAGCTTGCCTCATGGGGTCTTTTAGCATAACTGCTGAACTGTTCACCTGCTGTACTTTTCAGGGAAAACATCAACTATATAATTTCCCCTTTGTTGGGAAAAAAAAAAAAAAGAAATTGTTCTTTCTCTGGGAAAGGGAAATCCATCTCATATCTGAGTCAACACTGGATCCTTATGAAAAGTACTTTGGGATTGGTCTCCTCTCAACCAAGTTTAACCTGCCAGGGATGTTTTCACTAACAGTTGAAATAAATATAGCATATAAGCCCCTATTTCCTGTAATTATAAGTTCATGGGGTGTGAGGGGTAGAGCAGCCAGTTGGCAATGAGGGACAGAAGAAATGGGACACAAGAATTCCCGTGGCCACATGGAATACATTCTAACAAAAGCTTAACTCCTGTCTTTTGATTAAACACATCTGAAGTAAAAAAAAAAAATAAAATAAAATACAGTCAGTACCATATTCAGACAGAAACTGATCCTATAACAAAGACCTGTGATGGACAATACATGGAATTTTCCCCCTTACTGTAATGCAGGGCCACAGCTGAGGTAAATGGCAGCACACAGAATTAGGTGGGCAGAACAAGGAGAGAGATGGACCATAACCATCACACTCTGGCCATTACCAAAGCACTCTGGGAAGATAAAAGCTACAAATGAGGTTTTTCTTACCTAATTTGAGCAGACTCCAAGGTAAGGGCTCAGCTGGTCAGGACAAGCTCAGCAAGGCTGACCCTCAAGAACCAGCCCAGGGAAACAGCAGCTGATGGCCTGAAGATCCTCCTCCCCTTAAATGTGGTGGTTATTGCAATCCAGACTGGCAATTCAAAAGACTTAAAACACTTTTTCCAATGTTTCACCCAGTGATCTCACTCAATCACCCATTTTAATGAGTTCATCTCTCTTGTCATTACCAGCAAGTAAATCCTGACACATAAAATACATGAATGGAAGTTCAAGTTCAGGTAAGCATCAGAAAGAGAAATTCACTGCAACAACTTCATCTCTTCAACATCTTCCCAATGCAGCTGTAAACCCAATAAGCACAAATCATTGTCAGATACACCTTACTAGAGTGGCTGACAGAAACCAGGAAGCTCACCACAAATACATTTTAAATAATTCAGGTGCTGCTCTAATATGTATAGCCATTAATCATTCCTTAAGACATTTTCATATATACACCCTCTTTGCTCTCCCCTTGTCAAACAAAGAAAACCACAGATAAACCAAGGTATTTATTATGGGTCTGTAACTGAATTTTTCCCCTGACTTTTAATTACTTATGACTCAAGAAAGACTCTATATACTCATACATGAGTGCAATTTATGGTATATTGGATTTATTGTAATCAAGGCTCACTGGTAGCTAAAAGCAAAAATTGTTAATCCATTTTCCAGTTTTCATATAGAATCCCTTATATGCATGTTTTCTACACGACTGTATCTGCTGAATTAATGGGAGCAGCATGAATATAGTGAACTGAATCTGTAGAACTTCATGGTACCATTACTCAAACTTTGATTAGAGAGCTTAAATCAAGTGAATATCATCTTTTCTTGCATGTGAAATACTGCTCATGCAAACATTCATGTTAGCTATTTTATTGATTTAATAGAAATTAATTAATGCAAGAAAAAAATTGTAGTTTGGGTTCTTTTCCTTCAAATTAATACAGTTGTCTTGAATTTAGTGTGCAATTCCTTGCTTTGCATTCCCAGTTTTGTATAAAGAGTCATATCGTTAAGGACTGCAGGTATTTTTTAATTTCTCCATCGCTTTGTTAATTTTGAGATTTAATCATCCTTTCCATCATTTAGGATCCTTGGCTGGTCCATGAATTTAATGGGACTGTTTATTAGGCGTGTCTGTGAAAAACAAGGGCTCTCATTAAGTGGAGCTGGTCGAGCCTTTCCACTGACAGCTGGCACCCACCAGGCCACCAGAGGTTCTGGACCCAGTAAAGGAAGGTGCTACAAACCAGCCTGATGTCCTGACCTTGATCCAGTCGTTTATTGCTCACTTTTCCAGGTTTCTCTGTATTTCCCTTTGCATGGCAGCACAGAGCTCAGCACACCCTTAGTGAGCATCTCTCGGGCCACATCACTCCCAAAAATTGAGCTTTAAAGCATCACCCAGGGCCTGTTGTCCCATGGAACCTTCCTTTTCACAAGAGGACAAATGGCCAATTGAACACAACCACATTGTGCTGGTTTCCTCATCTTGGCTCCCAAGCAGATCCTCACTGGGTGGAGGATTCCATGGGGAATTCAAGTGCTCAACATCTCCAGCTCGCCAAGTACAAATCTGTATTACAGCCTTCTTTGTGACACCAAAGAATTCTTCTCAACCACTTTCTGAGACTTGAAGGGCAGAAGGGTTAAAGAGCAGGAGGAAAGGTCAAGCCAGATAAGTAAAAGTCCATATTCCATAGAATTACTGTTTTACTTATCACTTTCCTTGAGATTTGACAGGCATTCTTGTGATTAGGTTATCACCTTCAAATAGATTTATAGGCTCTAGGGAATTTCTATTCAACTTACCCTTGGGATGTCTTGACATTCTGTCTCTGCATTGGCATTTGTGGTTCTTAAAGGTCTCAAAAAATGATGTAGAAAGACACAAGCAGCAAATATCTTTGGATTCACTGTGGATTCTGGTATCAAATATTTCACATTATTTTTAGTACGCCTGTTTGCATTGCACATTGCTTTTGAATGCATGCTGCTGGTGTTCCAGGAGAGCTTTGAGGCACTGAATGAAAACCAGCACTTCCAACTTTAACTTACTCTGATTTGTGGCTTTTGTCACCAGAAATCTCTTCTGATGCAACATTAACTAACTTCAAGAGATTCTTTTGTATTAATTGGACAGGTGAGCACTGAGGCAAACACAGTAATGGATCTGAATTTCTCAGATGCAGGATCAGGTGTGCACACCCTGCTGCAGTAAAGCCAGCAAGAATTTAAACAGGGAATTTTGCAAAGGCTTGTGCACTTTGCCAGAACCAAATGCAGCTGAAGCACTGCCTTGAAGCTTGACATCACAAATCCGTGGATTTACTCAGCAGATGATTTCTCGAGGTATTTTCAGTCTGTGTTTGACAGAACTGTATCTTCACAGTAAGTCCTTTAAAAAGGTCCTGCCAAGTTTGCCACAAAAGATATTCCCATCTCTATTGAGAAAAAGAGCATCAGATAGCACTCTATGTAAAATGCTAGAAGCAGCAAACAAATGACAGCAAGACCCAGACTGTTGCCTGTTCAGCAGTAAGACTCTGCTCTGGCTGACTTGTGGACTTCTACATTTCATTATTCTGGATTTCAATGCCTTTCTTTTTTTTTTGTAAAATCAGCCAACAGCTGTAGGAAAGGGCTAGTGTTGGCGCCTGGACAGCCACCCTTAGTCTCATTTCAGATGTAAAGGTTTCGTTGCTGTCTGGGTCATCCACCCCTCTCAATTTAAATCTAATTTCCATTTTCCAGTTTTCCTGGGCCAATGTACAATACCTGTGAACAAAAACGAGCGGGGAGTTTGCTGCACTTTGTTGTTCAGACCATCAAATATTCATGTGGCTTCTCCAGACACCTCAACGTTATGGCAAGCGCTCAGAACGCTTCCCCACAGGAAGGAGCTTACTCAACTCATCCTTTCTGCATCTTCAGAAGGAAAATTCCCTCCTCGCTCAGTGCAGGGAGAGGGGGAGAGCTGTCACTGCTCCTCTCACCCTTTTGAGACAAAAACATTGACCGTCAGCGACTTTGTGACAATTGGCTGTTATTAAACTCCGACTTGCGAGGGCCAGCTGTGCCTAATTTGAGTCACTGGTGCAAAAATAACCAGTCAGCAGGAATGGAGGCAATTACGGGTAATTCTGCTGCGGAGCAGTCCTGCATCAGGAGCCCAGGATTAACTTGGGGCTGGCACTCCAAGGTGATCGAATGAAGAGCGCGAGGCCTCGGTAAAATCGTCGGGGGCTGGAATCAGTGTTCATATGAGCTGATTCTGGGAGTCTGCAACCTGTGTTTTAATTTATTTACAGGAAGATTGTCAGAATTCTTTACTGCGTGAAGATGCATAGAAGTATACAATCTTATTTTCAAGGGGCTATTGGTTTTACTTTTAAATATCCAGCCCCTTTGCCCAAATGTTAGCATATAATAACCTTATAACCAAATCAATCTCTGAATGTGTTTAGCAATTTCTATACCTTGCCTTCTATCTGCTCTGCTACACGTCAAAATAATATATTCCATTTTCTTTTTCTTAAAAAGAAAACCCAAACCAAAAATCCCCTTATTTTAAGAAAACACTTTGTTCTTCTTTTTCAAAAAATTAGAACAGTATTTTTGCAAGTACTGCCGTGAAATGCATACAATTAAAAAAAAATCAGAGAGTAAGAAGTATTAGTCTAAGCAGTCAGCTTTGAGTTGTGTTTCTATGCAAAAAAACAAGTAGGAATAAAATTTTAAGTAACTGTGTCATTTTGACAAACAGCTCCAGAAAAACTGTTACTACTTCATACTACTGCATGATGCAGTTTATTTTAAGCTTTTAATATGAAAACAGCAGAGAGGTTTGTTATATCACCTAAACAGCATCATTTGAAAAGTATTGCATGAAGAAAATTATGAAAAGAACCCAGCATGGAGTTTACATTGCAGAGAGTCCTGTCACTAATAGCAGCACAAAAGAACAAAATAAAATATCTGTAGATTTGTTTCTAAGGATGGCACTTTACCTTCCGCCCTTCTGACTCTGTTGTGTCACTGTAACAGAATAAAAAATAATAGAGAAAATTAATGGTATATTTATTTGAAGTGAGGATTACTACAAATTCTAATTTTTCAGCTTCTTAGGATATATGTGACACACAAAAATATCAGGTACACTGACACTGTTTCCTGAAGTCAGCTTCTGCTGAAACAAAGCATAGGCTCCCTACCTCTAACAAGGTATAATTTAGGACATCAAGCCTCTACTCAAGCTAATAAGTAGATCCATGTCCTTTCAATTATTTATTCCTCTGGCAGACAATCCCATTAACCCCCTCCTGTGCAATAATTTGTTCTGCCACATGCTAGAAAAATTATTTTCCAGCTGCTCAGCAATGCTGCTAGGGTAAATGGAAAGTTTTTCCTGGCAGACAGCTGATACTCAACAGAGAGGTGAGCACTGACATCTGATACATGGAGGGGGATGTAGGAGTAAATAGCATGAGACAAATGCTAAGTCCTTCCAGTTTGTGGAGTGATAGCAATGGGATATGTAAAAATGCTGATAAATTATTCACTCACCTCAGGAAATACCTGAAAGCCGTTCCTGCACTCAGGTGGGACCCAAGCACCGGGCAAACACCAACAACCTGTTGCACAGAAGTTCACTTAGCAGGATAAGCATAAAGAAACAGCACAGAAGGGTTTGAGTTCACCCACCATGCTGTTTGTGGGCTTACAACCATGAGATGCGTAAAATGGTCAAGAATTCTTCACTCACCTTGGGTAAACAAGGAACAATTTCATTCCTGCACACAGGGGCTGCTTGGTGAGTTGGTGCCAGCAAATGTGTAAGGACAGCAGCCTCCCACCCCAACCTCAGTGTGTAGGAGCCTGAACACCCTGTGAGGATTTACACAAGGTTGTACAGCTACACCAGCTGGTATCCCCTCAACAGCACCAAGTTTTGATTGGGTATCCAGTGACACACCATCCTAGACTGGGAGTGGTGACAGCAGAAACGTCCCCAGAACGCTGTAAATGAACAGTTGGGAAGGCAGGACAGCTCAGGATTTGTACAGATGTCCTGCTCCTGAGTTAGAACAGCTCAAGGTTACCCGGAGGCCATTCACTCACCAAATGTCTGACCAAGAAACAGAAATAGGAAGCAACCACAAAAATGAACTAAACCCCTATGATGGATCACACACCACATGTTGCTAAACAGAAGAGGTATCAGCAATCATTAAAATCAAAACCAACTGGCTGAATTCCTTTTTTTTGTTCCCTCTTTCTCTCCTCATTTTTGTGGGGCACTTATTTATTTGTATTGTGTTTTTTTCAGGATCATTTCCCATATACTCAAAATATAGCTATCCTTTTGGTTTGAATGCTACACACATCCACACATACATAGATACATACATATATATATAAAATGTTAATTCTGCTCCATGGTTAGAAGATAGGAGGGCATTTCTCATTAACAGTTTGAGCAGAAAAGAAATTATAAAGTTCTAAAAACATATAAAGAAAAAGAAATCCAGGCACCTGGAGAAGCTGGTTTAATGCAGAGAAGAGAAGGCACAGCATGCTTTACAAATGCTAATGCATGTGATGGAAAACTATCAACCTCAGCTCTCAATAGAAAACTTAAAATTCCAAGCTTAGACGGTTTACCAAAAATTACACAATAAGTCACTGCTAAATTCTGTAAGTAATCCCAGACCTAATCCCCAGACCATAGCAAGTCCCCAGGGAATTACTTATGGACGTATTTTTCACTGAAATTGTGCTTTCCCTTGTTTCCTTTGCATTTAATAGAAACCATGGCTCAACACCCTTTAAATTTATTATATTATATTTCAGAAGCAGCGGGCAGAGATGAGAACCCTCTGAAGGTGTTCTCTCAGTGCTTACAGGTCACTCAGTCCCACACTCATCCCTCCCTGAGGAATCCGATGCCTTTGGGCTCCCTGGACCCTCAGAGGACAGGGGGTGAGCCCAGGCTGCCAAACCCCCAAACTCTGCTCTCCTTAAAACATCCTCTGCAAAAACAAAACCCAGAAATTTCTGAGTGAAAATATACGGCAGGAAAATTTCCATGAGTCACTGCAATGTGTGAATGAAATTGGGAAAGGAATATTAAATTCATCATCCTAGAGTCACCACAACCTACTGCCCCACCAGTTGTTCCTCATGCTGAAATGGTCCTTAATTAACTTGATAAACTCTGTGCCAAGGAGTGGCTTTAAGCTTTTGACATCACCTATTTATTTCCCTTTATTCACTGGAGGTGCAGCCATTTCTAGACCATTTTAAAGGACATTTAGGCTGCCATAGGAAATTTTATATATTCAAGGCTGACTGTACTTACACAATAACAGAGCTGCACTTGAAGCGGGCTCAACACAACCAAATCACCAAATTCAGCAGAAAAATTAATTTTCTTCTAGAATTCAGGATGCTGCTGCCAGTCAATAGGGAAAAAAGGAAAAAAAATACTCTGGTAGCATAGATAGACATGAAATATCACTTTTATGCTTATCACACAGATAGCAAAGACTGAGGCAGGACACCAGGATGGGGGAACTGTTTATGGATATGGAGGGACTGAACTAAAAATGAGTCTAGCAAAAAACCTTCTGGCTTATTGAAGAAAATGGACAAGAAAATTAGCAAAGGGAGAAATGGCTCCTAGGAAGCATTCCATTAGAATGGGACACCCAGTTGGACATTTTTTACAGGAGACAACTGAAATCTACCAGTAAATTGTTCCCTCCCATCCTGGTTGATGAACCAACAGTGAGTTCTTTAGCAAGGGATTCTGCTGGGCTGGGCAGCAAAGTCTGAACACTGCACTGGAAATCCCAAAACTGACCCTGGAAATGGAACAATATGATGAAAAACCAATGGAGAAATTTTACCAATCAAAAACCAGATATATGAACTCCATATATATGGAGCCTTCCAAATTCTAAAACATAGGAATAAACCTTGCCTGAAAAGAATTGTTTGTCTCACACTGAGTGACTGATTAGTGGGTGATACACAAACCCTTTGTGCACTTGTTTGTTGTTTCAGTTCCTGCAGAAGCTGGAATGCAAATGCATGATTGTTAAAAAAGAAAAAGGGATTGTCTGATAGTCAGAACAGCTGAATGCTGTTCCAAAATACAAATTAGAATTGCCTTTGTTGCACAAACCACATGTAATGCTGTACAATCCCTTTAATTTAGGATTTTCTAGAGCTGGTCATTTTCCTTCTGGGGAATGTGGTATCTTCATTAATTCCCAAGCACACAGCTTTGAAAATTGATCCTGCTTATAGATATGGTATTACAGCTCACAAGTCAATGCAGCTATGGTATAAGAATACAAAGTTCCACATAATTATGGGTGTGCTGACAACACCAGCATTTGCTTCCTTGCTTTGGGCACCCTGGATTGAGAAAATATTTGTATCTTCCTTTTGTGCCCTGATTCCCTAGTTATAATTCCCTGGTTACAGGGAGATTTTTCCTCTTATTGCTTTGATAGTAGAATTTTCAAATTCCACACAAAAGCCAGATAGAAACTAATTCCATCTTAATAGTGTGATTTTACTTGTGTATAACTTAGGAAAAGAAGAGGAACAAAAATGTGCATTGTGTGAGCAGTGGGCATCCTGTTTTAAAGGATGTATAGTCCATGATGACTGTATTAAATATATTCAAATTCATATTAATGCCAGGTAGATTAAGAATGAACAGACAGCAGTAATACAATAAATCTTCCACTGTTGAATTAGAGTTGTTTATGCTGTGTTTTGTTTTAATTCCACCTGTATGTCTCAACAATAAGCAATGCTAAGAATAATAGAAAAAGCAGCAAAATGATAAATCAAGTAAAAATAAAAAAGACAAACCCCATAAGTAGTGCCTATGAAGCTTCAATTCATGCTAAGAATACAAATGGAAAGCTGTAAATATCTCTTTTTCTTGTCTTTTAAAAGAAGTGAGTTAGAGCAAGCCCATAGAGAGATGATTGATGGGGTATGGTGCTATTATGAGCAATATTCTGGGAACGTCTCAGCAGAGCCTGTAAATCTGAGCTCACACATCCCTGCCCCTCACAGATCTCGCTTTGTGTGGTGTCTTCCAGCTGCCCTTGCTCTGTCACTTCCCCGATGCTCCACGTGTCTGAACGTGCTGGGCGCTCAGCAATTCCACAGGGGGGCAAACAATTTACCCCAAACCTGCAAATGAGCTGGAATTCTGTCCACAGCCAAGGAAATAAACATGCTGTCAAAATCAGTAACACGTTAATAAACAGAAAAAGGAAGAACTCTCGTTATTGATGCTAGAGGGAAAGGCAGGTTGGTATTATTGCCTCCCCTTAGATGTAAATGCCCAAAACCACTTTGGGCAACCTGTAGAGATCAGCAGGTTAGGAAACAATTCAGATGCTGGCTCCGAATTTATCTACCTTGACAAGGAGCAAAAGTCCTTTGGGAATGGAGCCTGGTCATCAAAAAGAACTTAAAACATATTTTCATTTTCCATTGCATCTGATCATGGTGTCTAAAATAATTTCCAGCAGCCATTAGCTGAAGTTCAGATGGATGCAGAATCTGTGTGGCATCAGCTCTAGAGCAGAAAGATTTCAACAACATACAAGGGACATTTGAGGTTTGGTCACGTATCAAATGTAGTGGAAACAATTCCTAATCGTGAAGCTAAAAGTGTGTATAAATGCTTACACAGCATTCATTATCTCACTTATAAGATTTGTGACACAGAAAGGCAAAGGAGAAAATCTCTTTCTGCATCTCTATAAACAGAAAAATCCAACTTAACTATGCCTGACTCCAATGATGAATTCCTAAAAAAGTGACAAAATGGAGATAACTATTTAGGAAACCGTTTTTATATGAAATTTTAGTTCTGTGAGACTTGCTGTATTAGATCTTTGCTTCATATAATATAATTTTTTTTAAAAGAGGACCCATAAAAGGTTTCTTTGGGAGGTTGATATCCTGAGCTCTGCTATCTGGTACATTTGAGAACACTATGAAGTCCATTTGCTCCTCATTTTAAATGGAGATTTAATGTAGTAATAGATTTGATCTAAACATGGTTCTAATTACCTGTAGAGTTTGTCATATTAAATTGGGTTAGCCTTCATCTTATTACTTGGGAGGCCCTAAACAAATGAATATAAACTGGCATAACATGCAGTACACTTAAAACACTTTACTAACGCTTACATGTTACTGAAAATGAGGGAGGAAGTGGAACAAATGTTCCCCTAGGACAGCAATTTACCTCTAATTATGGCTTCAACTCTTAAGACCTCCCTTCTTTTACGAAACTCGCTTCTAGTGAAAAAAAAAGCCAAACTTTTCAAAAGCACCAAGACTGGAACCAAATCACATTTTCAGAGATCTTATTAAGAAAGATGAAATTGGAAGAAGAGTTATGGTTTTAAAACACTGATTCAAATGTCAGAAAGTTGGGGTTAATTGGGACTGGAAGAGGTCTAACAGGGTCATTTCCACAAATACAACTTGTGCCTTCTGGCTCGGAGCAGGATCTGTTTATCTGCAATTGCAAACCCCACACATGTAACAATACAAATGGAAAGTCCTGAAGTGTTCAAGAGACTGATTGTGGGACCATGGTCCATGCTGCTCCAGCAACAACATCAAAATCTCCTGTGCCATTGGGAAATGTGCTATGAAATATTCGAATGGGCCTGAAATGTAATCTGGGCTGGGGACAAGGTGGGACTTGGTCACTGCTTGGACCCAATGATTTCATTTTCCAACCTAAATGATTGAGTAATTCTGTAATTTTACCTAATCATGCCTACACTGGGAGTAAGGTTTTAGAGTGTTTAGATAACTATTTCACAGCAATAGTCAGGGATGAAATCTAATTAATTGTAAAATAAAGCTTGTAACATTTGCAAATAGGATTATATAATTTAATTCCTAATGATAGAGGGGCCTGGACTCCCAGCCGATATACCTGCTATTTCTAGTCCTAACATTTAGTGTGATTAATTCTGCAGAATTAATCTGCAGAATAGACTTTATATAATTTGTAAAGTATGATTAGCCAGGATAATTTTTACTGAAATGATGTTCTCTACTTTTGCTCGTGAATGGCCCATGTTCTAACTTTAATTTGGATGGGAACAATGGTAACACATTTCACACCACCTATTTTTAATCTTCTCTCCCTTCCTGCAATGAATATGATTTTTATATTCCTTCTCTGACTACACAGTGAACTCATTTATAACCTGTTTCAGCTTCCTATCTGATTAGTTCTTTTCCCTATAGATTTAGTTTTGCTGAACCACAATGGTACCACACAGACAGCAGAATAAAATATAAATTCATACATAATCATGTAAGCAGAGACAGAATACCTGCAACTCCTATTCATTTCAAAGAAGCTGCCACTGTTTAATACCTTTAGAAGCTGCACCACTGTTTATATTCAGCAGAATGCCTTATCCTAGTAGAGAGCACTGAATAATTATCACTAGATGAATGCACACTGTAAAATAAATATCAGAACTGGCATAAAAAAAAAAGAAAAAAAAAAAGTTCTTTGCAATCCACTCTTTCCCCAGAATAATTGTGTAATCTTCAGGTGGGGGAAGTCTGAAAAGAGCATTGAATGAAAATCTGCCCGTGCCTTTGCTGTAGCAAGGGTACTACTGAAAGAACATGTACAAAGCTGGTGAGGGAACTCTGAGAAAAGCAATTGAATTTCCATCAAGATTCCAAAAGATTTCAGTACTATCAGCAGACTCAGATAAAACTCTGGACATAAGCACTTCTCTGTCTTGCAAGAGCATATAAGAGAAAAAGAGCAGCAGATTTCGTTATAATTGTCAGCTCTATTCAGATAAGCACAGAGTGGTACTGTTCCCTCACATGGAGCATTTCTGCAGTTTATAAGGCATTTGGAAATGCAGTTTATAAGGCCATTTGGAAATGTGAGCAAGCTGGCAGTTTATTACCAGCTGCACTTCACAGAGCAGGGATGGGGCAAGCAATTTCCATCAGAATTAGAATGAAGGGATGGCAGCCTCCCACTGCCAAAAACCACATGGTCCAGGAGGCTGGGGAAAAATTCAGGTTAGAGGAGCCCTATACTGCTGCTAACTTCAGCAATGGACTTAGAATCTCTCCATTTCCCAGTGATTTTATTTTTTAAAGTATTGGGTACAGAAAAATCTCTTTACAGGAACTGCTACTTGTCAACAATTTTAAATTAGCATTAATATTGGTAGGTGTTAATTAATATAAGTTATTACTAGGAGTAAGTTAATAATAAACAACCAGGACAGCAGACATCATGGATGAAGCTGAGCTGAGTTACCAGGAGTCTGAGCCTCTGGACATTACAGAAGTCTGTACACAACATTTCTCTGGCTATTGTCAAACAATGAACAAAGATGAGTTCTTCTCACACTTTTTCCTTTAACCTCTGGCAAAATGAGAAAGTTCTGCATGGAAACTCCACCACGTGGCCGGAAGGATTCCTCAGCTGGATCAGAGGAACGAGCAGTGAGGAAAACCTGGAAGCTGCTCACGGCTCTGCCAGTCCCACGCTGCCTGTTAAGGATGAGATGGCACCAAAATTGGGTCACAAGTGTGCCACTCTGTGAGAATTGAGCCCTAAACAATTAAAGCAGAGCTGCTGGAATAACCAGTGTGCGAGGAAGAAATGAGAAAGGTTAAATATTTGATGGAGTGGTGTCTGAGCAGCCCATTAGTATTTTTTCCCTTTCCTGAGGAAATTGGTAAGCTCAGCAGCAGCCCTTCAGCAGCACTGTCTGCATGCATAAAAGCAGCCTAGTGAAACTTGTGACCAGAAAATCTGCATGAAACTGAGAGCAGGAGATAAGTGAAAGAGAAATTTTAAACATTTACTGTTTGATCCCTCAGGAATGAGTTATTTCCTTGGTTTGCCTGATTCAAGGTAATTTCCCAAACTTGGATCTCCCTCCATTCTGGCTGTCACCCACCCAAACTCCAGTACAGTTATTAAATGTTTTACCAACAGCTGCCAACTTTTACAACCTGAGTCGTGTCTCTGAAGAGTGAATCACTCACCTGTGGGGTTTTTTCACTTCAGATCTGCAGTTCCATGGAGGGGAGCAATGGTTCTGCTGTCACTGGTGACCGCACAGGGGGCACAGAGGTGACCTCTGGCATCCCTCCCTCCTGGGCCAGGAGGAGCAGGTTCTGTTTCCAGACGGGCTTTAGGGACCTGGCCAAAGCTAACACTGCTCTGGATTTGGGACCTGACAAAGCTAACACTGCTCTGGATTTGGGACTTGGCCAAAGCTAACACTGCTCTGGATCTGGGACCTGACAAAGCTAACACTGCTCTGGATCTGGGACCTGACAAAGCTAACACTGCTCTGGATCTGGGACCTGACAAAGCTAACACTGCTCTGGATCTGGGACCTTACAAAGCTAACACTGCTCTGGATCTGGGACCTGGCCAAAGCTAACACTGCTCTGGATCTGGGACCTGACAAAGCTAACACTGCTCTGGATCTGGGACCTTACAAAGCTAACACTGCTCTGGATTTGGGACCTGGCCAAAGCTAACACTGCTCTGGATTTGGGACTTGGCCAAAGCTAACACTGCTCTGGATTTTGTGCCACACTTTGGATGAGATGCTGGAGATGTGGGCACATTGCTGCAGATCTCGCTGAATGCTTTGAAAGCAGATGGGGATAACCAAGGATGGCTGGCCAGCATCTCCCCATCCCACTGCACTCCACCTGCTGCCAGCAGAAATGGGATGGCAAGATGGAATCCACTCCACCAGCCACTGTTGCTCATACAGAACTGTCACCCATGGCATTCTCCTGCCACTGCTGCCCTACCTCAACCAACAGATTCCCTCAAGAGGTGCTGGTGATGATTTCAGACAAACTTCACTCCAGGCTGTGCAGAGAGTCCTTATCCTGCCCTTTGAACTCCCTCCCATCTCATTTTCAGCTGAGGCAAGAGCTCAGCACAGTCATTCCTTAATTTCAGGTAACTGTGGGAGCAGCTTGATTTGTTTCCAGCGAAATTTTCACAGAGCTTGGCACTGCGAAAAATTTATTTTTTACATAAATAAGACTTAAGACTTTTCAAACAGTACAGAAATAAAACCAAAATCAATGATCATGTGATCAAATGTTTTCCTGAGTAGCAAAGTTACTTTGAAGTTTCTTTTATGCTCCACAACAGGGAATTTCAGCCTGGTCTAAGGTAGAAATATCTTTCCATAACCCAATAAAATATGGTTTCTTTTCAGTTAGTTAACTATAGAACCATATTCTTATTTTATCTTGCTCTACTGAAAAGAGAGGCAGAAGAAAATTTCTTGTACAGGACTTTCATGTGACTTTGATATCTCTTTTTCTACATAAAAATCTCAAAAAAAAGGCAAAAAAATCCTTTAAAAAGAACAGCATAGTCATTTTCCTGATGACATACAAAATTCAGTCACTCTTTTAGTTCTTTCTGATTACTTTTTCACAGAAGGAGAAAGATATCACAGACTAGGAAGCATGAAAGGAAAGAAGATAATCCACACTGGAGACAAAAATCTGCAGGAATGTGTTGGAATAATGGATCCAAAGCACCAAACACAATAGAGTTCAAGGGCCTACCTCCTTTTCCACACACACTCCAGTGAAAGTGAATTTTTACAGCTGGAAACTGGAATTTGTTCTGTGCTTTCCCTCCAGGGATAAGTCTAAAAGAGATTCAACAAAACAACACAAGCAACACCATGGAAAAGAATCAACTCTCTGCTAACTCCAATAGAAAGTGAATTTTCCTGCCCAATAAAAGTGATGTTTGTGTGGGCTGTTATTCTCAATACCTCAGGGCATGATTGTGCAGTTAATTGGATTCAAGGGAGTGCCACACAGTATAGGTGGTATCTGTCAATAATAATTGTTGCTAAAAGTAGGGGGACGTTTTAGAAGCAAAGTTACAGATGAGATATTACAGGAGTGTTTATTTTTCTACTGAGAATACAAAAATATTTATGCACTTTTATACCTCTACAGCAGATGTCATATCACTTCTGATTAAAACTGCTTGCCAATAATAAATTTCCGTGGGGCACAAATGAAAATCAGCTTCTATAGATAACTCCACAAAATAAAAATTTCCGCTGCATTTGCCAACATGTGCTCCATATTGTCTGATAAAAATAGGTACAAAAAACAACAATAGACAAAAAAAATTAAAAATTATGATAAAAATAGGTAAAAAAAAACAATAAATAGGATATCAGGAACTGCAAGCTGGGGATCACAATTGTTCTGAATATCTTCTGAGAGCTTGTTCATTTAGAGACCCCCTACCTGTGGATAATTTATGTGTGTTCATTCCAACCACTGCTGATGTAAGATATTAAGACAGCTCAGTAACCTCAGTAAAGAGAGTCACAGGCTTCAAAGATGGGATGAAGCAAAAAGAAGAAGCTTGCTTGATGAAAAATTTATACTTTTAATATTTTGTATTTCCACATTCTATTCTATGTTCATCAGAATCTGAAGCATGGAATGGCAGTGACTTAATTTCTTTTCTGCCTCCAGGTATACACCAGGGCATCAGGCTGATGGCTGGCCCACAGAACACCAGCTTCTTATTACTCCAGATAATTTATTTATAACGAGGTTCATGTGTTTTCCCTGTTAGATGCTGATGCAATTTGACTGAGCTTTCAGTTTATAAAGATGTGTAATTGTTAAATGGATACAAATATTGATAAAACATTCCGTACACAAGAGCAGAAGTGTCAGACAGGGAGGGTGCTCAAAGATAAATCCTGGGAAATATATTGCACATCAGCTGTTTCTCTGCCCAATGGGGGAAATCCTCAATGCTAAAGGTCTAACTTCAGAGGAGCTTTAATATTTTAATTTATATATTTCTACTTCCACATTAATTAGCCCATTCACGAGTATCTGCTTCACTACATGTGAGGGTGCTGTTTACTGGGCTCAGCTCCTGCAGAATGGACACTGAGGCTGAGTTTGGAACCTGAGCGGATGGAAATGCAGAGACTGATTATTCCATACTTTAAACCACAGCATAAAATTGTTCTCTGGCTTAACAGGATGCACAAAAAAATGCAGATTCACTGGGAATTGTGCTGGGAGAAATGAGAGGGTTGTGTCAACCTTTCTTGCATGGCCACGATCCTCACCAAGGACAGACCAATCCCTGTGGGATTCCAGGCCCTGCAATAGATGTAAAAAAGCTGGAAAACAGCTCAGGCTGCCCACAGCAAGATGCTGCCACAAAAATTATCAATAAGCAAACCTCACCTTCTAAACTCTTTGGAGAATTGAGTGCAGATCTTTCACAGGTTGCTGGAAGTGAAAGACACTGAGAGAGCACCTGAGAAGCTTTACACAGGTGTGAGTCACGTTACTTAGATCGGTTTAGGGAATGCAAAAATAAAGGAAAACAAATGAAAACTGCACACATCTGAAGGTGCACTTACAGCTGGCATAACCTTCCTCAGAGGAAAGTGAGATTCAAATGTCTTGATTCTGCATGATTCTTAAAATTTGTCAGAAAAGAATGCTGTGACTTTGAAAGTTAGGCATTAAAGCTTTCTCTTAGGTTCAGCAGCCACAGAGATGGTGAATATCTTCACCTCTACCCAAACCAGTACCCTGTACCCTGTGCAGTACAGCACTTGTTCAGTTCAGAAGTGAAGTGGCACAATTGGAGCTTTGGTCTGTGCCCAAATGACTTGGCAAGACTAAATTCAGTGATAGTGAAACTTCACAGATTTGCAGACGTCCTGGAAAGAGCAGAAGCAAGTTTAGTATTGTACTCCAGGACATAATTACAGCACTCACATATTTTCATTTAAAAAAAATAAAAATAAAAAAACTATGAAGAGGAAGAGACAGAAATTGTTCGCAGAATTGAACAGCCCTATCAAAGGACAGCTATAAAGAAGAAACCTCTCCAGCCCTCCAAAAATGATATAGCCATTTGAACTGGCGATTTCAGTAATTAAATTTCAAAATACTTTTGTTTCACCACATCTAAAATGCTCACGCTGGCATGTGAGAAGCAGTGATGTGACTGAGGACATTAGCAGGTAGTGCTGCAGTAATTAGCAGTGTGCTCTGACTGTGCTTAAACACAGGTCATGATGTCCTTACCAGAGATTATTCCTAAAAGAAGTTCAGCCCTTTATGGAAAAAGTAATTTAGGATCAAAACCCAGCAGTGCAGGAGTCCGGAGTATGCCAAGAGGAGAAACAAAGCACCCCCAGCCCAACACTTAGCAGTGTGATAAAAACAGTTTTACCTCTTAAGCATTTTTACCCCTAAAATCTGAGTTTAGCCATATAAGAAACTCCACAGCCACAGCAACCAACCAACCAAAATAATATTTTCTGTTTGACTCTCAAACACAGCCTGTGACAGTTTCAGAGTCTCCCTCTAAAGAAAACTGTAAAATCCATCTGCTCTGACGGGCAAAAATAAATAAATAAATATCCCCTAACCCTTTTCACATTCCAGGCATGTCCATTAACTTTCTCTATTAACACTCCTTGGACAGAAATAGCACAGAGAATGCACAAGAGCTAATACTGGAAAAGCTAAACAAAAGCTGTAATCAGATTTTAAAACAGACAATATAAGGCATTGTAATTAACTGGGTTGGAATAAAGTGGTCTTTATTAGTGCAAATGAGCTCATCTGCTGTAGGAATGAATATTTTACAATCTAATCCAGGATGTATTGACACCAGCCACACATTTACATTTCTTCCATGGACAGATTGTTATTGACCTTGTGATGTGACATATCTACTGTCACCAAGCTACAAAATGGGAATCTCATCCTGCCTCTCCTCTTTTATATACAGAAAGCAACTAATTTGTCAGCATGCCAGCTTTAACTAGCTGAGATGAAGGTAAGCTAATTTAATAGGAACTGTTCAATAGCTTCGACCCACCTGACACTGTCACTTAAGGCAGCTCCACATTGCAGTGCCTTTCATTATTTCCAGCTCTTTCTTCAGACTACTTGAACAGCAAGTCAAATAATGTGCTCGGGAGTCAATAGGCCTGACTTTTTCTCAAGGACATTCTTCTGATGCCAGGAAGCGTCAAGTGGGAAAACACGTAGCGTGAAGGTGAGAGGACACTAATTAAATATACATAGCTCTGGCCAGGGAAGAATGAGGCACAGCTTGCTATCTCAAAACTCAGTTGCCTGCTTGGCTGAGGTCACAGCTGTTGGCTTGTACAAGTTCTGGAGTTGCAGGCTCAGTGTGAGACGCTTTGGCACTGTTAAACACCAGACAAAGGCTACCTGCGAGGATGCTGAGCGCAGCTCCGCGTGCTTTTGTACTTGAAAGACACACAAAAGAAATTCCTTGTTTAAGTCTGACTGAAATGAATATGTATCTTTTATCTATCAAACTGCTCTGGTGTTTCCTGAAGCTGGGGAAGGCTCTGTGCTTGTCACACCATGAGTAATGCCATTAATCTTGTCCGCGCAGGATCTGACTTTCTAAAGGATTATTTCAAAGTGTTATTGTTCAAAGCACAACACCCCTTCGGATTAAATTGGCTGCAGTGAAAAGCAGGTGTTTACATGCATGCACTTGGATTGTTTCAGAGGGAAGCATGCACTCTCCCACCCACCTAAAACACTTTCAGGATAGGAACTTTCATAAAAATATCAAACAGTCCAATCCTCTCCTCGTTTTCCTAGGTTTTCTTCACACTGCTATTGTTCCCATTTAATATATTACCTAAAAATCAAAATTTCAGTTACCAGCTTGCCAATGCCACCCTGACCTGCAAAGTCTTACTTTTACCCTTACTTTTAGGTCTGACATGGATTTTGGATGTTTGTCCTTCCACAGACACCTGGGCAGCAGTGGCCCCACCTACAAAGTCATTTCTGGTTTTGCTGCTGTGTTTGTGCAGGAAAAGGAGATTCTGTAGGGCTGTTTGCATGCTGTGAGTGCCATCCCTCCCTTCAGGCTCAAGGGTAATCAAAACTCACATTATCTCCAAATGGACAGATGAGGAAGTGCTCAAAACTGGGCTGGTTTGATAGAAAAATTATGCAAATTAAGACATTTAATAGTTGCATAATTTCACACTAACAACCGAGCATTCAAAACTCCAACATTTACTATTCCTAGAACATAAATATAATGGTGCACCACATCCATGCTTTGTTGTTTGCAGTTTTTATCAGTCTATGGCCAAAGAGAGTGTTTTCCTGAAAGCTGAACATTTCCTCCCAGTTTTTCCCTGCTGACCATGCAAATAACATTTCACTTTTAGTTTATGAGAATGACTTTTGCTCACCAGCCATGAAGTTCTTGCTTTCTTCAGAGACCGGGCTTGACCTCCTCCTTCCCTCCACCTGGAGGCTGTGGGATTTAACACCATCTGATAAATTGCTAATACACCATTTATCTCAGTCTCTCAAAGTATTTGAGAGCAATTGCAGGTCTCAGCTCATCAGATTTTCGAGTTAACAGCCTTTTAGCCCAGGCTGTGAGTGCATTTGCACTCTGAGCACATTAATATGCAGGCTGAGAGCAACGCACTCCCCACTCCTTGGGAGGAATGTGGGAAGGCAAAGACTCCAGCAGGATCAGCAAAGGTTTCACTGTTTGTCATCCCTGTTTACCTTTGATTGTGGTTTTCATGTGTTTGTTGGTTAACAAGCTCTGTAAATGCCTCCGCCCCTTCAGCTGGGCTGTGGATGTCCCTGGACCAGCAGGTTCCTGGTGTTCCTGGAGGGAAACTGAGGCACCTCCCTGGACTGCTGTCCAGTCCATCCCGTGCTGTTGGGTGTAGGGATGTGCCCCCTGTTCACAGAGTGAGCAAATTGTTAGTGAAAAAAGCCCAGAAGTTTCTCTCCTCAATGTAGTAAAAAGACACGTCATAAGATCTTTGAGACTTCAGCTCAAACCTAAAGCTACCCAGAATTAGACAGAAGCCAAAAAGTCACACCTAAGTAATTCACTAGAAAAAGAAGAGAACAAAAGAAATAATCGCTTTTATGAAGTGTTTTTAGCAAGAGCAAGAACCTCTTGCCCCTAGCTCAAGTTTTGTCTACAGAGAACTTTGTTATTTTGCCCTTTATTAAAACTCAGAAGCCATCCTGCTAATTTCATGCCATTTGAGCTATCTCAGGTGTGACAGGTTTCTCTGAGAGCTCCTCAGACCTGGCTCCAGGAGTGTAGGGGTCCCAGGTGTGGGTTTGTCTGGGTCTTGAGACAGTAATTCATGTTCAGACTCAGGTGTTTATTATTTCCGATCAGTAAAACAGCCTCACTGCTGTGAGTTCTGCAGCTCTTCTTTAGAAGGCACAAAACGGCCATCAATCTCTGGTTACCAGGGCTTTTAAGACTGAACTATCCAATTCAGAGCTGACACCTGGATTATTTTCCCTTTTAACCCAAGAACTGATCCCAAAGAGCTGCAATGGGGACTTTCCTGCCCAATTACAAAATGCCACCCAAACCCATGGAGAAGGAGGAAGAAGCAGCTGAAGGAGAAACCCAGGATGACGCCCTGTGCCCTCCATCTTCCCTCCATCCACAACACACTAAAAACCCCAAACCCTCAATTTCTCACCCAGTGATACACCCACACTGCTCTCTATAATCTATTTCACACTTTTGTGGGTTCTGGTCTATTCTGGAGTTTAGAGAACTTTGTCCATGGATGAGGGTCAGAGTCAGGGCTGCCCTGGGCTCAGGGCACCCAGAGCAGACACAGGAATATCCCCTGCGTGCCCTGGGTTTCCAGAGAGGAGCAAACAGATCAGCTGGGCACTTCCACAAACACAGCACAGACACTCACTCCCTGCCCCCTCCATCTCCCATTTTCCAGCCCTTTGGGTGTCGCAGGCACAGCTCTGAAAGGCTGGAAAAGCTGAAGGGTTTGGTGGGGCAGCTCAGGAGACATTTCCTCCTGGATCCTCCACTGCCACTCTGCAGTGATGCTGCTCTGCTGATTGCAGAGAAAAGCCTCACATCTATAAAAATGTAACACACAGCAGATTTTGTCCTTTTGGGCTTAAACACAGATGAATATTGGCTGTGCCCGCTGGCTTCAGATCCTTTAACACGTTACACTCCATATTCTGAGACTGTGCTACAATCACGCTTTCATCCAAAACCACTGAAAGAAAAATTACATGCTTTGATCTTTGCAAAAATGTGTATTGTTTCCAGAGCAGTTTTCAACTGTGGTAATAGAGAGAGGAAATGCAAACACAACCACCAAGAAAACTGTAAGAGACAGTAGCTTGTGATAGAGGCAAATTGGATGAAGGCAAAATGTTCAAGAAAAATATTTTTTGACTTACCATTCTCCCTGAAACAATTGCAATATATTGATGGGAGATAAGAAATGTGAGATACTAAGATTTCTACAAAATAATACATCTGCCTCCTAGCCAATGGCTGTTCTGTAATTAGTGCACCTCTGGCACTGACCCACTTTAAAAAAAAAAAAATCAAAAAAATTAAGTTATTTTCCTTCCTTCATTTCTTCAGGGCAGGAAGAATGTCAATGTTTATAAGCTGTTTTGTAAATGCACAGCACTACATAAATTTTGTTAACAATGAAACAATTCTGTTTCTGTGCCCAAAAAAAAAAAAAATCCAGATATTAACCCTTTTCTAGCCAGTGACTCTGTGTAGAAGCATCCCCAGCAGGGCAGAAGAAAGGGAAGCCCAGAGCAGCAGCTTTGTTTGTTGTTATTTTGGTCACACAATTTCAGCCTCATGAGCAGCTCAGGGTGATCTCAGAGCTGGCCAGAAAACATCGACTGAAGATGTTGAACAGCACTTTCAGCTTCACTTCTTTCTCATAAAAATCTGCTGGGAGTATATTACAAGGTCATTTGATTGATCTCTGGTATTCAGAGATATTAAATATTTCAACACTTGGGTCAAATCACAAAACTGAAATGCTAAGAATTTAGAAATCACATCCATGCTTATCCCACACCAATGGTGTTCGGGTTCAGACCTTGTGTCCTGCAGCATTTTTTAGATTATAATACTGTCCTTTAAATTAATCAATCAAACTAATTACACAGTTTTTCCACAAGAAGTTGTCAAAAAAAAATCATGTTCCATGCAGTGATTCAAGAAAGGATGTGACAGGTATATAAGATAATGAATTATGTTAATCAAAATTCACCATCTCCTCATAAATGATCTGAGAGCTAATGGAAACTGGGAAGTAATTATTAAAACAGATTTTTTTAATATAATACGTAATTAACACATGAAAGTCACTGCTTCCAGGCATCATTTAATGAAGATGTTTATAGGGCTGAGGGTTTTACTCAGTGTGGGTAACAGGAAATTTCACATATAATCCAGAGGAAATGTTCTGCTCCAAGCTAAAGAACAGGGCCATCATTTAAAAAGCAAGACTAAAAAGACTTCAGGTTTCTAATCCACTAAACCATGATTAAACTATTGTGCATTTTATCATTAAAAGTCACAAATAGATGCACTTGGGAAATTTATCCTTGTAATAAAAACCACTTGTACATCAGGTAGGGAGCAAAATGACAAACCATGGCTCACTCAGAAGGCAGATTAGACAAGGTTCCATGTGCCAAGGCCCAGAAACTCCACAGATAAACCCCAAAATTCAGTCCTAAAGTGCCTGAAAAAGCAGGAAGAAAATCTCAAATGGGTGAGATCAAAGAACCCTCAGTGGAAACAACCTCTCTGTCTCTATGTGGGCGCTGAAGGAAAAACTTGCATGGAAAATGCTCCCACCTTCCATCATTTTGAAGTCCCAAACCTTCCTGACTTTCTGAGGTTTTTCTCTACCTGGCAAACCTTAATAAATTTTCCCCAAAAGAAATTTGCAATTCTTTCTTGCTTTTTACTTAGAAATGGAAAACGCAGTGAGGATGGATTCGATGAGGTTTCTTTAACTTCCAGTTTGGTAACCAAGTAAAAAAAGCAAACAACTTGCATAGCACCAGAACAGATTCTCTCCGACAAAATAAGAAGATATAAATATCAGCAACCAACAGCTATAATAAAAATAAACAAAACTTGGACTGGAACCCAAAGTTACTGATCTCCTTAAAGAGACCCAAGCAGAATTTCAAGGCTGCAGGAATTCCTCTGCTTTCTGTGGATGGGGAAGAAGGAGAACTGAGAATATGCAAATAGGCCAAGTATTTCATGATATGCAGATGGTAAGAAGATAATTTCCATCTGACTTTTTTTTTTCCACTGGGTAATTACACTCTCCCTAGCAGAAGCTTTATGTCTGCATTGAAAGCAATAGCCAGCTCTCTGTAAATAACCTACTTCCTGGAGTGGGATGGAGGAAAGGGAGTTTAGCAAAAGCATTTCCATCTTTTTTTGGTTAGAATTTTTGTGCTGTAATTTCACTTCAAGTGGCTACTGCAATTACAGGTTAAATTTGGCACCTACACTCTACTAATCCAATATTTTGCTAACTCATTTAAGCTACAACATAAGAGGAGAGAAAATTAGTTTTAGGCTTCTGTAATGTAATTATTACCTTTTATATAAAAAAAAGCAAGCTTGGCCAATTAGTAAATAAAGAGAACTAATTTCTTTTTGGCGGTTAGCAAAAAAAAAAAAAAAAAAGGTGCAATTTAGTTCCTACAAATTTTTTAAAAATTACCTGCTGTATATGACCAATTTTTCTTCTAAGTTTTGTAAGCACTTTTGCACAAATAAACATCAAAATTCTATAATTACAAATTAGAGTCGCTGATTACACGTATTTACAGTAATTACATAATTAGCAATGATTACATTAATTAGGCAAACAATACACCGCATTGACTAGCAATGGAAAACAAGAACATTCACACATATAAAAACCTGCTTTGAGCTAGGAAAGAAAGATTTTATCATTAGCACTAAATGCAGAATTAAAGCACAGAGCAGCACCACTGGAGCGTGCCCTGCTTTGCCCAAACACCAAAAAACTTTTGAAAGTGCTGTTAGCAAACACAATGAAGTATTTAGGAATACACATATCCCAAAAAACACGAGCGGAGGAATACTGAATTGATGTGGAATGCTTTAGGGACAAGAATTTCTGTTTCAGGAGCCTCTAACTTGTTTTTTCCAGAGCCTCCCCCCATGGCTGCAGAAAGCTGCAGCTGCCCATGCCATGGGCTGTCACTGAGAAATGTAACCTTGATTTTGGCACTGATGCTCCTGCTGCACCCTCCCACCCTTCCTCTGGTGCTGCCTCTGATATGACTGCTCAAATATTCATGGTTACAAGCATTTTTATCTGGTTTGTTTCCTGCCAAGCTGCTCCAGATCATCCCCAGGCTGATGCTACCAGGGAGAGAAAAATCTCCGGAGCAGCAGCAGTACCTTGGATCCAGGGAAGCAGGCAGGGAACTCACAAGTTTAGGAGATTAAATTCCACAACCACGGTGGGCAAAACCAAGCAAAGTCATCACCTGGAGACAAAGCCACCCTGGGGACACCTCACTGAACAGGAGCTGAACACAGAACCTGCTGCAAGGGGAATGGGAGGAGGTCAGGGCAAAAAGCTCAGGAACACAAACGTGTGTTTTCCTGAGAAAAGGAAAATCCCCATTATTCCATCTACCACCAGAGAATGGTCACAGCCAGGAAGTGCTAATACAGAAAGAGTATTTTTAGTAGGGACCTTGCAAGTAACAACCTCACCCTGTTCTGGTGCAGTGCTAATTCTGTTCCCATCCAAGGAGTGAACCCCAAATTTCAGACAGCTCCTTCAGAGTGGCCCCGGATTCCTTGGGGCTGCACACCACGGTGTCCCTGGGCTTCACACCATCTCTCATGGGGGGTCCTGTGGGGTTTTTAATGGGTATTGATAGGATGTGAGAGCTGTGCTGCAGCTGAACAAGGGCATTGATGCCCCACAGTGCCAGCTCCAGAGCTCAGGATTTTCCTAGGAGAAAGCAGCTTGTCACAGAGGTGTCCCAGGGAGGGGACAGTCTCCTCCACTGTAAAGGGATGCTGAAGGAATCCCACTGCAGCAAGGGATTCCCAGAAACACACCTGTGCTAGGAGAACTTGGAGAGAAAACTAATTAGTTCAAACCAAAGGAGAGATTATCACTGAATTAATATTTATGCAACACAGGCAACCGAGGGACCAGGAAATAGGACAGGATGGGGAGAGAAAGTCCTTGAAAACACAGTTGCTCATATTGGATTTGTCAGAGTTGTAGTGAAGGACTATGGGAACAGTGAGGGTGAGGCAACCTGGAATAAGTCAAGGCAGCTGCTCTGAGGGTTTCATTAAACACATCACATCTGTATTTTCTGAGGGTTTCATTAAACACATCACATCTGTATTTTCTGAGGGTTTCATTAAACACATCACATCTGTATTTTCTGAGGGTTTCATCAAACACATCACATCTGTATTTTCTGAGGGTTTCATCAAACACATCACATCTGTATTTTCTGTCAGACAAGCACAAAAGAACCCGTGAGAAAACTGAAGGTAGGTGGGTTAGAGCCCTCCCAGGTCAGTGTGAAGGTGCAGTGCCAACACCCCTCAAAACGTGAGAGACACCCAGAGGTTTGGGGCTGTCGGTGGCCACTTCTCACCTCATTAGGGATCCATGTCCTGCCATCTATTCTTCTTTCCCAAGAATACCAGGGCTGGCAAGGAGGCAGTGATGGTGCTGATGCTGATTCGGGATGAGAGGCTCCCAGTGCAAACTGTTTGGCAGCTATGAAGGGAGGTAGACAGGAGCAGGCAATCCCACACATAAAGGCATTTTATTGGTTAATTAACATTTTTATACAAAAAAAAAAAAATTAAATATTGTTTTCTTGTTCTGACAGAGAGGGTGTTCCCTAATATAAATTCCCCACTGTGTTTGAGCTCAGGCTGAGATGTTTTCAGTATGTCACCAAGTGGCTCCCAGGACTCACCTGCTTTAACTTCATTGCCAAGTCACCACAATATCACACTCTGATAATGCATTTATGATATTAATCTGAGCATCAGCAGGACCTCAGTTTGTTTCAGTACCCAGAACACTTTGACAACAAAGGCTCAGCCATTGGGAAGGTCCACCAGGCTCAATAAAAGGCCAAAGCTTCTGGGGTGCACTGGGACCTCGCTCATTATCTGCACTACTCCTCATTCCACAGAACCACAGGTAAAGCGGTTCCTGTTTAGAAATTTAGCTACAGCAGTCTGCCTAAAACACTTCAATTATGCAGTTCCCAAGCTACCTTTGTGTTTAGTGACTGACAGCCCTGCTGAAGGTTTAATGAGCTGTGAATGACTATACAAAACTTAGAGGATCACAAAACCTGCTTCTGGTAATTTACATGAGCAGCTACATCTAAGTGCCAGAATCTATGTCATGATCCATTGTTAATACACTCGCTGTGTTCCTTCTTAAGACTGGCTGGAATACAATTATTTCCAAGTCTCCAAGCTAAACCTGTCCATTCTGGTTTTCCTTTGTCTGAAGCACTCATTGATACACAAAAAGCCTGCCTAGGAACATCAGCTCCCTAGAGCTTTTAGCAGTTAAAATATTTGATTCCTTCATACTTTCCACCTCACACGAGAGGTTTTTTTAAGAGGAAATGCTTTACATTTCTGTGTAAAAGTCTGTCACATTGTGCTGGGGGGTTTGCAGACTGCCAGAATTCCCTGCTGGAATAGCTGTGGGCTCATGGAACTGCTCACAGAGCACAGGGAGGCTCCTCAGCAGTGAGCTGATCCATCACCATCACCTTCCCTGGCATTTCCACATTTCACCCCGTGCTTTTCCCAGCTGCCCAGGGCGCCACAGCTTCGGCTTTTTGCACATTTGAACTGAGAACATGCCTGAGTGAGGTGTTGCTCCTGGTATTCCTGCAAAGTGTCCAGATCAGATCCCTGCTTACCTCGGGAGACACAAAAACCCATCTCAGAGGGACTCAGATCAGCACAGTAGTCCTTTAAGCCATCAGATAGTGTTATCTCATTATTTGTAGCTATTCCCTAACAAAGAATTATTCCTCTCCTGTATTCTCATCTGCACTTCTATCTCTACTTATAAATAGTAGCCACATAATTTAAGAAATTCCTGTTATTGAGAAACCCTGCCTTTGAGTGTCTCATCTTGACATCATTTATCCATTAATTACATCGAGAACAAAATGCTACATCCCACATTAACAAGGGAAAGCTGCAGGAAACAAAGAAACCAGAAGCAGAATTGATGAATGTTCCCTGCATCTTTCCTGTTAAGACGCCTTCAATCCAGAGCATAAAATTTGTTTTAAAAAGTACAGGAAAATGTATCAGAAAAATAACTCACTTTTAGCCCTTAATATGTACATACATTGGTGCATTTACTATCATTACTATTTCTGCAGTCTACAGAATGCTCAAAAATAAGTGAGATTCAACTGCAGAAGCATGGCTAATGCTGCAGGGCTGCCATGGAAAATAAAATCAGAAATGCTGGAAAGCAAAGCATTGTTCTTTACTGCCAGCTTGCTGAAGATTTAAGAAAAAAAATCTGAAAAAAAAATCACTCTTTTTTTTTTTTTTTTTACAATTCTGTTTATAGAAGTTAAAACCAGTTATAGAAATATAAAATAATTTTCTAGAGATTTCATGCAAAGAATCTTGCCCTTGATATTACAAAGTCAGATTCAGAAACCCACTTTATATATTACTACTATGTTACTACAATATTACTACAATCCCTCCAACACTTCCGCTGAACATCTCCTCCTGAAATAACTCAACATGACCAGAAGCCCCAGAAAAACAGGAGCACACAACACAGAAATTTCACTGTGCAACAGAAAAATGAAACACATCCAGGAGGAGGAAATGACAACAGCCTGGCTGATGTGGGCATGGAGAAGGGAGTGTGGGGCTGCTATTCCATTCCCAAAGATGAATCCACAGCAAAGGAAAGCATTTTTCTTCTTATATGCGAGTTCTGCACATCAATCACTTCGTATGGGACAGGGGCAAAAAAGTGGAGAAAATAAAGCCCACAAATAATTCACCTTTCCAGTGCCTCAGCTCTGAACTCAATGACCCAACCTGGCCAAACCACCCAGGCCTGCTCTGCTTTTCTGTGTACCTTAAACATGAATACAGAATAACTGACTGCAAGGATCCAGGGTCAGGTGTCCAGCTGTGTCTGTCCATGATCTGTCACAAAATCCTGTGTCCTATTAAGGATTAAGGCAAACTTTAATTGTGCTGGGTGGGGAGCCTGGTTCAGAGTCAAAGCCACACGTTCTCTGGCATGTTCTGTGAATTGATCATGCAGATCAGTGGGCAAAACCCAGTTTAAATTAATAACCACAAGTTACAGCAGTTACAGCAGAGTGCTGGTGACTTTCCATGGTGTCAGCAAGTACATTGTGTTATGCCAGGGCTGATACACTTGTTCCCAAAGAAACATTCCATTATCTAGATATTGATAAATGGTTATCACCCTGCTTTGAACAATGTTGGCTACAGCCACCTTTTCTCTTTGTTTTTTTCTGGCTTTTCACTAGGAAAACAAAAATATGCTGACTTCAAAATCTTTAACATCTTTTTTTCCATCTAAAGAGCAGAAAAATTAACACCCTTGGAAAACAGTCCAAAATTCTTAGGTTTATATTTATTCCCATTTGGGGAGAACATGTAGAACGCGTTTATTCTGGAATTTCAGTAATTTTGGATGATGAGTTCCCTACAGAAAGCATAGGGAAGGTCATGAATACCACTCCAAAATTGCCTACCCAGCAGGAAAGGGAGGATTCTTCCCTTTCCTCAACATCATCCATCCCCTCTTGTTGGGTCTGTAATTCCCACCTGGAGCTTGGTGCACTGGTCACACCATCACCCTTCTAAAGCAACATCTTCATCTCACCGTGGCATCCTCCTTTATTGAGCAGAACTATTGTTCTTTGTTCCATCCAGCAGACATGGCTTGAATGCTTGCCCAGCACAGGGGGTGGTTGATAAATAGGCAGATCAATTAATCTGAAAAGGTTGTAAATTGCTGTTTCGTTTCCCTTGAAAAATTACAATTGATGAAAATTTATTTGAAGGCGGAATTCTACAGCAGACTCTCATAATTAACAATCCAATGTAACAATCATTCCAATTCCCAAAGGTTCACAAGATCAATTTTATAGTATTTTTCTCACTCAAGCATTATTTATTCATACATTCATCTTAAATTGTTGATTTTTTTTGTTGTTGATTTTTTGCTGCAATATGATGATTTGTCAAAGACAAAGCATTTCCCAATTTTATTTTTTTTTAACACCAGCAAGGTGTTAAAAATAGAAAATAATGTATTGGAAGACAATCACTAACAGAGAGCCACAAGGCTGCCTGAAATGCTGTGGAATTCTATTACAGGAGTATAATCAGAACTGCCTCTCCTGTATCTCAGGTTTGTGTCCTGATCCTGGTGTCTGCATTGCTTCATTTCCCTCCTTCTCTCACCCCTAAAAAGTTCCAATCCCCTCACAACACAACATTATGCCCCAACAAAGATGGATATTTCAGGAATATTTAAATTGCCTGAGCTGACAATGCTGAGGGTGAACTTCACTCTCAGTTTCTTAAGGAACAGAGACAACTTGTGAATGCTCCACTTTAGGCGTAGCCAAAAGGAATTACAGCGTAATAACTGCAGTTGTGAGACCTTTCAGAGTTCATCAATAAATCTCTCTTTGATACTATGTGAAGATATAGGGAAGTTTAATCAATAATTAATGTTAATCACATTCAGTCTTAATCAATGCCAGAACTACTGCTCTTCACAAAGCCCAGAGACAGCTCTGCGAGGTACAAAATCACATTTAATTAAAGCTGTGCATGCAGAGGAGTTTTTAATGCCATCATAATTAGTTTGTTTAATACTGCAATTTCCAAACTCCCCTGTACATTTTGCAGAGCACTGGAATATCAAATCCATTATTTGCACCTGCTGCAAGAGCCAGGTGGGCTGGTCATGTACAGCTCCCACATGTGAGTCTGAACAGGGACACAACTTATCCTTCCAACACCCAGAAATAACCCAGGAGATGGTGCCCAGAAGTCCAAACCTTCCTGAAAGTCAAAACCACCAATGGAAGATGCATCCGAGTCACTCAAAATGCAAGTTATGGCTTTCTCAGCCTCCCAGGGTCATTGGGGACCAGAGCACTTCCACTCGATGCTGGTTATCAGGGACAAAAGGTTTCTTCTGTAACCTGGGGATCCCAAGGGGATGTGTGCCCATCACTGCATCCCATCTCCGGAGAGCTGTGTTGAGGATGGACCTTTCTGTTTCCCCCTCACTGGGAAGGGGAGGTCACAGCCTCAAACACAAATATTTATCAACCCTCCAAAGAGCACATTCAGTGCCAGGGCAGGAGTCAGGAGAGGCCAACATTCCCCAGCCCTGCTCCTGGAGACCCTTCCCATCCCAGCTGGATGGTGCCTGTTTCCACATATCATAAATTAGGTAAACTTTAACCCATTCACTGCCTATAACGGTACATTTCACACAAAAAACAAGAAAAAACCCTGTTTGTTCTGCCATTATTTCTCATTCACACTGGCAAATGTCACCAGCTCAATAACGTGGTTTTGCTGAGATAACATGAGAGCAATGAGCTCTGATTTTTACTTGATTAACATCTAAGTTTTCCTTTCAGCAACTAGTATTTTTTTTCATTTATAAAAACAGAAATTCTGCCCTGCATTCAGTCTTAGCCTAAATGTTAATGTAGGAAAAAATATTGCAACTCATACCAATATTTTGAGTTTCACCCCTTTTCATGGCTGCCTCAAGCTCCCATATATGAAGGTAAGCAAGCTCCTAGAGATTTGTGAGATCAAGACCTTCAGAACTCAGCCATTCTCCAGCAGTCAGGTTTGACTAAAATCCAACAGTAAAAAATCCCTTGGCATGAAATAAACAATGAAAAGACAAAAGCACAAAATGGAAATGTCACGGGCCAGTGTGCCACCAGCACAATAAGGAATACCATGGATTACCTGCCTGAATGGCTGCCATTGCTCCTTTTATACATTTTTTTTAAAATTAAACACTGAGAGAAATTTGCTGTCTGTATTTTTCTGCCTTAAGCATTCCTGATTGCTGCAAGATTTAGTCTTGTTAAAGAGCAGTCTAGCATCATTATATATTTCATTGACCATTTACTGTAATGCTGAATGACCGATCAATTGGCAGTTAAACTGCTCATTAAGAAAAAAGTACAAGTTTCTCTAAACTCAGCTACTCCATTTTTCTCCCAATCATTTCCTTGGTCTATTAATGGGCAGCTTTTGTCCTGCTGTTCAATAGTTCAGAGTTAGATTTACCTTATCCTGTGTAGTATGAAGCACTTAGGCAGTTTGAAAGGGAAAGGACTTTCTGAGAATCTTCTTTAAAGCCAAAGTGACAGTAATAACATGCATCTTAAATGCTGGATTTTTATGTTAAAGCATTAATTGAATAATCTCTGATCTGTGAAAAAGCAGCTATTTTCCTGTGATTTTATTTGTTACAATGAACCCACTGTAACTCTCAGGGACAAATTATGCAGGCTATAAAATTTAAACTTAAAAATTTGACACTAATGGAAACTCCAATACACAGATAGAAATCTACTTAGTCAGCAGCCACAAATCAGCACCAACATTTTCTTTCAATAACCTTTGCAACTTGCAAGACAAGTTGAAAGGGCTTATTAATGACACCAAAAGCAGCTGCTCCCAGGGGTGAAGCCCCTCAATTTTTCAATTTTTCACCCCCTTACTCCAGCCTAGCAAGGTGGGGTCTGTGCACAAGAACCTAAAGGGTCACTTCAGATGATCCAAAGTTATCCACATCATAAGTACCTCTTATTTTTTATATTCTGTACAAGATTGAGACTATATATATATATATATTTGTATAATTGAGTCACATGAGCAGATCTCTGAGATATTAACAACTCATGAAGCACAGGTTAGTGCTCATCTGCATAAATCCCATCAAACTCAAGGCTGGACTGAGCACTGCCTCATTTATTACATCACCACATATTCCCTTTCCCCACACTGATGAGTCTGCAGCACTTTGGCTCCGAGCTGGAGGACCAGATGCCAAAGAAAACCAAAGGCACCTGTTTTCTGAAGCTCAGGAGCAATCCATCCATCCCACACACAGCAACCGGGCAAAACTTGCTGAAGGCACCGTGCCTCCGTTCAGGGCCACTGCAAGAGCAGAATTTTCATCTCAAACACCTGCACATGAAAAGGTACCATTAAAAACCCCCATGTGAGAAGCTGATCCTGATCTGCACAGGGCTCGGAGCAGTGAGGAAGGGTGGATGAAGAGCAGGAAAAACACGGAGAGGACATGAGGAGGATGCTGAAGAGCCCAGAGGAGCAGGGAGAGCATAACAAAGATGAAATTTTGGATAACAGCCTGACCAGGAGCAGCCTGGAACAACCAGAGGCACCGTTCTGGTCCAGGTCTCCCTGCAGGGAATCACAGAAATTCATCCCCCACTTCTCCTCCAGAGAGAAACTGAGCAGGAAACTGAAAACTGGTGAACTAGCTGTGCTGAAAAGAAAAAAAAAAAAAAAAACAAAAAAAAAACAAAAGAAATTATGCATTTCAACAGCTTTACAGTGACTAGCAGTGTTTGCCAAACAGCATTTTAGAATAGGGAAAACACTTTTACTGTCATTTTTTCACCTAAATTTCAGTGCACACGATACAACTGCAGCCTCCTGGATTTTGAGGCAGTTTAGTTCCTCAACACTAATGTAAAATGTCTCTCATGAGGGTCTTTCAGTCAGTTCAGAGGTGGGATTCTCCTGAGCTGCTTTCTTCAATAGGCAGTCTTTTCTATCTGGTTTCTTTTTCATTTGTTTAAGCATATTTGCAAAATCTGGCAGGTAGAAGAAAATAGAAATGTGACAGGTTTGGAGCTAAAAGACCAAACAGTCTGTGTGACATTCGGGAAGGAGATTTTATATTTTGGAAGAAGGAAGTCACTCATAATCAAGCACAAAATTCAGAAGTTGTTATTTGGCAGCACTTGGAATTTTTAAAATATATATTATTTGTAGTTTTGCACAGAATGCATCCAGAACAGGCAGAGGAAAGAGCAGTTTAGCACAAAAAAATCCAATTTATCACATGTTTATCACCAATATGGATAAAAACTGTAGAGAGAGGGACCATTTGCTTCCATTTTTGGTTTGAAATTCTGCCACCTGTGGAAAAGCTGTAAATCAGAACCATGTACATAAAATGTCAGTTTAATCCAGCTTCTGAGAATTTTATAACAGTAAAGGGAATGGCTGGTGGGTTTTTTTTTAGTTTTAAAGGCAAGTTGGATTTGCAGTTTTGTATTATTAAACACAACTTCAATCCTATTAGCATTTTTTTTACTTGACTGAGTGACAAAATCTCATAAAGTATCTTTAAGAACATTACTGATAACCTGTTCAACTTTTTGTTAGTATACGTTGCCATTCAGTGGTAATGTTGAAGTTAAAATAACAATGTTTAGAATGGTAAGGAAGGATACAAGGACACCCAGCACTGCTGTTACAACCACGCACAAAAATAAAGTCCCAATTGAGAAGAAAAATCTGAATTCGCACACTTAATCTCACAGAAGCTAAAAAAGCAACATTGATGTTTGATTCAGAGACTGAAATAGGCAATAGAGAGATAATATGGAGCCATCTGTCCTGGTCAGGAGTGGTGAGGGAAAGCCACTGGACTTTCAGCTTTTACACTGCCACAGCAGCCAGGACAGCAAATGAAATAAATAATCTGCAAATATCACAATAAACAGCCCCAGCCTTCTCACACACAGCCCTTTAAGTGAATCCCTCCCGTTTTGCTTTTGTGAGCTGCATTATTCAGCTGGTTCCTTTGGTGAGGAAATGCTCAGCTTCAGGCCTTTGCACACTCTTATTTCACTGCTGAGGGCAGGACAATCAAAGCTAAACATGCCAACAGCAGAGCAAAGCAGTGACCATCTGGAAAGACATTTAATATGTTCATAGACCCAAGCAGCTCTTCACAACAGGAGCCTGAGCAGATTTTTGCCCTTTACAGACTTTTTGCTCTTTGCTCATTTTGAAAAAAAAAAACAAAAAAAAAAAAAAAAAAAAAAGAAAAAAACCCAAAAAAACAAAACAAAAAAAAACCCAGCTTTGTTTTACACAGAAAACTCCAGTTTGGCTCCCCCTTGATTTGCAGTTTTCTGCATGATTCCCAACCAGAGGGACTGAAATGGCACTCCATGACTCAGTAATAAAGATAAAACAGCCCCCATAATCTTTACTCATATCTGAAAACACAACCTCACAGTCACTCCAATAAAGGCAGCGTCAGGCACAGGCAGCACTGAGCAATTTTGCTCCAAAACTTTCCCAAAAAACCCAACAAGGTTTCTAAAAAGCCACACAGCTTTTCAGATTCAACTCCATTTTAAAATGAGAACAAAATATATGCTTAGATAAGTCACCTCTCTCTCTCTCTAACTTGTATACATTAATAAGACTTCATTTCTAGAGCATATAAAGTTATAACATAAAACAAATAAATGCCAAGAGGTGGATTTTGTTTAAATGGGAGGCCTAAAAGCTATCACTGCCTCTTTAACTTTGAAGTACAAGACTTTCTCACAATAAATAGTCAGCCAGCTCCCCACTGAACTATAAAGAAGAGATTTAGTGGGTACATTATTAGCACTCTGCTCCTAGACCTTTGCAGCAGAAAGCCAAATTAAATGCTGGCCTAAGCATGATCAATTTGGTCGCAGTCAGCAGAGATGCATCAGCCTACCTGTGATCACCACACATCTGTAAATGAAAATAATGCCAGGTACAGAAATCCTGGGGAACAGCACTGAAAGCTTTGTTTCCTTTACAAACACACGACTTTTGAATTTAGTCCAAAAGTGAAGATTTTCTCACCTAATTGAAAACAATGGGGTTTAGAGGCTCTGTGTATTAACTTGAGAGGGAATACTGACAGTATTTGTAGTGGTGAATAATGAAAGGGGGAGGAATAAAAACACATCCTTCTGCTCAGCCATTTCCACATGGCTGCACCACACCTTGCAACACAGGAGGAAAGAGTTTCACAGAGATATTAGAGAGGCCTAAAACTTGAAGTTTTTAAGGGAGAATCAGCTATGTGGGATTCACTGCACGCAATGATCCTCTTGAATGCACCGAGACAAATGAAGGTCAACGAGAACATGAATAAACTGAAGTGAAATCAAAGTTCCTCAGGCTGTGTTGTTCTGGAGCAGCATCCCAGCATCCTGAAGCGGCAGAGCCAACACACAGATCCTGACTGCTTTTGAGATGTAGCTTGATCAATTTGTTTTACAATCCCCCTCCCATGCCTGGCTGCACCAGGAGGAGACTGGGTTCAGTCACGCAGGGTGTTCCTTCCATTCCTCTCCCTTGCTAGGAGATATAAATAATACCTTCAGTGCTTGTATTGTTTAATTTTAAAAAATCAGTGGAGTGAATTTTCTAGCTAGCTGGAGCTCTGGTGCTGGTGCAGAAGGAAGGAGGCTGTGCCAAGGTAAGGATGTGATTTGCAGCGACTGCAATTTGAGTGCACCTGGATGGAGCTGCCCAAGGAGCTCAGTGGTGAAGTGACAAGATCATCACAAAATGCACAGGAAGTGAATAGCTGCCCCCAGCTGTGCACAAGCTCTTTAAACAATAATGGTTTGGCATGATCCTGCAGAGATCAACATGGGTACATAAATATGGAAAGGATCTTTCTACAGTGGAATGGCTCTTTTTCCTCAATACAGGTGAAAGAGCTCAGCACAACCATTAAACCCATTCTAATTCGGGATCTCTCCATGCCTGTGTGAGCAGGCTCAGGCAGATGTGTGCTCACACCCCCTAAATGTGACACCTGAACCCTGGTCTGAGGCTGTTCATGCTGTGATGCTCAAATGATGGGCTCAGGTTTGCCTCTGGATAAATATCCCACCTCTGGTTCAGAGGGTGGTGATGCACAGTTAAGTCTGGAAAAGGAAATAAAGCTACACCTTAAATTTAATTTTCTGTAAACAAAGGGGTGTAAGTTTTACTCACACCTATTTGATTTATCACTCTTCAATGAAAGAATGGAGTGAAGTACTCTTGTGTTTAAAAATGGCTCCCAAGGACTAAATTTGCACCAAATGATGCCTTTTGCTAACGTTTGAAATCTTTTGTCCACTGAAATCCTGAAATCTTCCACGTTTGTTATCAAAGCCGAGGGTGGGCCCTTCCATTTATGGTGAACAGAAATAGCAATGAAGTGTCCTTAGGTATGAAAGAGAAAAATTCAGTAAATTGGTACTCAAATTTGTTAGAAAATTTTAAAAGAAATATGTCTGTGACAACCATCGTTAATTTATTACCAAAAAGAAATAGTTCCTACATTTAATTTTCTTCTATAATTTTTTGGTTGGTTAGTTAATTATCTGTAATTTTGGTTTTGGTTTTGCTTTGTGCTTTGGTTTTTAATTGTAGTTTCTTTTAAATCTATTTTACATTTTAAACAAAGTTGTCAGTAATCATTATATTTAATATGGGTATACTGGGAGTAATTGGAAAGCCAACTATGAACTATGGAGAAATACTAAAAGTTCATTTTACCCTAAGATAAAAATTCTGTTAATTCTTTAAATCCACCAATATAGATATTCTGATGTTTCTAATAAGTTTTGACTTGTGCAGAACTTTAACTCATAGCCTGTCACTTTTAGATTATATTTTTTTAAGTATTTTAAATTAACAAAAAAAGAAGATACATCCAGTCTTCCTTGCTGTAATTTAATACAGACCTCTTCTAAAATGTCATATCTTTAGTTTGGATTATACCAGCATCTAGCTTGGATCTTAACAAATACATTTTTAATTAATCACACTGTTTTTTTGGTTTTTTTTCCTTGTGAACTTCAACAGTTTGTCTAAAACACAGCAATCCAGAAATACTTCCATGTCATATCATAAAGCTAATAACCTCACCAGCCACTTACTTGCTGACAGAACACACTGTCCTCATTTGCAGAACGTGAAGAATTTAGAATTTGAAAGGAAACCAAAGGCCTTTAACAAGGTGTAAAGCACAATTTCCGAAGGAAGCTTCATCACCTCGCCGAATTCATACAGTAGCCTTCTCTCCTCTCTAACCAGTCTAATTAAATACAGCTGGAGATAGCACAAAAGAATTCCATTAATTAATTGGCAACCTGCTGACACTAATTAAGCTATGAAAATTCAACTCCCTCACACCAGATTTTGAACATTAGTCAGTTCCATTTGTTGGGAAGTTTGCCTCGCGTCTCTAACGCAACCAGAGAGGAGAAAATGAACTTTGTGGTTAACATGTGTGGGAACAAAGTGACCTATTATTGGGAAAATGAGATATTAAACCTTGCAGTGATACAGAGAAGCTGTGCTGAAGAAGCCCTTGCTGAGAAATTCCCTCACATGAGGGTTTAAGGCCATCCCAACTGCAGGGAAAGTATCCCAAGACACCAATGGCACAGCGCAGGGCAATTAATTTATTTAATCCTCTCCACCCTCTGTAAAATACCTCAACTCTTCAGCCATCCACTAGTCAAGATTTCACGCAGTAACTGGGGGAAAACATCCAAACTCCATTACCCTTATTCTAAATCCCATGTACAGCATCCAACGAGACCTCAGTTAACATCTTAACAGTTAATTACACAGTAACAAGGAGGATTTATTATTTAATGTCTCAAGGCCTCCTGGCAGTGAGTGGCTCTGCTATTATCTGAGTGGACACTAATGAACACCATCTGGTGCTCATTCCCTTCCCAAAATCCCAGCCCCATCTCAAAGGAAGGTTTCAATGCCGTGTTGGAAACGTGCTAAATCTGATCTGTGTCAACATTATTTAGTAACAATGCCAACAAAAAAGAGGAACATAGCACAGAATAAAATTATTGTCTACTTTTTGAAATACTAACCACTGTAATGCTTCAGAGATGATAAGAATCAATAATCAACTAATAAAAAATAAGTTACTGTAGAAAAGTAGCATATAACTTTCCTGCTTTTTCTTTTCAGTTTTCTCTTTCACATGACAACAGTTAAATCACTTAGCCTTCAGATAGTACAGTGCAGCCCACATAATACAACTGATAATACAATTTGCCCACCTAACCATATTTTCAGAAATCTAATTAATTGGAAAGTGTTAATTAATTTTGAATCTACAGGAAAGTAGATTTCTGACACAATTTTATAAGAATTGATTTATATAAAGGGTCTGTAACCTGATACGCTTTCAGTTCTGAAATTTTCAGCACCTGGAAAATCAGCCAGGAACATGGCAAACTTCTGGCAATGAATGAGCTATTCATCATCAAATGCAAAAATCTTAAAAAGATTGAAAAAACTAAGAAAAAAAAAAAGTCTGCATATATACCAGTTCACATCCTGCCCTGTAAATACAGATCCCTTTTTCTAAGGGATGAGTTTTGCATTAAGGGTGTAGCTCAGTGTAAAGTCCAATAAAATTCCACTTTCTGTGCAGGTTAAGCTGACTCACCGTGAGCCTCAAGGGTGGCAAGATCTGAGGAGCTGCATCTGAAAAATCCCTTCTTGCTGCGGCTGAGCAAATGGGCAGAAGGTGATGCTGAAAAGTTTCTGGTTCTGCCTACTGGGAATAATCAGTCACTGAAAAATAACAGAGGTTTCATTGCCTCAGTCACTGTAAAAATCAGTGAGATACAGGTGGGACCAGCACCACCAGAATCTCTGCAATGAGCTGATTGAAACACACAAAATACAATGAAAATTAAGAAGTTAATAAAGAACATTTGCTTGCCATTCAGGGTGGAGAAGAACTATGCTGAGCAGTATAGCATTCCTACTTCTAAACTTTATTATACTCTCATTTACTACAGTCATAACTGCAATACTTTATCATGAGATTAGAGTGTAACTGGCAGTGCTGGATAATGCATTTGATTCATAGATGATCTAAAGTAGAATGCTGGCTTGAATCCCACAGTTCTCACAGGGAATCCTCCATTCCTCAGCCTACCTTGTGCTATCCAACTTTGGGAACATCTTCAAAATGCGGAGAGGTCAAACTGGCAGAAAAAACCAGCACGGGGCAGGAAAACACTGAGATTATCACCAGAATCCGCTTGGGCTTCACAAAGCAAGGTCAGGCAAGATCAGATGGGATGAGGCCATTTTAGAGACTGGTCTTCACATTTAGACATTTAATAATTTTTCAAGAGAAACTCACAAAATAATTCCAGAACAGTTTTTTATGAACGTTTGTTTTTGTAACTAATAAAAAATTGGGTGATTAAGGGTGATTGGCTTTCATGCAAGGGGCTACTGTCAAGTGAAGGGTTGGGAAGAGGAAGGGTTTAAGGCAGTGTCTCGTTGTGAGAACAGTTCTCATAATAACACCCAGAGTCATCTTCTGGGTGACTGGCAGTTCCTAACTCTTCCACTTTTCGAAAAACTACCAAAAAAAAAAAAAAAATAGGGAAAGGAAGAGAGGCAAAAAATGAAAGCAGTGTCTCATTTTAATAATACTTTTTTACTCTGTTGTCACTGAAAATACTTGGATATTCCAAAGAATAAATACTACCAGTCAGAAGTAGCAAGCCCTTCCATTGGGGACTGTATCCTTCAGTTTCCCTGAAGACAACAACGTGAAAACTGAGGTAATGAAGGTTATATTGATAACAGGAAGGAAAAAAGGTTCAAGCCATGCCTGGGGCATGAAATGCAGAGCAAAAGTTGAAGGAAAAAATCATGAAAGATGCATGACTATCAGATTCCCAGGTATTGCTGTTAAGTGCATTCATTAAATGATCATAAAGAATATATGGCATAAAAATGAAAGGGAAGATCAGTCTCTAATAGAACCCGATAATTTCAGAGCGGGGAAAGCAGCAGACCATGACAACAATTTAAACTAAGAACACTAAATCTTACATTCCAGCTTTCACTGCAAGCAAAGGAAAAAAAGAAACACAAAGTAAATGACAGAAGTGACAAAAGAAAATATGACATCGAATTTTAAGGCTACACTGGCACAGCAGAAATGAAGCAATCATTTGTTTTGAAATAATTACAAAATTATCTGATAATTTACCACTCATTTCTCATTTCAGGAGAAAAGCACTGGTTCTGAATGCACACACGCTGCAAATCTCCTGAAAACACATGTCCAGCTAAACGAGTTGCTGTGATTGTGACCAGGACATTTGGTGTTTGAAGCCCTTTATGCTCCATTGTGGTTTATATCATCTGCATTATTTCACATAACTGGTTCTAACAGATCCCTTGGCCGGGGTTTTGACACCTCTGCATGAGGCTGTGTTTAACACCTCATCACTCGGTACACATATGCTAATTGTTGCTGTTTAGCACCTGTTTTCTCCTTTCCTGCTGTTCGGGAACAACATTCAACTACCACAACTCTGCCTTTGCACAGAATTTCACCATTTGCAGGGTAAATCAGATCTTTCGAAAAGAGCAGGGAAAATTCTGTCCCCGCTTAGAGTGGTAAAATGGTTAGAGTAATTACTTGTCGTTAATTACTCTTTCCCTAGCAGTTTTATAATCATATTAAAAAAAGAGCAAATCAGGTATGGAGAATGAGAAGGGACTGACTTGGAGCAGGAGCCTCTCCTCATCAGTTTTGGAACGTCTTTGTGGTCATTGTCACCAATTTCCGCGCCATAAACACACTGGTGCTCTGACCATCCCATCACACCTGTTACCTGAGCACGATTCCTTGTGAAATAATTCTCAGATTAAACTCAACCAACTTGGTTTGCAACCAAGGAATTCAGTCATCATCACCCAGTGCCACTGGAATGGAAATTGGTGATGAAACCAACAGGGATTGCTCCAATGGCAGTTCCCACATCTGTCTTCATTCCTCAAGGTCTTCAAACTCGCCCTCTTTCATAATTCCACCTATTTTCATAATTTTCTTCTTGAGAAGTAAATGAAGGATGTGAGCAAATGAAGAGAACACGTTAGAATCTGTCGCAAGGATTTATGCAGGGCTTTTGATCAGATCTGTTAAGGACAGATTAGAAGATAACCACAGAACTTCAGGGTGAAAGAACTGTGTTCTTGGACCTCAAAACATGAGTGGAATGCCTGCCAAGTGTGAGGGAAAAGCAAATAAAGGAAAAGAGAATGATTGCTGGAGTGAACTATCACAACCATGATCCAAGAATATACTAAATGATTTTTAAGTGGGTAATCCTCATGAGGGTTCCCCATGATACACACCTGAATGCCAGCACTGAAATATTTGTCAGTAATAAAGGAATACACCAGCTTTTTGCGACAGCAATCATCAGAAATGTACATAATGCCCACCCCTAATTCAAAACATGGATATGTCCCCAATTTTAATGGGTAAATCTCAATCCTGGAAGTAAAATCTCACATATTGCAAAGCCTTGGACTCACAGAATCACACTCTGTGCTCCTGAGAGAAGTTCCCATTGTTAAATTCTCTAATTAGGACAACAGCATGGCTGCTTCAGATATCAGGGGATTTTAAAGCCCAGAGCAGAAGGAGAACAACAACATCAGTGCTTCAGGCTCTGCTGCTTGAGCTTTCAAGATTACCTGAAGCATAATTTGGCTTTGTGTTGTAAGCAAGTCTAGAGCCAAACTCAGCACTCCCTGCTGAGCCAGTCTAGATATCACATGTAGCCGTGGCATGGAAATGTATAAAAGAACAGAAATTTGACCAGTTTAATCTGAAGAACAGAAAACATTGCATAAAGCTTTCCAGCTCCTTGACATTGAGAATAATGGTGCCTGACAGTTCTAGGGTTAAGTAGCCGCTCATTCAGCACAGCATCGTTTATCTGCCAACAGTATGTGTCTCTTGTTGTTACTTCAAAGAAAAAATTCAATAAAAATTTAAATAAAAACAGATCTGTCAGTAGAAAGCTTTAATATTTTACACCAAACTCAATCTCTTTCCTTTGTAAAGTGCTTTCATACTTCCTGAACTCATCCTGCAGTACACAATTCTCATTTTTATAAAAGAAACCATGAATCACCTTTAAACATCTACACTTTCCTGAAACATTAACATTTATTTTTAATAGCCATCACTCTGAAAGGGCTTCGCTAAGTACAGCAGAATGCTAAAGAATTCTGTAGATTGAGAGAACTAAGAATATATATATGCTAAGTCCTTGAGCATCATTGCATACGAGCAGGTTATTTGGTTAAGAATTCATGATTCAGAATATAACAGTAATTATTTAATGCAATTAATTCCAAATGCTCTCTCACACAGTACATTTGTTGTTACTGACTGCAGACTGTGCTATAAATATACTTTGAAATAAGTGAAACAAAGGATTCAGGTATTCAAGGCCATGTCCTCTCTATGTATTTCTGCCCAATTTTTCCTTTGCCTCCCACATTTTTTATGAAACTAACAATTAAATGCTGCACAATCACTGCTTATGTCAGACTTTGTTTTAAAGTTGCTGGATTTGAGAAATCAGAGACATTTTATGAGAGATAATTAATGTTTCTCTTCTGTAAGTGCACTTGGCAAGGTATAATCTCTCCATTTTAAGCTTTCTCCCACATACCTTTGAATAATAAAATCATTACTCTATTTAGAAACCTCTCGTATTATTTAGCAATTCAGCTCTGGACTGTAACTACTTTGAGCAGAGAAAACGTGACTTACCGGCCCCATGGAACAGATTCTGGTTCTAACAGCCTCAATAAAAGCATTTTTTAAACTTTGATTGCACACTCTAAAAGCAAAATTAACAATCTGCCAAAGCCAATATGTTCAAATAAAGAAAAGTTGTAAAATATGACCACAATTTTATATATGCAAACAGGCTCAGTTCTATTTGATTTTAAAAGTTTCTCCCAGCATCTTTTTTTCTATCACAGACACAAGTTTATAACCATGCTACAAATTACAGCAATAAAATTTTGTGAAGAAGATTACAATAAAATTGTCATTTCATGTCAACTTTGCTGGGCAGAATATATGCAGTAACATGATAACAGGAATAATCTATTACCTTATTTAAGTATCTTCATTATTTGAAATGATAGTTGTTCCACACTATTTGCCAAAATACGTTAAGTGGTTTTGAAAGTCATAAATCTCTGCCACTCTTTCCCTTATACAAGTGTTAACTATAAAGTTCTATCATAAATTATGAAACAAAAGGGTTTAAGCCAACCCAATAATACAAAATCTGTTCTTTCAATAATAAAATCTGCGCAGCTGGGAGCTGCTCATTATTTATTTAGCTTCTGCAAACCAACACCTCTATTTGTTTCCGTGTAACTTCACTGTTTTCCTTGCTTTTCTTAGGGGAAAAAGCACAAAACCCAAACAGGCTGTAGCTGTACCCTCTCAGTGCTGTGTGTGGCACTGTTCCCTGGGCTGATCCACCTCTGCCACCCCATTTTGTCACCCTTTGTCAGCTCAGGTGAGCATCCCATAACAGCCCAATGAACACATGTCTCTATCGCCACCACCACCAAAAATCACCTATCTGAAATCACCCGTCTGAGATGGCCAAACCACCTAAATGTGATCTCAGTATGACAATAGTGTGAATTACTTGGAGTTTTCATTTGTTAATTCTCATTAATTGCCTTTCTGAAAACTGGTGGTATGTCCCTGCCTGAGAGGGAAAACAAAAACCACGTCCAAAGAAAGCCACAGTGGAACAAAATCCCCACAAAAAGCAGAAACATGATCAAGTGCTGGTCAAAGCCGCTCTTTCTGAATTTTCTTCAGAAATACACACACAGTGCATCCTGCACATCCAAATTGTCACAGAACCCTCCCACTGCATTCCAGAAGATGCTGGAATGTTCTCCAGCTGCAGGCACCTCATTACTGCTCCTGGTCTGCTGTGAAAGCAGCCCAGCTTCTGAAAAGGAAAAGCAGAAAGGTGAAGCAGATGGAAAATAAATAAATAAATAAATATGTATGAAAATAAAAATAAATAAATATTTTTAAACAGTAAAAAATATACTGGAATATTTGTAGATGGTGGTACACGAGGTGGAATTTCAACCAGTACTAGTGAGGCAGCCTGGCTGCAAGACCCAATTCCAAGCAATGGGCACACTGAGAGCTCTGCTCACACCCATAAATCACAGGACAAGAATAATCTCAAAAAAGCCAGCAGAATTTCTGTAACCAAAGTGAAGAACATGAGGTGGCACAAACCAAGCTCAGTTCTGCAAGTCCCGGGTGGAACACAAGACCCCATTCATTTCTCAGCATTAGTATGAATTCTGCATTTATTAGTGACACAACCTGTTTTGCTCCTATGAAAAGAATAATCTTGGCCTTCTGTTGGAGCAATAGTCTGCAAAGAGCCAAGGATATGGCTGGGAGGCTGCAAAATAATTATCTGAGTCAAAGAGCTGGGGAAAATGATGCCCAAAAGTGCAGAAGGCGGCAGGTGCACTCCAGATGTGGGAGGTGTGAGCTGAAGGGGACTCCTTGCCCTAACCTTGGTTGGGTAATTGTGAAACGATGGCAGGAAAGGTCAGCTGCTCGCTCCTCTCCACACAGCAGGGCTGAGGATTCCAAAAGGACAAGCTGGCATCCACATGAAGTCATTTTGGACAGGGGGAGGTTCAGAGAAGCAGCTCCTGCCAGGAGGGGCTGCAGAGGAGACCCTGGATGTGGCTCTGGGATGGGCTGGAGCTGGGCAAGAGGAACTGGAAGGTCTCTATGTGACCTGTACCTTCACCTGAAAAGGAAACACGAGTTCAGATATTCCCCTGCACCTATTTAATATTATATACTTAATAAAAATATTTAGCAACTTGCAATTATTAAATATAATAACATTATAATTTAATTAATATAATCAATTACAATAGTATTATATTTAATAATAAATCAAAATAATATTATACCATATACAATATTAAATATATTATACTTATAATATATAATATAATTAAATTATATATATATATATATATATATATAAAAAATATATAATTAAACACAATATACTCAATATACTTAATATTCCACTGCACTTATTTAAACTTCTTTGATGCCTTCCAGAATGCAGAGACCAACAGCACCCAGCTGGGACCTGGGCTGAATGCATCCATTTCAGGAGAATGGCATAAAATTCTTACTCCTTATTTCCTTCAGTAAATCTGGAGCAAAGTATATAGAAATTCCTGGCACTTCAAGGGAAGAAAATTTCTCCCCTCTTCCTGATTTACATGTGACAATAATGCCATAATGCATACAATACACAAAATGCTCTTTTATGGCTTAGAAATACTACACAAATAAAGTTTGAAATCTTCCCGTGGAACTGAAAATGTGCAATCAATGAAAGCCCAACAGTTAATCAATGGTAGTTTCATCAGTGATTACTTTATGTAAGGGCAGCCTTCCTAAAGTCCTTGATTTAAAAATTTGAAGTTAATTCAGAGCAACAGGAGGCAGCCAGAAAAGCATTGTCTGCCACCTAAAAACTCACACATTTGCTAATAATCACCACCAAAGTAGCAGAGGATTTGACAATATACCCAGAAATTAATGTAATCAAAAAAATGTGTTTTCAGGGGAAAAAAAGAACAACCTTTTAATATTTGTAGAAGTCTGGTAAAATAGCAATTGGTACAGTGAAGCTTGCAAGCAGCAAGAAAACAATGAGCAACTCTTGCCATTAATTATCTGTTAGAACATTCATAAAGTCTCAGTATTTCAGACAAATTTAAATGAAGACATAATTCTCTCTGAAATTCAGAGGCATTATCAGATAAACAGAATTAATCAACGTGCAGAATCATTGAATGCCATGGATTTTAATCCCAACAGCAGCTTTCATATCTGCCCCATAACAATGTAATATTAACAGGGTTTTTTGCAGTTCAGTGAAAGTTTAGGTCAATTTGTAACCCATTCACTGGTAAAACACAAACCTCAAACCCACCCACATCAGAGCAGAGGAAACCTGGGAACAGCAGCAGGATGAGGCTCAAAGAAACCTCTCCAGAAAGGAGAATACATCCCCAAAATGCTGGACAGGCAGAGGGAGCACTGGGGCACCTCCACCTGCCTCTGCCTGCACATATTCACTGATGAACCCGGGCCAGGATAGCACAGAATTTATAGAAATATTCACTGATGAAGCCAGGCCAGGATAGCACAGAATTTACAGAAATACCCACTAATGAACCCAGGCCAGGATAGCACAGAATTTACAGAAATACCCACTAATGAACCCAGGCCAAGATATTACAGAATTCATAGAAATATTCACTGATGAAGCCAGGCCAGGATATTACAGAATTTACAGAAATACCCACTAATGAACCCAGGCCAGGATAGCACAGAATTCATAGAAATATTCACTGATGAACCCAGGCCAGGATATTACAGAATTCATAGAAATATTCACTGATGAACCCAGGCCAGGATATTACAGAATTTACAGAAATACCCACTGATGAAGCCAGGCCAGGATATTACAGAATTCATAGAAATATTCACTGATGAAGCCAGGCCAGGATATTACAGAATTTACAGAAATGCACAGGACAGATCACCAGTGGAGCAAACGGCAAAGTTAAATTCCTGCAGCATCCTTGCTGGGTTTCAGTCTTGCTGCTTTCCCAATATCCCTTTTTGTTGCCTTTTCTACTTTTCATCACGCTTGTGCCGAGGTACAGACGGTAACCTTTGGCTAAAATTGAAGGAGGAAAGATTAATTTTGCTTTAACAAAGAAAGGTTAAAGGTACAGAACATGTACCTCCAAGTCTATCCACTCCAACACAAGTTCTCCTTGATCGATTAAATGTATGCCCAAAAGAGTCCCTGTCCTAAATGCAAAGACACTTGTTAGAAGATAAATAATACAAATGCTCCATTTCCCCCCTAATTCTCTGATTCTTTACATTGTTTTATGTCCAGACTAGAGAAAAAAGAACATTCCTGAACACCTGATACTTTCCTTTAGCCAGAAGAGAATTACTAGGAAAGCAAAATTGTGTAAGTCTTATTCAGAGAAATAGGTTCCATAGTTTAAAACAAACCACTATTTGCAAAATGTAGCATTAAGAATTCTTTATGTCTAATTGCAAAATGTAGCATTAAGAATTCTTTATTTCTGGTGGAACTAGGTCATAGCTGCACATGTACAGGCATCAGAACAGAAGCTTCAATAAACAGGATTATTTCTATCAATGTTGAAAAGAATATTACTAATTACATCAAAGGTAATTAGGACTATAAACAATCTTTAAATTAAACTGGTGATCAGAATTTATTCCATTTTCTTCATTCTGTAATATGTTTTACCCCTCCAGAATGAAGCACTGGCGCACACTTGGTAGGTGTGTTTAACAGCACTTCAACAGAAAATTGTATTTGCTCTTGCATTTGTTAAAAGGAATAAAAAAAAGGAAATCACAGGTCATGGAACCACACTTTGCTCTGTGCCCTTGTTGAGACTCCCCCCAGGCTGGGCTGCATGTGCCATTGTATCACAGCTGAAGAGAGCTGCCAGCGCTGTGTTTATAGAAATTGGAAAAGGAATCAATTAAAGCTGTTAACAAGATCACCACGGCAGTGAGAGGGCCAGAGAGCTGCAGGTGCTGCTGCAGAGTGGGGTTAACCCCTTCCATCCCATCCCTGCCAGGTGCCTTCACCTCCAGGCTCACCTGGCCAGCAGCAGCCCTCACCTGGGACTGCTCCTCCCTTCTGTCTCTTATGGGTTAACTCTCCTATGATTTATGGGCTTAAATCTCTTACGGGTTTAACTCACTGCTGGTAAGAGTTCCCCCTACATTCCCAAAATACTGGGATATAATATAATATAATATAATACAATACAATACAATACAATACAATACAATACAATATAATATAATATAATATAATATAATATAAATAACATAATATAATATAATATAATATAATATAATATAATATATATTGTATAAATATTTAATATATATTATGTATATTATATATGTTATACTAATATGTATAATTATATTAATATTATATATTATGTATATTATATAATACTTGGAAAAAATTTATGTTAATTTTTCAAAAATTCTCTTTCAGCCCCCAGAATTTGTCTTTTCTTTGCTTATTTCTAAATAGATCCTTCCTTCCTTCCTTCCTTCCTTCCTTCCTTCCTTCCTTCCTTCCTTCCTTCCTTCCTTCCTTCCTTCCTTCCTTCCTTCCTTCCTTCCTTCCTTCCTTCCTTCCTTCCTTCCTTCCTTCCTTCCTTCCTTCCTTCCTTCCTTCCTTCCTTCCTTCCTTCCTTCCTTCCTTCCTATCGTGTCATGACTGATTTCTTTCTTTATCTGGGAAATTTGAAAACAAAAAAAAAAAAGCATTAAAAAAATCATGCACAATCTGCAGTTTTCCTATAAGAAGCAGCAACTCCTCCTACCTGCCACTGGAAATAGCTACTCAACATTATTAAGCACCTCCAGCTCCCCACAGCTAGACAAATCCCAAAGTACCTCCTTTACTGCATTTTTTTATTGATGAGGTTTGTCATTTTATGGGATGTGGTACAATAGAAAGCAATTAAGTCACTGATGCACACAAATGTTACCTTTTTGCAATGCGTCAGCAGCAATAATCTTCCTTCAAATATGCTGAGAAGCAGCAATAAAGCTTCTCGTGCCAGAGGCAAGCTCTGGTGAGCCTCGTCGTGCTCAGCGTTCCTCACAGAAGGTGGTGCTGGAGGTCTGCATCCATCAAAACCAGAGATAATTAAGGGGCACGAGCAGCTCCACTTTGGCATGGCTCAGAGAGAACAGCCACTGAGTCATCCCTCAGCTCCCCAGAACTCTTTGTTTGGTCTCTTTAGTGGCTCTGGGTGGGAACCTCGAGGAGGACATGAAGGACATGAAGTGCTGTTTTCGTGCCTTATTCATCTCCTGGGTCACAGGAATCGAGGCACCCCAGGATTTCAGCATTCCAGCTGCTGGCAGAACTGAACATTTTCAGGTGTAGACCCCTGATTTCAGTCAGGATCAAACCTTTTTTTTCCCTTAACCTAGGTGAAAGTATGACTTTTGACTTCACCAGAAGCAAAAAGAAATCAAAGTCTGATCCTCTCCTCAACCTTTACAAGTCAGCTAAATAAAAGTCATTACAGCATGCAATTGCTTGAAGCAGTAATATTCATTGAAATGAAGCATTTTTTCCCCCAAGTACCAGAGAAACACTTGATATTTGCTGAAGGAAATGGAAATATTTCATGGAACAATTTATAGAGGCGACATTTTCACTGGAAACAATCCTGCGCCAAATCATTCAATCACAATTTATATCCAGAAGTGAAATGTTGGGCAGATTAAAAAAGAAAAAAAGGGGGGGACCTCATGCACAAAACTTGTTTCTGAATAAGCTGAGGCTGTAAACTCTGAGTGTCATTGATGGAGAAACAGCTCCAGAGCCAGAAATTCCAGCAGTGAGAGGAGGCCTGGGGACTGCAGGAAGCACAAACTGCTCCGGACTCATTTGGATTCCAATTGCACTTTATGGCCCCGTGGAAATCACTTCATTGCTATCTCTGTTTATTCTTTTTCATTTCTATCTCCAGGTTTTTTTTATTTCTATGAGGAGGAGGATGAGCATTTTCCTATAAACCTCTTTCAGAGGGGTGGTGGGCAATTACTTACAACATGCAAAGCTTTCTGAGGTAACAAATCTCTTTTGATCAAGCTGTGTGTTTTTAAAAAGCTGCCATTTTCATAAATCTACCTCCAAACAGCTCATGGCACCAGGAAATCTAGCCTGGATCTTGATTCTACTTCCAGACTGAAATAAAAGTGACCTAAGAAAATATAAATGAGTTGTTTCAATATCAAACATTAACCCTCATTGTGCCTGGGGAGAATTTTCTCAGCCTCAATTATGATGATGTATTGCAGGACTACTGCAATTAGCACCACTGTAAGCTCCTAATTTAGCAAATATTCCCACTGCAGGAACTTTAATCTATGTATTTATCTACATGTGTGTGTATGTATGTATATATATATATATATATATATATACATGTTTCCCAGATGAGTTTGTCAACGATTTTTTTGGATTATTTTTGGTACACTTACGTTTCCATTTCATGTTTTACATTATATAAACACACAGATGGAAACTCAAACATGTCACCAAAGATTCCAGCCAGTAACTCTGAGCTACTGCTTTGCATTTTATACCAGCCTTCATTTCTGTCTCTTCTCCTACAGCAATTAGCAAACAGTTGTTCCATAAGCTGACAAGGTAGGAACAGGAGTGAAACACTGTTAAACCTCGAGCTGTCCTTCAAACTTCAAGCATTTAATGGAGTTAAAGGGAACAGCAGATTCTGTGCACTGCCAAAAATAAGATGCAGGGCTTGCAGAGCACAATTCCTCTTTTACCACCACCATTCTCCTGATGTGCATCTTTCTCCTTAACAGCTACAGAGGGACTCTATGAGCAGAGAGCTCATCTGGGAGCTGAGGAGAGCTGGGAGAGTCCTGTTCTCCCACCTTGTGCATCTTCTACTCTGCTTATCCATGTGACCACAGCAGGTTAAACAGGGTCAGTATCAGTCTCAGAAGTAAATTTCTAATAGTACTCGGATTACTCATCACGATGAATACTGATAGTTTCAAACACAAGATCTTGCTTTTCATATCGTTTTATTATTTGATTTATATTTGAATTATATTTGATTTTACCATCCCCTAAAAATGCATTCACCTTGTGATTATTTCTCCCTTGAATGTAAGGCATAATGAAATAAAGCCTGGACATTTTTTTCACTATATTTGGCAAAATCCAGTAACCTCAGCCCTTCTTCCAGTTAGCAGCCACCTACAGAAGCTACCTCAGCCTGCAGTGAATGGCCTGAGCAAGTGAAAAGCACTTACTTTGTCCCCCAAGACCAAAACCTTCCAATCCCTACTTTTAAGTTGCTCTGGGCTGGAGAAACAATTCCATTCTGCTGAACTGCAGCACCATCCATTGCTGCAATTCCACAGGGTCATTCTTTATGTAAATTCTCATTAGGGGAGGCTTGGGTAACATTACATTTGCAACATTCCTCTCCAGATTCTGTGTTTTGAAATCCAGCTCCAAGGCTAAAGCAGCTCTTTCATTAACCCACAAATGCCAGACACATCACTTGCTTGGCAGCCACACACAAGCCTTTTGGTATGTTTACAGGCAAAAAATCCTTTCCCTTGACCAAAACAATAAAAGGAATTATGCCCACAACTTTGGTCTGAAGATTTGTACGTGGGGCAGCTGGAACAGAGAGTTAACGGGAAGTCAGTGCTGGCTGATCCAGCTCCACATCCAACATTCCAACCCCAGTGACCTTCTGAGGGCAGCGTGGCACCGTTATTCGCTCCAAACGGGGACATCTCAAGAGAGGAACCCACAGCACTCATTCTTCTTAAATGTTGCTTTATGTGCATTGCAACACAAAGGATGCTTGGAGGAATGGCAATAATTAACAGATTTAAATGAAGCCACAGTTAGAAAGCCATTAATGTATTCACTTTCCACGGATTTTTGAGCTAGAGATATTGAGCAAAGTATGATCCTCCAGCCCCAAAGTGGCAAATTAGTTTCCACTAAATTATCTAATACAAGATTGCATGGGTCAGCTGTTTGTAAAAATGTGATTTTAAAGAAAAGAAATTTAAAAATGTAAATTTCTTTTATGCTTGCTACAACAAAATGACAATGACTGGACATAACATTTAGTCCGATGGTTCAGCTGGGGAAACATCACCATGTCAACTAAACCTGATCAAAGGTTGGACTTGGTCTTGGAGGTCTTTTCCAACCTAAAGGACTCCCTGATTCCATAAGCTTGTTTCATTTTGATTCCATCAAAGGTCCTGTCATGTCCCTGAGTTCTAACATTTTCCAAAATGAGTAAACGTTAAAGAAAGGCCATGAAGGAACTTGGCTGGGCTGCTAAAGGATGCTGTTAACAAAGTTTTCTTAGCATGCCAGTGTTTTTGCAAACAGAGGCCATGGGAGCATGCACAAACTGAAACACCTCATGGCAATGCTGGTGGTAACTGACGCCACTTTGGTTTTTTAAGTTCCACAGTGAAGAATTGCACAGAGCAAACCAAGAATTCCTGAGAAAAAGGCTCATCCAAGCTCCCATCACTCACCCTGCAATATTCCAGGGCAGGTGCCAAGTCCTGGACCCTTTCTATTGCAGGAAATTCACTTTCTTATTCTACATTTACTCTGCTTTCCATGAGACCGAAGCCAGGCCTCCCATTCTAGATAGCTGCACTAATTAAGCTAATTAGCTCTTTAGATCAGATTTCTTCCCATGGACTGATGAATATCAGATTATTTAGAGCACAGTCAGCTGTCAGAAGGCAGGGAGATGATCCATCCCCTCAAGAGCCAGTGCAGCTCAGGTGGAACAGGAGTTTCACCTCAAACCTTGCAATAAACACAGAACTGGTACACTACAACATTCTGCTCAATCCCTAAAATAGAGCTGTGCAAGTTAACCCATAAATACCTGTCCTGCAATTACACAGAGTGTTTGCACATACCACAGAGAGCTAAACTGCAAAATAAAAAATACAGCATCCTAAATCATTCTAACACATGAGCCAATCTGCTAAACTCAATCAATATAAAAGCAGCAAAGGCAGGCATCACAAAAAGACACAAAACATGGTGCAGACTTAAAATCTGTGAAGACAACTGGAGTCATGCTTAGCTTAAATTACAGTTTCATTTTAATTTTTACATATGCATGCATTATGAATAGCCCTAAAAAATTATTTGGTCTATTATTAACTAAAATATTTTAAATTGACAATTATAATATAATGCCATTTTACAGTTTGCATATGTACTTACAAATAGGAATAAAGATATTTTTAGGCAGAATAAAATCAGACTTCTCCATGCTAAATTATAATTTCTACATCTCCTGTAAGAAAAGAGAAAATTCCTGCTTATTTACACACTTAATTCAGAACTGCTACAGCTCAATTGGTGATTACCTGAAGCACAAAAAAAGGACATTATCAGACCTCTCATGACAAAATGCTCATATTTACAGTGTGCTCACAGGCAAAAGAACTGAAAAAAGGTTATGTAACATTGCAAATATTAAATTAATTCTGTTAATACAAATACACTCTTCAGGAGGAAATCACTGGTTATGTTTTTAATACTGGGAACAGTTCCTTTGTAAAGGGACATTTGTGGATTTGATCAATGTTTCAGTTTCCTGTCTATGATTGAACTCACCAGCTAAAATGTGAATATTTTTTATTAGAGGGTGTTTTAGTATTTGTTGTTTGCTAAGCCAGGATTCTGAAGTTGGGATGGAAATTCTGTTTCAATTAAGAGCAAGAAAATAAGCCTAGAATAAAGGGGTGATGGATATAAACCTGGGAGGGGGAATTGTAAGTGCTAAATCTTTTAGATTGAGGTGACTCCTGAGTGCCTGGCTGTCTCTCACCTGGCACTGTGAGTCATGGTGATCCAAAGTGATGGGGACACACAGGATCCATGTAGGCAAAAAGTCCACATGAGATTCACCAGATCCACTTCTAGCCCACTGCTATAAAATACACTGGCTCTTCCAAGCTCTTCTGTTTGCTGCTGGGAGACACAGGGAGATATGGATGCTGGTTGGTGGATATTTTTTAACTTTCAGAAGGAAAATTCAGTTTTTTGGAATATTTTCAAAATTATTTGCGTGTGAGCTTTCGAACCGCATTTCTATGTCCCATTTTCAGAAGTTCATTAATAAAAATGTTAACCATGTGGGCAAAATGCTCTCTAAACTGCAAGGCACAAAGCCCTGAACCAAAACATGCACATGGAACAGTATTCCTTGGAAAAATGGCAGCAGCAGGATCAGACTCACTCCTGTGCCAGACCTCTCTGCACAGGCAGCCTCTGCCTTTGGATAAGTCATTAGAAAAGATGACGTGTATCCTGGCACAACTAGGTCCTGGGGAAAAGTTGACAGATGTTAGAGTATAAATCAGTTCTGATGCACATTGTGTTGCCTCCAGAGGCATCTTCTGGTCTTCCACAAAAGGTTACTGAACCATAGATAATACAAAAATGCAGATACAATTGTAAGGAATAAATGTAAGGTTCTGTTCTACCCCACTTAGAAAGTCTAATGCATGAATAATGTTCCATCTGCACAGTGGTCAAATGCGACTGAAATTGATTTTAGATGTAGCTCATGGAGCAGCACAGACCTTAACAAGCTCTGTGACATGCGGGACCTTGTCAGGAACCTGTACAAAATTCATGATACAAGGAATTTGTATCAATGAGAATCTGGGACAAGGAAGAATGGGGGTTATATTACCAGAAACTTTTGTACCAAGTAATCAAAATGAATCACGTACCAGAGACATTCTCAAGTAGAAGATAACAAAGTTTAGTCACATTAAATTTATAATAAACAAGTGAAACATGTCAAATGTGCAGCTACATATCCTGACCATTAACTTTTCTGGATGCATGAATAAAATGTGAGCAATAGGAACAAAACTGTCATCTCTTCTGCTAACTTGTTTAGAGGATTTTTATTTTTTTATTTTTTTGCCTGCACCTTCAATCTTTCCACCACCTACGTTCACCAGGACCGGGGTAGTCACACCTGTAACAATCTGGAGTGGTTTAGGATTGCACATGTCACTCCTAAAACCTAGGCAATGCTCCAATTCCATCTGGTGACTCTGCAGAAGAAAGATAAAAAAAAATATTTAAAAATGAAAAAAAGCTGTAAATGGAAAAGCAGTAAAATAAGTCACATATATTTTGGAAATACCCTGTGCCAGAGCTGGTGCATTTATTCACTAAAACCTGAAGATCAACAACAGTCTTTCAACAAGCATTCATGAATATTTTACCTTCCCCCGACCAATCCTTTTCATTAATATGTAAATGCCATTGATGATATTTACACCCATTGATGATATTTGCATCCTTTGATGATATTTACATCCATGTGCTTTCACTTTAACCATGGGTGACATGAGAACAGGGAGGCTGTGGGTGCACTTTGGCTGCTCTGGAATAATAAATGGAGGAGACCAAATCTTCCTCTCTTCCCTGTGAGATGATGCTTTCAGAGCTCAGGCTGCAAAGCAGACTCACAAAATATGTCTGATCCAATATGTTCTGTTCAGGCACCACAATTTCATGAACTAAAAGGCCTGTCAGCCTACCAATTTAATACAGAGATTTATTTTTACATGTTGCAATGACATTATGAGCCACATAATATTTTGCTTTGAAAGAAAACAAGAGCAATATTTTTCAAATCGGGTTAGAATTTATACATTCACTCCATAATGTCTCAAGATGTTTTTCACTTCAAGATTTTGATTATGGAACCCATAGAATTTAAAGACAAGCAAACTAAATAAAAGTTAATATAATAAAACCAGTTAAATGTTTCTTTTTACTGTCAGTCAATTCAATTTTCACAGATAGGAAAGAGAAATAATTCAAACAGGCATCCACCCAGTCTCCTTTTCTGGATTTTAACACACTTTGTTTTGCATTCTTCTAAATGCATCACACTTTAAAGTGGTTAGGGATCATATTCCTTGGCATATAAAGACTCTTCAGGATGGATTTATGCAGAGGGGACTGCAGCAGCTTGAAGGATGGAAACTAATAACATCAGCACAGCATGCATATCATTTTGTGCCCAGAAACTTGGCAAGACTAAGAGTGTTTTTAGGGGAAAGTGGCTGTGCTAATGCTCCCTCCTGTGAGCTGCTCCTCCTCACCGGATAACCAAGATCTCCACGCAGCCATCTGAGATGGCTTTTCACAGAGCTGCCCTCAAAAATGAAATTATCTTCATTATTATTAATTTCATGAAAATAAATTGCCTCGGAGTTTAGTGCTAATTACTGTTCCTGTCATATAGGCCAGGGAGGGGAGGTGTGGGATCTTATGCAACAGTCTCAGAGTCACAGGCACACCTTGCAGAGTGAGGAAATGCCTTCTAAAAACCATTACAGAAATCTTCAGCTAGAATGTCTCTGCTCTTACCTCAAAACACATATTTTCTCTTTATTTTAAACTCCAATTCTATTACTTTTATGTTTGGAGAGAACTTCAAACTAAATGTTGCCATTTCTCTGCTGTGTTTTACAAGATGCCAACAAGTTTACATGGCTGACAAGCATGTAAATTCACCCACATGTGAATTTTGGCACATCTGGGCTTTTATTTCCCTCTTTTGCAAATCAGTTTATATTGAAAAGCTACTGAAATAAGAATTAAAAAGCACCTGTGAACACCCATTCGGCCTCAGAGGTTTGTGCCCTGCCCTGAGCTGCAGAGCAAAGAGAACTCACTGACCTTGATTCCTGTTATCACCTGAGAGCAGGCCAGGTAAGCTCCGGATCAAAGTAAAGACACTCCAGCCTAAAATCACCTGCCAAGGGCTCACCCATGGGCTTAGGCTGGGCTTACTGTCCAAGAGAGCACTGTCCTAAGGATCACACTGCATGTACCTGAGACAGGAGCCCTGCCCCTGCCTGCCCTGCCCAGGGTGATTTATTCAGGATTTATCTCTAAAATCGAGCCCCAGGTTGCTCTTTGACTGAAACAACGGTGAATTAGGGTTTTGTGGGGTTGGTTTGTGTTTCAGATGTCTCCAGCTGCTCTCTGTGAGCAGCAACCTGCTCAGATCAGCTTGGTGAGACTGAAACCACCCAGCAGCTTGTGGAAAACCATCACACTAATAACAGCTCATCCCCTCCAAAAACAGCAATTTTGAAAATGACTGGTTTTGGTCTCTGACCTTAAAAGTGATGAGAGAAAGAAGCTGGAGACATCTGAAACACAAACCAACCCCACAAAACCCTAATTCACGTTGTTCCAGTCAAAGAGAAGCCCCACAAGGCTGTCTGCATGAGAAGAGGGGAATGAGGAAACTCCTGCTGCTTTTAGCGCCTTTCCATAAACCACAGTCAGCAGAACTAAACAGTGTTACACAACATTTTCTGCATAAACGGAGTTTAGTAACTGCTAGGTAAGAGAAATAAAAGTTAAGGGAGGAAATACTTCTCTCCATTCTCTCTCCCCTCATGCCAACATGAAGCTGATCAATAAATCTCAGGGCTTGCTTAGGTAAAAAATTAGGAAAGAAATAATTTACTGAGAAATCCCTGTCTGGGTACAGGTGTAAATATAATTTCAGTTCAATAGTGAGCCAAATGCAGCACAAATCACCAAGTATATGAAAATAGCTTCCACTTAAACAGTATTGCAAGCAGATAAGTTACACTGCACACCCCTGAGGCTTTGGGGATTGAACGTAAAAAACACTGATCTGCTGAAAAACCATCTCCCTAATTCTTTGGGTTTTTAAACCCAAAGGATTCCTTTAAGGTATTCTATGCAATGAACACTTCACTTTTATGAAAAACCCACCTTGTATATTTACAGGGGTTTTAGAAATATCTATTTAAAGGTGGCTTTAGAGATATCTATTTAAATAATAGAACATTTTTTTCACAGTTTGAGAAAGCAAACATGAAGTTTCATTAAATATGAAAAATGAGACAAAATGACAAACACCACATCCATCACAACCTCATTCTGTTAATTAAAATCAGATGCTCAGCTGAGTAATTTTAATTAGTAGTTCTGGACACATTTTCAATTGTTTGGAATAAGGAGTTTTTAATAATTTATCCTCATTTCTTGGAACTCAGAAGTATATTTCACTCTTGGACCTTAAATGCCTATGCCCATAAATTTTACCCATGAAGCATGAATGAATTACTGGAACTGTTTGCTCACAATTAACAAGTGGCTAAACAGGACTAGCAGTGTGTTAACTGCAGCTCTTCACTGGAGGCTTGATGGAGTCAGAGGACATTATTTCCTTTTTCTTAATCAAATCTCAAGTGCAGATCTCCTGTAAAAGCACTTTTTGTTTTCAGATGAGTTAAGGCTGCACTTCAACTCACTTACAGGATTCCCAAGGGACCTCATGAAATTGTTTTTTCATCCAGAGTGGTAGCTGTACTTTTGACCTCAGCAAGCAACAAAAATACTGACTGACTTGTTTTTCTTAGAAGGAGAAATGAATGTTGCTTGATACTCTGTTAATTGAGAATTTGTTATCTTATAAAATAGAATTCTTGGGAACGGGAGCTATGAAGGCACAAAAATCTGTTTTCAATAATAGAGGTGCCTATACATGCTTTGATCTGGTAACTGCTCCTTTTCAACACTAAATTGTAACAATTTCTCACAGCTGTCTTAAATGTCATATATCCTGCATTCTTAGCTGAGTTATACCCAGCTCATAACCACCTAACACAAACCAAATTCTTTCACTGCTAAAAATGCTGCTAAAATTGCTAATTCAAGTACTGAAGGCCAGGAAATGTCCCCAGGGTTTCCTGTTCAACCTTGCCTCCACCTCCAGGGCACCATTAAATACTGTTAATTTTTAATAGGCTACTAATATCCCAATTTTTTTCCCACTGACTCCATTACTGGGGAGTCATTTTCCCACATTCTTGATTTCAGCTGGTGTCAAGTGAATGCTACAGAGGTCCCAAAAAAACCACCACAGAGATTAATGGTAAAAGCATCAGAACACTCCCTCAGCCTGGAGATCCTTGATTTCCCTCATTATCCCCACATCAGAGCAGGCTCAAGCACAAAGGGTTAGTCAGGGATGTGCCACCACGTGCAGAATTTCTCAGCCTAATGCAGTCAATAAAACAATATATTCACTGTTTACACAGTCCCCAGTGCTGGCTGCTGAGATTCTCATGCATAATTTTGGTTTAACAGTCAGTCTTGTTAATATTTTTTACAGGGACAAAGTAAAGTGCCACTGTATTAGTCTGCCTGCATGAGAGCTCAACCTGAAAGCAGAGTGTTCCACTTCTTCCCGTGGAACATCTGTGGAGTATAATTATAATTAAGCACGTCTTGAATATTAATTGTTCTAATGTCACTGATGTAATGTCCTAGGATACACTGAATCAGTTCTGTTTCAAAGTGCTGTTTTATTTAAGAGCTCTGCCAGATGTTCTCATCATTTCACTTAGATTTTTCCACCAGGAAAACAGTTGCTGAGACTTGTGAATCTTCTGCCTGTGCCAACTGTCAAGGATATAATTTCATCCCCAAAGAGGAGGCAAAATCACCAAGGTTTTTTGGATTTTTTTTTTCTTTAAAGGAAGAAGAGAAGTGATGTTCCAGAAACGTTTGTACTGCTGTTGGCTCAGAAAAGATTTTGCTGAGAACAACACAATTATTGTAATCTTGGGCAACAACGAGCCCCTTAATTCACTCAAGTCACCACCTTAGATTTTCGTTTGCATCTTATTTTCCCCCATATTCTGCAGCAGAAATTCAATGCAGCTGGTTTCAGTGTTTCAGAAATGAGAAATTACTATTTTGAAGGACCATATCCTTTACCAATACCTTGCTCTATTTTTGCTGTCTTGAGTGATCATATGCCAGAAGAGAGCACCTGGGGATCCAATCCCTCTCTCATCAACAACTTTTGTAATACTGGAAACTCAACAACTGCTGAAACTAAAACATATTTTATAATTACTGATTCTGATATTCCCACAACACTGAATCTAAATTCGCTTGCATTACTTCACAGCTGAACTACTTTAAACATGTTATTTTAGTTTATTTGTAAAGAACAATAAAAGAAAGGCTTTCTCATCAGGGTGCAGCAGTGACAGTGAATGACTGAAACATCAAACCAGGCCTCAGTTAGAAGCCTATTTGCTTGACATATTTGTTCTGAAATAGTTCTTTCAAAGAAAATACTTCAAAAAAAAAATTGCTGAATACCGCAGTAATTAAGGATTTGATCTCATAATGTGGCAAGTGCCTTTCAAAAAACCAGTAAGTTTTTTGTTGTGTATTGTTCTCAGTAAGAATTCAGCTTCCACGCAGTGGGTTGGAATGTTTAAAAACCACATGAGCTTATAATGGACTCGACAGGTTTGTGAATCTTGGGTTGGACTGAGATGACCCCCAGACCCCTTCCATAGGTTCACCCCTAGGTAAGAAGACTTTTGATTAGAAAAGCACATTTTTTCATTTAACAATAGAATACTAAGCAGTGCTTGTGAAGTCTTAACAAATTCCAGTGTCCTCTTGCCAGCTGATGAAGAGAGAAGAAAATTAATTCCATTACCTCTACTAACAGAACAGGTTTGCCAGAGAGTAACTCTAAACAAATGAGCACATGAAAAAAAATTACCAGGATTTACTGGGCTGCTCTTTATAAAGCAGACTTTTGTTCTATACCATTGCCATAATTTCCAAGCAGGGTCTGACCTTGCAATCTCACAAGCTGTACTATCAAAATCCATTTTCCAGTGACTGATTTGCAGAAGTTCACAGCATTACCAGCAAGGCTGGGCACCAGAGCTGCAGATCCACGATTTCAGTGCTCTGTAACTGCTCCCTCCCTTTGGGGGACTCTGCAGCTGTCCTCACATCAGCAAAACAGATGGGAGCATTTTTTATCTCAACAAAGTGAGTGAGCCTATAGCGCGGTTGCTTCCTCAGAGAGCAAGGGTTCCCTTTAATGGGCTCACTGCATCCTCATTTCCATAATTAATTCTGTTCATCAAGAGGCTGAAGTTTAATCCTGCATCCTCTTTTTTAGGCTACACCAAAGGCTGGTGGCTTCACATCTCGTCATGACACAGGTACTGCTGAGCTAACCAGAAGTTTCCACCAACATTAACAGTTCTGCTTCCACTCAAAGCCTGACTCACAGGAAGGAACATAATAAGGAATGAACATTAATTCTCCACAAACTCCCTGGTTTTTTTAAATATTACCTTGCCATAAAATAAATTCATCATCAAACTTTATCATTCTAGTCAACAACACTCATGGTTTGAAATGTGTCCTGCTCTTCAGCTAAACATCAAAGTGAAAATATGAAGTAATTTCTAATTATAAACAACTTGAAGAAAGAGCAAGTCTATTTCTCGTTAAATATACTTAATATTAAAATAGATTTTGCTTTTCAGAGGAATTCGTATCCTCAGATCTTTCTGTTCTCACTCTCTGAAAATGTTCCTTTGAAAGTGCTACTGTATGCAGCTGAGGTCACCATGTACGAGTTCCTCGAGTGGCTGAAAAGCACAAAGATTGAAAATACTACTAACAGTTGCTCTAGAAATCCCCCTAAAATGTCTATTTCTTGTATTTAAAGTGCCGTTAATTTTTCTTTCCCTATTAGCAATATGTGCTAATTGCACTTTAAAAAAATTCAAATAAATGTTAGAAAACCACAGATAACATCGCGTGCATCCTGTCTTGTGTGACACTTGACTCTCAGATATTGGCAGTTTGGTGTATTATTTTTAATTTCATGCATTATTAAGGACTCCTCATATGTAAAACTCCTCATATGTAAAACACTTAAAGAGATACCCCTGACAAGACACTCCTAATAATAAAGAGCAAACACCTAAACACATGGCATAGCTACAAGAAATACAATTTAACTTATGAATTAACATGTGTTTTACTACATATTTCAACTCTGAAGCTTTAGAGTTTTATGGCCATCATTGTTTTATCCAAATTTCCCAAAGCATTTGTGCATCTTGTACCACAAAAGCTGATAAACAACCTCTATTTTCCAAATGGTACTATTGACCAACCTCCATCCACTCACAAAAGCAATCTCTTATTTGATGTGATCCCTCACATGAGGCAGGCTCCACTGAGAAATGGAAAAGAATCTACCTTTGCAAGCCTGCCAGTAAAATATATTTGGGTTTGGACAGTGCAAGCTCTAAACAAGATAATTTGTTCCTCATTACCTTTATCCCACTCAATACACTCTCCTTTGTTAATTATACCAACGTGCCCTCTGCTGCATAGCTCCTTTATTTTTTCCAGCTAAGAAGTAAAAGAAAATCTGGCTAAAGCAGAAAGGCTGAGGGAAATCCAGCCAGGAAATGATCTTTGAGTAGAGTTCAACGTGATCAAATTCTTATTGATTTCAAATTGTCAGAGGCTGACGAACACCCAAGTCCCTGTCTCTTGCCTTCTGATTTCATTACCTAATGTACCAGGCTGTGACAGGTTTTTAATGTGCTTACTTGCTGCCATCACTGCTGGACACACAGCAAAGACTTCTGTAGCTCTCTTTAATGGAGGCATAATGAAAATGGAAATGGAATGAAATGAAAATGAAAATACTCGTTTATTAAATGAAACTACCTTAGTATTACTTGAAATAAGTTCTCTTAAACAGCCTAAGCAGAAAAGTAGGTTTTGAATTTCTGTGTGATCTTGCAGCAGCTATTCTCTTTACTTTAAGATTAAAAGTGGAACTTTTCTGAAGGCGGAAAAAATCACCTTGTGCACCAGTGGAAGGTGCTCCATGAGCAGCTGGGTCACATTTCATCCATCCCCCTTCATGGTGGAGCAGCAGATCCTGGGGTTTGGTCCCCTGGTGATCTGCAAACCCTTCAGGGACACTGCTGAGGGCTGAAACAAAGAACTGAGAGCACACAGAGCAAACTTCAGGGGATTTCAGTGCATTTTCTGTGACATTCCACAGGTGCAATCTCCCATTCTCAGTTCAAGGCTGCAGAGCTCCTTCTGCACTCAGGGATGAAGTTACTCCAGCTGGAGCAACAAGTTACTTCACACAAAATCTGCTTCAGCAAACTGAAGTTTATATTGTCATAACCAGTGGAAAGTTAAGCAAAACATAAGTACTGAGGACAACAAATTTCAAATGCTGATGGGTTGGGCTGGTTAAGCAGCTCTGCAGTCACTGTGATGCAAGCATGGGGTTTTCAGTTTCTGCATTCCAGACTTCTCTTTTTGCTGAGCACTTTCTCAGCATTGTTAATATTCATACCTCCATGGGAAAATTCACAGGACTGAAACCATGCTGAAGTTTTGCCCATTATTTTTCTAAACAGAAAGACATTAGTAACAATTTTTTTCAGCTCACAAAAAAAAAAAAAAGGTCAATAAATATATATATAACCCATATGAGAATAGGGTAACAAGGCAAAATATTCAGAATTTTTTGTGCCTAGCAGTGAACAGAACAAATAAAAGGAATAACACCTTTTTTTTCCTCAATTATTATTTTTTTAATCTGGTCTTTAAATATCATATTTTATTTTCATCATGGTGAGAAACATCTAGAAATTTTCTCATATTGAATGAACATGGCTGAGCATATTTAAACAGATATAGGGGGAAAATACTTCATGAAAAAATAAGTACAAATGAAGGCACAAATGACTCGATCAGAAGTCTAAAAACCTTGACAAAGTGCTGGAAGCCCAGCACACAATCTGAGCCATGTAAGAACAAAGACCTTATGATTCAACCTCAAAGAATTAATCTTAAATTAAAAGTGAGTTACCTGAGATAGCGAGTTTGACAGCCCATGCTGTCAGGTCTGACACTACATAAATTACTGTAATCCAAAAATGAAAAGGGTACCATTCAACCTTCTCTTGCCTAAAAGACCTTGAGCTCTCATTAATTTCTTAATGATGTCTACAAGTTATTCCTGTAAAAAATGATAATTTATCTCCTTGCTCAAAAAAAAAAACACCTCAAAACAAACAATCCAAAATTCTAACAAGTTATTTTTCTGCTTTTATTAATGCTTATTATAAAGCAGTGAGAAATACAGCCCTAAGGAACTCACTCTGAATTCCAGGAAAGCCACTGAAAGTGATCAGTTCTGGGTTTATTTTGCAGCACCTCTCCCTCAGAACATAAACCTGTTGTGTGCAATCTCATGTGAGACCCCTGAGTCCTGGATTATCCCTCAGGATCTTCCCAAATCTTCAGTCCCTGGCCTAGGGAATGCTGGAGGATTAACCTGTCTGAAATGGCCTTTGGAGACTCAAAATGCTACTTGAACACACAAGGCTGGATACTATATTTTCCCCATGGTTTCAATTAAGAGCGCTGTTTTGTTGCAGAATTTTAAGTTTCAGAAAGGAAGTTTTCACTAAAACAGGTTTGGCTGAAAAAGGCAGTGATATCTGAGACTGAAGGCAGCAATCAGGATCTTCAGACTGGGCTGATGTGCAGCAATACTCACAGCCACGACTCTCAAACATAGCCCACAACTTGGATTTAACGTCCAATCCCAGGCACAGAATTGAATATAATTACCTCAGTAAAAGAAAAATCTGCTCAATCCCTAACAATCAATCCAACAAATATGCTCTTCCACAAATCTTATTTATAAAATTAACTTCAGCTTGCCTGTCCATACGTCTCTGTATTAGGGGCTGAAAACACCCAGGACAATAATCAATATGTCATGTTGCCAAGTTAGATGCAGGAAATAAGCAGAGATATTTTCACATATCATATGAAAAACATCCTGAAATACGCATAAAGTCCATATGAACCAGCAGGAAATACAGACAAAAATAATCAAATGCAAATAGGTTCTGAAAGTGAAAGATCTCCAATGTACTCAGAGAATCAGAAAAGCAATGTGTATGGTGTAAGAATGCTTTTCTTCATGTTCTTCATATAAACACAGAGAAAAGCATTCTTACAGCCTCCAACTCCTGCCTCAGGAAAGGCTGGAAAAAATGCCCAAAGACGAGCAGGATAAACTTTGCTTTGAGAAAACTTTTCCTGCTCTAAGACCTTGGCTACTTTATCCTTTCATTTCACACTCCCATTTCTTCTGGAGCTGCTGCATTTTCGTGCTCCCTGCTGCCCCTACTTTGCTCTGCCCCATTCACTATGGTTGCCCTGCTCTTGGCTCTCCTTAAAATCCAGAGAACTGCCCATAAACGCTCCTTTTCCCCAAAATAAGTTCATAAACTGTCTCAAAAACAGCACCCTGGAGCACAGGTACTCCCAGCCCAGGGAGCTGCCTGCAGGACAGAATTATTCTCCTCCTGTGCTCCTGCAGAGCAGCACCAGGGATAATTCACTGACAGAAAACCAGAGAGGCTCTGCACGCAGGGCAGCCTGGGACGATCAGAGTGGGGTTAATCTGAGATAACATCCTTGGAAAAGCCTCAGCCCAAAGTCCTGATGCTGCTGCTGAGCACACGGGCTCTGTGCTAAAACCACTCCTGGCAATGGCAGTGGGGACACAACTGGTGCTCTGCAGAGCAGAACGTGCCTGCAATGGCAGCTTCCATTTCTAGAGGAAAAACGTTTAAGCTGTGAGCTCTGCACAGGGTAATGCACAGAAATTAATCCAGAAATTAGGGACAGGTGAGTGAATACTCATATCTGCCTTGTAAATTACTTTAAAGATTCATACATCAGTATTTAGACCCTTACACAGTTTTAAAACCTATTCCTATACAATTCAACAGAGACCAGCAAAGTTTAGATCTGACCCATATTTACACAACTTCCAGAAGCACAAGGGTGGTTCCCAAATTCTGCTCTTTCTGGGGATGCTAAGAAGAAAAACCCACCACATTTTTGAGGCTTGTCCATGGTGAATAAAGGTAAAGCTAAACACAAAAGTGATTTTAAATTCTAAGAGTGACTGTCAGGACTTAACCCTCACTCTGATTGTGCTTTTGGGTTGGGGAGGGTGCATTGCCGTGACCCAGAGATAACAAAATCTGCTCCTTTATCCAGCCTCAGCTGACATGGAAAACAATCTCTGTGTGCTGCAGCAGCCACAGAGCATGCAAGGGTACAAACAACACAAAAACATTTTCTGTGTTTCCCTTTGAGTGAATTTTCCCCCTTATGTATCTTGAGTTGTTCTTGTTATTCTTTATTTGACTTAACATGAAGATGCCTGGAAGCAGCAAAATATTTTCTCTTCCTTATTCCACTGTCAGCAGCATTACTTTGACCTTATCAGGCAAATTTATGTTGAAAATTTTCTCAAGCAGTATTCTCTTGTGAGCTGCTATAATGTGCATCTTTAGATTATCTGGTGTAATTTAAATATGTGAGGAATTTCTTAATTATTAATTTTGTCCTGTTTTAAAAGTACATATTAAAAATTGAAAGAAATCCCTGGACACAGACAGCTGCGTTGCACTTTATAAATAATACCAATAAATAAATATTAATGCTTATATTTCATTTATATTTCAAGAATAAGGCTATGAAGCTTGAGACTCCCAATAATTAAAGTTAAAATTGCCTAATGCTTCACACTAAAAATGTTATAGTAATTTCTCAGGTTGAAAGTATGAGGACCTGCTGCTTACACATAGTAAGAACAAAACAAAGCACCTCTGATTTTATAAATCAGTGAAAAAGAGATCATGTAATGACATTTACATTCTGTTAAAAATGATCTAGTGGCAGCAGAGGTCCACAAAGCTGGTATATTACATATGTTAATTAATATTTCCCACCCACCAGTGATCCCAGTGCTCAGTGCCAAGGTCGTGGAGCAGCTCCTCCAAACAGAAAATGGCCCCAGGATCAGGAGACACCACCACCACTCCTAAAAGAAAAATAAAATTAAAAAATAGAAAAAATAAGAAAATAAGAAATTTCTTAAAAACAAAAAAAAATAGTAAGAAATAGTAAAAATAATAAATTAAAAAATAGAAACATAATAGAAATGTGCTAAAGAAACACAAATAGATTTTACTTTGAACATCCTCAGCAAGCTCCGAGTTGCTCAGGCCATATCTCGGGGATTTCACTGGAACAGCCAGCTTGGTCCCAGTGAAATTCTGTTCTTGCTCTTGCCACAGCCTCTCCCTGTGCCAGCTCCCCACAGGCACTGCAGAGCTCACTTCCAGCTCAAAACTGGCACATTGTCTTCATCCACTCACAGGTGAGAGCCCAGGAGGAATTCCAGCTCTCAAAGTCAGCTTCCTGCAGCTCTTCCCTGTGTTCCAGTCAGCACAAACCCATCTTTCTTTGGTGTGAAATTCAGGCAGACTGGTTGGGAACCTGTGCTGTGCCATGGGGAGCCCCCACTCCAGAGACCGTTCTGAGTATTTCTGTTTTGACTTCTGGTTCCTTTTTTGCTTTACTCTTCTCTCATCTGTTTGTCAGGATAACCTCTAAAGGGAGCCTATGGGGAGGCTGCAAAGAGGAACCTGAAGGATAAAAGTCAAGTTTCCTAGCCCACAGAGCCTGGATTTTGTTTGGTATGGAAATGTGTGGCTGGAGAAGAGTCTGAAAGAGGGGCAGGAGGGCAGGAGCTCACAAGGAGATCTGAATTGCTCTGTGCAGCTGGGCTGGGCTGACATTGGTACCTGCTCAGGAGGAGGGAGCCAGAGCCACTGGGGCAAAAACAACCTTTGTGATGGATGTTTGACTTCACAGGGAAAACCTCCTGAGTGAAGGAAAACTGCTTTGCTGTGCCCCAGCATGGATGTTGTCCCCTTGCTCGCCAGGTACTGCTGGTGGAAAAGGACTTTGAGATTAAGTAGACAATAAAGTTTCCTTCTCACTTTGAAAGCTGGGGGAATAGGTTTCCGTGGCAAGGCAGCAATAGAGAGGCTTTGGGAAAAAAAAAATTAAAAACGAAATCCAGCCACATGGCATTTCTTGCAACTCCCTCAGCTGCTGTGGCACGGACTCACCCATCTGTTATCCGACAACACTTTCACTGCAGCTCCAAATTGTGCAGGGTGGAGATTATTCACATGTCAGCTGGGACCTGGCTTTAGTGCAGCCTGCTCAGCCATCCTGGCACAGCATTTGTCATGGAACATTTGGGAGATGAGTTTCTATGGCCTGTCAATTATGATGAAAGAATTGGAAAGCGACACGTTCCTCAAAGCATTACTTCAAAGAGGGCTCTCTTTTTTAACTTTATGTGGGGTTGGTGATAAAAAAAACCCCAAACCAGCGGCAAATATAAAAGTTATTTTACTTCTACAGAGCTTTTTCAAGTCCTGCATGAATTCTTCAGTACTATAGTAGGCGCTGAGGCAGGAATTCCAAGAGCTCTGCTGCAGAACTGGGGCCACCCACTGTCACCAAAAAGACCACACATTGTCACCAAAAAGACCTCGCAGTATCACCAAAACCACCTCAAATGTCACCAAAACCACCCCACCTGCCTCTCCCAGCACTGCTGAGTTCTGCCCCTCAGCCAACAACCAACCCTTAGCATGCACCATATTTAACTTGATCATTCCTGTCCTGGAAACTGAAGAAGACATATGAATCCCACAAAAGATTTATTACTCTTATATAATCTTTTCTTTCACAAATATTAATCTTCCCAGGGTCCATTATTGGATTTCTGTAAAAAAGATGGAGAAATTAATCAGCTACATCACATTATGCCCATAAGCAATGGCTATGGGAAGAAGAGTTACTTAATTTTAATGTACAATCATGAAGAAAATATTTTAGCCAGATAGCATCAAACAAAAATAAGCAGAAACTTGAGTTATTCAAGGGAAAAAAATATCCTTCCTGAAATTAAGCCCTCCCATTTGATACAGAGTGCCCACAGTATTCCCCACCTGCATTTCTGCTTCCCAATTAATAATTTGGGTTTGCTGCTGGGCAAGCTGCCAGTGCATATAGTTCCCACTACAGGATTGTGCTGCTCTTGTGTGAAAGTGACCTAAAATGACATTGAATAATTCTTTAGCCATAGTAAGTGTCAGAACAGCCCTAGCAAACACCAGAAACAGCCATAGGAACACAGGTAAATACTGGAGAGACCAAATTCAGACAGATGGACATTTGACCTCTACTTTAAAACAACATTGTCTCTTCATAAATATATATTTGTTTATTATACATGTGTATTAAATCTTTTATGGTTTTTTTTTTCTCTCTAAATAAAAATAAGACATGGTGACAACCACTGTTTATTAGTCCTGCCAGCTGGACTCAAATCATATGTCAGCACAAATCTGTGACTGGGGACGTGCTCAGCTGAAATTTCACTGAACTAAACATTCCTGCTTGGGAAATACCTGAACCAAGCTACTGGAAATGTGGCATCAGCCTACACCAAGCTAATCCCAGGCTGCAAAGTGAGATTACAGTGTAATCGTAATTACAGCTGATTTCTCAGTCAGCATGAAAAATCAGAATCATGCTGTCCCTTCTGCAGCGTTTGAAGAGCGGCACAGTGTGAACCAAACCTGGAACTGCTCATCCCCCTGAGGCTCCCCAGCCCTGTCCTGGAGCTGGTTGTGAGGGCACAGCTGAAGACAGGGATGTGCTTTGAGCTCTGCAGCCTCCTGCCTGCCCTGGGGGACCTGTGGGCAATGGGAGAAGCTTCAGCTCTGCTGGAGGAGCAGGGGGGGAAAAACAGAGAGAGTGATGCCTTAGGATTGGAGTTCTGATATTTTCATGTATTTGTGATCCTGCAGTTCTTTAGTGCATAACTCTGAGCTCCATGTACAGTGGGAGCTGCTGCTCTCCCAGTTTGGGCAGACACAACCATTCCTCTCCAGGCTGGGAACCAAGGACACCTCACTGCCTCAGGCCCTGAGATGGGAACAAAAGGGAGCTGGGGGAGCAAACTTGGGGTCAATGACTCCATTACCTGAAGCTGTAATTGGAACATTAACCCCAAATATGCAAATGGACCAAACTTTTCAAAGTGTGCAAACCTGTGACCCATCATCCATTTTGGGTGGGCTTTGTCTGCCCTAAATGTACCTGAAGGCCCTTCAATAAATATAAATGCTTTTTATTATTCCCTTAATTCTGTCTGGCCTCTGTTTTTGGGTGGCCCAGATAAGGCATCACAGAGGGATCCCACATCAGCACTCCCAGCAACATTCAGGACACCAGACCTGAACGAGCCCCTCAAGGTGCCCCAGCTGGACACAGTGACCAAACAATTGCACAGTTTGTACAGCTTGCACATCCCTTTGCCAGACAACAGCACAAACTCACAGCCCTGCAGGACCAAACGGCTCTGGGTGCTGCAGTGCCCAAGCTCTGAGCCATTGCTGCCTGCAGCCATTCCCTGCAATCACAGAGCCCCGTGCCCGTGACAACAATGTCAGGGCTGCATGTGCTGCCCCAGCCAGCCAGCAGCAATGCACAGCACCATCCTACTCATTTCCAGGGCTTGCTCACCTCACCCCACAACAGCCTCAGATAAACTGCAAATCCAGTTTAACAGCTGAGCTGAGCGATCAATCATTCAGAAACGAGATTCAGAGCAGTCCTGGTGAACACACAGAAGGCAATTAGATGCCAGTGTTTGTAAAATAATATTGGTGGGAATTCTTTTCCCTCATCTGATTTATTTCTGTCAATCTGCAGTTTGGATTCTGTGTCATGATTAACTCCTTTGTCCTGAGATGCCACATAAAAGTAACGCTGGCATTATTAAATGCCTCTGAAAGCAATTCTGAACCTCACAATTGCTCAGGAAATTGATTAAAGAGAGTCAGCTCGCACTGCTAATTTGCAACTGGTTATTTTTAATGACAGACTGATAAAATGAAATGCTAAACTTGAGAATAAAACTCGCTTTATGTCATATGTTAACTTGTACAGAACACATTTGCATAAACATTTGTGGGATAAAATGAGTCCTTGGGCCGTTCAGACTATTTGGGCTGGCTGGCTGGGAAGAGATTCTAGACAGAAATATAGAGCCCGCACTGACAAATCCCAATGTCAAAAATATCCATCAAAAGTCATAATCCCTTTAACTTCTTTGCCAGGTTTTACAGAATAAGTTTTTAGGTTGTGCTTTTCATCAATACCAGCAACTAAACTCATCTGAGGGAGCTCAAAGAGTCAATTAATGTGGTCTTCAAGGGCAAGAGGACACAAGAAATTCAAACAAATACCAAGGTGTGTAGAGGTTTCCAAATATTGAATGTATTTCTGGTATTCCATGCTTGTATTGTATGTATTTATAGTTTCCATGAGTATCCTTTCAGGAATACCAGGGTGATATTAAAGAGAAAACTTGAATAAAACAGGTTTGACTAAATTGTATATTGCCCTTCTCCTCCAAAAAGAGAGACAGGAGAGTGTTTGAAGCAATCAAAAGATAAAAATCTGCATTGATTGCTCTCAGGAAAGCAGGCTAAAATTGAATGCCTGTGTCCTTACAAACACATTGGAAAGATTTCCAAAACCCTCTGAAAAGCAAGTTCAAGGCACGGAGAAACAGAAAACTCTGATTTGCAGGGAGAATTTTATATACTCATTCCATTGAAACTGCATTAAGTGAAAGCTTAAGTGATCACTATTTTAAAATTATTTAGAATATTACAGCAGCAGAGACATATTTACTGCAAACATTGCAAATTAATCAGGTTTGCTGACAATCAATGCATGAGAAGCCTTTTCAGAGCCCTGAAAACTGATTAGCTCATTTTGAAACCTCTATAAATTAATTTACCACAGCTCAGCAAAAGGTGAAAATCAGTTTTACAGTAATTCATGAGTTTTCCACAGAAGCACATGTGAGTTCTGAGTGTTTCTAGAGGGACAAAAGCAAATCTTTTGAGCCCTGCTCTGAGAATGGGCCCAGCCCTGGGATTCTGCACTCAGAGCAGGCTCTGGGCATTCAGGATGTCTGAGCTGACAATATTCACCTCTCAAGTGCTTTTCCTTTCCTGTTGCCACACTTGACACCTGAATGCCTGCTGAACCTCACACCAGGGCCTGTTCCCACGTGGGAGGGTAGAGATGCTAAAAATGACTTTTTCTTTTCCTCATTGGTTCTGTTTGGGTTTTATTACCGTCCCTGTACGACAGAGAAACCCTTTCCCCCTAAATGAGAGGGGGCAAGATCCTCTCCCTTTTGCTTTGGAGAACAAAAGCCACTGTCCAGTTTCTTCACAAGACATTTCCTAGCACAAATTCCCCATCAGGGTTTGAGAACCTTTTGAGATTCTTCTGGTGCTTGTAACTGGAACACTCCTGGAACCACATTTGAGTTTCTTTGTGCTTCTAAATATCCTCCAGCTGATTTACTGGCTTACATTAATTAGCCACTTCATAATACTTAAACACTTTTTTTTCCTCTACCATGGCTCACCACAGCCACTCTTCTCAGCACATTTTAAACTATATTCTCAATCTATTTTCTGCTATAGGTATGGGCTTTATGGAAAATTCACCTGTACAAAGAAAAAACCACATTCTATGCACTTCTGGCTCACAATGCATGCAAGTATGACTCCATCTGACTTTTTCCTCATTGTCAGAGTCCAAAACCTCATGAAATACTCACTAATCAGCATTTCTAGGGGGGAAGGAAAAGCCCTGAACATAAGATTCCCTTAATGCAGACAATTATATTAATAAGGCAGCAGTTCCAAGCAGTCCATGGAGCACTGAAGTTCACACACACACACATGAGATTTGCAGCCCTTGTCAAAGAGTTTGCTTCTGGCTATCCTCAGCCTTGCAACATTTTCACATTAATTTTGGGCAGCATGAATTATCCCGCTTGGGGCATTTTAAACATGCTTGAAAATAAATAATTAATGCATTGGACACTATTAATTAGCAAAACTCAGAAACAGCCACTGTTACAGAGCCTGAAAAGTTTTTCTAAACTTGTCAGGCTGTTAATAATAAATAGGGTGGAAATGGCCAATTAACATACTTAAATAGCAACCTTTATAAACAGGGGAAAATACCACTTTTAATGATCTTTTGATATGAGAAATAAAAACTACTAACTCTGCTACTTTAGTCCTAATGCTTCACTAACAAAAATGTGGATTTATTTACACTTGTAGGTGGAACCAAACACAACATCTAACTACAACAATTCCTTTCAGACACTAGAAATTCATTTTCTTACACTTATTACGTGGCAATAAAGTTTGTGTAAAATAACATGTGAAGGTGAAGATCCATATTTACATCGATCTATGACCACATTTACTCATTCCTGCATTTCTGGAAATCACAGATCTACAGTGATACAGGTTGTATTACAAATCATGATTTCTCTAAGGCATTAATACAGAAGAAAAATAGATTATTTCCTAGTCTCAACTTCTTGTAACTTTCGTATATAAGACTTGCTTTTGTGGTAGGACTGGAAATAATGAGATAAAGGCAGGATGGTGATTGGAGCATGGATTTACACAGCAGGATGACCTTTCCCATAGGGAGAGGTGCTCAGTGGAAGATGGCAGGGCAGGGCTGATGTGGACCTTGACTCCAGCCAGGTTTCCAGTGCTGTCTCCCCAATATTCTCCTGGTCACACTGACAAGGCAGGAGCCAGAGGAGCACAGAGCTGAGCAGGTTTAAAACTGGCTGAAGTGCTCAGAGGTTTCTGGTGACACATTCCAGCTGCAGGCCATGCAATCACACCCATGGAAAACGGGAGTAATAGCACATCCCACAGCAGTGTGATGGCAGCAGCAAAAAGGAGAGGGGAAGATGCAGAACCAGGCAGCAGCACTGCTCCTTCACTTCCCCCTCTCACAGAAACTAACAGAGAGGGTAAAAGAGAAAATTATCCAAAACTGACTGCAGTAGCGTTTGAGTCCTATCAATATTCATCTGGAGGTGACTGAGGCACTGGCAGAGCTCGCACTCAGCCCTGGTACAGCATAAACCATCTACCTGACAGTCAACAAAAACACCAGTACCCTGAGCTATGATATTGTTGCACTGCCAGTTCATTTATTCATGAACTGCAGAGGAAAATAAGCACGTGGAATGTATATAAATTTTCAGTTCAAAAGTTACTGCCATCAAGGGAGAGCCCTAAGTTATGCACTACCTTTATAAAAAAGTTTGTGGTTTGTTTCTTTTTCCCCAGGAATGCTGCAGCACATCTAATGAGCACACCCCTTAGCCTTTCTCTTTTGGAACAAAGCTTCCCTTTGCTGCTGGGGCTCACACTCAGCTGACATGTGCACCAGAAACAAAACTGCTCTAAAAGTTTGGAAATAAGAATGTTCAATTTACTGCCGCTGTTTTTCTTTTTTTTTTTTTTTTTTCCTTTTTCCAAATACCTAGAGTCCATCTGCTTCTTTATCTGAGTCCTCTTTTGCCTACATTTGGCCATGCAGTGAAATCATTTTGCACAGCAGAGGAATCCACTAAAGGACACAGATTTAGGATAAAATCAGATTTTTAGGCAATAATCAGACACTAAATTCTATCCTGGAAGGTAATGCAGCCCAGAGAGCATTTTTGTTTTCTTTACAACACCTGAAAAGTGTAAAATTCTTGACTGGCTTACGAAAGAACAGAATAACCTCAGTCTGACAGGCAGCTGCCGTGAATGATATGAATTATTGTTTATCCTAACCTGAGCTGGGTGATTGTCACAGCAGCCTGAGCTCTGGCTGTCCTGGGGTCCCGCTGCCCAAACCTTTGAATCCAAACCCTTGGGACAGGACAGACCAGGAGGATTCCAGCCAAGGATCTCTTCCTTCTCTGTGTGGAATGATGCACGGGCTTGAGAAATGGCCAGGCCCAGCTGCTCAAGAAAGCTCCAAATAAAAGTATGGAAACTCAGGATGTCCAAGCCTTTTAAAAGAGATTAACCAAGATTTAATACATTAAGGTACCTCGAAATACTAACAAAAAAAAAAAAAAAAAAGTTTAAATCTTTGTGTTAAGGTCAATATTTTGGGTTTATTAATTTGTTGTGCTCTGTATCAACAAAGCACAATGTCATGGGTTTGGGCTGGTCTTACTGTGAAAAAGAAAAATGAATATTTAAAGTTTTCATGTAAAAGATTGGTTATGAAGAGTTTCATTCAGAAGCCTTAATATGATAATGCATTAATATAATGGAGCATTGTGTCTCCATGGCACTACGGGACAGCTCCAAAAATGCAGAACAAAATTAAGCTGCAATCTAATTTGTTAAATCCTATTTAGTCAGGTTTGTAAACTCTTTTCTGCCAACATCAGCTGTTTTGGTTGCCAGTTAGTGAAACACTGCTAGGAATGCAAGGAGAGGTGAAGTCACATGTACAGCTACAAAGCACAGACCTCTGCAGTAAATAAATGCTGGATAGGAGAAATCCCAATAAACTGGACATGAGTCAAACACTGAAATCCTCTAATTTCTCAAAAGTTTCCAAAATTTCCATCATCACATTAACATGACTGGTTCACTCCACAGAACTGCTCAGAAAATCATAAAAGCAGTAAATGTGCTCTCTGAGTAGGCAATAGCAATTGGGAATTTTCTTCTTAGGGGAAAAATGGAGGGGTGCCTGGAAAACACAAATCTTGATGCTTCTAATCGAGCAGAATACATGAGCTCTAAGTGGATTTTCCCAGGTCTGTTTAAAATTATAACGGGCCAATTTCATTTATTCTGATGAGTTCCTCAGTTACAAAGCTGCTTAGGAATTTCTTGGCTCTAAGCTGCAGCTCAGTGCTTTTTATGGTTATGGCTGATAACTGAAACTGACTTGGCTAAAACATGTTGGGTTTGTCTCAGAAGTCTAAAAAAATGACTTTTTTCTTTGCTTTGGTAGTCCAGAATAGCTCCACTAACATCCAGACCCGCAGAACCAAGGGGGCAGCGATGAAAACATCTCATGGAGCAGAGCAGAAACCCCAAGGACACCACCAGGAGCCCTGAGGTGGTGGTGTCCTTGCTCACTGGACATCCTTGCAGTGAGATGAGAACTACATCAGCACCATTACTGATATTAAACTCATAATGAAATCATTTCAGCTCATGGCAGGGACCCCAGGAGTGGCACAAGGGGAGTGTGGTGGTGTTCACTGGGGTCTGAGGGTGAGGGAAGAGATGAGGATCTGACTCCATGTTTCAGAAGGTTTGATTTATAATTTTATGATATATATTCTATTAAAACTAAACTAAAAGAATAGAAGAAATTATTTTATCCAAAGGCAAACTAAAAATAGAATAGGAAAGAATGAATAACGAAGGTTTGTGACTGACCGAGACAGTCCGAGCCAGCTGACTGCGATTGGCCATTAATTACAAACAACCACATGAGACCAATCCCAGATGCACCTGTTGCATCCCACAGCAGCAGATAACCATTGTTTGCATTTTGTTCCTGAGGCCTCCCAGCTTCTCAGGAGGAAAAATCCCAAGGAAAGGATTTTTCAGAAAATGTCATGGCTACAGTGGAGGAATGAGCTGCCAGGGGCAGGAGCATTTGCCAAGATGCAGCTCCTGGTGGCTCTGTGGGACACCTGAGGGCTGGGGCTGTCACAAAGGGCAATCGCACTGCTCCTGGACTGGCCACACACTCACCTGACCTCTCCTGAAAGCTGTTCAGCTTTTTGCCAGAAATACAACAACTCAGAAGGGAGAAAGGGTGACAAGTATTGGAGCTGACACGGGAGAGGCTGGAGAGGCACATGGACTGCAGGATGAGGGAGAGGAGGCCCAGCAGGAAGCTGCAAGCTGTTAGGTGAACCCAGGTGTCACCAAACTTCACGCTTCAAGACCGAGGTTAAAATTGCTATTTGAACAATTCATTATTTCAGGCACACGAGCACTCCCAGGGAAATGAAACAAAAGCAGTGAACTTCATTTAAATACAGGCTGGGAACAACTGCCAAGAGGAACAAGGTCAGCATCAATTCCCCTGATCATATCCCTCAGAGCTGTAAAGTACATGCTGCTTTTATCTCCTAACAGTCCAACTGATTAATATGACGAGCTAAAATTGCCAGCCTCCATGGGATGGAGAGGAGCAGAGAGATGTGAACATGTGCTGAAAATTAAAAGGTGCCAAGAAACGAGCAGGCCGTTCCCCCAAGTCTGCAGAAAGAACAACTTCTGGCAGCCAAATTCTGAATTGTGGCTCCCAGGCTCATTGCAGAGTTGCCAATGCCGTGCCAGACATGAAGACAACTTCACTGGCACTGAGGTGCTTTGTTTTCAATGAGACTCTGGGGCTGATGGAAGATGAGACAGAAGAAATTCCATCTTTAGTCACAACATCACACCACGCTGAAAACAACCAGAAAAGGAGAGAGCTCATGGCTGCCACTGAGATAACTCAACCATTGGCTTCCTTTCCTTCCATTTTCTCAGCATAACCCAAAATACCGTGGTGTAATACTGGTCCTTGTCAAGAATACTGCTGAGAGCTCAGAACTTTTTTTATAAAATAGATTTACTGAGAAGCTGGGAACAAATCCATTTAGATGAATTGCAAAATGAGGGCTTAGCATTCAGTGACACAAAATGACAGGCACATGCTGAAATGAACTAACCCCACTGGCTTGGATGTAATACCCAGTGTCTTTAAATGTATCATCCCTCCATTTCTAAAATTATTTTAAAAGAAAAACTCCTAAAATGTCATGAAAGTAAAAGAAGGGGCTGAAAGCAGAATTGAGCTCCTCATTCAGGTTTTGATTTCTTAGTGATCTTAGTAAATCACTAACTCATTCTTCACTTTCTGCCTCATAAAACTGAGAAAAAAACCTCGATATATACCTGACACTTTTAATATGAAAAGCACTTTAGAGAAGCTTTTTGACACAGGATGAAAGATTGTACTTTGCCATACAGAACAGCTGTATTACCTGACATGCTCATTATACACTGTCAGAGCCCAACAACTTTTAGAATATTTTCCTTTTATTATTCCCCACTCTTTCACTGTGTTCAGTAATTACAGATGGAATTCTGCAGATTGGTTTAGTGACTGAGGAGAGCACTTTCCCCAGAAATCCAGATAAACCTGCTTCTCAACTGTTCAGAAATGTTTTTACAAGAGTCTTGCAGGATTTGGGTAAAGGTTTTTGTAATGCAGCCTTCTCAGTCCTCAGAGCTGTGAAAAAATGAACCATTCCTATTTAAAAATCTCTGGCATTCCTTAATGCTACAAACAGAAAACAACCCAAATTAACTGTGTTTCCTGTCTGGTGTCACTAAACACTGAACACAAGCAGCACTCACAGCACAAATGCAATTATTTGTCATTTCTGTGCCTATGTTCTAGGCCACAACCCAGAGTGGGTTTTGCTCCTTCTCCCTTTCTGTCCCTGCTGCACACTGGGATGATGCCCACACTGGGAGCAGCAGCACACCACCATTTCCAGCAGCCCAGCTCCCCTGGCTGCGCTCACAGCACTGGAATTTCTCTGGAACCACTTGTGGCACACTCCAGACCCGCTCTCCTTCAGCAGAAATTGCCCTGCCTATTTCAGAAACAATCAGCTACACATCTGACTACCTGCCCTGCCCTTCAGAGCAGGATAATGCTTATAATGCTTAAAAAATAATTATTACCATGCAGGATAATGACATTCCACGGGGAGGGAAGTGCTGCTCTCAAAGGCTTTTGGGCATCATTTCAGCAAGCCAAACAATGCCAATGAACTGACATCACTCCCAAAAATACCTCTTTGTGTGGCACTGAAGTGATGCCCAGACACACCAAACAAGGGGCTGTGTGTTCCTGGGGGTGGCAGACACCCATCTGCTGCTTCCACGCTGCCAAATCCAGGGGCCTTTATTCAAAACAGGCCTTGGGTTATGCAATTTGCCAGACTCTGCCCCTTTCCTGCTCCTCACACAGAGCCACACTCACGTCTAGAGGGATGGGGGGAAAAAACAAAACCTGCTTCTCTCCCTCTGGCTCTCACAGGAAATTTAGCCAAAACACACAAATTGCTGCTGAAAGTTCTGAGAAAATTCATGGCTCTGTGCATTTCTGTTTCTTAGCTCCTCATGCCAGTAAAATTACTGATTTTTTTCCAAAGTGGAAGTCATTACAGAGAATACCTTACCCAAGTGCAAAGGAACCTGAAGGGATGGATGGACCCTGATGATGATCTGGCTCCTGATGAGGATCTGGCTCCTGATGATGAGGTCAGGCCCCTGATGATGAGGATGATGCCCCTGATGATGAGGTTGATGCCCCTGATGATGAGGATGATGCCCCTGATGATGAGGATCAGACCCCTGATGATGAGGATCAGGCCCCTGAGGATGAGGATGATGCCCCTGATGATGAGGATCAGGCCCCTGATGATGAGGATCAGGTCCCTGAGGATGAGGATCAGGCCCCTGAGGATGAGGATGATGCCCCTGAGGATGAGGATCAGGCCCCTGATGATGAGGATGATGCCCCTGAGGATGAGGACCAGGCCCCTGAGGATGAGGATCAGGCCCCTGAGGATGAGGATGATGCCTCTGAGGATGAGGATCAGGCCTCTGATGATGAGGATCTGGCTCCTCACAACCACCACACCTTGGAGCACTGTGAGGAAATCATTCCAGCAGATGATGCCCCAAATACAGACGGGAGATGAGCTCTGAGCTCTGGGGCTCCTCACACCCAAAAGCCCCACCTGAGGCTGCCCCAGGCCTGGGGACACATCCTAAGTTTAATTTGGGGAATTCCGTTCAAGTGCTGTGAATGTGAAGATGTTCCAGATCCCAGAACTATTTCAGGATTAATTCTTTGCTGGTGTTATGCTTTGTATTTTTCCATGCATTAAAAAACTACTTAATTATTATTAAAAAAAAAAAAACAGAAAACTCAAAAGAAAAAGCTTTTCAAAGACTGTAGAGATCCACAGGAAAGGTTGATATATAGTCAATGTAGGCAGGGGAAATGGAAAGAAATAGTGACTTTTTAAAATAGAATTGACTGAATATATTTTAAAAAGTCACTATTTTAAAATGCAGAATACACAGCAGTGAATAAAGACCAGTGTCTGTTATATTATGGTAATATCTATATTATGGTAGGAGCTCATCTTGTCCCAAAAGTTTCTATCAGTTGATAGTTTAGCCTTAAGGTTCTGCAGGAAAAAAAAAAAAAAAAGAAAAATTGTTTAATTTAGGAAGTAAGAGTAACTCCTTGTTATAAACAACATGCACTCTGGGGCCAAGATAATTTCACTGTGCACTTGTTATTTAAATGAGTGCAGTGTCTCCATATGGCCATGTGGATGTGAGATATATGTTACGTGCTCAAGGGGCACTGAAGGATTTAAAGTACATATGTTAACAAATAATGCTGAGCTGGCACCCAGCATTGCTGTCCTCACCATGGCAAATAGTAACCTGCTCCATTTTTTCATTTGTTATCTTCCTTAGAAGTGTTTCTAAGAGCTGAACAGCATGTGGGGACTTCACAGAGGCTTTAATACTTAATCAAGTTATTTCAAGAATTACACAACAGAAAGCATCATACCTTTGTCTATGCTCTTCCAAGCAAAGCCAAGCCCAAGTTCCATATATAACTATAAATATTGGTTAAATCGAGAATTCCCAGAAAATCCTCTCAGTATTAACACTTCTCATTTATTATGATACTATGTTAATTCATGCCAGATGGAGACGATTCAAATGTTCATGACTTGTACTTGTCACGAACATATGTTCCTGGAATAATGGAGTGGTTTCATAGCAAACAACAGCCCATATTTAAAGACCTGTGATGAGGCTCATAAAAGAAAAAAAATAATAAACAGAGAAGGGCACAGCTGGAAAACAAAAAAGATAATCAGGTTGTTCACTACCAAGAGGATTATGGAGGGCAGTGCATTCTCTGCACACTCCTGACCCTGCACTGGGCACAGCCCTTTAACACACCCCACCCAAAGATGTGGAAAGGAACATTTTGTATTTCCTGACTTCCTCCCATCAAACCAATTCTTGTATATCCAAGACAAGTACCTCCATTAAAGGGGAAAACAAGATAAAAATTAGATCTTAACAATCCTGCACTCCAATTCAAGGCCTGCCTTGTAGAAGTGCCCAGGGTGGAGGTGCCAGTGACAGTGCCCCAGTGGAGGCAGAATTCGGGGCTTGCTGCTCTAAACCCAGGGAAGGCTGGACCTGGGTTAATAAAGGCTTGATCTCACAGTGCTCTCATTGATTAAGCTCTCAGAAACAGGGACTGTAGAAGAAAGTATCTGTTATTAACTTTTGAAAGTATTCTGCTTAATTAGGAAAATAGATTTCAGAGCTTGTTGCCATGATGTCCTTGCATTATGAGCCCAATTCCTCTTCCCTATGCACCAGAGTTAACTTCTACCTGCTTCCTTTCCAGCACAGGAAATTATTGTTTTGGGGGTTTACCCTAAATTTCAAACCAAACTCTAACTAACTTTGTTGCACAGAGGCTGGTTTCTGCTTCTAAAAATATGATCTGACTAGTTAAATGTTCTTTATCCCCCTTTTAAAGAGAAACAGAATTATTTTTGCTAATGCAATGAAAAGTTGCAGAACACCTTCCTCAAGTTCTTACAGGAGGTACACAAACTCCAAACCTCACTCCTGTCCTGTCATATCCAGAACAATCAGAATTTGCAAACTCTTTGTGGATAGGTTTGAATGCGAAGTTTGAAAAACAGGAAGAAGGGGAGACAGATTAACTTTGGGGGAACAAAACAGCAGAAGAGTTGAAAATGTCACAGGTTGGATTGAGAGTGGGGGACAGGTTCAAGTCGGAAGACAAAGAAGAAATCCACAAAGGAAAGGATCTCACACTCCAATGGATATCAAATAAGTGGCATGAGCAGTTATGGAAGCATGTTTAGATGGAATGAGCAACAAAGGAAAAGTGGAGCAATCTCAACGTTTCCTCCATAACACAGAACTTGCTCACAAAGGAAAGAAATTGTAATTGACAAAGGTAAAAAGGCACTTTTGTTTCAAAACAAAAACACTAAATTAATTGAACAGACTGAACTGCATGTCATGCCAGGAGCTTTAATCCTTAACTTTCAGATGTGCAGAAGTGTTAAAAATCACAGACATAATTTTTATCCCTATGCACTGATAAAATTCTGCAAGAAAACCTGATTTGAAAAAAACAAACAAACAAACAAAACAAACCCTTGTTTTCTTTACTTTTGTGTGCTGGGGAAATAGAAAATATGGAAAGCTGAAATGTTTCTATTCAGAGGCTCCACAAATTCACTTGACTGATTAAATCAATTTGTAGCCCAGTAACAGGCACCATCTTTTACGCAATTTGGGGTCAGGATACCACCCATTTTGGAAGGGCAAATAGGAGATAGGAAGAGACAGGAAATAAGGGCTTGGATTTTGAATTATCATGACAGAGCAAGCTCCTGCAGGACTGCAGAGATTGTTATAATATTTATTGATTTCTGCCAGTGGTAATGGCAGCGTGCTCCCCTCTGAGCTGACTCAATGGGCACAGAGAATGAAAACCTGTTGGGTGAGATAATAAAATGTGCATGTGTTCTGCCTGATAGCAGTAGCCCTGGTGATAATCCTATGAATTCCCAAAATATGTTCCAGCATGATTCAGAGGACAAGTATTACATCCTGAACAGAAGAAGGGGAAAAACGAGACGTGGCAGTGGCAGTGACCAAAACCTCCAGCCTAAAAAACGGGTAGAAAAACCTCTACACAACTGTTTCCTTCAGACAGAAAAGAGAACAAAAAAAGCAAAAAAAAAAAAAAAAAAAAGAAAGCTAGAAGCAGACCCAGAACAAGCAAGTATTCAGCCTTCAGTCAAATATAATCTAAAAATCCCCATCACCAATAAAACACACATGAGCTTTAATTTGTCTCTGTCAAGTCTGCTTTGTTTACCCGCCCTGAGAATGGTCTCCAAACCTTCCCATGGCTGAACCAGACCAAATTTACCCTTGAATGTAAAGGATAATAGTGCTGTCACCCTAGATATTTTGAGTTTTCCTATATTGTAAGAGCTGCTGTGAAAAAAGAATCAAGAGATGCAATAATTTCTGTTCCTATTTGCACTCACCCATTACTGCAGCAAATGGCAGCTTCCTGTTCAGTCCCCTGAAAGAGTGGAGAAATGAAGGGAAAGTTGAAAATATTTTGCATATTCTCTAGAAATGGTGTGCTAAGGTTACTTATACATATTCTAGGTATGTTAGGTGGGTTCATATAAAAGCCCTATATGTATATATACATGCACATGTATAAAAAGAGAAGCAGCTTTTTCCATGGGTAGTGCTACTTATTTTGTTATGAAACAGAATTTTTGAAAAGACCCAAAAGCTACTGTCAGCAACCAAGCAGAAAAAGAAATGTATTCTTCTTGTTCTTTTTTTAAAAAATGATTTGTTCAATCGCTTTTTACTACAGACCATTTAACTTGCTCTCTCCTCCAGTGACAGAAGACAAATCAAAAACTGTCAGGTATTTTAAACTGTGATCTGCACTACACTTGAAGTTTGAACTGCAGCTCAGAATCATTGGACTCAGACCTACAATTGTTGCTATTCCTAGCCATGTCACAAATTCCAGCTCTGCTTGAGGGATACAGATTCTGCCTAATTCAAAAGTAGGACAAAGGCAGAGGAGCCCTACAAAGCCACGGTGCCTGTGAACAATCCCCAAAGCAATGTGTCCCCATTTCCAGAGCTGGGCACATCCAGCCAAGCCCAGCAAATTCTTGTTTTACCTGTGAAGCTCTCAGCTCCTTTCCCCTCAGACAATAATGTGTTCTCTGACCTTTCCCTTGGTCCTGTTCCCAGCCTGGTTCCCAGGTTCACCCTGAAGCTCTTTGCTGCACTTGCTGCCTTCCCTTTTCCCAGAAGGGAAAGGAGATCTCTGACATCCTCCCAGAAAAATGCACCTTCCCCGTGCTGAGGTCTCACCCTGCTAATCACACCTGCTCAAGGAGTGCTTCCCACCTCAGATGTGACTCTTCTGCCTTTTCCTGTCTGCAATCAGTTTTCCAACCAGTTCTGAGACAGTGGGAACTCGCAGGAGCAGGAGATCCTGGCTGTGCCCCATAAGGGATGTTCTGAAGCTTCTGACATATGCAAGGAAAAAAAACTGCAAATCAATGCTTCTGGAAGGACTTATTCCCTGTGACCCATCAAAAAGATTCTGTGTGACTTTTCCTGTCACTGCTGAACATCCAGATTGCACCAAAGGAAAAATATTCCAAAGGACAAACCCCATCAGAAGTCGAAATTCTTTATAGATTGCAATAAACCAAACTTATACCCCAAGTCTCACACAGTTCATCTTCCATCTTCCCTTCAGTGAATAAATCAGTGTTACCAAGCACAGTGAAAAGGTGAAAAAGGACACTCTGCACTTTGTTTGAAATATACTGCCCATACTCCATTTTACATTCCCTTTGTTATTCAGTGAGTAATGTTTTACTGCACCACTTGCCCAGATTAAGAATGTTTCAGTCTACACACTTATCATTTAAAACCACGATTCCCCCAAAGGGAGCACGATGGGAGAACATGATGTTAATTAGCCTTATGGCATTATATCCCAATTCTGCTCTTGCTGTACACCACAGTTGCTGCATTTCCAATGCCTATTCCTTCAACCTCTCATGAAAAGGATCTGCACTTACTCAACTCAGAGCATATTACTTTCCCATAAGGGAAGAAGACTCATGTAAAATGTACCGACCTGAAGTGAACACCACTAAAACATTAATGCTCTGTTCTTTAAATAGGCTTCCCTTTCATGCTCGCTTTGTCCCGGTGCCACGCGAAACTGCTCGACATGTTTTGTTTGGCTGCTGTTTCAGAGAGTGCAAATTCTACTCAGTCCAACTTCCAGGCCCCTGCAGCCCATTCATCCAATTAAAGGACTGTGGAATGAAAACAGAAAGAGCGCTTTGTGGAGCTTCAGAAATATTGTCCCTCAGGAAGGCTGCCTGCAAAAAGCGAGCAAACCCATTGTGCAAACTGGTGCATTGCAATAGAATAAAATTGCTCCTCAAAGTCTCTTTATCCAACATGGATTACTGACTCCTGATAGCTGTAGGTTAGTTGAAGGTAGAGTCTATCGGAGTCAGGAAAGCTCTTATTACCTTTTATTATAACACATCCTCCCCCCATAATCTATAAAAGAGCCTCTAGGAGCCCATTCACTTCTCCACCTCTCCGCCGCCTTTCAGTTTCAATAATGCTGAGAACAATTCAGGACTCTTTGCAGTCCACTGTACTTTCCATATGCATTCACAGGCTAAATATTCCTAAAATGCCCTTGGGAAAGGCAGGCTGCTATTTATTATTCCAGATTTCTTGGAGCTGTAGTCCTTGCAGCTCCCTGGGAATATTGTTTCAGACAGTTCTGCTAAAACCTACAACCTTACCTCTTGACCACACTAAGTGAAATTAATTATCATGCAAAGTTCCTTGTGATACCCTTTTCCATGCATTAGTAATATAAATAAAGAGCAGAGGAAGACATTTAAAGTGGGGCTGACAAACAAATGCTAAAGACCAAGTTTTTATGATTACGGAGCCAAGATTTGAGGAAGGTCACAGCAATAACTGCAGAAAACTAATTATGCACTGCTTCATGCTGATTGAAAACTCAGAATGCTGCTTGATCATCCATATTTTAGGCACACACACACACACACACTCTTCAAAGTGAGCTGCATGAACTCATCCTCCTTCTTGTTAGGAAAGAGCAGAAAAAGGCAAAAATTGAGAAGCCACTCCTATATCCCAGCCTTCAACACATTCACAAGGTTTTGGTCACCCTGAAAGTAATTCACTCCCTTTGCTCCAGAACCAGAGCCTGCCCCCCTTCACCCTGCCCCCAAATTGAACCAGTGGTCACTCAAAAAATGGATTCATATTTACACTGGTTTGAATGCATCCCAATTTCCAAAGATTTTGATACAAACCTGAAGAATTTTGCAGGTGAATCAAATGTAAAAATTGTGTGCCACCACCCACTGTGTGGTACCCACATTTCTTGGGTAATACTGGGGCAGCTGGTTTGGATGCTGCTCTTCCACTGGGGTTAGCAAGTGTTTCCAAAACCAATATTCACACGGCTTTTCTTCTCTTTTCCCCATATTCTCAAACGAGATTGATGCCTCACCACACTTCAGTGCCGTCACTTGAGATCTGGGAGAGTGATTTGCCAAAACAAATCATATCCTGATATGGAGAGAACCACTCACTTCCTGCAGGCTTCAAACTTGTTAATTATCAGCAGAAATGATGATCAGAATCCTGGACTCCTCATCTGTGTGTAACAAACAAGATTCTTGGCAGAACCTCTTGGCTGATGTGCGAGGAGGGAAACCCCAGTGGTCCTGTCTGCATTCCTCACAAATTTGTTCATGGAGCTGTCACACACTGGCAAGAAATGCCTTTTTCTGTTCCAGTGCATTTGTACCAGTTTTAACCTTGTATTCCAGAACCTCTTGCGGCTTCTCAAAGACCAAGATCTCCCCCTTTTCTTTAAAGGAAAATGTAGCATTGAGAACATATTTCCCTTTTTTTTCCATACATCATGGCCATTCCAATATTAGAAAACGTTCTTTAATTAATTTTCCAATTTTCCAACTGGCAATTACTAACCCAAAAGCATTGATTAAGGGAAAGATTAAGCTAAGAACTAGCTAATTGAATTCTTACTCTTATAAATTTGCTTGCTGTTGAAATTTGTCATTATTTCATATTAAAGGAAGGAAGGTAACTTTCTTACCAGCAAGTCATAATTATAGCTTTTATACACATGTCTAGGTTGATATATTTAACAATTTAATTTAAACATGCACTTAAACATCTGGATTCTTTCCCTTTAATTTGTCATGACAGTTTTTAAAAATTACTGAAAAAACCTTGAAGTGAATCTTACATCCTTATTTTCTCTATCCTGGTACAATATGAATAAATAATCATTCCAAATTATTTGGTAACTTCTTAATTCTAAATTATCTTATAATACAGGTACATGCATATAAATATTTGATTTATAGAGTTTGCCTTCTCAATTGATGAAGTCCCTGATTGTCCATGCATCAGTGACAACCAATACAAACACAGATTATCAGTACCTAAAAAAGGCAGCTGGAATGGAGTTCAAGTTCTCATAAATAAATATCAACTGTTTAAATTTATATCTCAAGAAACTCAATATAGAGGTGAGAATCTATTTTTCTGTCCAATGACTCTTGTTCAACATGTTCTTCCTATCCAGCTATGGAAGAGAAGCCAATAAATCTCCATCTTCAAATGAGATAAAGGAAAATAGGCAGCTTGCAAATTAAATACTTATTTACTTTTTACTGTATACTAGTTAAAACAGGATTCTTCTTTAATTAAGCAAATTATGGCTGAATTACCTCCTTTAATATCTTAAATGACAAGAAAACCCAATGTAGTGAATCGTTGAAAGAAATTTTAAAATTTAAAGAAAGCATTTGTTGGAATAATATTTCCTGTCAAAGGGAAATATCAAACATCAAACAGCTGCCCAAGCTAAGAGGAATCACATTCCCATTTCTGAGATCCACTTCCACTGCAGGTTCCCTCCTCCCCATTTTCCTTTTGCCACTTCTCAGAGCTCCCCTGGGCAGCAGGGCCAAGGCTCTGCTCCATCAGCCTCCGCAGCAGCAGAGTTTCCTCTCAGATGAGCTCAAAAGCAAATGTATTAACTATGGAAGCACTGAACTGCAAACCTGAGCACTCTCAGGGCTCAGTAAGAGATCAAACTTCACAGTCCCACACATATTTGTCTGGGAATCCCAGGAGCATTAGGTCCCAAGATGAAAAATACACTCTAGCTCCTTTCTCTTATTTTGGAGCTTAAATTCTTGCTGCACTTAGGGTAATACAGAAATATTTTTTCCTGGGGACAGGATGAAAAATGTTCTCCAGAACCAATTGTTAAATGTATAAGAATTAAATCTTATTCTGAGCTGCTGGAAAAATGATTTGCCAGCCTCACAATAAAATTAACGAGCTGAACAATTTAATCTGCTAATATATGGAATCCTCAGAGCAGGAGTTTTACTGTCTTCAGCCAGACCTGTAGGACAAGAACACTTTCTAAAGAAAGCACGGCTATAAATACAAACTTGGCATGTCAGCTAGCAAGTGGCATTATCAAATAATGACCTTTTCCATCTGGGAGCACCTCCTGACCCCTCAGACTTGGGGGCTGCATGCTCAGGGGATGGGGTTTGCAGAGCTGACAGTGAAGCAGGGGCAGGATGATGCCCTTAATCACATGAAAGCAGCAGGATCAGCTCCAGCACCTGGCAGAGAGCTGCCACAGCTCAGTCAGGACAAAAGGGGATCTGCTCTCTCACTTTGCTCACAGCTGGGAGCTGGAAATCAGAATTTCTGACAGCCCCCTTGCTCAAGTTCTTGTATCATCAGCTGAGAAAACTTCAATGCACCAAGTGGAAAAGAGGAGCTGTGAAACGACTGAAATTACCACGATCCCAGAAGCCAAACACAACCAACCGCATCCTCTGACAATCCCTCCACACCCTCAGCTCCCTGCCCTGCCCAAAATTCAGCCCAACAAGAGGGATTCCACAGCAAAGATAATCAATAATCACGGGATGGGATGGGGTGAGATGGGAGCAGGGGATGGGGTGGGATGGGGTGGGATGGGATGGGATGGGATGGGATGGGATGGGATGGGATGGGAGCAGGGGATGGGATGGGATGGGATGGGGAGAGATGGGAGCAGAGGATGAGATGGGATGGGATGGGATGGGATGGGATGGAATGGGAGCAGGGGATGGGATGGGATGGGATGGGATGGGATGGCATGGGATGGGATGGGATGGGAGCAGAGGATGGGATGGGATGGGATGGGATGGGATGGGATGGGATGGGATGGGATGGGATGGGATGGGATGGGAGCAGAGGATGGGATGGGATGGGATGGGATGGGATGGGATGGGATGGGATGGGATGGGCTCTCAGGGAGTTCCCTCTGCTCCTGTCCCACAGCTGGGCACAGATGTGGCAGCACCCAGGGCTCCTCCCTGTGCTGCACCCTGGGCTGCCCAAGCACATTTTCAGTCAGCAAGCAACCAAGCCATTCCATGCCTCACTTCCAAATCATTTCAGCCACACTAAATTAATTTAGAGATAATGAACAGCATAGAAGGGTGAACTTCCAAATTGTTACCAGAATTCCACAGTAATTTCTCAGTAAGTTTGTGCAAGAAGCACATGGGACATGTACTCAATCCCTTTTCTTTGACATTTTTTCTATGCTCGATTTCTGTTTTCAGTCCTTTGAATTCTCTGCAAACAGCGGAGTTGGGAAATGGAGTTGTGGTAATTTCACAGCTCCTCTTTTCCACTTGGTGCATTAAAGTTTTCCCAACAAAGAAACAGGATCATCTGTAAAAAGTGCTAAAACGGTTTTAAAAACAAGCTTAAATATTATATATATATACATACATATATATACATACATACATATATATATATATATAAGATATTTATAAATAAAAATTATGTAAAATGTAATTTTTCTTGCCATAAATTTATAATCTGATAAAAGGGAAAAATCAGCCTCTATGTTCTTAGGAACTTCTAGATCTTTTTGTTAAAAATGGATTTTATGTTTCTCTTTTCTTTATGAAAATGTGCCCTGGAAATCTGGCCTGTAATATCATGGCAGTTAAATGGCAGTGATTTAAAACCCCTGTGTATTCTTATCACCTATCTGTACTCTCTTTCAGCCTAATCCTGATTAGGGTTTCCATCAGCTTGCAGGGTTCAGCACAGCTGAGTTTTTCTATTTCTCAGCCTGCTGAGGAGTAGATTCTGCTGCCTCCAAGCCCCTTTTCTCTATCACAATGTGCTGTGAGACCTCTCCTGGCATCTCACTCTCTTTTTCTGTTCTGAAAGGGCTTGTCAGGCTACAAGATGTCATGCACCAAGTCATTAAATTTCTTTTTTTTTGTGCCTCCAGCTTGGAAGAAGGTTTATGCAGCAACAACAGTCTGTTTTCCTTTGCATTGTTTTTTTTTTTTTCCTATTTATTTTTGTTGAGTTTCTGCCACAGTGACTTAATTTGTGCAGCTGACAGTGCTGTCTCACCCACCTTCCTGCTGCCAGCAGGAAAGGAATTAATGCCTGGCCCTGATGGCTGCTGGTGAGTTTGTAAGGCTAAACTCTGCTTTTATTTAACTCAATTTTATTCTTTCTGTTCTGTCCTCTAGGATTGGCATTAATGCCCCAGAGGCAAATGAAATGCAGTGTTCCAAAACTACTTATTTGCTACGTGATTTATTTGCTACATAAATGTTTCTCATTCTTCTGAACCTCTCAGCAGCAATCCATAGCTGGTTTGTTGTTTTGGGTTTTTTTTTTTTTTGAGAAACAAGCAAATGTTATGTATTACATAGTACCAGAAAGCTCCTTTTCAATTGCATAAAAGAGGAAAGGGCACGTGGAGGGAGGGGGAGAAGGAGGATTTCACACACTGCAAATTTCTCAGAGCTCTGGGAGTGAAGGGACGGAAGCCTCCACCTCAGCCAGGCTGCCCTCTGCCTCTGCCGGCCTGGTTACACTCCCCAAAACTTCCCAGGCTATTCTGAGTAAAAGCTTCTCAGTCTCCAATCACTGCTTTTTGAATAAATAATTCCAAATTCAGTGTGGGACACAGAAAAAAGCTGCTAACTGTCTTGCTGCTAAAGACTCTCAAGATGGGCCTTGGGAGATCCAGGTTAAATCTCTAAAACAACAAATATTAGCGGAACAAGGATTAATTCAGAGTAGCAACTTCTCATGGTCACAGGGTATTCTGAGCTGGAAGGGACCCACAGGGATCGAGTCTCACTCTGCAGTGAGTGGTGCATGCAGGATGAAACCCACAAACCCTGCTGTCAGCCCCGTGCTCTAACCTGGTGAGCTAGTGTGGCCACTGGAACGTGAGATAGTGCTAATCTAATTGATATCAGCGAGTTTGGGGTTGAGCTAGTCAAAACCTCCCATGCAAAACTGCAAAATAATCCAAAGAGCTTTGTCCTTTTTCTTGCAGTGCAGGGTGGGATGAGATAAACCAGACCATGCACCAGAAATGAGCTGCTAACAAACTTCGAACAGGTACCTTGGATCTTCTCCCTTCTCTCACCCATCCCCTCACCCAGCTCCCTTTCTCCCCTGCCTGGGATGCTGACAGCTTTCACTGGCATTGCCTTCCCAGCCATTTCCACCCAGTCTGAGCCCATTTTGTGTCCCCTTTCAGAGCCCCTGGCAGTGCCCAGGCCATCACTGTCACATTTTCTGAAAAATCCCTTTGCCCAGGATTTCTGTTCTGGGAAGCTGAGAAGCCTCAGAGAAAAAGGAAAACGATAATTATCTCATTTGCCTCTCCTGTGTTTGGCTGCTTTGGAATGTGACTGGAGATTGTTTATCCAACATGTGAATTCTTTTTATTTATTGGCCAACTAGTGCCAAGCTGTGTTGGACTCTGAAAGGAGTCACGAGTTTTCATTATTATCATTTATCCTTCTGTAATTATCCTTTCTGTGACAGTGCTCACAGGGGTCTTAAGATGAGGATCTGACTCCATGTTTCAGAAGGCTTGATTTGTTAATTTATGATATATATTACATTAAAACTATACTAAAAGAGTAGAAGAAAGGATTTCATCAGAAGGCTAGCTAAGAATAGGAAAAAAAAAATGAATGATAACAAAGGTTTGTGGCTCAGACAGTCTGAGCCAGCTGACTGTGATTGGCCATTAATTAGAAACAAGCACATGAGACCTATCCCAGCTGCACCTGTTGCATCCCACAGCAGCAGATAACCATTGTTTGCATTTTGTTCCTGAGGCCTCCCAGCTTCTCAGGAGAAAAAATTCGTAAGGAAAGGATTTTTCAGAAAATATCATGGCTGCACCTTTCTCTATTCTTTATTATAGTTTAGTATAGTATTCTTTAATATAATATAGATCATAAAATAATGAATTAGTCTTCTAACAACATGGAGTAAGATTCACCATTTCCTTCCAATACTGGGGCACCCCAACACCACAACAGCACGAGGAGGGAGGAGAAGTGATGCTGCTCCATTTCAGCCAAGCCTGGGGAGCTGCAGAGCCCGTCCCCGGTGCCTCTGCTGCTGCCCCAGCCCGGCAGCTCTGTCCTGGCAAGGGCAGGGCTGTGCCTGTCCCAAAGTTGATGTGACACCGCCAGGGACAGCTCTGCGAGACTCGAGACAAGTTTCGGGCCTGGCGTGCCCTGCGCTGACAGGCTGAGGAGAGCTGCGCCACAGGCAGCAGGGATGGGTCAAGCTCTGCTGCTGGGACATCACTCTGTGAAGAAAAGCACTGAGGGGAGGGGGGGAATCTTTAACATCATTTTTTAAAAAAACACCACAGTGTCTTGTCTTTAATTCACAAACGTGATTAGAGATTCAACAGTTGCTTCTAAGGTGACACAGTGGAAGGGCTTGCTAAGGATAACACAAGACGCACACACTCACCACAAAAAGGTCAAAAAAGAAAGAAAACGTTCTTTCCAGGGCATCTAGGCAATGCTGAATAACACAGAGCAGCAAACATAAAACCTGATAATTTATAATGTAAGACAATGAAATGAAGTGATTCTTCAGTAAACATATTACATCCAACACTAGAAACAATTAAAAATCAAGGTTAAGTGAAAAAAGATATGATTAGTATGCATTAAGAAATAAAAAATATCCCCTAGAAACTCCACATTCACACAGATAGAATTTCTTGTGAAGAATAAATTGATTCCCTTCTAACTGCTTTTGTTGCCAAAGACAGAAAACCTCTGGAATACTTTGAAGAGCTCAGTGCACCTAATTATGAGTTTTTTAAGCTACAAATCCTGACTGTCCAGCAGATGGTAACCATACATTCGAGTCTTTTAATTATTCAAAAAAATTCAAGTTGGCAAGCTTGTCATCTCTGATGAGGAGAAGCTGAGGGAAGAGCAGCAAACAATGATTTAAGGCTTTTTTAACCCATTTTTAAAGTGAATTCCCTTTGGAAAAAAAAACTTTGGCAAGTTTGAATAAAAGGGAGACCAATGTTGAATTATAAGTAATTATTGCTTTGGTTATTGAGGTTTATTTTGTGACTACAATGTGTGCTCATCTCTGCTGCTAAACTGACAATTCCTGTGCTGGAAAGCACTGTGTCAGCACAGAGATATGATCAGCACTCCAAACTCATCCAGGCATTTCAGACTTCCCTCCGCTGTGCCTCTATTGCCCCTCATTTCAGTTTTAAAAGAGTGAAAAAGTGTTTAGTTTTCTTAATTGAATATATTATAAAAGCTTCTACAGCAGGTTCACCAAACAGGAGAAAAGCTGGAATATCTTCATGTTTAAAAGCACAGGGCTCAATCATTAATGGCTTCCATATTTACAGAGATTTTTATTTTATTTTACTGATTTCTGCCAGCTGAAATTGTTGAAAAGCTTTCACCTTTTCTTCATGGGACAGCACAAAAGGCAGGAGGAGCCAAGTCCTTCCACTGCCCTTCGTTCCCTGTTTTTTCTGTCTCTCTGCTAGGCCATGGTGAAAAGGGCTCACTGATGGACATTTCTCCAGAATATTGGGTTTTTCCCTCAGCAGAACCTCCAAAAATCCCTTCTGATGGAGCTTTTTCCCCGCTCAGTTCATGCAGAGGAAGTCAAGCAAACTTCTCACTGCTTATGCCACCCAGCCATTTACTAAAGGGGATTTGGGTTTTAATAATTAAAATATCTTGCTGAGTAATTAATATTCTTTTGCTAGCCTATAACAAAAGAATGTCTTCCCAATAACAATTTCAAAAAATAATTTCTTAGGGCCTGATTTCCAATTCAATCCAACAGTAAATCTAGTAAGAAATTTATATGACTTAATCTAAAGCATCTAATTGAATGATTTAGCTTTGTGTAGATGTAATGAGCCATTTCATAAAATCAATAACATTGTAAAGTATAAACTAAATTATTATAAATGAAGGCAATAAAGAAAGAGCTCCTCTGTATTAGGCAGGGTGACACTTGATTAATGGGTTATTATTGTAGGTTGCAGCAGAGCAGGCAGAAGAGGCTGGGGTGATATTTTCAGAGGTGCAAAGGTTGGCATGCAAACAGCAGCAGTGCTGGGAGCCCAAATTCCAGCCCAGAAATGCATTCCCAGCAACTGCAGCTGAAGGGGACACTGCCATGGATTAAAACTTAATAATTCTGGTACCTCCCTACAAACACACACAAACTTCCTCCTGTGCATGTTTAGAACACCCTTATTTACACAATCCAACATTATCTGCTAACCAACAATAATGAAGAGCTAAAAACTTCCTCCAAAAATGACCATAAAGGTGGGACAAGGCTTTATACACAATATATGGCACCCAGCTGCCCCCACACACACACATCTCCAAACAGGATAAAAATGGAGTCAAAAGTCTGAGCTCCTGCAAACCAATAACTCCAACATCTAGGAATGCTGTGTCTATTCTTCTTTCCTTTGCTAAAGTACAATATACACAGAGGTTTTCAGAGAAGCTTAATGATTAATTACATGGATGGAATTCCATTTGCCAATGTGCAAAATACCACCATACATTTACACTGATATTGCACTCCACAATAAAATTCTAATAAATGTAAATATACGTTAGTATATGGGCACATATATATGTAAATGTCAATAATGTAACTAAATTATATTGGCATATATTTCATATAAAGATATAAACATATAAATAAATATATCAACCTACACTATGTTCTATATTCCATACTTCATGCAACATGCAATTATAAATTGCAACAATACAAATACATCAATGCATGAGATAAAATATGGCATTATATATATATATACATACATACATATATAGATATATATATATATATATATAAAATTTATATGTTTCCTGTATATTACATATTTTATACAAATATATGTATGTACATTGACTGGCTGGGCTGAAGTAGCTGCAGCTCTTTTTACCTTAATGTTAACAGCTTAGAGAAAGACATGAGAGAAACCATATTATTTTCACTATATAATGAATTAAAACAAGAAAGAACCTTTGCTTTAGTTTCTCTCAGTGATTCCACAATCTGAGGAATCTGAGAACAAGCAAACAAAAAAAAAGTAACACAAGAAATGCAAGAAAATGCATTAACAAACAGGAAAATCATTTAAACAAAATACCAAAAAAAGAAAAAGGGAAAAAAAAGCCAGGGTCTCCCCAGATTTCAAACACTCTGCTTGAGCCCACTGAACCCAGCATCATTTACTGCCCTGCAGAACACACAGTGCCTCATACAAGGGGAACTGCTCTCCAGAACAGCACACACAAAATCTGTCTCTTCCACCAAAGATTTGGGCTCTTGCATCACAGCATCTCTGACTTCAAACAGGTCACAAAACGCAAAGTGTAACACGACGTGGGAGAGAGCTGTGATGAAGAGAAAAGGAGAATGCCACAGGCACAGAGTGTCTCGATCCACAATCCTGCTTGGAAAGCAGAGGAACACGAAAAGCAAAAGCACAGGGCAGCCTCAGGCTCCAGCAGATTAATACAGGGAAACAATCAATGATCTGAAAAAGCAAAACCCAGCCCCATCCTCGCTGAGTTACAGATTTACAGCAAAATCCAGACCTTAAATTCACTCTAAAATGGCCAAGTGATGGAGGGCAACAAGTCCTTTCCAAAGGCAGAGCAGCACCCCTCGTGTTATCCCTTAAAAAGGCAGGAAAGAGAGACATCTAGCTGCTGAAGGGAGCAGGAAAATCCAATTTAACAGCAGCACCCAGAGCTCCGAGCACTGCCCCTGTGTGGGACAGCTCATCCCTGTCACACACCAGGAGACAAAAGGCTCCCAAAAAAGGGCCAAATCCTCCCAAAAGGCCACAGCAGCTCATGAGGGAGGGAAGGGGGGAAAAAAATATTTTCACCAGGGAAGATAAAAGAGGTGAGGTATTGCTCATGTCTGATCCAGAAGAGAGGCTTTCACTTCAAAAACTCCAAGAAAGATTGCCTTACCTGCCATGAATGATGAGAGTCAGGAATCTAGCTGGACACAGGGGATAGAAAACATTCTTTACACTGCAGAGCACTGATGGTCTGTGGAGAGAGATAAGGAGAACGTGGTCAGGGGAGCTGCTGAAGAGCAAGCCACCAACACAGGCTCAGGGTGGGACACACGAGCCAGGCTGGGAACAAGGCAGACAGTGATTCATTTGGTCTCTGACAATTCAACTAAACACTTAAGCATGTGAATGCATTTTCCAGGGGAATTTCCTCCTGAGCATTTCCCATTTAGTGTAAAGCAGCTTTTCTAACTGGGGATTTCTGCCACGAGCTTTGGTCAGAGGCTGCACTGGGTATCTGAACAAACCCAGCAATGGCAGGGTGAGGGGCCAGGGCACTGACACCTGGCTGTGGGTGTGGAAGGAAGGAGGGACAGGCAGCACCTTCACACAAAACACCTGTCCAACCAAACACTGGAATTAGGAGATACTGTGGCCTTCCCCAAAGTTTAGGACACCTGTTGTTGACAATGTGTCCACTCAATGATGACTTGAAAGGATTTTTCACATACAGGTATTGGTACAAGCATCAGCATTGCTGTATTAATCCACATCTTAATTTTATCATTTATTTTCCCTTAGGAGACTTGAAACTCTTCCTACAGTTTTTGTATTTTGAACATTTGGCATTTTCGGGGTACATTGTTCTAGGTACACCTAAGCACTTGTAACTGCCAGGTTTGACCCTCCTAATGAACCCCTATATTATAAGTTAGAATCAAAAATGGCTTATAAAAACCAGGTTGGTTGTGTCTGGTATTTTGGCAGTATGTGAGGAGGGATTTTTGAAGACTAAAACTTTAGAAATTGCACAGGCTGAATGGCCTGTGAGAAGTTTGCAGGGATAAAAGTGTGAGTTCCCAGAAAGGGAAGGGAAGAAGAGAACAGACCCAGAGCTGCTCTGGGGCCAGCTGCAGCAACCCAGTTCCAGACACCAAACTGCCCTGTGAAGGGGAGGCTGCCACAAAACACAGCACTCACAGGTGGAAAAAGAAAACAACATGTGAGAAGTTCACTAAATGAGGTGTCACTGCAGACCTTACAATCAAAAAAAAGCCCAAGAACAGCATTAGGTGATGAACAAAGCATCTGATACGTTGTGAAGGATAATTCCCTTCCACAGAGTTCTGCTATGGACAAGGGCAAAGCAGATTATACCCTAAAAATTAAAAGCCTGATCTTGAAAATAACTAAAATGCCAAAGATTATGAAGAATGCCAATGACAGAAAAACTGGAATGCAAGAACTCTCCCAGCCCCAGCCCTGTGGCTCCAAACACTGCTCATTCTCTCTCCAGACCTAAGCTGCATTTCTTGACCTCAAGCAGAAAGTAAGAATAAACAGGAGCTGGGGAGAGGGAAACAAGAGAGGTAATTTGCCTAAGAGAGTTAAATGAGATGACTCTGGTCTATTTTCCTTTGTTATTCCATGCCTAATGAAGTGTCTGGGCAGTTGGAACAGCTCCTGCAGCATGATCTGATTGTGGTTGTTGCCTGTTTGTTTGCTGTGAGTTATTGTTTTATTTGGCTCTCGTTTCTGAGCTGCTGCCCTGCTCTGCTGGGCACAGGAAGGCTGCTGGATCGTGTTTATGAGCCTCTAAATGATTGGGGAGCTGTTTCTCCAACATAAGAGATTATGAGAGACAGAGAAAGGGGCTGGGCTGGGCAGAGCACAGACTGCTGCAGCATATGATGGTCTTTGTGTGCCCAAAACCCAGAGCAGCATTTGAATGCACAACAAAGTGTGGTGTTTGTTGGGTTTTTTTTCCAAAAGCAAGGTAGTTGGTCAGTGAACTCTTGAAATTACACAGTGTCCTTCATAGCAAACAGCATCTTGAAGGATCCAGCATGGGGAGCATCAACACCTCCAACAGGGGCTTCTTGAAGTCACTTATGTCTGCCTGGGGAAAAGTGTGACAGAGATTTCATCTTCACAACTGTAGCTTCTGGCTTCCTACTTAAGTTATAATCAATATTTTCCTTTATGCCTGAATAGAGCATCAATCACCTAGCACCATGCTGTATAAATCAAATCCTGAAATAAATTCTCATGCTTTGCTGCAAGAACGAATGGAATATTTTGTGATTGTCCAGTACCAATCAGTCAAAGACTTTCTGGACTGAGGAAGACTTAGAGTACCTTGGAAAATTTACTTAACACTTCTGGAAAAACTTGGGCTTTTTAGCTTAAGTTCCTTATTTCCTTAATGTCTTTAAAGCCAAATAGGATCATAGACAGTACCAAAATATTCTCCAAGATAAGGAAGGGGCCAAGGGGAAACTGAGGGGAGGAGAAAGGTTGTGTATCTTTTCCAAAAACAGGAATTGCAAATGCCAGACCAAAATCCGGCATACAAACATCAAAACCACATCATGGACCCAAGGCCTCCATGAGAAGGAGGCAGAACTTCTGCCCTCTGCTAAGGGAATTAGAAATCTGCAATAGCGCTGAGGGCTGAAAGATCGCCCTTTCATCCTCCTCACATCAGGTATTATGAACAAGGGCCTTTTGTGATTCTTTTGCAAAAGGGCACTACAGCAAATTCCAGTTCATCCCTTAAAGGGTTTTCACCTGATTTGAGGAACCCTGATAGCTCAGAAATTCTCCTAAGAAATTTCTCTGTCAGGAAACACTTCACTGCAACCATCCTTTGGAATAGGCAGGCACTGGTTGTGCTTATGCTGTGATGCATTTGAGGTAAAGCACAGCACTAACAGAAAAACAAAGATATCATCAGGAGAAGCTATGTAAGAAAACAAAGATACTAATGTCATCTTAAAGAGGTCTTCAGGTACCACATGCAGAACATGTAACCATCACCTACAAAAATAGTAACTCTGCTATGTCTTAGGTTCTTTACAATTTAACATTGAAGTTCCTCAAGAGATCACAATTTTGCTTCTATGTAGGCTGGGTCAAAGGAGTTGGGAAAATGAAATAACAAATAGCAGCAAGGTTTCTATCCCAATTCCCTTCCTCAGCCTCTCTGAATGAAATATTCTGCTTTGGCATGTCAGGGCAGGGAATCCTTGGATTTAACCTCAGGGATACTTTGGTCAAATCCTCCTTTTCCTACACTGGCAATCTCCTACAAGATCAGAGCTCCTGGGACAATCAGTTATTCTTTGTGTTTGTCAGAAAAGTGCTGAGGAAAAAAAAAATCCATTCATGAGAAACAAAAGGTACCTACACATGGACAGCCAGCTGCTTTGCTCACTCCATGAAACCTCCCCAACCCTGCTTGCAGGCATGGCAATGGAGAGAATTCCAGCCCTGATCTTTACTGCAGCACCTCTGAGGTTCCAAACACGTTTGCTCAGCTCTGCAAATGTGTCCCAGAATAAAACTTCTCATTTGGTTTTCCTGCTGCAGCCACGCTGGAAGCAGCTGCAGGGTCTAAATGAGCCAGGCTCTGTCAGACTTGGGTCTAAAGAAGCCAGGCTGTGTCAGGCTGGGGCTGGCCCCACAGAACCCCTGCTCTGGGGAACATTTCCACATCCTCTGCAGGACCAAGAACCATCAGAAGGTGTAGGTACAAAAGGTACCCACACAGGGACAGCCAGCTGCTCTGCTCACAGCTGCTTTGACCACAGCATCCCAAAAAACTCACTTCCTCTCAAACCAGAACACTCAGTCCACAAAAGCTTCCCAACCCTGCTTGCAGGCATGGCAATGGAGAGAATTCCAGCCCTGATCTTTACTGCAGAACCTCTGAGGTACCAAACACGTTTGCTCAGCTCTGCTGTGTCCCAGAATAAAACCTCTCATTTGGTTTTCCTGCTGCAGCCACGCTGGAAGCAGCTGCGGGGTCTGAAGAAGCCGGGCTGTGTCAGATTTGGGCTCCCACAGAACCCCTGCTCTGGGGAGCATTTCCACATCCTCTGCAGGGCCCAGCACCACCAACAGTTCAGGATAAAAGGCACCTGCGAGCCCAGTTGGGCGGGCTGGCTGTGGCTGCAGCCCCTGCCATCAATAAATTCCGCTGCTGCACATGATATTTCAGGCAGTCACTGAAAAACGGGTGACACAGTTGGTTTCACTGGCAGAGCACACAAAGCTTTATTTGTCAACAAATGGGTTTCACGATCCATCATTAACACTTGATTGATTGGCCCAGCACTTTGGCAGGGTATTTTTTCTCTCCCACTTTCCTGCAGCACAATGTATTTCAGGAGCTGTCTCGGGCTCTGATTTGCTGGCAGAGGCTGAGCTGGCAGAAGGCAGAAATGTTTCCTTGCATTCTCTGCTGGTCAGCCTGAGAGTGTGGAGTAGATAACATGAGGGACTGCGTTATGGCTTTACATCTGTTTTTGTTATGATCAGATCTGTTCTTCCTCTCATGACAACAAAAACAAGTCTCATTTTGTGTCCTCGCTCGTCGAACGCAATCCAGATTCTCAGTTATAAAAAAAAAAAGAGAGATATAAAAAACCACCAACCAAAAGCAATGCCCAGCCCAACCAACCCTTCTATAACCCAAATTTTAAATATTCATCTCTACATTTTTTCCATCTTCCTTTGTGCAATAAATACATTCAATCAAAGAAAAACACACTAACTCGCTGTGACAGATTGGACTCCATCTGTCAAGATTTCATGTTTGATATAGACTGGAAATTGTAGATAAAGGGGAAATATTCAGGTACTTTTCTTTCAGTGAATGTCCCGGAGGGAGATTAAGGGAATGATAAATTGGTTATGGTTACACCCTGAGCCAAGCCATTGGAAGCATAATTAGAATGCATAAGGATTGCAGCCAGGAAAGACAGATGCTGGAAAGAAGAGTGGGATGAGGAAAAGGATTTTAGTTTCAACTGGGACAGAACAAATGTACAAATGACCTTAAGTGTTAGCCAGGAAAGAGTATCTTTTGTCATTCTGGTACAGAAGATGTTCCTGCAATGAACATCCTTGCAGAATCCCAGAAAATCCTACATGCAATGGAGGTAATTTTTGAAATACGAAGAAAAAAGAGGAGGCTTTAAAAGGCTTTCAAGGGACTAATAAAGATCTACCAACTCAGAGCATTAGGGTGAAAATTAGAACTCTAGATTTGCCTTATGACAGCATCCTGCATGATTTTGAACAATTAATTTAATTTACCTGAGTTTCCTTGTGTGTGCAAAGAGTCTCCAATGCGCTTTCCTGGGAGAAAAAAAAACCAACATGGTAGCAAGGAAATGTCCCAACACCAACAGTGACACCAACACTTGGAGACAGACAGTGACTTTTACACTGAGAAAAGCGTCCTCAAGGGAGAGCATGGAACAAATATTAATTGCACCTGACCAAGACAAAGCCAAGTACCTGACAAAGGAAACAAATATTAATTGCACCTGACCAAGACAAAGCCAAGTACCTGAAAAAAAAACAATATGGTAGCAAGGAAATGTCCCAACACCAACAGGGACACCAACACTTGGAGACAGACAGTGACTTTCACACTGAGAAAAGCGTCCTCAAGGGAGAGCATGGAACAAATATTAATTGCACCTGACCAAGACAAAGCCAAGCACCTGACAAAGGATGCTGATGCAAAGTGGCTGCCAGCTGCTGGAAGCAGGGCAGTGCCCAGTGACAGGCCAGCAGGCTCAGGGGGCAGAGGGGGTGATGGCCGAGCTGGCCCTGGCACTCAGAGCTGCACAGGCACCGAATGCACGGTTGCATTCCAGCCACAGGAGCCCCAGCTGGGAGCTCAGCAAACGGCAGCACTGCAGGAGCCTTCACGCAGCACAGAGGCGCTCCGATAAACCCTGCCATGTCCTGGGCATGATTTCCTCAGAGACGGAGGGCGTCACTGCCCGCAGTGTGAAACCTGCAGCACACACAGCATCTAGCTTTCCCTTAAATTCTAATAAAACCAAAAATTTGAATAAAAATGTATAAAAAATTATAATAAATTCTAATAAATTCAGAAGTAAATTCTAATGAAACCAATACAGGAAGCATCCAAAAGAAAAAGTGAAACAGATTCTTCTCTGTTAAAACAAAGGAAAAACGGAGAGCCTGAGCCCTGGATGTTGGGGTGATGAGAAGAGCTGGAAGGTCACCAGCATCTCCCCTACACCTCTGTGCTTAGGTGTTTGTCACCTCTGCCTCTGCTCAAAACCTCGACCTTCAGTCACTACAACAACTCAGGATTAAGTGAATGATCTTCCCCTCTCTCTGCAACTCCCTCCCTTCCCAACCACAAACACTAAAGCTTCTCCTTCACAAACACTCTTCCTAGAATCTCTGCTTATTAATCTTGGAAGACAAAGATGTAAGCCACAACTTCCAGAAGAAGAAAAGAAATATTCATTTTGTATTTATGAAGGAGCTATTAGTAGCAGTGAGATTTTCCATGCAAAACATTCCTATAAATGAAATTAATTAGATAAAAGTAGTGCAGGCCCCAGGAAGAAAGAAATCCAGACATTTTCCTGACAGACATGAAAAGAGAGACAGATATGTCCATAATAGCAATACAAAATATTATCAATTTCCATCTATATTATCTCATCTCAAAGACAGACAAATTCTGCTAATAACAATGTTACTTGTGGAAAATTAAAGCTTTCAGTAAAACTGTTTTCTGTTTTGTCCTGGGAAAAGCAAGACAAATTCACCTCAGAACTCTGTATACAACTGTCCAACAGGACAATGATTACAACCTCCTCATTAAAATAAATAAAACACAATAATACAAAACACAATAAATAAACTTCAATAAAAGATGCCTGACAAATGTGCTTGAAAATAACAAACCAAAGAATTCTTGCAAGCAGCAATATGTGATTTTTGGCCAGCAAGTTACAATAATTGATGTGTCTGTGCATTTACAGTGCAAGAGGATTGTTCGCACAACAGTGTTGGGTTCTGTCATTATTCATAATTTTTAAGGCAGAAACAAATTTGTTTAATTTAATGACCGAAGATAAAATTAAAAGCCCAGCTCCTCGTAGCTGTGGCACCAATGTTTATAACAGAAAGTCCAGAATATGCTATTCCATGCCCAGTTTTATGTCAGCAATGTCTTCTCCTTAATTTACTATCTCTCCCTACTTAATTTTTTTTGTTGTTTCTGACCTATCAAGCTAAGAAGTGGACTATGACAGCACAAAACTAATTATTTCTTTTTTTCTTTTAATTCCCTCACAGGCTAAGGAACTAAACATCACAAGAGGAACTCCAACAGTAATTGGGCTTCAGTGTCACTCTGTGCCAACCACCTCTGAGCTGAAACGCAAACTTGAATTTAACAAACTTTAATTTCACAAACTTTAATTTAACAAACAAATTGCAGAGCCTCAGCCCACCAGAGATCTTTGCTAGGATGACACTGAGGTGCCCATTCTCAGTGCACAGAGATGTGAAAGCTGTTTGCATTAATAACTACAGACATTGCACACAATTATTGGGAACACAATCAACTTTCCCTAATCACTGCCCAAAACCAGGGTTTGCTGCTATGCGGTGGATTAGAAGAACAGGAATGGAGAGAATTATGAAAAAAAGTGAATAAAAAACAGTTCAGCAGTTTAAAAATGGCTTTCTGCTTCCATTTAGATCATCTCCAAATTCCAGCATAGTCCAACCTACATGTTACCAGGGCTATCAAAAATATTTTAATTGCCTTTAAGCTTTGCTGGCTTTTAAAATTATGACAAGAATAGTGAGTGTTTGAGGTATTTTCTTGTTCTTTGTTGTTTTTTGCAAACATCTCCTCAATATATTTGCTATTTTTCTACTTTAATCTTTATTACTGACAAAGGACCTGGAGGTTTAAATCTGAGGATCACCCAGCTTCTGACATTGTAAGATTTAAGGATGACAATTTGGAGATCAAGGGAACTTTACTGCTGGCAGTGGAGGGAGGCAATTTTGGGATTTAGGCAGCTAAAGCAGCAGTCAGACCACGAGATTTGTTTCCTTGATTTTTAACACTGTGTCTGAGGAAAAGCCCCATGAGTACAGACCTCTCTGGGGTTTAGCTCATAGAGGTGCATAGGGCACGCTCATACATTGTAATTTTGTGTCTTTTTCATGTTCCTGGCAGGGTGTATTCCAAACACAGATGAAAATCCCCTTTTTCATCCCTTACTACATATAGAGTAACACCAAGTACAGGACAGTGTGGCCTTGACTCTGCTTTTTTGTGGGGTTTTTTTTTTTTTTTTTTTTTTTTTGCAGTTCAATAAAGAGAATTTTGCCATCCCCAATGAGGAATTTTCTCATCTCCTTTCTGACATGGGCACAATACTGCTGGCTGCTTTTCAGTCACAACAATCTCATTTCTTCACTTTTTAAGATGCCTAAATCTCTATGCTTTTAAATTTAGTCATTAGTTTGGTTGAGTTTGCTTAAGCTTAGCTTTCCAGCTCAGTTCAACTTTTGTTATGCACATTTAGGCTCCACTGTCTGCCTGTGTCAGACACCAAATTTCCCTTCCCTTTGTCACCAAAGTTATCTACACTGCAGAGTTTTTATTCAAGCCACAACACTTAATGCATTAATCACTTTTGTTTTCTGTTTTAACAACGAGAATAAAGGGAATGATAAATAAGTGTATGGGTGAGATGATTCAGTAGTGATCCTGCACCTGAAAACGACACAGTCTGGTCTCCTGAGAGATTCCTGCATTTGTTTCCACTGCATTTAGCATCAACTTGATAAATATTATGACTATCTCAAGCTCAATCAAGCTCCTGCATTAACATGAAGGATAATTCACCACCTATACAAGTGCACAGTGAGGGAAAAAAGAGCTCAGTTTGGGAACAGGGAGGGAGCCTGGTGTGGTTAACTGCTCTTCACAGATGCTATTTAGGATTCAGTCGCTGCTGATATCCAGGAAAAAAACCTAGGAAACTATCTTATCAGAGCAACCTATTAATTAAAGTGCAGTATAAAGAGAGCAATTAATTATTAGCTGTATAATTGCTCACAATAACCACTGACAGGAAGAGAGTGCTGCCTCACTAAGATATACTGGGTGTAATCAGCAAAATAAACCATAAAGGCCTTTTGCATTCCTTTCTAGAGCCACATCAAGTATAAAACACTTCTGGTAGCCATTCATAACGTAAAAGGAGGAAAAGTGAATAAAGGAAGAGCCTGGGATTGACTTGTTGGCAGACAAATTGCTGGTATCCATGTCCCAGCATTGATCCTTTCTCTTGGCTCTCGCTCCCCATGGCCACAGGATGTTTGGGAGCTCAGATTTGTTTCACATTCTGTCTGCTCCACTCCTTAATACCCAGCAAATATTTGCCAGACCAAGGCTGTTAAATGCTTTCTTTACCCGTGTCAGGGTGTTTGACTGCCCCTTGTTTGCTTCTCGATCTCCTTCACTGCTGTCTTCAATCACGACTCACTCTCCTAATTCCCTTTTTATTTCTGTATTCCTCACTCTAATTTTTCTAGTTTATTATGTCCTATTGTCCTCTGACTTTCTAGGCTGTTCAGAGCACTACTTTTATTGTCTCCAACTTCATCTCCAGCAATTTCAATCCCTATTACTGAATTTCTTGGATAAACAGAGTAGCATATTAAAGGAACTCAACTGAAGTACATTTTATGAAGAAAACATCTCCATTTTTTTAAGATTTTATAGTGAAAAATTAAGTTAAAAAATGTTACTTAAAAGAAGGGGAACAAAATAAAACAAAGTATTTCTTACCAGATGGACAATAAAAGGAACCAACGCATCACTGAGGTACCAAACTCCTGCTTTGAGACCAAATGGCACAAGTTCCATTTGAAGTACCAGATGCCATGGAAATGGACATATTGCCTTTATCTGCAGTGCCAGCCAGGTGGGGTCTGGCGTTTCGTCCCTGCTCTTGGCAATGCAGCTGCAGCAAGCCCAGGGCCACCAGGGGCCACCCCGACCCCCCTGGTTTTGTGGAACCAGGCACCCACAGCTCTCCCCAAGGAAATTTCACAGTGCTGACATTGTTCCCAGCTAAACTCCTCTATTTCCACACTTTTCCAGCCAGCCTGGGCAGTTGTTTTCAGCTGGTTTCAAAAACACCAGAGCACATCTCAGGGCCTGGGACTATGTCAGGTAAAAACTGAATCACTACAGAAACATCCCTGCACTTTTCTTTGCTTGAATAGTGAGAAAATATATTTCCTGCAAAATGGTTTTCTATAATAGCATTAATCACACTGTAGAGGGTGGAGATGCAGATATTATCAGTGCCCCTTCTGGGATCTTAAGAAACTGTCCCCATTTATTTCCTTATTCACAGAAGTGAATTCAGTGTGTTAATTGGGAATGGGAAAGAAATTACTTTCATTCACAAACTCCAAATACACTGGCTGTCTTATTTTGTTAGAAAGACTGGATAAAGACCTAAACAAATAAACTGATCTGCCTGGGCACACAATTATTCATTGTCATTCCTTTTACTGTGCCCCTTTGTGTTCATTCTGGCTGTAAGAAAAACCAGCCCCACTCTTCCCATCTCACTGCACATGAGATCTTTTCAAAGGCCCTCCTCAGCCACTCTTGATAAAAGCCTAGATTATTTTATTTAGGCTTACATTAAAACTACACAAAAATACTGATTTGCTTAAAATTAGTCATCTCCAAGGCAGCTGAGGAAATATTACTCAGTCATATGTGCAAGGTGAATAATTCTATACCTGATCTTTTACAGTTGAGGTTTTTCACCACCAAAAAAAACCCCAAAAGGCACAGATATCAAGACAGAATTGTATTTTATTTTAAAGAACATTGTGGTGGTCTGGACTATTCTTGACACCTTAGTAAGCAAAGCCAGCCTTTTCAGCAGCATCAGGCACCACACACCTACAGACTTCTACAATTCCTATAATCTAACGTCCTGGGGAAATGGGCAGAGTCAATATGTTCAGAAAGTTTTCTCTTCTTTTTATTAATAGAACTTACCTGATTGTTATATTGAACAGAAAATGTAAACTTTTAGAAAAAGACTTCTGAAGTCTTTTGAAAAAATCGGTTTTGGCTTTGCAGCTTTTACAGATGTAAAATGAAGCTGACATGAACTGCCCAAGTAAGCAGCAGAGTGACTGACAATAAACCTCTCAAAAATAATTTCACTCACTAAATGAGATTTTTTGGAACACTTCTGAACTGTAAATAATATAAAGGTTGGTGCTCAAAGATTAGAGTAAGTTAGAAGATAATTTATTTTCTGTGTGTTTTGCAAAATACAGAAATCCAATTTCCAGCTACTTTTTCCATTACCTGAAATAAGTGTTGGGGTCTGATCACACATTTAATAAGAATATGCATAACTTTCTGGAAATTTCATCAGGAGAAAGGAGGATATGGACAGTATAGACAAACAATCCAAAGAAATGAAGCACATTGGCTTTGAGAAAAAATGTTCTCCACATTATGATAAAAACCCTTTTGGAGTGCTAAGGGAAAATCATCTTCTGCAGTTTCTTGGACATTTTCCTCTGCTCTGAATTGACAGATTTACTTGGCATTTTGGTAAAATTTATTTCAGCAGCACTGTTCACTTACCTAAGTGTTTTAAAACGTGTATTTGATTAATAAGCTCGGTTACCGAAACACAGACTTTCAAGAAATCCAAAAGATTATTTCCCAGAAGTTGGTGTTGGTTGTTAAGAAAACCACTGACATGTTTAGTGAGGACACACACTTACCACGTCCTACACAACATTGCAGAAGTGGGAAAATCCACTGGAGGCTGTGCCAGAATTCTGCTGCAGGCGAGGCCAGAGCTCCCCACCAGAGGGGACAGCCCTGACTCCAGAATTTGGTTTCCATAATTTGGTTTCCATTTCTGTGCTCCTTCACAGGCTGCATTCCCTCTGGATGGCACTGCCAGGCCTTGCTGTGACCCAGATTATTGGGTTTTAAAAGAAAACACAAAATCCCTGATGCGGTTTAGAGCAAAATCCTGCAGGAAGGGCTGCAGCCCAAAGGAGCAAATGTCAGAGCACAGAGCCAGAATGCCAGGGCAGGACAGGGGACTCTCAAACCACTGCAGGGGTTTGTCTTGGGGTGTGCTGAGCTCAAAATCTCACTAATAACTGAGAAAAAAAAAAAAATAAAAGTATAGATACATACATGCATTTATATATCTAGATATATAAAAATATATATAGTTTACATATAATATATATTTATAAATACATGTATAATTGTATGTTAATATATAACATAATAATATATTAAGAATATATTTATGTTTATACATATATTTATAATATTTATAAATATATATGTCTATATTTTTATATAAATATATCTTTAATTTTATTCATGTATTTATATATCTGAAAATATTTTTGCTCTCGTTTCCACTTAATTGAATTTCCAAATACTTTGCATTGTAAAGCTGAATCAATTTTAAATCCTAATAAAATGGAAAGATGTTCCCAAACCCAGTGAGCAGAAAGTCTCTTTGCTCTTAAAACGAGTGACAAAAGTTGCAATGACATGCAGGGAAACAGCTCAGCACTCAGAGCATTTGCTTTGGCTGATTTATTCCACTCTGCCTCAGTTAAGATTGCCATTTGTTAATACAGCACACAATTTGATTTAGAAGTGAGACCAATTCAGAGATCTCATGTCTTGCTATCCGTGTGCATTTTCTTCACACAGTGACTGAACATCTCAGAACTCCTTGGAAATGCACACCACAGTGCAATATAATATTTAGTCAGTTTATTACCATTGCTAAATGCACTGTTACAGAATAAATCTCTAGAAGCATGTCAGGACCTACCTAAGCTTTGTGATGGATTGAACGTTAATGCTTGCCCTGGCCCAGGAAAAATCTCATTTCCCAATATTATGACAGCTATACAATGTGTAAATGCTGAAGTCACTGATTACATTCAAGTCAAATATTTATTTACCAACTGACAAAGTGTTAGTCCTGGCAAGATAACAAAACCTGATGCTAATTAAGGGAACAATTTTTTCTGACAGCATGCAACACTAATGCAATATATTTAGAACAAAATAAACCCCAAAACAAAATGCACAGGCATGTCAAAGATATTTTTTTCCCCCTGAATATGGAATAATTCTATTTCATGCACTTAAAATTTCATGGCACTATTAAGAACATTCTCCCCCTTACATACATCTGATTTTCTTTACCTCTGTTACAAAAAGTGGTGGCAACAAGGTTCAATAATTGTAATAGCAGAAATATCCAAGGAAGAGATATTATTGCATTCTATTACTACTTCAGCCACAGGAAAGCATCACTCACCTCCCCTGAAGATGTGAGGATTCTGGCATGGTACAAACAGGAAAATCCAAACCAGGCCAGAAAGTTTCTGCAAAAGCAGCACTTTAGGATGAAATATTGGGAGTTCTGCAGGGAAGGACGCTGAAGACCAGAATTTGTCATCATGAGAAACTGAAAGACAAGACCTACAAATATATTTACATATATATGTATAAAGACTGTGAACTCAATACTGGGTCCAACTCAGAGGCAAAATAGTGTTTTTCCTGTTCTTCCTTCTATTCCCCTCCTTTTAAAAAAATAATTTATGATTTTTCTTACTTTTTTTTTCTTTTTTTGATTCTTCACATAGGATTTTCAAACATACAGTCTTTCTCAAATGTTACCCAAAAAAATCCAGAAAATCAAGAAAAAATTATACAGGGAAAATCAGCTTTTTTACATTGATATCAATCTTGGAAATGGAATTGAAGTTTCTGGTAAATCTGACTTTCTGAATTGAAATTGTTCTTGAAATTTCTTTTCAACAGGCACTAAAGATTTTCTTTTTTCCTTTAAAGTTGAGTTTCACATGTGATAAAGAGGCAGGAAGAGAAAGCATTGAGAAACATTCCCAATTGCCTAAAATCAAGAACAAAAGTGTGTGAGGGAAATCATGTTAGAAAAGCAGACAGGAAGGTGATAAAAAGGAAACAAATCCACTTTAAAATAAAAAAAAACACCAACAAAACAGAACAAACAACAAGCAAACAAAACCCAGCATGGAATGTATGAAGTAAAGAAAGCAGAATTCAGAGGGAGGTTAGGACATGGAAGAATTACTACTGAGATATATCCACCATAACACAAGGGGATATTTTGAATTAGTGCTGAGATATAGCCACCATTACACAAGGGGATATTTTGAATTTTTAGTGAGATATGAAACACAAGGGGGTATTTCAGAGCTTCCATTGTCACCCAGTTTCATTAAGAAATGTATACACACCCAATGTTTTGAGTTCCCAGCACACCTCGTGGTACAAGGTGCTGCTGTGCTGCTTGTGCGACATCTTCACTCCCAAACATTCATCTTCTTTGAGCTAAGCCAGACTGATTAAAGTTTAAGCAGGGCAGACACGAAGCAGGGAGGTTTATTTGTGGCTCACATCTGGCTCCTGTCATTGTCACACACGGCTCTGGAGCACCAAGAAAGGGCAACTGTCTAGACCCCACTGAATCACTTGGATCCTACAGATGGTTCCTATTAATCTTCAGTTTCCTCAAAAACCTTCCAATCTGTAAAACCCTGCCCTCCTCCTAAGCCTTGCCTCAAAACTAATTTGTGAAACTGGAGTTGGATTCTGCAAACATTTACCCACAGATGCACAGAAAACTTCAGGCTACGTCTCCTTAACGACTTCAATATGACTGAAATAATTAAAGCTCAAAGCTTTAATATGAGAGCTGTCTTGATCCAGGCTAGAAAGTCACTGCCTTGCACATCACAGTGAGTGAGGGCTCTGATCTGAGCATGGAAACACAGAAATTCAAAGCACCCTCCATGTCTGACATCCACCTGAGGGAGGAGAGCCTCAGGCAAAGCACAGAGAGAGAAATCAGCCAGAAAGGGAGCAAGGCATGTGAGCAGAGCCTCACTGCCCCCTAAAATACAGCACAAACCAGCCCCAGTTACAAAAGAATAAACACTGTTTGATTTAGGAGGAGATCTCAGATACTTGGGTTTAACAGCCTGAAGTGCCCCCAGCGACCAGACACAGAGAGTTGGAGCTCATTTCTTCTGCCTGGTGATTATCTGAACAAAACCATCCCCACAGAGGAGATCAGGCTGGCCTCAAACAAAACCATCCCCACACAGGACACCTGGCTGCTCTCAGGGCCACGTAAAATAAATTCCCAGCAAGAATTAAGCACCAATCGTCAGAGCTTTGCTGTGCAGGTGTGGGATAAACACAGCTCTGAGCTCTCTCTGTGCCCATCCAAAGCTCAGGGAACAGCAGGGACACCCCAAACACCGCAAGGCCACACTCCAGGCAGGTTTTAGATGAATTAGTGGCATTAAGTGCACAGGGTGGGCAGCAGAGCTGCAGCCTGGCTGCTGGGGCAGGGATTGTACCCTGAGCCCGTCACAGTTTGTGAGCACAGTGCCACTGACACTGCACACCACTGCAGATGCCAGGCAAAAGCAGGTGCTGTGCATCAAGAAAATGCAACTTCTGAGCCCTCTCTGCTGCTACAAAAATCACAGCAGCTTCTCAGAGAAACATCAGAGGCAGGACTTTCATGTGAGATGGACATAACTCCATTCTTCCCCACTTCTGCACATCAAAATATAATTACAGGATGGACTGGACCACGTTCATGGTGATGTAATTCCACTGAAGTTATTTCTGGAAGACAATCTAATCCACTAACACAAGTCTGTAGCAGGTTCATACCTTATAATTAAACAAACTGGATTTCTCTTTGTCTCATCTGTACTGCTTGAAAAATACATTGTTTTGAAAAGATTAAATTAATACTTTTCTGGGTGGACCAGGCTAAGACTGTGAGGGTGAGGAGGCACCAGAACAGGCTGCCCAGAGAAGCTGAGGATGCTGCAGCCCTGAAGTGTCCAGGACCAGGTGGAATGGGGTTTGAACAAGTGGAAAGTGTCCCTGTCTATGGCAGGAGGTGGGACAAGGTGATTTTTAGGATCCCTTCCAACCCAAACCATTCTATGACTCTATGACCAGTAATGATTAGGTGTGTCATGAAAAAAAAAATCTAATTATTGACCTTGGGTAGAATGATATTAGCCATTTCCTAAACAAAAAACTGCCTTTTAATATCACAGAATCAATTTTAGCAAAATATTTATATCCTAGGCCTGGTTTCAAACATTAACACGGCTGAAGGTGGAATATGGATGTTAATTTATTGTGTTTTCTAGAGGGATGGAGAGATGACCCTGCCCAGACTCTGCCAGCACAGCACAGGGCAGGAGAACAAACATTTGCATCCCACCAAATAGGACACCAACACCTGGACTCTTCCAGCTGTTTGTAATTCTGTTTAAGGTAAAGAATCCATAATTCTGTTTAAGGTAAAGAATCCACATGATCTGACAAGCATGTCTCCACTTGGACTGAGCAGGCAGAGCCAGAGCTTTGACACCTCCCCAATTCACTCTGCTCACATCTCCTCTGTGCACATTCCCAATTCCATCCACCACCCTTGTCCCTGCATATGTTTTTGCATTATTCAGTAGCAAATTCAGTCCTCAGGCATAAACAAACAAATCACATATGTTTCATTAGCTACAGCAGGGTCTAATTGCAGTAAGAAGAAACACAGAGGAAATTCAAAAATGTCCAGAATTGTTACTATAGCCACCACAAAGTACAAATACTTAATGCAAACTTTATCATTTAAATAATTTAATAGAGAGAAACCTAATGAAAATTAAAGGACGCCCAGAAAGGAATATATTCTAAAGCATTAACATCCCATGGAAAAAATATATTCAGGTATAAAGTGGCCAAACACAATTATAACTTCAGGTTCTCAATGGGAGAATGGGCTTCAGACCCTTCTCCCATGCAGCAGAAGCAGTTGAGGCTTTCACTAATGAAGGAACAAATAAAAATCACAGAACAGAAAATCCAATTCCAGAGAATAATTAACAGTGCCAGATTGCTTTTCTGTTCCCAGTGGAATTGTTCTAGATGTTCCTTCCAACCTAGAGTTATCTTTAAAAATGCTTCTGCACCCCCAGCTTCTCACATTTCTCTCATGCTGGTTATTTGTCTCATTTTGGCTTACAGGTTCTGATACCAAGCTATCAATAACCATAGAAAAATTATAAGCATTTAGGGAACTTTCAGGAGAGTACAGAGAAATAAATAAACATGTATTCTGCATCTGTAATAAAACTGCATATCTAGAAATAGCATTGAAAATGAGAATTTCAAAGAATATCCTAAAATAGTATTTTTTGCATTCTGAAAGTTTAGCTTGCTAGGATATTAACCAGCAAGAACAAAACTCACAACCAGCTTTCAAGAAAAAAAAAGTTATTCCTACTCTATTAAAAAGAGACAAGTACAGCCACCAAATATTTACGTTTGACAGTCCCTGTAAGAGAATGTGAGAAAAGTGGCCCAATTCCAGCCTGAAGAACTTCTTTAAAAAAGAAAAAATGTTTTACAGCCATATTGTCTCTAGTGTTAACAAGGGGCAGATGCATCTCCTGAAAAATCAGAAAAAGGAACGTCTGTATAGAAAAATATGTAAATTATATTTATACATCTGCTTACATGAACATAAATAGAAATTGAGGGATTAAATAATACCTGCATTGAAACACATGACAATGCTAAAATTCAGAAGTGAGCCATCAAAATTTATCACAGCTTACTCCAGTTAATGACAGCAAGGTCTGGACCATATTTGCAATCTGTTTTAAGAACAAACATTCAGTCAAAACATCAGCAGCACTCACAGATCTAACAAGAGAATAATTTTTTCTCTGTTTTGCTGGGAATGAGTAAGAAACACCAAAGTGCTGGAGTTCCCACCTCCCTCTGCCTCAATTTTGTATCATTGTAAAAGAAATCCTGAGAAGAATTTGATACGAGAGAGGAGCATTTGTCCAGTTCACTATTTCTCATCGTGGAGAGTAAAAAGGTAAATTCAGATGAAGACAAATGGGAGCCAGGCACTTCAGATATCTTCTTATAATTAAGAAAGTGTCAGAACCTCTGTCCTGAATTTGTTCTGTCAAAAGTAATAGAACAGATCATTGTTTCCAAGGCTAAGACACATTAGAATTTTTATTAGGGACTCCTAACAAATGAGAAATACAAGAGCAAAGCTGTTATTTGAATGTCACTGATTCTTCAGGTTTAATACATCTAATTTCCCCTTTCTGTGCTTTTGGATCTGTCTGCAGCATTGCACAGCACACAGGCACAAACACAGAGGAGCCTCTGGTTTGCAGCTGAAATGAGATTTCATAAATCAAGGGAATACAGCATTGCATGTTAGTGGAAATCTGGCTCTTCACTATTTTAAAACAGTATTTTAAAGCACACTTTAATTCAAAGCGAAAATTATTTTATCAGTAGTGCTAGCACCAGTTATTCTTTTATATGTTATTGGTGTCTTTTCATATCTTGTGCATAAAAATATATTATCTTCTGCTCTTCTTTCAACAAGATCCTCTCTACATGCATTAAAGATATCATCCAACAATTCTAGTTTCTAAAAATCTTACCCTTATTTGATTGTGCAGCTTGGATGTTAATTATTTTTTCACTCAGTGTTGATTTCCTCCATGCAAAGACTCCAGTTTTATTTTTAGTGTCTTAGATAATTGTTCACTAATGCCTTATTAAAGCTGAACACCTGTAGCCTCAGTTATCTTATAAATAAGTTAACAAGGAAAAAACCACTCCCCCAGGGAAGCTTGTGTTATATATCTAAACCAGGACAATTAAACTATTATGTACCTCCTCAAAGTTTGCTCTTCTTTGGTTCCAGTATTTCACGCTGTTATTCCTGATTTTTGGCAACCAGGGGAGAATCAGATTCAGCCCACAAAGAACGAACACAGCAAAATGAATTCTTCTGCAGCAAGTTTCTGCAGAAGCTCATGGCTTTGAATACGTCAGTCCTCAACAGAGATGATGAAAAGGTCTTTTTCAGAAGCCTGTCTGCAAACAGAGCAGATGAGAACCACAGCATCATTTGCTCACAGTTGTTCATTCTCTCAAACACCGGTGCAGGCAGTGTTTTAAAGAATTTCTCTGCTGCCTCTGCAAAGCAAGAGCATTGCCAGGCTCCAGAGCTGGCAGCAGCAGCCAGGGGGATGCTGGCACCACCAGGCACTGCTGGGGTTGGCTCACTTTTGGGATGTGCCCAAAAGCAGCCCTGCCCTCCCTGTCCCTGGTGGGATTCAGCTCCAGCAGAGGCCAGCAGGGTGAGGAGGGGACCCCATCTCAGCTGTGAGCAGGGATTGCCCCGGCTCAGAACCATCTTGTGGTGCTGTTCACAGGGGTTCTTGGTTGAGGGAAGAGATGAGGATCTGACTCCATGGTTCAGAAGGCTGATTTATGATATATATTACATTAAAACTATACTAAAAGAATAGAAGAAATTATTTCATCAGAAGGCTGGGTAAGAATAGAGTAAGAAAAGAATGATAACAAAAGCTTCTGTCTCAGACAGAGTGTTCGAGCCAGCTGACTGTGATTGGCCATGAATTAGAAACAACCCCATGAGACCAATCCCAGATGCACCTGTTGCATCCCACAGCAGCAGATAACCATTGTTTGCATTTTGTTCCTGAGTTCTCAGGAGGAAAAATCCCAAGGAAAGGATTTTCTGTAGAAGATGTCTGCGACACCATCTCAGGGCAGCTGTGAGCAGGGATTGCCCCAGCCCAGAGCCCCAAACCAACCCAGCCTCAGGGCAGGTAAAGCTCCTTCCCTGGGCTGGCACCAACCCCTGCTCCCTTGGGCACACCTGGCACTGCCAGCATTCTCACTACTCTGACACCAGCCTGCCCTTGACCGAAACAGAACCAAATCCCCAAAATAAACAAAATAATCCCCAGAACAAACAATCTCCAAGAATGCACATGGACAGAAGCCAAAGAGCAAGGACAGCTCTCCAGCACCCTGGAATCTGCTGCTTTAATTTGTCTATACAGCCATATAAAACTGGCAATTTATCTTGTCTTTCGCTGAACAGCCTTTTATAAAGCAAATCAAATATTCTCACAAGTGCCATTCCAGTATCATTTCTGAATGGGACGCTTGGGTCTTTTTAGTATAATTTGATAGTGTGTGATGTAATTGGCCCCTGGCTGATATCTTCATTTATTTCATGCATTTTCAGGTTCACATCAATACTGAAATCTGGCACAACCTTTGTCCCCTTGAGGAAAAGAGCTTCTAACATAAACCTGGAGGAAGGAAAAGTGAATTATCCAAAGCAGGTGTGCCCTGAACAAAAATTCCCAGTAATTTCAGGCGTCTCCTTCCACACCCCATGCAGCAACTCTGCTGTAGCTGTATTTTAAAAGTCTGACAGAGGAAAGATATCTGAGTTAGCACCCATGCACTAAATCCGCAGGACATGATTCCCAATAAAAATAAAAACAAGAAATTCACTGGATGAGCACTACAGTAATTAAAGCCTATCAGATGGATCCTCATTGCACTGCTGGCGGGATAGACCCAGACAGAACACTATTGAATTCTCATTTCCTTAACTGAAAGCACAATAGTGCACATCCACTGCCGCCTCTTCTACAAATGGTTCTCTGAGTTTCTTCATGACTGATGGTAAAACAGATGTACTGGGATGTCCTAAACCAATTCCTTGTTTAGCTACAGGTATGAAAATACAGCCCCCAGTCCCAATCTGTCAGATTTTACAGAGTATCACAAACCCCAGAATATATGCCCAGTTTAAATATGTAAAATAAAAATGACTCAAATGATGGCCCAAGGGCCTGCATGTTGTAAAGCTGACATGTTTGAATTATAGGAAATCCAAAGTGTCCAGAGCTAATTAAATCCATTCATCTTGGATTTTAAGTTTCATACAGATCTGTAATGAAAATTTCTTTCAATTTCTTCCCGTTACTTATTCCAAATCTCTCTATAGCCCTGCTAAATGACCAGCTGCTAGCAAATCCTGGATCTGGTACCTGGGAAGGGCTTTGTGTTGCTGGGAGCTGTTTTTTAACAATAATAACCATGATTCTCCATGGTAATGTATTAATCTATCAAAAAGCAGCTCTGTGCAGTTCTCCTGGTGACTGAGGTGAATTAGAGCACCCAGGGCCTCCCCTACCCCTGGTTTGGGCTGTGAGGGAGCTGCAGCACTCACCAGACACAGCTCTGCTCAAGAGGAGGAGAACTGAATTTCTGCAATCCATTTATTCTACAGCACTCTGGCCACGAGGCTGAAGGACCCTGAGGGACACAGAATTCACACAATCACAGAATGACCAGGTTGGGAGAGACCTTCGAGATCATCAAATCCAACCCAGCCCCAGCCCCTCAACTCACCCCTGGCACCCAGTGCCACATCCAGGCTTTGTTAACACACCCAGGGATGGGGACTCCACCAGCTCCCCGGGCAGAACATTCCAGAATTTTATCACCTTTCTGTAAAAACTTTTTCCTGATATCCAACCTGTATTTCCCTTGGTGCAGCTTGAGGCTGTGTGCTCTGGTTTCTGTCAGTTCCCGGGGAAAGAGCCCAGCCCATCCCATCCATCCATCCGCATTACAAACCTGGAATTCTGGCTTGGGTCCAGGACTCCTGGGGCTCCCCCCCTGCAGATTTGGAAGGCTGGAAGTTCTGGGCTGGGTTCCCAGGTCCTGCATGGCACAGCAGCCATCAGGCACAGATCCTGAGAGCCCTGCATCTGCTCAGGGAAACTGGTATTTGGGTAGAAACAGAGAAATTGAAACACACACAAAAAAACCCAATTTTACAGAGCAGCTGGGGTACAGAGAGAGCACACATTTGGAAGCATTGCATTTTATTCCCTGAGTTTGGGGAATAAGGGTGGTTTTGCTTTTAGTTTGAGTTTCATTTAATCCCTCATTCAAAGAAACAGAAACATCAGAACGCTTTAGGTTGCTCTCTGAGCAAAATCTCTCCTTTTCTTAAAATACCAAAACACAACTCATGAGATGAAAAAAACCGTGACAACTCTGATAAAGACTAGATGAGACAAAGTGGAAACAACACACACCAGTTCAGGGAAAAGCTCCCAAAACAATTATGACATGAGCTCTGTGCTCCCCGCAGCTCGAGAACAGCTCAGCAGACAAGAAGCCATCGGGGCTACCTCAGCAGGCCAGGAATGTGCATCTCTGCCTGGATTCCATGAACTGCAGATGTTCATCTCCAATCTGCCCAGGCTCCAGTCACTGCCTGCACCTGGGTGCAGATCAGGAACCCTGCAGGACAATGAGAGAGCCCAGCGATTGCTCTGCCTCAGGACTGGCGGCACTTTCTCCCCTGAGCTGCTCCTCCTACTCCAGAAATTATTCCAGTTGTGCCCTGTCCGTCTCCCATCACACTCATTTGATGCCTGCAGCCTCCTTTCTATGAAAAGAAAGGTGCCAAAAAGAAGCAGGTAGATATATTTAAGCAATGCACAATTGCAAAAACGCACAATTGCAAAAATACACAACTTCCCAAGACCAATCTCAATTATCTACATGTTTGTTTTCATCATGATCAAGTCTTAATCACTATTTGGGACTACAGCCTTAGTTGTATTTTCCCCCATTATAAATGATGAATGACAGTCACAGGACTCAAAAAGTAGATCAAATCTGCTGATGATGACAGGTGGAGATTTCCTTTATTGTGACAAATGAGGTTTCCAGTTGGGACTCCGACTATTAGCATCCAGTTAATTAGTGAAATTCCAGGCAAAGGACTCCAGCCCCAAGGTCAGAGAAGTGGTTACCACTGGTGTACTTTGTGCTGCAGAGCATTCCAAATGGTTAAATGGCTCTGTACATGTGCATGGCTTTTATTGGTAATTTATTCATGATTTTGCATTAATCACTGACATCCTGACACCTAATTAGCAACACTCACAGGTAACATGGGGTGAGAACTACCATACGTATTTTAATAATCAAAGTTGAGACAGCAAGCTAAAATCAGGCCTTCAGGACGAAGAGTGACAGTCAGTATTTAATTAGTCTCATCTGTACATACTCCTCTCCTTTTCACTACACACAGCTCAGGCTCACTCAAAGTCAAACAGAAATTAAAGCAAAAAAGCTTTCAAAGATACTTTATAGAAACGCTACAAAATTCCATAAATACATGAACACTAATTTATCATCTATGGCTTAGAAAATCCTATGGAATTCTGTCACCAGCTCTCTGGAGAAATCAGTGACATCATTCTTGGCTCCAAAAAGCATTGCTGCCATCCACATGCAAAGCCACAACCTGAGGATTTAGGAGTGAGTATTTCAAAGGTTTCTAAGGACTGGGCCCTCTCCATGCTTCAGGGTAGTACTTACCTAATCAGAAATTAATTTCACACTAAACCATTTTTCTCTTGGCTAAGTAATGACAAATCTGTCAAGGAGATTTACCTGGAGAAACATATTTCCTATCTTTTCTTTGTGTGCTGCTTTCTTTTTGCGCTATTCTGTTGTGACATGAAATTCTTCCTTTAATCTGGCAAGAAAAAAATCAAATCATTCAACTTGAACCAAATTTTTTTTTTTTTTTTTTAAATATCACTTTCTCCATTTTTTGTTTTCAAGGTTCAAGTAATTTTGGACTATTTGCTTTTATTTTGCTTTAGCCAAGCAGCCAGGGTTATTCACCGAGTTCCAGAGCTCTGTAACTTCCACACGAGGCTCTGCTTCCCCAGCAGAGAGATTTAAGCTCTTTAAAGAGTGCCAGGAGTTTCTCACCTGGAGGGTTCATTCAAACGGAGTCAGTTGGGATCTCCCAAACTCCCATCACAGACTCCGTCTACTGCTGCATCCAGAACATAACAAATATTCTGTAAGATGAATTTCTGATGAGGGCATTTAATGAAGAAGCAAATCCTGATTCCATGCAGCCGGCCCTAATTTTTGATAGTGAATTTAATAGGGATTTGTTCTTTTTTTTTGGACCGCTCACAACAGCTCTGTTCCTTAGCAACAGCACGTGGTGGAAGACTTTGACACAGAGGAAATAACAATCACTACATTCAGTAGGACAATGAAAAGCAGAGAGAAACAGCAAAGTCAGATTTAGTTTGTTTGAGGGTTTTTCACCCAAACCATTCATCCACACCCTCCAAGGCTTCTCCACAAGAAGCATGGAAGATGGGAGAAGTTGAATTGAATTTATCATTTTCTTATTTATGGCAGCAACTATTCCAACGTAATTTCATGACAGTACTTAACATATAATCACAATACATAATCTACAAATAATGAAAAAACAAAGCCCATAATGACAAGAAAATAAGCAATTGCATAACTTGAGACAATCACGACTAAATGAATTCCAAATGTAAAGGGCTTGGAAAAGAACAATATTTGTCAGTTGTGCAAAGTGAACCATAACAGGTATTTAAAACAAGGTGAATTCTAAATGGTACAAAAGGAATCATAACAGGTATTTAAAACAAGGTTAATTCTAAATTGCAGCACTTCTAGGCTGTCCCTTTGAGCATTTCAGCCACCTGCTTTGTGAGTTCCTGCCATGAAAGCACCCTCACATCTGCCTTTTGCTGATGGCATTTATCCTCCTTTCTCTCAGCAGCTCATGCCAGACTCCAGTGGTGCAGAATGATTGGAAATTTTTTCTCCTCCTGTGAACAAGTGAAGCATCCATCTTAAACAGCAAAGATATCCCCACTCCCCCACCCAGCTGGAACAGAAAAGCAGAAATTTCACATGTTCTGGTCAGGACATTTGGCTGCAGATGAAGGTGAACATGCAAATGGCTGGAAATGACTTTGTGCATCTACATTTACACAATTTTGAGCAAACCAAAGCCACAAATTTGATCTCCTCCCATGAACAATCAAAAACAAAAACCCAAGAGTTATTGTTTCTTTTGCTTCAGCAAACAAAGGTGTTCTCTGACAGCAGTTTCAAATGACAGCACTGCCAAATTGTGCTGATAACATGGGGAGATTGCAAGTTGTGGTTTTGGGAGATCTGATGGGTATTTCAAGAGCCAGAGTCCACATCCAGCCTGAAATTCCATCAGGGCAGAGAATGGTAGCACTCCATACACAGTCAATTACACAAATATGTGGGTGCTGATACATGTCATGCATCTAAAGATGCAATATATTCCTACATAAAGATATTTGAGGTAAAATTTTAAATATTAGATTGGTGGTTTACACTATTAGGGGACTTGAAATGCTCTAAAAATACAAAATACAGAAACACTTGTATTAGAGAGCTCATACTGTAAAATCAAATAGGTGAGAGAAACAAAGGCTGGAAGAATAAAGAAAAAAACAAATTACAAGATGCAGCAAAGGGCACTCAAAATACTTTTAACACCTCTTGAAGCATCTGAGGCTCTTTAGTCCACTCATTTATTTATGATTTCACTTCTATTATCAGCATTAAATGAGAATCCCGCCATGACGTTTGCCTATGAAAAAGTCATCAATCAAAGTTCACAAAAAAACCCACACTGCAGAAGCAATGATGAAGTTTTTCTGAGGATTCACAGGTTCTGCTTTATAAAGAGCCCTGAATATTAATACAGAAACCTTACTTTACAGCTTAGCACCTGTGATGCTCCAGTTAACCACAGCAACAGCTGATTATTCAAAGGAATAAAGCTTCAGCTCTTGTTCCTCCCTGCTGCCCACCTGACCCACTGCTACCCTCACTACAACAGCTACACCTCGCAAGTGCAGATTGCATTCAAAGTTTGGATTTCTGATGTGTAAACTAGACTTCTATTTGTCCAACATATTGCTTCACACGAGAAAGTTCCAAAGATCATTAGAAATATATTACAGCTGTTCCCCTATGCTCAGAAAGAAGCTGAATGTGCTATCACCTGTGCTGAATTTTATTTATAAGTCTATGGAATACATAAACCCTTTCTTGCTTTAGACTCGCTACATCATTGTGGCTTGAGAATGTTTTCATTCCTTCTGAGGTATCTATATTTGTTATCTTTTTTAAATAACCTGTATTGTGGGCAGGAGTAATGAATCCCAGTCTCTGGCAGGGATGCACTCTGCAGGTGCAGGGGTTCCCTTTGCAGAGAATCCCTTTGCTGTGTAGACAATACAAGGTGTTGCTTTTTGCTCCTGGTTTGAGCAGCCAGGAGAGAAAGGGAAGGGTTTGATTCCTGTCCTGCAGCCTGATTGCTTTTTCTGCCTCCAATCACAAAATACCCTGTGGACCTGCCCTCAGCTGCTGCACAAATTCAAAAATCCAGAAATAGCTATTACGATTTGGCAGCTAAGCACGACATTCTTACAAGGATCTGATTTCTAAGACAGCAACTAAGACTCCATAAAAGAATGGATAGAGAACCACAGAAATGGCTCAGAAATGATGGAGAACCAATGAACTGTGCAGGAAAGTGTTGGAATCCATAAAGTTAAAGGGTTTTTAGGAAATGGTTAAAAAAAGTATGTAGGCCTCAGGCTGAAGTTCTGTTACAGCAGAAAAGTTTCCCAAGCAGTAGACGTGACAAACAACAATAGGCCTCTGTAGAATTGGCTTTAGGATGGCAACAAGGTTATTTAATGTATATCTTTAGAGGTTAGCATGAATAGAACTTTGTTCTTTGTCTCTTATGAACTAGTCTTTGTTTTAGCTACGATTACGTATGTTTTACAAGATTGGATAGAATGCTTGTCAATATGTGTTTTCTATGTCTGATTGGCTGAATTCTAGACTGAGATGATTTTATGTATTTCTGTATCAGCCCTGCTGGAAGAGACATTTTTTGGTGTGGATCAGTGAGCTGTCATGTCTCCATTTTGTATTTTGAGACTAATGTGCTGGAAATAAAAGCAAAAATCTCTTCACTGGTCTGGTTACCATGTTATCCATATTTGGATATTTTGCCGCGGCCTAGTGGGTTCCTGACACAATTGGACTTATATCTTCCCTTCGCCCGCAGAAAGGAAATGGAAAAATCAATAAAAAACCCGTAACAGTGTGAGAACCGTTGGGAAAAAGAGAATCCCCAAGTTTGCTGGGTGAGGTGGTGGCGGGAAAGTGCAGGGTTATAAAGGGGAGGAGGGACCTCAGGGAGGGGTTTACAAAGGACAAACTGGGGAAGGAAGGGCAGTGAGCTTAGGATAACGGGCATGAGAGAAAACCCAATAGAAACAACGTAAAGGAGGGGCCCCAGAGCCACAGCCAATCAAATCTCCCTAAGCACAGAAGGTTCTGGCAAACTAGGAGGAGTGGGGAGTGATTGACTGGGCCCAGGGAGGAGAAAAATTCACATATAAGGAAACACAGGGGAGGGGAAATCATATAACAGGGAGGATTGACATAAACTGAGGCGGGAGTAACCAAGGTAACCAAATGACAGACAACACCATGGCGGGAGTTGCCATGGGAACATAACTGACAAAGCTAAGGCGGGAAAAACTGGGAGGGCAGAACCATTACAGAAAATGGGGGAGCAATTAAACAAACAGAACACACTACAAGAGTTTACCATGCTTGAATATATTAGTCAATTATAAAAGCACAAAAACCAAATGTCTCCTGAACAACACATAAGGCAAGTGTTTACTTTTTTCTTCACTTTTAAAAATATTTAATTAACCAATAAAATAAATGCTACTTTTAGAAACCGCCCTGGCAAAACAATACAAATACCCTAGCAATCCTAACATTTATCTGCCATTTTCAGCTGGACAACCAAGGGGAGGTACAAATTACAAGATTTTCAGCATTTTTCCTGTAAAATCTTAACAAAAAAAACTGGAATTTTGGGTCTGATTGTGCCGGGTACTCCCAAAAATCAAGTCCTAGCCTCAAAATCCTCCCAGCCATTCTTGGAAATCTGAATTAAAATAGAATTTCCTTATGTGAGAGATGACAGCTCTGTGATCTGTCCCAAACAGCTCATCTTGCTGATCTTTGAATTCCCACAGCAGATTGGCTGCGGTTATTCTGCTTCTTTATCTGGTTCCTGAGAATCACAACAAAACTCCATGAATTGGAAACAGAATCAGGGGGGTTTTTTTGGTATTTTTTTGCATAACTACCAGCTCTGGATATCGATCAAGTTCTTTTCAAGCAGACTATGAAAAGCCAAATCCAATGATTAATGTGAATATCAACTACAAGCACTCAGAAGCCAGGAACAAACTGGCTGGATGAAATCACCTGCATTTTGTGATATTGCAAATAGGAAAAAAAGAGAATTGATCTGTCGTGGATGCCTTCCCAAAATTTCACATTGGGTTTCAGCAGTTTGAGTATTTGCAAACCTTGAGCTATTTGTTATCTTGTAATGAAGAGATTTTCTTCTTCTCTTCAGACAATATTGAACTGAACTGCTCACACCTGTCCACTGAATGCCTTCTTTCTTTTCTATGTCTCTAATTAACCAGTTTGGGCTGCATTCATGTGAAAAAAAATAAAAATTAAAAAAAGATTTCACAAGGCAAAAGTATTTGTGAGAGAAAACTACACTGCTTTCTTGACTTTCAAGGGTAATTGGCCATGTGTGATGGAAATACTGACATATTTATCACAGGCTGAATCACACTCAACTCAAAAAGACATTTATCATTAAAAAGAACATGCAGAGTTTTAGCAAGAGGGAATAATATATTCTGCTTTTTCCTTCCATCATTTTTAATATGTTCTATATAATCAGCTTCTTGATTATTTGGGTCATTTAAACAGCAAAGCTTGCTTATAAATTCCACAACATAAACAAGGTGAACAGCAGAAGTTGATAATGAACATGAAAAATGTGTAAGAAATGTAGTACTGGAAAATACAACATGCTTCAATGACACCATCAGCAGCTGAAATGGAATATTTGTCAAGGAACACCATTATCATCTTTCCATCAACAGCCTCTCCAAGTGACTTAAAAAACTTAGCTAAATTTTGTTTTAGGCACATTTACACATGCACAGGAGTTTGGTTACACATAAAAAGAAAGCATTAATTTTATATTTTTATATGTATCTTAATTGCTCAATTATTTTGTTATCTTTTATTTATAATTGATTCTGCTAGAGACAGGAGCAGCACTGCCCATCCTGTTGCCATTGCCCATCCTATGCCGGGCTGGCAGAGCCCTGTCAGGTACCTCAGCTCCGTTCATGCTGCCCCTAAAGCTGCTCTGCCCGGCCCTGTCTGCTCAGTGGCTCAGATTTACAAGGTAGGGGAGAAATAAATCAGCCCTGTCCCCTCAGAGCCACATTTGCCATCTGCCCAGTCAGACAGACAATCAGATTTCCCTGTATTTGGACAGCAGTCAGCACTACACTGGGATTACAGCCTGAACCCTGCTTTTCTTTTGTTCCCTACCTGGGCAGTGGGCTGGACACAACCTAAAAACACTTTTAATCTGCACTGAAAACCCACCTGCTGTAATGTCCGTGTTTAATAGAAGTACAGCAATTTTGGTCAAGAGAAGGAAAATAAAATGGAGATTTTCCAGTTCTTGGAATTTTTCACTGTGGAAACAACCCTCAGACACAAATCCCACCTTTAGCCTGAGCTCCTGCAGACACAAACTCCTCTTCCAGCCTGAACTGTCCTGCCAAGGGCAGCAGAGACCCCAAAGCTCAAGCCTTGACCTGCTGGGATTTTGGCCATAAAACTTTACAGACCACATTAAAAGAGCTGGAATTATCACACAGCCAAAGACACACTCAGCTGTGAGACCATGAAGGGCTTGGAAAAATCCTAATTTAGATCCAGCCCAAAGACAGACCCCAAAGGGACTCAGAAATGCAGCAAACATCAATTATTTTTTATGTCCTCAAAGCTATTAAAGTGACTATTATCCTTTTATGAATTTATAAACATCCTCTAATTTACAATTGCAGTTTACAATTTGCACTCACCTTAACCAAGTTTGTTTAAGTCCACACCAGAACGGTGCTGAAGAGCACAGCTTAAAAAAATGAAGAGAGTTTAAACTTTTTCTCTTTAACTTTTCTCACCAGTTCATTTACCTTGAAACAAGAACTGAAATACAGAATTATATCATGTCCTCCACACCAAATGAGCTTTATTTTATTCCTAAACCTAAATACTGAACTATAATATTATTATATTACTATGATAGTACACACATATGGAAAAATACTCCCACAGCATCTCAGCTGATTCTTGTCATTGCCTTACCCTTAACATAGTGAAAGCTCAATTTCAGAAATAAAACCATTCCGCTGAGTTAAATCTTCAATAAAATACTATTTTTATGCTGTTCTATAAATTATTTTATACTCTTGCCTAAAATAATAACTATGTCCAGCTAGTTTATGGACACAAAGTAAATTTTTTTAAAAACCCAACACATTTTATCTACTCTTAGAGTCTCTGCTTGAAATTAATATATCATTTCTGGAAGCTCTGCTCACTAGAACTGGCATATGCTCCATGGAAAATTGCCATTAACAATTAACACATAATGAAGAATCAACCTGCTGGGGCACCTGGGATAAATTTCATTTTTTCAATGCATTATTATTCCACTTGAGTGAGATAATAGATTATAATTTTAGAGAAAGTGACATATGGAACATTTATGAGACTTTGCAAAAATCATTTGAGGCCCTTAACTTATAACATTTATCACTCTCTTGGAGGGGAGGGGAAGGACTTTGACAGGGAGATTTTGGTGGGCCAATTTTCTTCACAGAAGACTGAAAGACTTTTATCTCAAAGCCACTTCAGCTATGAAGTCAAAACTCAGTTTCCAGCTCATGACTGGAAAAAGCTATTAGATGTAAGGAGATGCTCTTGTTCTTCAACTTTCTCCTTCCAGTGCAAAGACTTCCTCTTGTAGTAATCACATAATCAGTAATCTCTGCCTTATTGCTGAGAGGGTGTAAATACCTGATTTTGCTATATTACTATATATATATATATATATATATATATATATATATATATATATATTTAGTAATCATATATATATATGTGTGTGTGTGTGTGTGTGATGTCCCAAATCTTTTGGAGAGAGAAATTACAGCTCCAAACACCAATCACAATTATTTTGGACAACATCAGGAAAAAAACAAGCTATTCATTTCCAAGGGCACAGAACCATCTACAGCAAATATTAAATATTTTCCTCATTCCTCCCAGAAAAGCTGTGCCCCAGTCTGGTCGCTCTGGGATGCGGAAGATGTGGAAATTTCACATTTGTGAGCAATAATTCCAGGCACAGCCAATCTCATCTACTGCAATCTATTCAGAGTTTTTCCATTTTCAGATTTGTGACTTATAATGGGCAACTGAGCTGTTCCCAACCTGGCTGTGGTACAAAAAAGCTTTCAGACATCCCAGGAGAAAGACTCAGAATCTGCAAACCACACTTTGAATTCTTTAATTGCCAACCTATACTTTTAGCCCTCGGTATTTATTTGTAAGAGGTACAGCAGTCTATACAATAATTTATAAAAATCCCACAGAGCAGGGTGAAGCCTTGAAGGAAAACTCCTTTTGCTGCTGAAATAACAGCAGTGGGACTCAAAAGCAAAGCAGGCAATGAAAGCTGCAGGAATTCTCTGTACGAGCAGGGGGAATCCAAGCCCAGGGTTCCATTCCTGGCTCTGCATCCTCCTTCACCTGAAGGTGCAAGTGAACACCTGCTGGCTATTTAGTCATGGCACCAGGACTCTAAAAGACAGGGAAAAATGTTAGATATTCCAAATACCTCATAGACTTACAGAGTTTAAAGCGGCAGGAGTGGTGGTAAAATAATATTCTCTTGAAAGTGCTCTTACCGAAATAAGGTATGGCATATTGTCTGGGTTGAAGAGCTGCTTTTGCCAAGGTTGTACTTCATGGGCATCTTGTCATGTAGCCCTTGAGAAAAATGTGCAAGTTCACATTTCTGAGTTAAAGGAAAAAAAGGACAACAAAAATACCCAGCTCTGTCAATAGCACAGTGCTTAAAGCAGCCTGAGGAACCAAGTGCCTCAAAAGAGTCTCCAGCCACGCTAAAAAGGAATACAAAACCAAAATAAAATAAGTTACTGCACAAATCCATGCTAAGAGTAAAGGTGGACAAGGAGAACCAGTGACATCTCTCATTGGTTAAAAAGATGCAAAATTGGCCCAGCAGAATTTCAGTCATCTGTCAGTTTGACAAAATTCAGTTAATAGAAAAGTCACAAACAAAACCAAAATAAATAAATAGAGTGCTATACTTTTTCAGAGCACCAAAATAAAGATAGAACACACTTCAGATACAGAGAACAATATCTACATTTTACTGCTTTGATACAATATCTACTTATGAATTTCACCTGCACCTTTTAATTTTTACATTAAGTAATTAACCACTAAAGATCTGGAAATGTTTTTGTCATACGTGAAAAACACATCAGTGATTTGGGGTTTGTGGGTAATTGGAAGCTCCCTAGTTCATCTCCTCAGTACAACTGGAGTGGTTTCACACACCAGGTACCCAGGGGAGGACAGCCTCAAATGGTGACAGGAAGGCAGGGAAAACCTCACTTTGCACCCCAAAAAGTGGTGCCACCGGTGATACACAGCTCCTGGTGAAAAATGGGACAGTTTAACGTATCTGGGCAATCCGCCTTCCCTTCAAAGACACACAGCTCTGCGCTAAAACACTTCATAATCCTGCAGCTCCTGGCTCAGAGCTTCCTGCAGGTTCCAAGAGCCCTGAGATGGAGCAATCCTGACCCAGTGAGGATGCCCCATTCCTAAACCCAGCTTGCTCTGTGTCTTCCTGCCTGCCCTGTACCCCAGGACACACCAAAATCAGCTCTGCTGCCTTCCCCAGAGGCTCTCCTCACACGGGCTGTTTGGAAATAAACAGATTTTACAGACATTTTCACATGCAAACGCCCTGTGGATTTTGGATGGGTGTTGATTTGTCCTTCATCATGTCCGCAGCAAAGTTCAGCACTGTGGAAATCCAAGCACATTTTTAATTTTAGGACATGTCTGCCTTGGGTGCTCTCTCTTTTCCTAATGATTTTCCCTTCCACAGTAACTACAAGCCAGAAACCTCTTGCAATGATGCTGAAGCTTTGTTTCTGTTTTCTCATTTTGAATAGGCTGATTCTCTTTCTCAGAATGATTTTGTGAATTCTGCAACATCTAGGAAGGCTAAGGACAAACTGTGAAGATTAGACAGTTTGTGGATTTTTCTGTCTGCTTATTAGGCACAGTGAGTTTGATCTAAATGAGTTTTCTGCATTCTCCCTTTATTTTTCTCCCTATAATCTCTCTTACTCGCACGTAATTCACATATGAAAAGAAAAAGCTAACAAAAGAAAGAAATGTTAAATCATTGTTCTGCTTTACATTTTCAATCCCTTGAGTGGTTCCCAACCCACAAGTGCTTCTTTATTCCTTTCAATTACCATTTAACCATCAAACAAAATAACCAGCAAAGGAAATAAGTTATGCAATATATGGCATTCCCCTGGAAATATTAAGTAGTTTTTACAATAGGTTATTTGACAATGCTGAGAAACAGATAGAAGCAATTAACATCAAATTGTTACTTTCCTCCAAAGGAAAATATTTGTTTAATTCCACCATTGAAATGAAAAGAGAAATTTAATTACAACAGTGTTTTAAAGGTGCCTGCCCAGACTAACAAAAGCACAGTCACCTCTCTCTGGAGCCCTGTTCAATATTAATGAGGAATGTAGGTGAGTCAGAGGGGGAACATCACAGGATGCTGTCACCCTGCTCACATTCCAGAACATCAGGAATTGCAGCTCTGCAAACCATGGCTGCTGATTTTTAAATAGTCACATAACTATCAGAGGATAAGCAAATTGAAATATTAGTTTTCCCATCTTTTATATTTGAGCTGCAAGTTTGGTGCATGCTTGCTCTGCAGTTTTCCATACTGTCACTGTCATATTTTCTGGAAAAATCCCTTTGCCAGGATTTCTCCTGGGAAGCTGAGAAGCCTCAGAGAGAAATGAAAACAATAATTATCTGATTGCTTCTCCTGTGTTTCCTGCTTTGGAATGTGGTTGGAGGTGGTTTACCAACTGGTCATTGTTGGGTTGGTTTCATGTGAATTGTTTTTCCTTAATGACCAATCACCATCAGCTGTGTCAGACTGAAGAGTCAGTCACGAGTTTTTAATGTTCATTCTTGTTAGCCTTGTGTCTGTATCCTTCCCTTTCTTTAGTATAGTTTTAGTATAGCAAAGTATTAGAAAATATATAATACCATACAATACTATACTACACTATACTATATTCATATATTCTATATTCTATAAATTAGCCTTCTGAGAGCATGGAGTCAGATTCTCATCTCTCACCTTGTCCTGGGGACCCCCACAAACTCAACACCACACTCTATTTCCAGCTATGGATTAAGATTGCACCAAATGAGATTTGCACGGAGACAAGGCTGGAAAATCAGGACTATTACCAATAATCCTTGAAAAACATGACAGCAAGAACAGGAAACTCTTGGTTTGGTTTGCAGAAATAATAAACAAGAATAAAAAATAGCTGTTCAAAGCTTCCAGACATGATCTGATGCTCAAAGGAAGGCACAGAGCAGCCCTGAGTTCAGTGTGACCCTCAGGGACAGCTCTGTGGGACTGCAGCAGCAGTGACAGTGACAATGGACATAATTTGGCACCCCTGCACCTTTTAAAGCCTATTTTTAAATTAGGAGCAGCAAAACCACAGGTGTGACAGTAGCTAGTCCTCCCCTTCCCGCTTTTCTTTTTGATCTTGCTGTCATTTATTTGTATTTACAGAAAGCAGCTAATTAATTCAGAGTGCATGTTCCTTGTGGGGCTGCATTTCCTTACACGCTGAATAACAACACAGAGATGGGTGGGAGAACTACAAAGGGAGGAAAACCAAACAGAAACGGGTTATGAATCTTAAAAATCATGTGTACTGAGAGAACAAAGAATGAAAGTTGATTTAATATAAGGAATGGGATTTCTAGAGACAATTCAGAAGCACAGTATTCACAAAGGTGTCTTTCAGTGAGAGTAGTGGAGAATTCATCCAGGGTTTGATAAATCCAACTCTTACTGTACTTCAAAACTTGACTGGAACCAGCAGCTTATCACTATTAGATATCATACCACAGGAAAAACCCCAGAACACATTAAAGAGCAGGTTCAGTCACAACTGCAGCTGCTTCCCGTAAGCTCCCTCTTTTGAATAATAAAATTATTGGGCAATTAAAAGCAATTGCCACTTCTGTTTTCCCAGCGATAAACATTATAAAAACCTCAGAACCACTGCTTTTCCTTGTCAATAGGAGAGCTCATCATCACCACCCAGCAAACTGCTCTGCCTGGGTCTGGATTGGCAATGGGAGCTAAGAAGGGAGCTGCAATAACATCAGGTGGTTAAAAAGCAAATAATCCACACTGGTAAAGCACAGTGCCTCAACCACCCTGCCCCACCGAGCAGGCTCACAGCACACCTGAGCTCTGTGTCCGCAGTGAGCCTCTTGTCAAACGCCAGGGCCAAATTCAGAGAATTCAGGGTGTGCTCAAAGTAAAACTGCTCCGTGCAACAGCACACGGCTGGGCAAAACCTCTCACTCCCAAAAAAACCACTTTGGTGTTTGGGCTTTATTATAAACCTGAGATATATTGTACGTGAGGGTGTAGAGCTGCACCTACTACAAACACACGTCCAGTCCCACCCACAGCATCTCCATCAGTGAGTAATTAAGTTCTTCCTTTTTTTAAATATTTACCTGTTCAATAACACTTTCTGCCCTTTAAAGCAAATATAATTTGCAAAAAAGTTCAGAACTTCTATGCATAAATTATTTGTTGCTACACTGGTTGAAAATGCTTGTTGTGAAGTGGAGCAGGGCAGGGTTTTCACAGGCCAGCTGGAACCTGTGTGATTTACCTGAGAGAACACATGCAAGGCACAGTGATCAGCTGTCATCAGCTCGGTGACAAATCCCCTTCCTCAGCCAGAGGCTCCAATAGGGTGTGTGTGACAAATGCTGTCACCTGCAGTGGGATGAAAGGCAATGCAGGATTTATTAGTACTAGACAAAAATAGCAAATATTTGGATAAAAGTTTCAGTGTATACAGCATAGAAAAGACTTGCTTTCCCCATTTCAGTCTGTAATGAATATTTTAAATTTTTGTCAATATTTTCAACCAATAGTCTAGAAACTATGCAATTTTCAAACTTAAAAAGTGATGCAAAATATAGAGGTAGTGCAGGATGATAGGACCGTCCTCTGATCAGGGTAAATTCAATGACTGATTGATTGGGATAAATGAAGAGCAAAAGCAAACAAAACAGTTTGAGATGATAGTTAACTGATCACAAAAAACCAAATAAATCACACTTTTGGGGAAGTTTCTAGTGGAGTGACATTCGCAGCTCTTTATGGCAAGTGATGCACTGAAAATTTCAAAGCTCTTTATTTACCTTCTGCTCTAACACACAATCCCAAACTCTGATGCTCAGCGCACATAAAATAAATGAAGTGAATATTCAGAACTTATAACAAAAGAAGGAGGATTTTCTTCCAGAGCCTTGACAGGTAAAAAATCAAGGAAAACCTTGAAAACGCAAAGAAATAGGAAACAAAAGAGAAGATGCCTCTTGGCAATGTTACTCCTGCACTCCACCACGGCCCAGCAGGGATATCTGAGAGGGATGGGCTGGCACCCAGCGCAGCCAGGCTGCAGCTGCTACTACCCAGCTCCTCACAGGGACAGGACCTGGCAGTCTCACCTGGAGGGCTCCCAGGGCAGCTCTGCTGCTGCAGGAATTGCACTTTTCTGCGGGATTCAACTGCACACACACACACACACCTGGAAAACCGCAGATCTCCAGTTGCACACTTCGCATCTCAGAGCAGACAGGCACAGAGGACGAGCAGAGGTGTCTGACCAACATCAGAAAGTACAAAAACCAATAATGCTGGAGTGTGAAGTGCAAATGGCAAGGTGACCAGAGGCCACAAAAGTGCCTGATTTCCATACACACAGACTGATTTCTACACACCAAGAACCATTCCCGCTGCATTGCCCATTCCAAAGCAGCAGCTCTTATCCTCATTTACAGCCAATCAACAAACACAGACCAAGGAAGTGCTGCGGGAGTAAAAATCACTGAATGCTCAGTCATTTTACAAGCAACATTTAATTTTACTGTGTTACCGTGTTAAGCTGAGCAATGGAAGGAAACACAATCAAATGCTCATTGTATTTAAAGAGCTTCAAAAAGATCAATTATCTTATATGGATAAGGAGCAGCTATCGATTTCAACAGTGTTATTCAAATTCCATTTAAGCAATGAATTGCTCTGGTTTTTTTATCAGCAAGAGGAATGGATTAGAGTGGTGCAACCCAATCCTTAACACTGCTCAAAGCAAGCACAGCCCGGTGGCTTCTCAAACCAGGGAAACCTCTCTGACATTGATCTTTCTAATGGAATGGAGCAAGAAACAGAATTCTTGCATTATTCCTGCAAAAAATACTGGGCAGAAATGGTGCAACTCTGTAAAAGAAAAGGTAAAAGTTACTTAGAGATGCCAGCATTCAGTCCAGGGGCTGGACCTGCCTGTACAGGTGTGGGTTTGGAGAAAAAGGAAAATCCCTTTCATTGACTCACAGGCAAGGCTGATGCCCTTCCAGGGAAATTCAGTGGCATCCAAAGTGTCTCAAACACAAAAAAAATCCTTGCTGGATACATAATCAAGCCAAGCAAAGTCTTTACATATTACCCATTTTTTTTTCCTTCCATATTTTAGTCAATTTAACCTGGTGATTTTATGGACACCCTGGATTTTAAACAATTCTCAACCTCTCTGCAATTTGGTAAGAACTTAAAGGAAGAGAAAAGAAGTTATTTGTGGTTTGAAAGGACAGAGCCAGGCCTAGAAAGAAATCCTGATGAAAACACAAGAGTGTTTGCAGCATTTTTTGGCATCTCCAGTCAGCCTGCCTGATTACAGCCCTTTTCCTCACTCAAAACACAGCTCCACTCCCAAACAGTTGTGTGACTCCAATCAATCCACTTTGTGTTCACCAACAGAAAAAAATAGGTGCAAAATTGGGCTGTAGATTTTTATTAGCCTCTATGGAAAAAGAAAAATATCAGCACTGATAATACTTAACTCCCTGTGTAGATCACAGCATCAGAAAAAAAACTGCAGAGAGAATCTAAGTTTCTGAGATTGCCTTGGAAACCTTGATGAAAGAGCTATTACAACAGGAAAAAAATACCCATTTTGCATAGAATACTGCTGTCTAGGGGAAGGGCAGCTAGGAGGCACAATTTAAAACAGATTTTATTAAATTTAAGGGGAGTTTTCAAGTCTGCCCACTTCCAAACTGGAGGCAAAGCCTCATGTCCCCAAAAGGCTCCTCTGTTCAGCTGGAGAACTGCTCCTGGATTGTCACAGACATCTTTTATGGAAAATCCTTTCCTTAGGGTTTTGCCTCCTGAGAAGCTGGGAGGCCTCAGGAACAAAATGCAAACAATGGTTATCTGCTGCTGTGGGATGCAACAGGTGCAGCTGGGATTGGTCTCATGTGGTTGTTGCTAATTAATGGCCAATCACAGTCAGCTGGCTCAGAGTCTGAGACCCAAGCCTTTGTTATCATTCCTTCCTTTCTATTCTATTCTTAGCCAGCCTTCTGATGGCTGGCTTTTCTTCTATTCTTTTAGTATAGTTTAAATGCAATATACAACATAAAATAATAAATCAGCCTTCTGAAACATGGAGTCAGATCTCTCTCTTCCCTCATCCTCAGACCCCTGTGAGCACTGTCACACAGGATCAGCAAGGCCTGAGGTGGAAATGCAGATTCAGAGGCACAGAGGACACCGTGCAGTGAATGGGGACAGGGTTTCAGTTCTGTTAGGGCTGTGAACACATTCCTGCTGCCTTTCCTCACTATTAAGATGATTTGCTACCCCAGCCACAACCAGCACACTCAACTATCGCCCGAGTTCCCCCCCTGTGAGATTTAAGTGGTTTTGCAGGTTTTAATAAAATTTCCAGCACGAAGGATAAAATGCTGACCAGCAGTTTGGAGAGATGCAATATTTGCAGTAAGAACAGCCATGCTGGAGAGAAGGCAGAATTCTGCTGCACTTCTCCCTGGAGGACATTCACTCCATCTGGAGAGCTCTCCCTCTCGGGAGCAACGATTCCCCCAAGCTCCTCTCTCCTGATCCCTCCTCTTGGACAGCCACAAGTTCCTATTTTCTTATTTGCTGTCTAATAAATCCATACTGAGGGGTTTGTAGCTGTCCTGATCCCTGTTACATTTTGCCCGGGTGCCCTAAATAACCCTGCTGTCAATAGCAGGCACAGCAAGCGCCGGATGAGCGCCGCGTGTTTGATGTGAGAAATGAAAAATCAATGTAATATGCCCTTACTGGAGGCACCTGCAAATAGCATCCAATAGAATTGATTAAGCCCTACACAACAGATAATAAAGCTAATTAAAACCCAACTGGAACACCACAGTGCGGCTCCACGTTTAAATGCAGTGGTAAAGACAACGCAAGAAGAAATGAGAGGAAAAACTTAGATATGACTAATGGAGGAAGGTATCAATCTACACCTCGATAAAGGTTTATTATTGCCCATAAAGTCAAATAAAATCCACAGTGTTCATATTTTGCTTATGCTGAACACAAAAAGTATAACCTCATATGTCGCAGTGCAACTTTGACACATTTTTTTAATTAAATAGCAATCCACGTATTCATGTTATTCTGCTGAGATGGAACAATTTCCTTTTATTCTGCTCTAGATAATCACAATCTTAAAGATTTAATGATTTTATAATCTTCAAGCAAAGTATCCAAAATAATGTCTGAAACGAAATGAAAATAGAACAAAATTAGCACCAAACAAACTTTAATGTGACATTTCCTGCATTCCCCATGAATACAGAACTCCATTTAGGTGAAAGCTTCTATATTGACTACATGTACACCCCTGTAGTTCTAACTGCCACTTGCAAAGGAAGAATGGGCTACAGGAACAACAGGAAGGAAGCAAGGGAGGGGAAAAATTTCTTATTTTAATTGGGTATTACAGAAGAAACCTGATCCTGAATGCAACTCTAAAAACCAACTCGTTCTGTTTCATTTCTCTTGTCCATTCCTAAAGCTCATTCCTTAAAAGCATAAAGCAAACAGAATCCCATCAGAACAATCTGGTTTGCATAGGAGATGAGACTGGGAATGATAAATGCCTCTCATTATCTAGGAAAACTTTCAAAAGAATAAAAGGTCAGAGTTGATTATAAGCAGGACAACATTAGAGACGCCATCAGAATTGTGTTAGAAAGTTCCGAAATAATATTTATCATTTTGGTATTATAGAAAAACAACTTCAGCCAGGGGTAAAGTTTGATGCCCTCCAAAATAATCTTCAGAACAGCAGCAGGGAGAAAAGGAGGAGCTGTGTGCTGTGTGATCCTCCAGCAGCTGTGCCAGCCCCTGAGCAGACACAGCTGCCCTGACCCCTCTGGGCAGCATTCACCAAACAAAAAGCTCCTGGATTAGACCACATCTTGGTTATTCTGTGGGTTTTATGCATGGGAAACCTGGGTTGTTCCCACCAAGAAACACAGAGGAGATGCAAGGACACAGCAGCAAACAGCTGCAAACAGCCCAGTTCTGTGATCAGCACCTGGGTGGATCCTGCTCCCAAAGCCAGGGCAAACATTGAAGGCTCCAGGTCACAACCACTCAGTTTGTTTCTATCTGCCTGGTGTCCTCTGCCACATGCCTGTCATGCTTTAATTAATTGGGAAAGTATTTAGGCACAGTTTAAAGAGGCCTCAGAAGGCAATGAATTTCTCACATCCTCACCTGGAAGCGTTCACATCTGATTTCTGTGCTTGAAGCTTTTCCTGCTTCCTGTTCCACAGCAGCCTTTGAGACAAAACAGAGAAACAAAAGGCAGAGGAGCTGCAGTCCTGCACAGACTGGACACTGGTAACTGGGCCATGAATATCCTGTCTGTCCTGAGCAGTTCCATCATTAATTGCCCAGCTGAGTGACGGTCACCTCCAGTCCTCCTGGACATGGCTTGTGTAGCCAGGAGCCACTTCTGGTTTTAATCAAGTGTTTTACAGTGAAAGACCAACACTCACACAGGTCAGAAGGATGCTGGTGCAGAGCACAACTCCAGGAAAATCAGAGTGCAAGTGTAGCAGGAGAGTGAGCCTGGCCTTGAAAAGTTGAAATCACATTTTTGTTGAGGTCTGGTGCAACTTTTACGCACATGGTGTGTAAACTTGAGCATAACAGCAAAAGGTCTTTTAAATCAGTTTAAAACTTAGGATAAAATAAACTAAAAAAAAAAAAACAAAAAAAGGAAAAAACCCAAAAGTGCCTGCATTTTGCTTTTGTGCAGCAACTCCATAAGGAAGCAGGTAAAACACAGTTCTGTATGATGCATCCTTTTCATGTGAAAAGATTCTGTGAGTGACAACTCTCCCGTGGTCTCGAGAGCAAGCTGCCTAATGAATAGCAAGAGCTCTTTAATGTTAATGAAAACATCCTGTCTAACTCCTCTTCAGACAGCCTCTTGCACTCGGTGACAGCCACCTTTGGAGTTGCCACAATTCCCTGCTCGGAGGAGCAGCTGAGGCTGTCACAGCCCGGCTGCAGTGTCAGATCAGCTGAGCTGCCCCTCTCCCGTTAATGGAGTTACCCGTTAAACCCCCACCTGCTGCCTTGGCAGCTTTTTATTAAGCAATAACATCTTTGGAAGATTCCAACTACCAAAGGTTTAAAATGAATGGTCTGTGGTTTTTTTTTGGTTTGGTTTTTTTTTTTTTTCATCCTTGTGTTAGACAAAATGAAGTCTTCCTTCTGACGTTTTAAAAATCTAGCTCGCGTCTATTTCGAATAAACAGAGTTTTCAAGGATTTTGTGGGGTATTGTAGTGACATCAAAACAGCAGAAGAGCAGATTATAACTTTCAGTGCCTAGATGGAGAATTTTACAAATACAAAAACATGCAAAACTGGGAGAAAAGCTCAAGATTTCTCCCTGCCACATGCACATATGCATCAACTCTTAGTGACATTTTAGGTATTATGTGCAAAAGAAGAAAGATGAATTAACATCCTGTCTTCTTGGTAATGGAGAAAAAGGAATCTCAGGCTTGTATCTACAGAATTCACGCATTTCTTGCTAACTTTAAATCTCTATTAGCCATATGGAGCAAGTCCATCTGTTTTTACTAAATTTGACTACGAAATCTCTCTGTGCATATGATAATTACATATTGATCTTGAATATATTCCTGTATGCTCAAACATTCCACTGGAGCTCGTTGGCCAATTTCCTTATGGTAATTAGTGGTTAAAGGAGCTCTGAACGTAATCTCATTACAACAGAAAGGAATGCAGCCTTTTCAGAACATCCACAGTTTTGGGTTTTTTGGTGTTTTTTTCCCCTGGATTTCAATAAAGGAGTTATCAATGCAGTAAACAGGGAAGGGAATATGAAATTGTGTCTATGGCAACCATATTATAGCTCTCCACTTTGTACTTCTCTGGCTTTTCAATAGATCCACACTCATTTTTCCTGTAAACAGGTCAGTTAAAACATAGCTCAGAATTATTTCACAATTGCAACTAGAATACTGGACCTGTAAATTCTCATTTAAAAATGAAAGCGTCTTTTCAGGAAGAAAAATGAAAAAAAATATCACTACTGAGCTAATTGCTTCCTAGAAAGCTTCTGCTATTGTTGCTATCTGGCACCTACTTGCAGACAATTATTGCAAGAATATTTACAGGAAGAAAGTTCAGTTCTATAGAATAACATTTTGAGAAGAAAAAATATCCCAAGTTTCTTTGCAATGATATAAATTTAATTTCTAAACTTAATGTGAATAAAACTTCCATGTCTCATCTGTTGGAGGTGGTTTTGGGTTTGGATTTGTTTTTTATTATGCAGAAAAGAACTATCATATAAATAACATGATAATATATGTATTAATTAATATATTATATATATTAAATGCATAATATAACATATAGTATATCATTTATTATATATATAATTATCATATATAATTTATTATATAATTATATAAATAAAATTTATCTGGTCTGAAATCCAAGATTGAAAAGCTGCCTTTAATATCCAGATTTGCCACTGCTGACACAGGAGCTGCTGCATTAAGGCAACATACAACAGGTGTAAGGTCATTTCAAGTATTAGAAATGTCACTGCTTTTACAGATCATACTTCCTTCATAGGAGACTTCTCCAGGGGCACTGAGGATTAGGCAAAAAAAAGCCCTGACATAACAAATAAAGCACACTTAAGAGGAATGCTTGCAGGTTACTACAGAAATAAAAGAACACATTATTTTCATGCAATAATTCAGGGGCAGAAGGCTGCCAACCTGCGACAAACTCTTGTAACTTGTCATAAATGTTTACTATCTATTCTCATGGAGTTGCTGATTTATCAAACTCATTTTTTGCAAGGAACTTCCTAGAGAGCTCGCCAGCATTTTCTCCATGAGGCGAGCTCTGCACACCCTGCTGCTTGAGGAGAGCTCAGCCCTAATCTAGATTTACCCTCATAAAAACACCAGAGCCTTCCAGTCAATGGTTGTTGGAAGGAAGGGATAGGACATGAGTTAATGACTTGATGTTAACTTTCAGAGCCCCCTTTTGCATACGTTTTATCCCTTTAAAAACATGATGCAACTCACTTTCACATCAGTGTTTCAAAACAAATCCTCTCTCTTGGCCCCTAAACCACACAAATAATTCAATCTTTACTGTTAGAAAGTCTCCTCAGACTTCTCGACGCTTAATAAAAAATAATGACAGTTAAAACTCTTTCAATACTCACATCCAATCCCCTGCCTACCCCTTTCCTCTCCTGGGCACTGTTTTAGGACATGCTCCTCATCCTGGGCTTCCTCTCACATCCCTTAATGAGCAGCAGCCCGGTCTCTTAACTGTCCTGCCCGTAAATGGATTAAGTTTCACATGAGCAGAGGTCCCCAGGTGTGTGTTAGCAGAGCTGTGAGCAGTTGTGTGAGGTGGGATGAGAGTGGAGAATAATTCACCTGCTCCTGACAGCAGAGGCTCCAGCTCTCTGCAGCATTTATTTGGACTCCCAATGAAAAGACCCTTTTAAGTTGTCGCATCTTTTATTCAGCAACTCATTTTCTGCTAAGCATTAAAAGTCAGTGGGGTGTGAGGATTTGTTCCAAGGCTTGCTGAGATATTACTCACACAAAGGAGCTGCAGATCATTTCTGCTGAGTAAAGCCACTGGGGATGTTTGAAATTCAAATGCATCTTACCCCCACCCAGCACACTGAGTTGTTTCTTCTCCCTTCCCTTTGTTACTACTCCCAACACTCTATTTTGCTCTATATTTTTCTGCAACTTTTACTCTTTCCACTCAAACTTCTGAAAATAATAACTGCTTAAAGCACTTGAGAGCATTACCTGCATTACTGCTCCTATCTCCAAGAAAACAAGGTTCCATTAGGACTGGTTTAAGTTTACACAGCTACTCAACATAACATTTTCAGGCAAAAATGATCCAAAGTGAAGTTTGCTTTCAAGATGAGCCAGTACTATTTTGGATGGCAGATCAGGCCTTTTATGTACATTTGTAATTCCTCATTTTCCTTGCTCTTGGAGCCCTGCATCAAAGCCAGCCCTGCTGGCAGCTGGACAGGTATGGAGCTCATGGAACACCAAATTTGTCAGTTCAACACAATCATAATTTTTTCCCTGTTAGATTTATGGCATCTCCTCCTCACAAGTTTGCACACTTATGTAGAAATTCCATTATATGAGAAAAGAATGAAGCTTCTCTCTTATGAACACTTGTGGCATAACCAAACTCTCTGTAAGAGGGCAAAAATCCTGAACAGCATGAATAATTCACTCCAGTCCATAGCAAAGAAGCAAATTAAACATGACTTATATCAATTTATTCAATTTATCAATGTTTTAGTCATTAGCCCTCATTCCCTGTCAAGCACAATAAAAATGTCAATGTTAACATTCAGATTAGAACCAATTACCCAGGGCCTGTAATGACTCCTGGAAAACACATACTAAGGAAAATTATTAAAATATGATCCTTTCAGCTCCATACTGAGCTGAGCAGAGAAAAACCTGCACATGGAACACATGTAATTTGACATTCCATTATCAGCAAAACAAAACTTTGATAGGTTTTTGATAAAACAGACATGAACTGAGTTACCCCACACCTGCATCTCTGTGTTCTGTTATCCAACACCCGGCTCTGTTACATGCCTCAGTCTTACACTTGGTACTTCCATCTTGGGTTAGTCAAGAAATACCAGATAAAACACAGAAAATGATCCAGGAATGGAGTAGAACTGAATTCTGTCATTCAAACGTGTACTCTGAATATATAAACGCATTCTCATTGCTTTTCCACCCTGATTTTCACTTTAACAATCAATAGATGATATTCCTTTTCAGCTCCATACTGAGCTGAGAACAACCTGCACACGGAAAACATGTAATTTGACATTCCATTATCTGTAAAACAAAACTTTGATAGGTTTTTGATAAAACAGACATGAACTGAGTTACCCCACACCTGTATCTCTGTGTTGTGTTATCCAACACTCAGCTCTGCTAATGCCTCATTCTTATACTTTGGTATTTCCATCACAGCTAACTACCAGATAAAATACAGAAAATATAGACCCAGGAATGGAGCAGAAGTGAATTCTGCCATAGAAACATATATTCTGAATGCTTTTCCACCCTGATTTTCACCTCAACAACCAATATATGATATTGCTTTTATCAGTGCCAGAGTACCTTTAAATTTTTGCTTGGGCGTTCCCCCAGGGAGGTGGAATATGTGAATGTGTGCCCCTAGGTGATGTAAAAATGAGCCCAAATCTCACCTCCAGGGAGCACACTCCAGCTGCACCTCAGCAGATCCAGCCCTGGTGTGCCTGGACAAGGCAGCAAATTCCTCAAAGTGCACTGGTTCCTTGAGAGATCTGCTGCCCTGGGGAGCTGGCAGCTGGAAGGATGTGAGAGAAAGCCAAAGATGTAATTGCACCATTATTCTGGTACTGCCAGGGCTCCTCACAGCCCTGCAGCTCTGACACAGACACAGCAGAGCAGCAAAGAGGCATCAGGAAAAGGCCAGGGTGAGTGAAAAGGCACTGAGGCACCAGGTACAGATTGATTAAAGTGAGGAAAAAAGGAACCATGTGTCCAGAGAAAGAGAAAAAAACACCTTTAATTAGTTTTTCCACCAGCCCACGACAAATTGGCAACGCTAAACCTGGCAATCACTGAAAACCCATCTGGAACCAGCACCAGAACCCACCCAGTGTTCCAAAGGCAAAGTACAGCAAAACCTTCCAGGGGCTGTGGGACAGGGGTGGCACTGGGTGCGTTTTGAGGTCCCTTCCAACCCAAACCATCCTGGGCTTCTCTGGTTTCACCAAACGCAGCCTCTGCTGGTTTCCTGACAATTCCTGTGGGATTTCCTGGAGGAAGCCAAGCTCCTGAAGCGTTTCTCCATCTGGGCCTTTGTGTTGGGAAATTCCATGAGAACTGTCGTGTGTCAGCAGCTTTTCCAAAATACAGATTTTAGTGAAGGAAAAAAAGGAGTGCGAGTCTGTGATGATTCTTTGTGCAGACTGCTGACAGAATGTCAGTGTTCCTTAATGCATTATATTAGGAGGAATTTCAGTCTGAAGCAGAAGCATTATCAGATAGATGAGCTCAAAAACAACCTTGGAAAATAATCACAAGTTTTATTTTTCTTGTGTTGTCTGATCACTAAAAAGCATCTTTAAAAATTTATCTTATAGTGCTGAGATGAAGAAAACATGCCTTCAGTGATATTTGATTGCTCCTTGGTAGATAATTATTTGCTCAAACAAAATAACCCAAATTTCCTTTGCAATCCTTTGCTGCCATCTCTTGGCAAGGAGATGTTGATAAGGAGCAATTTGTTGCCACAAATAAGAACTAAAAGGAAATGCTTCTCTACATCCCATGAAGTGCATAAATGGATGTGATTACAGTTCCATCATTTGGTTTGCTGTGTTTTTCTTTCCTTTTGCTACAACCTTAGATTTCAAAAAATAAGGTGAGATAGGTGCTGAAAGTTAACATGGCCAAAATTGCCAAGTCTTGTAAAGCTTAAAGACATTTTCTAAAAAAAGGAGAGAAAAAGAAAAAGACAGAAAAAAAAAAGCCAACTCAACAAAACAAGCGAACAAACAAAAACCATAAAAACCCCAAACAAACAAAGACAACCAGAAAAAAACCCAAAACATCAAACCAAACCCAAAAAGCAGGAATCTGACCCCATTTCAGACTAGAACTCAAACATCTGGGTTTGACTTGGATGGATGAACTCTACCCTGAGCCAGAGAAGCCAAATTAACAGTTGATGTTGAATCCCTGAGAATGGCCCTACACTTTGGTGCTGTTTCTTTAATTCCTGGCTCAGGAGAAAAAAAGACCACTCTGATTTAATTTAATTACCCCAATCACAAATATTAAAGGATTTAGGAGTCAAGATGTCTCCCAGGTTCCAGGACTGGCATTTTCTGAGGCACAGCCTGATGGATATTTTAAGGATAAATTGAAAGATACAAAGGATTGGGTCAATCGGTTCAATTGGAATAATCTGCTTAGTAAGTTTTTGCAGTAACCTCAAGTGAGAGTTATACTGAGATCAAGTTTTTGCACTGGCAGCAAGTCCTTTTGTCCTCTAAAATACCATCTGTTAGATTCAGAACATAGCAAAAGCAAGAACTCCTTCGTCAGCAAAAAACTCTATATATTTTGGGTTAGTTTTTATTAACCTCGAAAGAACAAATTTCTCTGAGACCACAAAAAATTAGGGAGAAGCTCTCCAGGCAGAAATTTAAAATTATTTTAGTGCTGCAGTCCAGAAATATAAGGCATATCCAACTTGGAATGAATTTTAGCTCACCCCTCAAAAAACCAAAATAAATCCCGTTTATCAATGTTGTTGTGTTGCCAAAAAGTAGAAGTTTCCAGAAAATGTGTCCAGTTGAACTTCACCTGGAGAACTGCCATGAAGGGATTTATTCTGCTTTAGCCAATGTCAGCTAATAATTTATCTGCCCAGATACTGCATCACAAGATCTTTATATTTAATCTAAGTCCAAGAAAAATATTCAGGAACAATGAGGTTTCTGTCATAGGTATGAAGTTCTTTATGAGAAATTTACTGCCAAAGGAAAGCACAAAATAATCCATAATGGTTACAAGGTAGTTTTTAAATTCAACTAGATCCTCATGTCATATACTCAAGAATTCAATTTATTTATATATATACATATATATATGTATATACATATATCTATACATATTATATATATATACATACATATAAATATATATATACATACATATAAAAATATATATATACATATAAATATATAAAACCTTAGTTTTTGATTGATATATTAAAGACATAAAATTTATCTGCCTTCCAGGTGGAAAATTTTATTTTGTGGAAGGTAGAAGCTGAGGGCAGTGTCATAAATTAATATGCAGACCAAGTTACCAAAGAAATCCAAAATATCTTCTGCCTTCCACAAGCCAAATATTTCCAAATTATTTCCTAATGTGGAACAAAGACAGGACTAGCCACAAATATGCAAAAGGTTGATGAGAAGATATAAATTACCTTGATTTTATTTTAAAATGTGAGTCTTCCTTTTTAAAAGGCAGATGAAAGTTTTCACTGCTCTTATACTGAGCATCAGTTTCATTTCTTCATTCTTGAGGGTTTAGTTTTCAGCTGCAATGTGTAGAAAACCAGGTTAACTTTCTTTAATTGACACCAGATGGCACTGCAAAAGATGAACCATGATAAACACTGGACCTGAATATCACAGACTCAGCCTAAAGTCCTACAAAGGTTTGAGCTGGAAGGGCCTTAAAAATTATCCCTTCTCACCCCTCTGCCACGGCTGTGGCTTCTGCTTTGAAACCAAGCTTAAAGCTGAGCTCACAGCTGCATTTTCAAGTATTGAAAGCCCATATTTAGATTTAAGAGCACAGCAGCTGCAAACAAACTTGACATGCAAGATAGTGAATTAAAATCAAAGCTACATTTGTGGAAAACCCCGAGTGAGAAAAAGACATGCTCACGTTCCGGATGTCTGCATCTAATATGAAAATTTTATTCCAGAGAAGTTCAGTCCTATTTATTTTACCCTGAACACACTTACAACTAGCTGTTGTCTCCTGGCAGCGTTGCCCAAAAATACCTGCTGCTTTTTAAAATAAAAGCGTGCAAGTGAAGCCTTGCTTAGGGTGCAGATCTGAGCTCTGAGTACCTGTGAGAAGTGACACCTCCTGTTTGAGGAGATCCCCCTCCCTGCCTGCTTTCCCTGAATTAATTCCCAGGAATCCATCTGGAGGCCAGGACACAGCTCCGGGGAGGGGAGCTGGCTTGGCACATTCGCTGACACTTTTTGCCAAGGCTGTTCAGACTGCTGACACGCAAACAGGAGGAAGGGAACGGATCTGTGAACTTGGAACTGCTCTGAGGGCTGCAGAGGTGTTCCTGTGCTCCGCCTTACCTGCAGTGATGCACCTGAGCAAACACCCAGAATCATTATTGCCTTGGCACCAGGGCTGCCAGCAAAGGAACCTGACCAAGGGATGGAAAACACAAATGTAGAGCATGAATTAACAGTGCTTGAGTTGGATAGAAGCTGAGAGAGCTGCTCTGCTTTAAAGGAATACTTTTGTACCCTGAGAGAAATGTGCTTTTAGCATACACAAGGGTAAGGCCATGTGGTCGCTCAGAATTTGGCTGAAGAATTTTTGTCATCATTTCTTGTCTTAAAATCCTAAAGGAAATATACAGAAATTTTTGGTGGCCTTTAATCACAGTTCCCCTTTCTGCCCATTTTCATTCCTTAGCTCTTTTTAGCCCTGCAAAGCCTGGCTGCTGCAGCAGCTCCAAGGCAGAGCTGAGTGAGGGCAGCCCCTGCAAGGTGCTGCAGATGCTAATTCTTTTTATTTATTTATGCAGGACTACTAAGGGGTGTAATCATTACGGCTCATATCAGCACAGGTAAGCCTTCTATAATTCTGTTCATCAAGTGTTGGTGTGTAATCTGCCCACAGACTTTGTATTTTCTACAGGGCCAAGGACAAGTTTAACTTTTAATCCCTTTAGGAATCTGCCTTAAAGAACAGAACTGCACTGCTGTCCACGAGGAATGCCCAGTCTGGAACTGAAGCCTAATGAATCCACTCAGTCATAATTTAAATATACATCCTAACAAGCCCTTCACTTCTCATGAATTCAGGAGCTGCTCTCTCAAGGCACCTTTTTAATATTGCAGTATTCACCAGAAAACCAATTCTGTTGCTGTGAACCAGCCACCACACATTTTGTATTCAGCCATTCTGCTGCACAGACAACATAATTGCAAGAAAAACAGGACTGACTGCACAAGATTCATTCAGCTGCTGGTTCAAAAGTAAATGTACCCTTTAGGAGATATTATCCTCTCGAAACCTGCAGAGTGCTACTATCACACAGATAATCACAACGAGGGACTTGGGGATAAATCAGGTTTTTTTTATTTAATTCTCTTTCTTAAGGACCACTACAGACATGATTGACCATTTCAGAAATGAAAGAAGTTTTCCTTCCTTGCAATAAAGGGGTTTTAGAGGCTAGAATTGTCCATGAGATATATTTCATTCCTTGATTGCCTAAATAACTCTTAAATATTGGTCAAATATGATTAGATTTGATGAGCTATATACAAAATGTTTAGCCGTGAACTGAACAAGAAAAACCAGTTAATAAATAGAAATATTTTGTTCCAGATGATAGTCAGCAGGATGGATTTCAACCTTTTATAATGGTGAGGAAAAAGAGAAGGAGAGGAAAAAGCCCAACCAAAAATATAACACAAACAACAACAAAAAAGGAGTCATGCATAAAAGAGGTGTTATTCTATCTAGCCTTGAAACATTTAATTATAATTAGGACCAGCTAACACAACAAGCACAGAGAAAAGATGACAATAAAATGTGCCACTGGCCTAATGATGAAGCATGTGAGAAAAACCATTAAACTTTATCTCAATTAGGGCCATTATTATCACACCAGTCTACTATGCCCTACAGCCTACTGGAAAAAAAAATTGCAATCACAGAGACAGCTCCAAAGCTCTGTGATCATACAAAAATGCTAGGGAAGAAATGAGAATGGACAGATGAGTTCAAGTAGCTTTAAAAGAAAATAGAGATATGGAAGGAAATAAAACAGTTATCCTACACATTGACCAGTTGCTAATTGTAAAAAATCCTAGGCCAGATGATTGTCCCCTATAAAGGACACTTTCTTTACAGGACACCTCCTATAAAGGCGCTTTTTCTGCTCTTAATGAAAGGTTAAACCAGATTTTGATAGTCGGATATGTGTCCTTGAAGCAACTGAAGTAGAAAAGAAATGTAGTCAGCATGATTAGCATCCCTCATTTAAATGGACAGAATGAGAACCAAGTGGTAGCTGCTGCCATCCTGCACAGCGCCAGCACATCACAGAAACCCAAAGCCAAGGCCACTGCCATCCTGGAACCTCCTCACATTGCCACCTGGCACAGAACTTTGCTCCCCTTCGTCGTTTTGGATGAAGGCTTCATTGCAACAACCTGTCTTCCCCAGGAGAAATACTGTGACACATTCCAAGCCACATTTTAGGGGGTATAAACCACCTGCCCTAGGGGGGCACAAACCACCTGCCCTAGGGGGTACAAACCACCTGCCCTAGGGGGGCACAAACCACCTGCCCTAGGGGGTACAAACCACCTGCCCTAGGGGGGCACAAACAACCTGCCCTTGTGGCCCAGGGTCATTTCAGTCCTTTGTACAAGCCCCTGGCTTTGTGGCACACATCAGCAGTGAGAACAAGCAAACGGACACCCATAAACCACTGAAATGTGCACTGAGACTCACATCCTGCTGGTGCTAACATCTGCACCGAGCAGAGTAAAACACAAACATTAATCCCCAGAGCAGCTGGGGCTGCCCCTGGATCCCTGGCAGTGTCCCAGGCCAGGCTGGACAGGCTCTGAGCAAGCTGGGGTGGCAGAACGTGTCCCTGCCCATGGCACTGGTGACCATGACAGCTCTGCCCAGCCCAAACCAGCCTGTGATTCTGTGGCTGCATTCCTGTGCCCCAAGCAGGCAGGGTAAGAGCTGCATTTGAGCTTGCAAACTCCAACCTTGCCTTTCTCTGAGAGGTCAGGGAGCCACGAGCAGCAAACTCCAGTCCCTGTCCCTTCGGTGTGCCACAGGAATTTGGGAGCTGGCATCCGGGCCTTCACTTGGAGATAGAAATGCTGCTATCCTTCCCTCCCTGTCAGCTGAGAGATTAGAATTTATTTCACTTGGTTAATTCTTTCTCCAGGGCAGCCTTTCTGCCTGACAGCAAACAGGGGGATCTTTGGAGTTAGCAGAAAGCATCTGGAGCCATCACAAAGGTCCTGAGGAAGGATCAAGGGCAGGGACGGCATCCACAAGATCAGCACTAAGGACAGATCCCAGTTCTATAAGGGGTTTTTATAACTCACAGTTTGCACTTTGCTGGAGAGAACATTGTGAGTCTGGTTCTTTTAGTTTAAAACATGCAAGGAGTGGAAAAGTAAACAGAGGGGCAGGGAGACATTGATTGCCAGATAGCACTTCCCTGGAATTAGAGATTGCCAGGATGTGCCTGCAGTGTCTAACGGGAGGCTGCAAGCAGGGAGAAGGCAGAGAATGACAAACTCCAAACAAGAGGATTAAAGTGCTCTGTGCAGTTAGGACTCCAAAGCAGTTCAATAATCCTTCCAAAGTTGAAATGGAGAAAGAAGGAATTAGATTTCTCAGAGAATCAGAGTTTCTGGCAGTACTATCACGTTAGAAAATGCTGTTAAACTTCATGAACACCCATGTTTGTGGGGAAGGAGGGAGAGGGTCAGGAATTTCTGTTTAATTATCTTAAAATGCAACTCTCCTAAAAAAAAACCCAAACCATAGAACATTGGTTTTATTTTTCTGTCCTCTGCAAGTACAAGCCTAAACTTTCCACCCTGACTGCTGAAATCAGTGATTTATAGAGGATGAATCCTTCCAGGTTTAACAGGCCCTGTTCCAAGGAGAGGGGTCTAAAGTGGGGTCAGATAAGAGGGAAAAACAGAACCAGCCCCAACCTCACCTGGCTTCTCAGAGCCTAGCACAGGCAAACAAATATCGAGCAAAATGACTGCTCAAAACAAATATTTTGGCAACTACAAAATGACATTTAAACATTGTGGTTAATTATTAGACTTCTGATGAACTCTAATTTGAATGAATCATTTCTATATTTCAGATTGTTTGTGAGTCAGAGGAAGAGCTGTTTACCAGGAGTGTTCAAAATACTTTGTCAATTTGCACAAATGACAACAAGCCAAAGCAAACACCAAAAAAAAAAAAAGGAAAATGAGAGTTTCTATGACTACAACCTTACAAATTCCACAAATTCCCCAAACCAAATGCAGATAATGAAAACCCCATTCACTTCAATACTTATCTAATATTAAATCATGTAGCTCTAAAGATTTGTATCTGGAACAAATCAGAACAATAGAATTTTGACCGTACTAGTTTACAAAGCAAAATAAATTACCACTGTTGGGCTGCATGGAAAGTCTAGATGTAATAAAAAGTAGCTAATTAACCCATTTATCACAAATACCAAACAGGCCAATGGTTTTTGTAATTATCAAGACAATTCAATTTTTGCTTTAGTGTGCAGGCTTGTTTGCCCAACTCAATTGGAGATCATCAAAATTACTTACAATACACTGTCTAGCAAAGCATGACAAAATTAGTCTGCTACAACCAATTAATTGAACTTAATAAAGCTTTTAAATTATTTTTGTTTATTACCATTGCTTTGGGGTTAATAATGTAGTCCTTTTTTGCTAGGAGGAATAATTAATATTTTTTAAAAGAAAATTAGATTTTGAGTGTGTTAAGATAGACCAACAACTCTCCCTAATGGGTAAATAGTAAATTATTTTTCAAAACCAATATTTAAACCAGTAATTTATTCCCCTAATAAAAGCTTCTGCATCGATGCAGTTGTGTGTACACATGCAGACAGATTATAGGCAGGACCTCATAATTCCAGGGATGATTGCTGAATTACTTCTCAACAAATATGTACTAATTAAAATTAATACTGATAAATAAACCCCTGTTGTCTTTTCTAATGGAGAGCAATCTGGCCATCACCACGTGGTGGACACTGCTCTATAAAGTTCCTTCAGGCAGGGCTGCAGTTCATCAGCCCCAGTGAGAAAGAAGCTGCTTTGATAAACAATGGTAGTGCCATTAACATGCAGATATTCAGATGTAGCCATGTTCATCCAAAGTATTAATGATGAGAAATTCTAAGGAAATTTATCATCTCCTTTAATATACATATTAAAAAACAACGCATTTACGGCTTTGAAAACTTTTTAGTTGCTCATCCATGACAGAAAAACGTCACTCTCCTCCCTACCTTGACAAACTTTTCCACCTGAAGAACTCCCGGCTTATTTTAGAATGAGCGAAGCCTGATCCCATTTGGGAATTATCAGAAATTTATGAGCACTTTCATACCTCTTCTGCAGAACTTCTGGAACAAGAGGCGAACGTTCCATTACTCACAGAAATATTCTCTGTATTTCACAGCAGCAGATTCTCCTCAGGACCTGGCCTGCAGAACCAGAGTCACCCTCACGTTTACTCCCCATTCCAGGGGGATTCTGAGACAAACCCAGAGTTGGTGAATTTTTCAGCCTTTCTGTCTCTAATCCACACAGTTCTGGCACCTGCTGAAAAACAGAGTGAAAGAACTTCCATGAAATGAGAAAAAACAGAATAGAATTTGTCCTGCTGGAGAAAATTGGAACATTTAAGTCTTCCATCTCCAGCTCAGTTTGAGACTTGAAATATAACATCATTATAACTTTATAGCTGGAATAGCCTGTTAAGATCACCTAACTATTGCTTTATTTGTGTACTATTTAATGTTAGAGTTTATCGCTCGAAATGTCAATTCTTATTTACAAGATTTTTCTCCTTCAGTAAATCTCATCTACAATAACTGTGTCATTATCTGCTGTCTGTTGCCTTCAGTAAAACAATTCTTTTTCCTACCAACTACTCAAAATGTTATATTATGAGAATAACCCAAAATGATGCAATTCATCAGTACAGAGTTATAAACAAATCAACTTTAAGGAAACCACTTTTTAGAAAACAGATTCAAAGAACAGAAAATAAGTAAAGTCTGCCAAGAAATGCTGATTTTAAAACTAAATACTTCTTCATGCAAATGAGGAATGAAAAACTGATAGGAAAGAAATGTTTCTCAATTACCTTATCCATGCAATTTAACTTCAAAGAGACTTCGTATTGTTATTTGTCAGACATTTGACAAATGATTCCTGGCTCGCCATGGCAGAAAATATCACAGCAATTATGGGAAATAGTTTTCCAGCAAAGAACCATTTCACAAGTAAAACACCGAACTCTGTTTCTATTGGGTTTTTATTATAGCTTCTCCAATTCTTCCTCAATCATTCATAACAGCTCAGCTTGATTAAACTTTGTGTTATCTCCAGAAAGTTGCTTTAATGTCTGGATTTTGCCAGGTAGAATGACCTGAAAGAATCCCCAGTGATAATCAGTCCTGCTTCGTACCGTCATCTCAAAATTTAAATTTGAGGAAAAAACCACAAAATCTACTTTTGGCTTTTTTTGTTGTTGGTGGTTTTTTGTTTTTTGGGGTTTTTTGATTTTTTTTTTTTAATTCCTATGATTAGTAGTGAAGGGAAGGAGAAATCCATTTGCTGTGCTTCCAGACCATTGAAAATTAGGCTTGAAGAACCCACAGGTTCCTAAACTTTATGGAGACACATAACACTCAAAGTACATTGAAATCTTCTCCAGGAGGTGCTTTCTCAGAGAAGAACTCCTGGTGATTTGCAGTGGTCAAGACATGAAATAGCCTCAGCTCACAGATTGGTATTTACACTGTGAAAGTCCAAAAGAAAATTTAACATCTCCTAAAAGGTGGAAAACGTTGTCTATACAAACTGATGGTTGTTAATTCCTTTTTTCCCAAGTTTTTCACACACATTCTGCCTCACAGAATGAGCTAGGTTGGGAAAGGCAGCCCTCCACAGTTTTGGGGGAGGTGATGCTACCTTCAAGTTGGGTGATCAGAGCTTCCACTGTTCCTTCACATTCCCAAAACATCTCAAGGCATAAAATTGGTTCTTGACGTTGCAAATCAAGCTGCTCACGCACATCACATTCACAGCTTTTCTTTAAATACCATCTGTCAGTTCTTAAAGTGGGGTGGAAACTGCTGCCTGCCTTCCTTGGAATGCTGAAGGGCCTGAATCTACAGAGAAATGCCTGAGAGCCAAACCATAAAGGTTGTGATATTCAGAACAACAAAATCACCTTATTTTTAAAATTATAACAGAAACCTAACCGTGGAGCTCAGAGTATTTTTAATTAATAAGCCTGACAACGACAGCGATCACGCTTTAACAAAAAACCGGGGAGTACAAATTATTTGTGAGATTAGTTTGCAACACGCTCATCAAAATTTTTGCAAAGTTTTAGAAAAGTCTCTGAGCAAGTGAGTTACTTCTTGTGCTAAGCATAATGAGCTATAATTGAAATGATTTGTTTCTTCCATTACAATGATGAGTATCACAGAGACACACTGCAGATACAAGCAAACATTTGAATTCTCTATCAATAACGTGCTCTTACTTTGCTGCATTTCATTAGATAGACAGTCACCTGAGTTATTATAAAGCAAGAAATTACCCAGGCTTAAACCCAAAGCAACTTCAATTATCCCTTTATTCCAGGCATTTGAGGTACTTAGTTATTCTTTCAGATTCTATTAAGACATTATTGCTGCTTTATTGCCAGTAAAACAGTATGTTTTCAAGGCTTTCTAATAAGGTGCCAAAGGAACATCTGTATGTGCAACAAGCTGTTTGGTGTTTCCCTGGGAGATTTGTCACTTGTGCTGAGTTCAACAAAACCCATACATCTGTGGCTAGAAATGTGTGTGCTAGGACATGCACTACACTGTGCTGTGTTCATATTTCATATTTATAAATATTCATTGGGGAAATTTCCATGCAAATATCATTAGCGGTGGTCTGTCTTCTGTAAATAAGCTTTTAGAGTACAAATCACATTTGGAGGGTTATTAGAGCTTCCAAAAGCAAAGGCATCTCAAGGATTCTTACTTCTCAAAGGCAAAAGCACTTTTGAAGCCCACGTTTATTGGTTATTGCTGCTGGGGTCATCAGCTTCCAGTTCTGATGGAGTTCCACCAAAGGATCATTTCCCAATGCAATTTTCTCTGTCTCTAGCCCAATACCTGCTTCTCCAAAACTCTGCAGGAAAGCAGCAAGAAATGGTGGATCTGGCCCTCAAAGGATTGCTGGGAGTCTTTGCAGAACCTGCTCTCCAAGTTAGACTCCAAGGACTAAGAAATGAAATAAAGACAGAGGACAGGAGTGTGATGCTGGTTATTGCAGAGATTCTGCTGCATAACCAGGGACATGCAGCATGACAAACACCACAGCTCCAGAACGATATAAAGAACCATTCAGGACTGAAATCTTTCCCTCTTTACAGAAAAAAAGGGTGTTAAAAAAGCAATATTTCACCATGGACGAATGCTGAAGGGTCAAAGCAGAGCAGCGCAATGCTCCCTTCCCAATGGACCCAAGGAAGTTTGATGTAAAAATGCTCCCAGTGTACTTGACTAAAAATCCTATTTATTCCATCTCAGAGGTTTGTAAAAGTTTACTCATGGTCATTAAACAGAAGCATTTAAGAGATAACAGGCAGAAAAAAGCATCTTGGTGGTTATAATGGAATGAGCCTTCCCTGCTCTCTGTGAAAAACACAATTTCTCTTAGGTTACCTCTAATAGAAATTAACAAAACACAAACACTTTGAAGGTTTCCTATTTAAAAAAAAATAAATCTGAGAATTTCCTAAAAATACATGAGTATCAAGATCAAAAACAAACAACAGAAACCCCACCAAAACCCCAAACCAAAAATGCACATTTAAATCAGAGAGCCAGACTGGAAATGGAAGCAGAAATAAATCAATGTATCACTTTGGTACTTCTTCCCATTTAGAGTTTGTCTTGGTTGGATGCATTTAATGCTGGTATTAACCACAACCCAGAGCAGTGGCCGGATTACACTGGGGATCCAAGAGCAATGACATTTTCACAGCTCCTTCAGCTGAGAACAAGCAAGCTCTCCTCCAACAAGATGGCAATCACATCCAGGAATTTCTGTCCCACTAATATTTTGGTTTTCCCTCAACCTTTCCACCCAGGCAGAAGCATCAGAATCCAAAAATATCTAACAATAAATCAGCATAAACGTTCTGCATGTTCTGCTCACTTCTGGTCTGGCTGTTGTTGATGTTTTTATTTACATAATTAATTACCACAGAAGCTCTAACAAAATAATAAACACTCAATAATTCAAAATATTTACCAAAAAAATCAATTATTTCAATCACACACAGGCTCTGAGTTGCTTTATAGTCACCGTTCCTATAAAAGTGAAATGTCTGAGTCACTCTCACTTTGATTATAATTGGGAAATGAAAGTACTGTGACTCTTAGTCTAATTACTTATTTAAGTAATTGCCTTTAAGAACCATAATGATTCAGTGTCTGCTTATCTAAAAATATGTTTCCACGACCAAATCATTTGTGCTAACAGCCAGCAAACTTTGTGAATTATGAACATCTGTCCACAAACGCACACGAGATAAGGATGCACAATGGCCAATGCCAGTGGGGAAAAGGGAAATGCAGCAGGTTAAGGAAGCAGCACGAGGGGCTGTGGGGTTCCAAGAGTGAGATTTGGGCTGGCACTGCAGCAGAGCTACACCCCAGTAATTCTGTTTACCTGCACAGCTCTGCAGATGTTCCCTCTGCTTCTCTCACCTCCAACAGCAGCGATGGGCTGGTGCAACTGCCAGCAAGAAAAACATCTTGGAAGTACCCTGAGAGTGAGAGGTTCTGCTCTTCTCATGTTTGCCATCTTTGTTTCTGCCTAAATTGCTTTAAAAAAAAAAAGGCATTTTTATTAATTTCTTCACTAGAACATACTGTGCTGACAACTTGGAATAAACACTGAATAAAGCAGATGAAGGCTGAATAAAGTAGATGTCAATGAAACCACCAGGAAGAAGAAATTAAGAAAAGTTAAGAAATTATAAAAATTATACAAATTCTAAAAAAGTTAAGAAATAAAGTTAAGAAATTATATCAATATAAAGTTTGATTCCATTAACAATTCCAAGGCTATAGTCCTATCAAGTGTCCTAAATTACAACATTATTGCAATTCATCTGGCATTACCAGTCAGATCCTGCCAGCATGTGGCCTGTACACAGTTCAGGCTTAATTAATTCCTCCCAACTTCTATTGCCCTGAAGAACAGTTCCAAAGAATAATCCCAGAGGACCAAAGCATTGCAATTCAAGAATTCACATGAGATTGGTGTAACTCTTACAGAGACCAATTACACGAAAGCAAAAAAAAGTTATCTTGAATATCATATGGCAGCATGAAAAATTAGCTCTCTAAAATTTGAATGTAAGAAATGAAGATTTTTCTAAAGTGAAATAATAACCTGTGATATCCAAGTGTTTTCAGTGTATAAGCAAAACTACTTCCTGCACATTGCATTTATTTAATTAATAATACATTTAATATTTATTTGTAGCACTGATTATGGAAATGGTGTGGTTTATACTCCCTACTGATTGTGCTGAAATGCCATCCATTCTTCCCCAATCCTAGAGAGGTTTTCAAAACAGTGACAAACACAGCTTTGACTCCCAGGATGGGCAATATTCCAATAACACAGACCACAGGATTATGAGTTACATATCCAAATTGGAGTCATAAATCCAGTGGTGGAAAAACAAAATCAAGTTCTCCCATTTTAGTAAACTCACAGTGAGATCTACAGCACAGGTACACTGATTTCTGTAGCATGGACCTAAATAAACATCCTGTGTGCTTTCTTCTGAGGGAAAGGAGAACCTAAACAAAAAGAAAAGGTGAATATCAGTCATCTTCTCACTGATCTCATGAAAACTCAAATATGTATGCTGATAGATGGATGTGTTTGGGAACACAGAACATTCTAAAAGACACCTAAAGTTAGCAGAAGGTGTAAATATTTGCAGAAAACCTCCCCTATTACAGCATTATTAAGCTATTGTATTATTTGATACAATTTTCCTGTCTTTCCTAATTTGCTAGGAACTGTACTCACTTCAGCTGGAAAAAAAATACTGTAAATTTAGAGGTGCAATTTTCCCATCTTGTATTCCCAGGAAAAAGAAATACCCATTGAATAACTACACACATTCTACAGCTGTAAACCCCTTACAATACAGTCTATTTTTACAGAAGATTTATTCCTCCTATTCACAATTCCTGGTTTATTTATTTTTTTTTTTATTAGTTATGCCAGATAACCAATTGCCAAGGAATTCATAGCTTGTAAGGCCTGGAAGTAATGCATCTTAATTTCACTGTGGACTTTTCTTTCTTTCTCACCTGAACAGAGAAATACCAAATCACTGAAATTTATTATCCAGAAATCCTTGCCTATTGGAGACACTTTAGCAAAAAAGCCAATTTATTTAAATTAAATAAACCCCAGCATTTATCAAGCAGTTTTTCAAAGCCAGGTCAGCACCAGTGAAGATGCATAGTCCACTTTACATTTTCATATTTAGAAAGCTTGAAATCCATTTACATCAATGAGCAGAGCCACTTTGCATGAACTAAGAAGCAACAGCCCATGACAGCAGTCAATCTCAGAGTTTCTCATGTGGGAAGCATTCACAAGTCAATAGGACTCATTCCATAGAAACCCTGTGATTAAAATGAGCTCAAATTTTGCAATATGTCTGTATATCAGGAGGAGAAAGGTCTCTAGTGCCTTTTTCTTTTCTGTTTGTAGTTAATTTTCATGTCAAACCTTTAGTTTACACTACTTAAACAAGCAAACTACAGCAGAACAATGAGGAGGAAGCACAAGGTGTGATGGGGAGACGATTGCCACATAGGAGCTGCTTTTTGGGGAGCTGTGGAACAGAGCCAGGTAGGACTGAGCTGTTTGAAACAGCACAGAGGACAAATCCTGCTCCATAAAGAGAGGAACTGCCCAAAATTGGGACTTTACCATCCCTGGAAGTGTCCAAGGCCAGGTTGGAGCACCCTGGGCTGCTGGAAGGGTTCCCCGCCCATGGCTGGAACCTCAAGATCCCCTCCAACCCCAACCATTCCACGATCCTGAATGATTTCAAACTCCTTTACTGCCCTAATCAGGGTGGCAGTTCACCAAGGCACGGCCAGAGCTGTTTCTGGTGATGAAAATGGTGAGATTTGTGTCTGTGAGCAGCCCAGCAGGGCCCAGAGCCTGGCTGCTGGTGTTTGTGAGGCACCAGGGAGGGCACATCCACCCTCACAGCAGCAGGGAGAATTAATCAGACGTGGATGGATGTTCCTCTTTTAATTCCCATTTGCGTTTTCAAATAATTTTTCACATGATGAGTCCACAGCCCCTGCAGATTAGCATTTTATACTTAATAGACTAAGAATTTAGGGCACCCCAAGGGCTGATAATTAAGGTTAATAAGGTCTGTGGTCTGCTCCAGCCCATCTCCTTCGAGGTAAATAACTGGGTTCATACTGCTTTATATTACATTTTCCATCTCACTGATAAAATTAGCATTTCATAATCTGTGTAAACATCCCTCTAAAACTGTGGGGTTTGCTAGCCATGCTGGTATCACTTCAAAATCCAGATTCCCACCAAAGACAATTGGTTAAGGCTTGCAGACACGAATTTTAAATCATCTGTGCTATAACAAAATCTGGTTCTTGACACATCCTTTTGAGCACAGATCCCTCCTCTGGCATCTCCAAGTCTGCTCTAGATTTTCTATTAACCCTCCTGCTTTTCTGACTGCTGTAACTCCTAACTGACCAAACCACCTCACACTCATTATCCTCAAAACCTGTTCACTGAAGTTCAGAATAGTTTTATTCACTTTATTTTACATCAACTTTTCCCATGAAGCTCCAGCCTGCTCTGCAAGGGCTTTGGAAGAGATTATCCATGTGTGCATTTCCCTGCAGAACACACTGTAACTCCTGAGGATTTGAAAAGCTGCACAAGAAAAACTAAAAAAAAATGTCAGCTATAAAGCCTTATCTTCAGAATTTTGGTCATTCCAAGCAGAAATCCATTGGGCTCTTCACTGTCCTGACATGGAGGTCTTGGCTCTGGTTATTTTAGCTGTGCCCCCGTGTCTGGCAGCCCATCACTTTCAAAGCATTTGGATTAATGAGAAAAAACCATTCCATATCTATATATATATATTAATATTTAATCTATATCATCTATATCTATGTCTATATCATCTATATCTATTTACAGATATAGATGATATAGATGTAAAAACATTTATCTATGTAATGTATTTTTGTGGGTATTTATGGGGTGTTCTCTCCTTCCTCTTAGATTTTGAGTTGATCAAGCGAAGATACAGACAAATTATAATCTCTCTTTAGAAATAATCCAGCTTTAATCAAAACTCATCTAATTTCAGGAGATTACCCTAGTATTGAAGTAAACTACAAATCTGTAAACTTGCAATCGACCATCAAGGCTGTATTTGAGATGTATTTAAGCATTTGTGAAGGTTAAAGGGTAACTGTGTTGTACTTACCCAACCTGCCAGCATAATGAGCTGGCACCCCTTGAATATGCTTTGCATTATGTTCCTCCCACTTTGCAGCTTTTAAAACACAATGTTATTAGTGGATCTGTTAATCCAAGAAGAACACCAGAGCTAATTATGTGAAAAATGTTAAATTGCTGGGAAAATAAGTTACTGAAGTCAGCAGTTGTTCTTTTTCACACTCCCAGCACATCCCAGGATGGCATCTCGAGCAGCAATTAGTTTTGTCAGGGCAGCTGAAATCAAACACACCAAGATGTCATTTTTGCCATATTAAGAAACATTATTAATAAAGAAATTATAGCAAGTTGTCATAGACTACCCAATTACTGGAATAACAATCCTGTTCTCCCAAAACTCAGGGGAAGGTCTTCACAACACCGAGGTGGCAGAAGAAAACACTGAAATTCTTTTCACTTTCTTCAAGTGAAAAGGGAGCCAAGAGCATTGCTGTTGCTGCCTGGCTGCTTGGGAGTGTTGAGAACAGACAGAACAAGAACACAAAATTCATTTGTATCCTGCAAAAACTGGCATCAGATCAAAACCAGTTAGAGCCAAAGCTTTATATTTTATCCTGCATGCAGAGGCACATTAATAGTAACGACGAGGATGATGACAAAACATCTCCCACAACGTGACACAACCAAGCCTGGTATTGTAATTATAAAATACCAATGGTGTTCCTTGGCAAGGAATAATGTCTTGCCTCAGCAAACTTCCTGTAAGATTTCTCATGTTTGCTATCTGTTTATGCAACGTGAGGCTGCACAGAAGCTTAAATGTGACAAGATCCTCTTTATCTGCCCAGGTATTTCGTGCATCCTGATCACTGTGACACCCATCTGTCAAATATTAATTGTCGCTAATCCTGCTGCCAAGTCCTTATTAGAATCACAATAATTAAAGCAATTAACAATACAAATAAAATAAATTTCTTATCAATTAAGAGTTGAAATATTAGAAGCAATCGTCAACAGACATTAACTAGAAAAAAATGCACTAATTGATAGCAGAGCCCAAAATTGTTTAAATTATTAAGCTGGGAGTTTCTTCATATCAAGGACTCCAAAAACTAGCTGTGACACTTAATCATACAGAAATCCCTTTTGGATTTTTGTATAAACTGGTAACTTTAGGGGGAAAATATCTGAGATACTGAGAGGTTGCACTGAATTTCTCAAACATTTTTAGACAATAAATTATTTCAAATATTTAAATATTTGAATAACTTTAAAATAAGAAGCATTCTGAGAGAAACACATTGGCTTTGAATAAAAAACAAAACTTCAGTCAGTTCAAATGAATATTCTTCGGAGTGGGAAGGCAAGGCATGGAGTTGCAGCTGCAGAACACGTCCTGTTGCTTTCCCACACTTTCAGGTTCGAGGTTAATGCAGCAGGAACGGGGGTCACCCTCATCCAGTAACACAGATAACCCCTCCAAGCTTCTCACTGGCTCCAGTGGCTGCTACCTACGAGACTCAAATTAAAGCCACTTCCCCTTCCCTGGGGTTAATTGTGTGCTTTGCCTCCATAACTTTCCCCCGCTCAGAGCTCCTCTCCAAAGCGTGGAAAATGAAAATCACTGGTGAGGTTCTCAGCCACGGACACCAGGGGCAATGACCGGCTCATTAACAACTCATTTACTGCCTTCAAAGCCCAGCCATAGTTCAACCAATATTGATCAAACACATGCAAAGAAGAAAAGGACCTACAAGATAACAATCCCACTGGATTCACAAAGAGTTTTATAATAAATACTTTTCAACTTCACTGGTGACTCCTCCCGCGAATGAAATTTGTTATAAAAGTTTTTTCTTCTCATAATGTCACTGTGACTATCATCAGGGATTCAAAGGAACTGCATGCTTAGAAGAATTAAAATATTTATGCCATATTTCTCCCTCTCATCTCTGATAACTTCTCAAAGTGTAAACTAATCTGATAGCACCATGAATATTTATATATTGCTCGGCGGGGAAAATTAATGTAAATTAAACAACTGATAAGGCTGGTAATATTTGTGGTATCCATATTCTCACAAATCATTCCCATGTTAGCCTGGGCTCTAGGAAATGTTCCTGTTGGGCTGTCACACATCAGGGCTTGTTTGGCATCTGCAGAAAAGATCATTTCCTTGCAGGGAGCCGCAAATACAGACATCCAGTTCCAGCCTTTCAGAAATAGAAGTGGCAACCATGAAGAAATTATTCCATCTTTTGTATGCAGTAAAGCAGACAGTTCCTGTTAGGTTATATATCCTCTAAGATTACAGTTAGCACAGACAAAATTATTATCTGAAGCAATGGAAGTAAGAAAACAGATCTTCGGGAATGGATATTAAAAATAGAGGTGTTAAGCCAGATTCAAAACACCATGAAAAGCAGCTTTTAAGAAACCCAAAGAAAAGTTACACCTTCAAAAATTTTTATCAAATTTTTAACAAGATCTGCATTTTAATCACTTTTGGGAACACTTGACTTTGCTGGGCACTAAAGAACTGCTGATAATTTCAGTCAAAGAACGTGTCACTGAAGATGAAAGCCAAGAATGCAGCCTGAATTTGTGTCAGACAACAGCAAGGTGATATTTTGGATAGGATTAGCTTCATCTGTTTGGGCTCACAGCAGCCAACATCCCCAAAATTCACTCACATCACTGGAGTCCCACTCTGGAGGACTCTGAAATACTCAGATGTCATCCCCATTTCTATCAGACACTGTCAGGAGGAACCAAGATAAATCTTCAATTGTTTGAAAGTTTTATTTAATTTGTAGCGTTATTTGAGGAGGAGAATTCGTTTCTAAGCGTTCACAAATTTTTTTCTTATTTTCCTCATTAAGGGTGCTTAACCAGGGCAATGGGCAATTCTATATTTTCCATGAAACCCATAATTCTTGAAACTCATGGTTTTTTGCACAAACCCAAGTGTCACCCATACGAGTTGACTCCAAAAGCCAAAAATTGGTCCAGATAAAATTGTTCTCTGTGCCCTTCACTCCAAGGAATGGAATATGAGCACTCATCTAGCATTCACTTGGAGTTCTGCAGAAGAATGGACAGCTGGAAATTCGTGAATTTAATTCCTTTGGTTTTTGAGGGAATCAAGCACCAAGTTGCAGGGATCCTGGATGTGGTATTTGAAAATATCCTTCACAGCAAGCTTTTACCTGCACAATAATCTCCCAGCCTGTCCCAAGCTCCTTATGCAGTGTAGAACTGATTGGCTGCTACTGAACTCACTGCCCGGGCAGGATGGAAAGATCTAGAAGGAGAGTAAAATTCTGTCAAATTGATGTGTCCACATTTTGCAACACAGTGTAAAATGCACAGAGAAATGCTGTATCAAGCCTTTTCCCAAAACACACCCTACAAGGTTTCTTAAAGGTAATTCTCACCCTGAATACTGAAAACCGGAAACGTGAAATCCAAAACACAGGAAAGCAAAAGCACAATGAAATCTAAACAGTACAACAATCAGTGGAGGTTGGGAGAACTAATCTTGGCTTGGAGATATGACTAAAAGCATTTATTTCCATGCTTAGCAGTGCTAAAACCAGGGAGGAAAGGCATAAAATGCAATTAATAACTGTTCCTGTCTATGGTCTGTCTACCTTAATTTGCACTAGACAGTAAAAGTGTGGGACACTTCAACTCTCCAGCATAAACTGCATTTCATCTGGAACAGGAAAACAAAAGTGCCCAGCCTGCTCCAGGCTGAGCCCTGCCCTTGCCTTCCCCTGCTCACCTGCCTCCTGAGTGAGTTTCCCTATGAAATTTGTCTAAAAAAAGTCTAAATCTGTGAAATTTTGTCTAAACCAAAGCTGGGAGAGCCCAACCACAGCACTCCCTTTCCATGGTGTTTGAATGACTTTACACAAAGGAGGCCAAACAAATTTACTGCTGAACTTTGCTGATTTCCTTATAAAAAATAAAACGAGTCCTTAATCACTGGAGAAATTATCCAGGAATGTTTTAATGGTGAAGCACCTGAATTTGCCTGTAGTCCCATGGTGATTTCTCCTAAAATGTGTGGAACACACAAGGCTCAGAGCGTGAAATGGATAAATATGAAATGTGTGGCCCTAACAGACATCTCTGAAATGGTTTTGAAACACTAAACAAAGAAAAGTCACAGATTAATTTCTTCATAATGCTGTAAAATCACCCCAGAGGAATTAGAAATGTAAGAAAAAAGAGATTGTATTATGCTGTACTTAAAATTCCTCAGTATGAGATATTTAAACAAAGTACTTATCAAGACAGAGTAGTAGCTAAACAGATCATTCACCACAGGATTGAATAAACTTTTAATAACTTCTTAAATGCATGCTTTGAGACATAATAAAATTACTTCCTGGCATTAGAGACTTACCTGACGTATAGATAATCAATAACTGCCTGTTCCACGAAGACAGACCCAAAGTTACACTTCATTTAGACTTGGGCTTCTTGCTCCGCCTTATGAATCACCAGATTTACTCCACTGAATAAAAAAGTATTTATCTGAGATGCTGGAGGAGTGCAATTCTGAATAACTACACGGAAATAGAGGGAGGCTGGATGGCAAATGCCTTGCTAAGCCTCTTCCATCTCCAATTCCCAGCTCTCTCTGAGCAGGCACTTATCCTTGCTGAATTCTAGGGAGATCAGCACTGATCTACATGAAATCCATAAATTTAATATTAAAGAGTGGCTGTGTAGTACAATATCTGTTACAGCATTAAAAACTCCTACAACTCTCAGAAACTTTCTGCTGTTTAACAAATCTGGTCTGAGGGACTGGCTGAACTGAAAACGAGGGTTTGGATTTGAGAGCCAATTGTCAGTGATGGCAAAAAGAACAAAGGCCACAACTAATATTGGAAGGTCAAAGAAAACATAATAGAAACCAATTCCTTGAAAGGCTCACCCAGAGTGTAACAATTAGGAAAAGAAAAACACACAAAGAGGTTCCAGTCTGTTCCAGCAGCTCACCCTGCTCCAGGCCCAGCTGAGGGATTCCACTCTCCCATAGCAGCAAACAAACTCAGCCCAACACTGTCACAGACATCTTTTTATGAAAAATCCTTTCCTTAGGGTTTTTTTTTTCCTCCTGAGAAGCAGAGAGGCCTCAGGAACAAAATGCAGACAATGGTTATCTGCTGCTGTGGGATGCAACAGGTGCATCTGGCATTGGTCTCATGTGCTTGTTTCTAATTAATTAATGGCCAATCACAGTCAGCTGGCTCAGACTTCGACACATAAACCTTTGTTGTTCATTCCTTTCTATTATTAGCCAGCCTTCTGAGACAAAACCTTTTCTTCTATTCTTTTAGTATAGTTTTAATGTAATAAATATCTTAAAATAATACATCAAACCTTCTGAAACATGGAGTCAGATCCTCGTCTCTTCCCTCATCCTAAGACCCCTGTGAACACCATCACACAACATTGCAGGGTTTGTGCCATCACAGAAAGCACCAGAACTGGAAAAACAGCAGCTGTGGAACTGCCCAAACCCAACTGGCAGCACAGAGCAAAGTTACAAAATAGGGTTTCTAAAGGAGTAACTTAAATTTTACATGTATAAAACATTAGATGTTTAATTTTATTTCTTCACTGTAAACAAACATGAATCTATTTTTCTCCCATTTTTAATGCAAACAGAATGAGCCATGCCACGGCAGCATAGAGAGGCTTCAGCTGAGGCTGAAATTCCCCAAACAAAGGGCTGAATAAATATACTGTGAGCTTCTTTAGTCTTTTAGCAAGGACTTCATCCTTTTTTTTTTTTTTAAACTTTTTCCCTATTGGAACAGACTTAGCAGAGTTTAAAAGAAGAAACTGGAGCTGAACAGACTTAATCAGAAATAACATCCCGATTTAGCAGGCCAGGGCTCCTCTCAGACTGATGTCAAAATGTCAGATGATGTAAGTAGCCCACACTAAATGTATCAGTGGTTTAATAACAAGAAAATTGACTTCACTGCAGAGCTCGAGTCCAAGAGCCTTCAGTCTCAGTGCTTGGAGAGCAGCTTTTTGCTTTTTAAAGGTCATCTGATTTATCCTGCAGGATAAAACCAGGAGGTGAGAAACTGTAGAAAGGGAACACCAGAGCCTGTTCTGAGATTAAGGAAGCAAAACAATGACAAAACCAGGCCAGCCCTGAGCTGCATTCCTTGCTGTCCCGTGTTGGACACCATTCTGCACTCCCAGCAGCCGCAGAGGATGAGACACTCAGGTTGCTCTGAGTTATTTCCCAGAGCTGGTAATGCTCTGTAGGGTTCTCCTCTCACTGTGACACATCCAGAACACAGCAATGCAAAAGCTGTTGCTGAAGGGAAACTCAAGATCAAATCTCTGTGCACTGGCAAAGCAAAATGTGGCAGAGCAGGATTTGTTCAGTTCTTTTCCTGTGTAACGCTCCCAGGTTCTGGGGCAGGTCCTGCACACAGTGCCCAGGTCCAGGGGGAGATGCTGCTGCTGCTGCAGACACAGATGCACAACAAATGAAATGCTCAAAACAAAACACAGGGCTGGACCCTGATTGTTGTTAATTTCAGCACCACTCTGTAAACAAAAGCCATTTTTTGAAGTATAAAAGTAGGAACGCCTCTCAGCAGAAATTTTGTGACCACTGAAAGAATCAGGCAAGAAAAGAAAGCAGAGCCCGTATCTTGAAAAGAAAGAAGATATTATTCTGGGATAGATGCCTTTCTTTAATTTGTTTACACAATGTTTATTTCTTGACTGCCTGTCACTGAATCTCCTTGAATTATTTCTTTAAAAAGGCATTTTTCTGTATACACAAAGTTCAGTGTTACCTATCTATGGGCTAAGCAATGCTTTCAATCAGCTTTCACAAGCTGGAAAAGAACATTCCAGCATTCTCACTTTCCAGCAAAACACACTGATTTAGTTTCATTTTTATCTGGAGCCTTCCTGCTGTGAATTGCCCGAGTGCGTACACCATGTTTTCTGTTACAGTCCTGATATGAAAACCCTGATAACTTACACAATGGTTGCTGCTGATATTTTATATTGAGGAACAAAAATAGAACCAGACCCCAACAATGCATAAGACCATCAAGCCTTGCATTAAAATCAGTTTCTCCTGATGTGAGAAAACAATGAATCCTTTAAAAAAAGTAATATATACTGTTGCTTTTAAAAGCTACAGCCTTTTGCAGAGGTCAGGATGAGAAGTTTGATAAAGCACCAGAAGCTGTGGGTGGAGGCTGAGGAGCAGCTCCTTGCTGGGTGTGAAGCACATGCTGCTGCAATAACCTCAGAGTTCATTGGACCAAGGTGTTTTGTGCTCCCCTCTTTGGAAAACAGACAGAATATATTCACCAATTCCAAATATCACTGCTATAATGTCCTCTAAAGTTTGCTCGTTGCAGCAATCACCTTTCCAGTATAATTTATTAAATAGTGCCATCCAGTGGGAAGTGACTCTCAGCACAAGGAAATTCTAAAAACCCAAGTTAATTCTAAATTCTTACCATTGATGCAGCTGCAGAGAGTATTTCCACATTTTATCTTCTAAATAAGCTGAATTTTACAATAATCCTAACTTCCTGATGGTATTTTGGCATGCTTTCTGTAAAATACAGAGGCAATAAAAGCAGGAATTCTCTGTGAAAGGACACATTTAAAGGGCATGATGAGGTAGCAGTGCCAAACCTAAATCCTCTTAAATCCTTGACAGCATCCAAATACACGACAAGAGAGGTTACATTTTTCTCCAGAAGTTCTGAGTGTTCAGAGGGATGGGAAAATATTGACAAGGAGTGACCTGACTATTGATTTTAATTCATGTGTAACTGAACTCCCAGGAAAAAAGTGTCAGAATCATGAAAGAATTAACTCCCAAAGCACCTTTGTATTATTTGCTGTTGATGGAACACAAATACTGAGCACAAACATAAATTAAACCAAGAATCATTTGGAGGGAGACAAAAATCTGCTTTCCACTCACCTGTTGCTATTTTGTGTTTACAGACCCGCAGGATTTGGTGCCAAGAGAAAATACAGAAGTAAATTTCTGTGCAATTGGAAGAGCCATCAGCAACGTGAGAGCTCATTCCTCTCCCCTGCTTTATATTTCTCCATGAATTGCCAGCATGAATCACAGCTCTCTTCAGATAATGAAGTCTTAGAAATTTCACGATCTGCTGTAGCAATATAAATCTATATGGCCACCCCATTAGAAACACCTACCAGGGAACAAAATGTGCTTTCTGGAACTCATTCAATGCAAATAGTTCAGCTTTTTTTTTTTCCTTTTCTTTGCGTTTCACTACAGAAACTGTAAGATGATAAATGTCATGTGATAGCAAAAACCACCAGAGTTAGTTCTATATGTGTAAAGTATTCTGAGTAAAAGATAGTGCATGTGCAGAAAGGTTTTTGTATGAAAACAGGACACATCAGTACCAGAAAGAGAATTTAGAAATGGGTCCATAGTTTAGTATTCATATATCCATTTGAATTGTGCCAGAAAAGGGGAAATGAATGCATTTGCTGTCGAGAATAGAGTAAAAAAATAAAAGTACAAAGTAAAGCACCCAAGTCTTTTTAAATGGTAACAGTACCAGGTATTTCTTATATTACAATGTAAAAAAAAATCAAGTAAGTAGCAGTGGCCTGGATATTCACAGTTTCTCAAAGTAAGAGCAAAGTATTATATTCTCCTAAGATTACACATGAACAGAAAATGACTCCATCACCTTTGCTATCGCCTTCTTTTTTACTCCTCTATTATAGAGATTACAGTGGAGTTCAGCTCAGCCTGTTCAAAAAGTTCTTCATCGAGGCTTTGAGAACATTGCAGTTTTAATACATTTTAAAATTATCCAGGGACACTTGGAGACAGTCAAAAATGACAATTAGGTGTATTTGTAGATGTAGCAAGTTGTGTTCCCTCTCAAGCCTAACAAGCATTGCCCCATCTCCACTCCCTGGGTGGAATTCCCACCTTGCCCAACAGGAGATGCTGCTGAAGTCCTGGAGAATAAATTCCTTTCAGAAATGTTTCCAGCACAAATCCAACCCCCAACCCAGCTGCTGTGAAGAATAACTCTACCCCAGCCAAAACCATCACAAAAATGTGCCTGCATTGAGCTATGAATATTTTCTGTATGCAGTTTCTTAGGAATTGATTATCTCTTCATAAATTCTTCTCTATTTTTTTTTTTTTGCACCAAGGAAAATAAGCCAGAATATTAGTTACTCAAAATCTTGTACAAATTATTCTAATGGTAATCTTAATTAATTTAACCTTTTTATAGGCACAAAAATTTCAAGCAATTAGTTTCTTCTAATTGTGCCAACAGAATTAGTAATGTATTAATTATTATAGCATAAAAGTTGGAATAATGTAGCTGTTAATTAAACTCAAAATATTGCTAAATAATTATCCTCGAGAACATAATTTTTACTAATTAAAGCATTATTGCTAAATATAATTTCACAAGATATTTCATACAAGTATTCAGCTCTTGATTAAATTATCAGTTGAACAGAAACAGTCAGATGCTAGAAGTTCTGCAGTTTGGAAACAGTTATGGTTAGTTGACTATATATTTTACAAAGAAATGCTTCTGCCCTAAAAATGATTTGGCACTTGATAAAGGTTCAGCAGCAGCAGCACCCCCAGTGAATTCAATCCATCTACTCATCACTCAGAATAAAGAGGCAGGAAATAAATGCACTGGTATAGATGTCTATAAATATCTATCTATATAAATACATATAAATAAATAAAATATATAAATATCCATATAAAGAGTTTATAGAATAAACTATTTCAAGGTATTTTGTCAGATGAATTGTGCAGGATGGGGCAGAGGGCCTGGGCAGGGCTCTTGGTGGAGGAATTCCTCCTGCAGCATCTCCTCCCTGCCTGCAGCTGCTGCCAGCTGGGTGGAAACCAAATGGGATATAAAATCCACTCCACCAAGTCACCACACCGCAACAAAAAGAAGGAAAGGAAAAGTTTTCCCCAAAAATTGAAGTTTTCAGCACAGCCTGGTTCCTGTATTTCCATTTTTCCTCTATCCAGCCCCTTCTGGAATAAAAACCCACGGGCTCCAACCAGATCCATCAGCGCTGTGAAGTTTGTCCCCAGTTCTGGATTTTACAGAGGCAGAACCAAATCTCCCCACTCACCTCAGTCCCCACCAGAGCCAAATTTACCCAAGGGTTTGATGGCACAGTGCACTATCTCAGTTTTCCAGAATTCCTTGATTCAGCCAGACCCCCAAAGCTGCAGTGGTGACCTTGGCTTGGAAAGGATGGTGACAATCTTTGGTTTGGCCTCTGGGAATGCTGTGGGAGCTTCCCCAGGGGATAAGGGTTGTTCTGCTGCTTCAAATGAATAAACCCATCCCAAAAGTCATCCCATTATTGCCCCTTAGCATGCAGTAAAATGATCATAATTTTACCCTGTAGTTTTAGTTTGTAATTTGAATATCATGTCTGACATGAAGGAAGGAAAAACCAAAAATCTCTGCTTTGGATACCTTTTCACAACAAATTCCTGCAATAAAGACAGACCCTCCAAACCCATGAAAGCTGTTTTCGTGTTCAAACACAAGCTTCAGTGCTCCTGCCAGAATGAAGAGGTTCCCAAAGCAATCAGTATCATATTCCAGAATTACATAGGAGGCTTACTGCAAAGCCTGCTGAAGGACAACAAATTCCCTACAGCTTCTGAATTATAAATACACAGACAACATTTCCCAGGATCATGAGTATTTCCAGACTTGGCAACTCTAAAAGTAATAGCTCCTGGGTGATTTGCTAGGCCTAAACCTCTGAACTTGGTGGATAGGAGAATATGTGAGGGAAAAGAAAAAAAAAGAAGTGTAAAATTAATTATTGCAGTGTAAACTTGGAAGAATGGGGACTCCTAATAGATATTTATAACCCATTTTTCTGGGAAGAGCAGAAAATAAAACATCTGAAACCCTGGGCATTCACATTATGTCATTACTGTGTCCTTTCTAGAAGGCTACAAAAAACCCCAGCAATTCTGTGTTGGTCAGCAGAAGCTGTGAGAGCCTCCCCCTGCTCACACAGCAGTGCCAGGTGTTTATTTGGTACCTGTGCCCACAGAGGTGTGGGGCATCCTGAGGATGCGGCTGCTGCCTGTGCAGGGCTCCTCCCATGAGCAGCAGGCACCTCTGCAGCTGGGACACAATATTTGCACAATTCTGAGTCTACTTTTGTTCAAAGCAGCCCAAAACCAGATTTTTGTAGTAAAAGCAAAAGTACCCCGAGAGAAACTAAGGGCACAGTGCCAGCATTCAGTGACAGCTGAGATCTCACAGCTTCATGTGCTCATGTGCAAGGGACGGCTCTCTTGGACATCAGTGATGGATTTTCCTCCCATGCACACCCAAATCTTTGTTCAATATTCAGTTTCAGCCTTTATTTAGGACATTCTTTTAAAATCCACATCTCAGATATGATCAGAGAGCCTTTCCAGCCTTTGCTTGACAGAGCCAATCTGTGCTTCCATAACTTAAAACACTTTTGAGAAAACGTGTTCCAAACAAAACAGACTTTGTAACACCAGCAAAGTTATTTTTCATTTTTCACAAGTAACTTATTTTCATCACCTGTGAGCACTGCAAAATGACTGCAAAGAAAGGAAAGGAAACCAAGCACAGCAACTCCTTAGCAAAACACCTGAATGCAAAAGCTGAGCACAGGAGTAGAAGAAAACACAATTCCCTTAAGCATCACATGGTTACCACATCAGAAATTTCAGCTGCATTAGGAGAGCTTAGGATTGGTCTCTGGCACTACCAGTTACTGCTCCTTTATCACAAAAGTGCAACATCAAAATTACCACACTGAAAGTCAGTCAAAGGAAAGTCAGTCCTGGTGCCAGGGGGTCAGAGCTCCTCCTTTTAGAGGAAATTCAGGTCTCTTTTATTGCCATAATGCAGCAGGAAATTCAGGCTGAGCATTGACTGCAAACACAGGGACAAAGGGGCAGCGATTTTTAAATGCTGTTTACCACTTAACAACTGCTTTTCATTTTGATTTGGAAATACCAGCTAAACCTCTGGAGTCTAAGTAATAGAAAATCTTCCTGTTTCATTTCAAGACAATCATTTCAGTAAAGATAAAAAAAAAAATCAGCACTCCATGCAAGCTACTCAAAAAAACTTGAATGATTAATATCCTCTAAGTCTTGTACTCTAGCTGTATTTTAAATTTTAGTAAATGCAACACACTTCTTAAACTATTATATAACATATGATGAAATTATTATATAACATTTCTTGACCAAAATTATTATATAACAGATTTCTTGAATGAAAGTATTAACATTTTGGAGTGAAATAATTAGTTGTTAGTAAATAAATTGTCATGTCAGAACATCACTGGTCTGATCAAATAATTTCATCAGAGTTTGGCCATCAAAATAGAAATTTTCATATAGCAAAAGTCTTCAGTGACTGCAACTTCACTGTGAAAGGGCAGCTTTGAGCCAATGTTTGTTTATAAAATACACCATTTCAAGGTATTTTCTCAAATTGTGTCCACTGATAAAGAATGTGGTGAATTAGTGAAAATATTGTTTAACCTTTTGAGTATTCCAGCGTGTAAATGCCAATAATTTAAAAAATATGGAACCACTAAGTACCTTGGATGCTGGACATTAGTTCAGCAACTATTAGCTACAATATTTAGCTAAAAAATCACATTAACAATTACAAGCATATTTAGCTAACGAGTAAAACCAAATGCAGAAACCACATGATGTGTATTCTGGGAATTCCTTAAGATCCCTTTCAAAGTCACACCAAGGGCATTAAATGCAATACATATATATATATATATATATATATATATATATATATATATATTTGTTGAAAGAACTGGAAAGTCACTAAGCTTCAGCTGTGGGTTTAAAAAGGGAAACTCCTCTGTCTCTCTCAGAGCAGATTTCCACTATGAACACAGAATATTTTCAGTGTCCCCCTTCAGGCCATGAGAACAGGGAACTGTACGAGCCCAGGTTTGTGTCGCACTCCAGGTCCTGCCCAAAAACCTCTCCCAGATGTTCTGGTTCCCCATTCCCAGCTGCTGAGGGGTTACCACAGGGACAGAAACATCTGCAATTCTCACCAATCTGGGGCACTCAGGCAAAATGCAAGCTCCCAAAATCTGCTCTGTCACGGCACTGCCTCTCCCTCACCTTTTCTGAGCAATGTTAACCCCAGAAACACCAGAAAATATTGTAATAAATGCCTCTTCTCTTTTATCCCCTACTGAAAATCTTTCAATATTTGCGGAAAAGGAAAAAGCCAAACATTGTTACCTCCTGCTTGCAGACACTTTTGAAACTTTAACTGTTTTTCAGGTGCTTTGTTTGGAATAAATAGCATTTAAACTAGAAAGAATCTGATTTAGGGACAGCTCTCCTCTCCACTCATTGTATACTTACAATTTCAAGTGTGCCAGAATTGAATCTCAGTAAAAAAACAAAAGGAGCCCAATATTCTCCTTACATCAGCCAGAAGGTTTAATGGGGATAATGTGGAATGATTGATGGCATTCTTCTTGCCTGTCATTGCCTCAGAGAAGCACTGCAGGTAACCTGGGGGGGATAATCACCTCTGGAAATTTGGGGTTGTGGTCACACAGAGCAACTCTAGTCCTGGAGAGCCCAACAGTGGATTAAACAACTTTCTGTTATTTGATTTGGGCTTCTTATGTTGCTGCACTGATTTCTGCAGCTAATTTCTCTGTGGACATCACAGGATGAGAAATTGCTCAGTCCCCAGTGGTGGAGAGCAAAACTAATCACAAAACCTGGGGTTTTATCTCCTGCACACTGAAAGAAAACTCCAAAATTGCTCCATTTCACCAGCACTCCCTTCTGTGCCTGTGTTTTAAAGCTGGCCTTGATTGTCTGGCATCATTTCCATTCAACAGCCACAAGGATTTTAAATATAAATGTTAAATAACATAAAGGGTTATGAGGAACTGGCACGCCATTCCGTTGGTAAGCTCAGCCAATGACGCAGCAGAGAAAGCACCAAAAACATCAATACCAAGGCTGCCCTGCCCTCGTCCTGTGCCAGGAGGCTCTGCCAGGGTCCAGAGGAGCCAACAGAACCTGGAACCCCACCAAGGACCCAGCTGGGCCCACAAACACCCCAGCTCCTCCTCTCTGATTATCAAATGCCACAAGACAAACTCCTGACAACCTGAGCAAACCTGAATTTAACTTTTGACCGGGAAAAATTTGTGACAGTGGGAATAAAACACAGATTCTAGTTCTGGTTAGCTTTTTGTCTCCTACATTTAAAAGGGGTAGTAACCACATTTAGTTTTTTGTTACTTCTTTTTTTTTTTTTTTAATTTTCCGATAAAACCCACAAAATCATTGCTGAAAAATGAGATCAGCTCTTACACTCTCAATTCTTGAAAGGAGAAACAAAGCAGAACCAATAGCTGGCATGCGCTTCAGAGATATAAAATATGTTGATATTTTATGGTAAATAACACTCCCCAGCATTCCATCAATGAAATTGCACTTTTCCAGCAGGCAGAGTCTGCCTTAAGCCCAGAAGCACCACTCTGTTCTACAGTGCCTCACACCATTCCCTTTGCCAGCTAATTACATTTTAATTTCTTTAATTAAGTCTTGTGTCATTTCCGTTGTTAATCACTATTCTGCTATAGCATGACAAGAATGACATATTTTTTGCAATAATGTCCCTTTAAAAATATTTAGCAGCCATCAACAATCAAATGCCTGAATGTTCAAAATGTGCTTAAATTTGCAGCGATTTTTAATTCAATATTCTACAATGTTAAGGTTTCATCCAATATTATTGGTCAAGAGTTGTCTACCACAGTCAGAAAATCAAGATTTCATTAGCCACAGCCTTAAAATAACTCAGATATACATTCTGGGAAAAAAAAAAAAAAGTTTTTTTCTTAATTCATTCTATGTCTACCTTCAAAATTTGGAATCGTTCAACAGACCCCTGCTGCTCACCAAAACTGTTATTCAAATGGAAGAGCCGCTAAAAGAAATGTATAAGCAGTTTGCATTAAAAATAATAGGTTCTGACTTTCCAGCAGTTCTACAAACTGTTATGAAAATATTCATACTTAAGAATAATAATAAAATGTTAAATCTCTCTGAAGGTTTCAAAATTTATTTTAATTGTGTGTGCATGACTGGTAATTGCTTCTCTCCCAACAACACTGTGTAATTTGATTATCTTAAACCATGAAGGACAACTTTTACTTCAACACATTTTTTAAAACGTGGCCAAAGAAATCCATAAATAATTAGATCTCATCAACACAACTCCTGACACACTACACTACTGTTAATTGAATTTATGACTAATGCTAGAATAGAAATATTACGTGAATGATTTATGAAAGAACCATCCTTGTGCAACTCTTTCATTTCCTAGTGGAAATAAAACTATTTCATATTTTTAATAATACATCATTTCATTTCCTGCAAGATATTCCCAAATGATGCTAAATGCTGGTCATGTTTATAATATTTTTCCAGCACACTCTTTTTCAAGCGGTGATTACAACTTGATAATTTCCTCCTCTCTTCCACCACGATTTTTATTCCCCTGTGACTACCACCATAACTCAATGATTTGTTTGGTGTGAGGGATTTGGTTGTTGGATTTTAGGTTGTTTGTTGCCATGGCTGATGCTGAAGGTGCATCGTTGGTGGGGTTGGCACCTCCCAGCTTGGCAGGGACCCTTTCAGACAGTGCCACATCTGTCCTCCCACCCACATCTGGATGTGCACATGGTGTGGCACTCACATCCTCTGAAAAATCCCTTTTTCCAGGATTTTGCTCCTGGGAAGTTGAGAAGCCTCAGAAAACAGGAAAACAATTCTTATCTCATTTGCTTCTCCTGTGTTTTGCGTATGTGGAATGTGTTTGGAGATTGGCCAAAGACTCAAAACAACCCACAGCAGAATCCAGTGAAACAATCAGGGCCAGGCTGTGTCAGGGCTCTGGAAAGAGTCACAAGTTTTCATTATTATCTTTTTAGCATTCAGCAGGTATCCTTTCGGTATTCTTTAGCTAGTTGGTTTAGTGTTCTTTAATATAATATAGTATTATAAAGTAATAAATGAGCCTGCTGAGAACATGGAGTCAGATTGATCATTCCTGCCTGTCACAGGGGTCCCTGCAAATACAACACACAAGGTTTAACTCCTGAGGGCCCCAAACTCTGGTCCTTGGTCCATATTTCCATCTCCCAGCATCCCCAAATCCCTGATCCCAGTGAGATATCCTGGATCCCAGACATGGTACCACGCTCGCACTGAGAGCTGAACCACACTGATCTTGTGCAGTTTATAGAATTTAATCTAAATATAAATTTATATAATTCTTACATAAATATAAATATATATAAATAAATATATACAAGTCTCCCAACCATTGCACTCAGCCTGGCTCTGTGCCCGGGTCCCTGTGGGTGGCATCCCCTGTCCAGTGACCCTGCAGGGTTGCTCAGTGCCACTGCCCTTGTCACCAGAGGGGATTTCAGCAGTGCCAGCCCCAGCACAGCCCCTGGCACCAGCAGTGCTCTGTTCCTGGTCAGGGGACACTGGCCCAGCTCTGAGTGACCACCCAGCCCTTCCTCGCCCGCCTGTGCCAAGGTGTCACCCCACTGTCCTGTTTAGGGTCGCACCGTGTGGGACAGTCACAAACCCTCACAGCAGGGCAGGTGGACGATGCCTGGCACTCAGCCCTCACCCAGCAGTACTGGGAATCTGGCACAGACAAGGTTTTTCCTCAGTGAAGTCACTGTGCCTGTCACCAATCCCCTCCTCATTTCCCACTGCACGGTTTCCAGCATGATGCAATCATCCAGCCCTTAAAGATCATGTACAATCTGCACTGTGGCAAGGCTGCTGGGAACAGACCTGCACACTCCCAAAAAGGACAGAAAAAAAAGCCCTAACTTGTACTTTCAATGTCTGGAGACAATGGAAATAAGGGTAAATTTAATTCATGGGGTTTTTTTCAGTGTATACCAAGAAGCATGAAAAGATCCTTAATTTATTTCTTCTTACAGCTTAGTGTAAAGGTAAATAGACTATCCATTAGGTTTAAAATTATATTTCATCAATTCCATTGGATAGCCAAGACCTTATCATCACAATATTGGTTAAAGTATGGCAGCAGCAAATGTCATGTCTGTCAGGCTCTAGTGTTCTGAGCCAATCCGTGTTAGATTTACTCTGAGTAAATGTCAGCGCTATCGAGAGCTCCCAGTAAAAGCAGATTTTTCTTTACAGACAAGCATTTAACAATAAATTGTCTGGCCAGTACAACAGCAGCAAGCTAATGACTCAGTGTCGCTCCCTGGGATGATTGGAGAGCTGTTACACGACTGATTCCTCATCTCCAGGCAGCTCCCACACCGTTCCACAGCCGCCCCTGCACCGCTCCAGGGTGACAGCTGCCAAATGGCTGCACGTCCTGGGGATTTTCAGCACCCCGAGATGCTTCAGAGAGGTCCAGCTCATCAGGTACCCCAGGCAGGGAAATTCCAAACCCTCAGGTCAAGGTTTGCACAGCCTGACGCCTCCTCCCTTCCAGAGCTGCCCTGAGCACACACAGGGTCAGGCCAGCTGAAGAGCAGCCCTCGGGCTGAGCTGGAGCTGGGAGCATCCTCCCCGTGATGTCAGGCAGGTCCTGCCCCTCCACACACCATTCATAGGAAATTGCATTCGTTACTTGAGCTGAAACATTCTCTAGTATTGCCCGGTTGCAATTCTTGCAGTTTAGATATGCACAAAGCTGAGATAATCAGTTCTGTTACCTGTTCATCTCATCTGTGAGAAAACATCCCGGGGTTTATGAGGTTGAGGTTGGGGTCTTTTTAATCCTTATCCTTACAGAGTCACTCTAAACTCCCAGTGCTCCTCACCAGCTTGGCAGGACTCACTCACTGCTGGCCCAGGGTGTTCTCCTCTGGCCAGAAAACCCTCCTGTTACTGTCCCCCATTGCTGCCCCATCCCTGGCAGTGCCCAAGGCCAGTTTGGAGCAACCTGGGATAGTAGAAGGTGTCCCTGCCATGGCAGAGGACTGGAGTGAGATCTTGAAGATCCCTTCCAACACAAACCATTCTGGGATTCTGGGATTGCTCCTGCTCTGGGAACAGTTTCCCATTTTACCCTCAGTTACACTCTTAGCTCCTTGAAACAAAGAAAATGGCCCAAAAAAGACAGAAAGCAGCACAGGGAAAAAAAAAAAAAAAAAAAAAACCAAACAAAAAAAACAAGAAAAAAAACAAAACAAAAAAAAAACAGTGGCACCTAAATCCAGACTAGCACCCCCAAATATTTCCAGATATCACATTAAGCAAATGCCCAGCAATCATTGTCATCTTCTCCAGCTGCTTCTAACTTGCACCGATGCCAAATGTCTGTCACATTTGAGAGATCCAAATCTGGATGTGCTGGGTTGGAAGCACAGACCTGGTACAAGAACAATGCTGTCCCTCCCCCCTGGTTGTCCAAAGGAGCTCTGGAGCTCTCAGTGCCCCACAGTAGGAAGGGAACTGCAGGAGCTGAGAGTTTCAGAGCTGCCAGAGGCTGGGTTACAGTAAAAGTAAAGTAGTGCATTGACTCCAGCCTTTCTTTGGAGAAAGAATTCACCTGCACACTGCACTTGAGCATTAGCACCCGAGTTTCCACTCCTTCCATGTCCCAGACTCTCAAAGGACTAAAAAAGGAATCTGCCTCTGCACAGGTCTTTGTGACTGAGTGCTTTGAGGAAGAGAAGATCCAACATCTCGGGGTTTAGAGGAGCGTGTGCCTTGCAGAAAAGACAACCCACACCTCTGGGGTTTAGGGGAGTCACAACAAAAGCCCTCTTTCAGGTTATCAGAGCTTTTTCCATCTGAGAGTTTGCTGGGAAGGCGGCTTGTTAGCACAGCCTGGCAGAGAACAGTGGAGCAGAGAGAAGGAATTTCACTCACAGCTCCAGCAGCAGCTCTGTGGCTTGTCTGGAAATTTGAACAGGAGGAAAAAAGCAAAAACAAAGGCAAGTCGAGCAGGTTAGTAAAAGACAAGATTCCCTGCCACTGTGGGGAGAGGCACTCGGCAAAGCAGCCTGTCATCCTGCAAAATGCGACAGCAGAAACTGCTCCGGGCTCCAGAGCTGCTTCTCCACCCTCACTTCTGTGAGAAAAGAAACCAACAAACGCAAGCATTTTGTCATCAGAATGGTGCTGGATCCTGGCATGCAGTGCAGGATTTAAACACCTTCTGTGCCAGGGATTGAGCCCTGCCTGATGCAACTCCCAGCTCCTTCCCTGCTGCACACTCTGTGCCTCAGTGGGGTTTGCCGCACAAACTGCTCTGGCTACAGCAGCAGCAGATGAAATGGATTTCTGCTCTCAGCTGTTAAAGATCCCCTAAATCTAAGCCACATAACACTACAAAGTAGTTTTGCACCGAGACCTGTTCTTTCTGTGCCCCTCCTGAGCACCTGGCTATAGATTAGAAATCATTTTTAACCCAGCCACCGTTTCCAAGTGTTCATGATGTCCTGCCTCAGCTCTCAAGAGAATAGATTTTACTTTCCTTGCTACAACTGGTGCACAGATGACAACACTATTGAGAAAAGAGAGATGATGTTTAACCAGCAGGTCATGCACAAATCAGAGGTCTCTCAGCTGCACAGAGGAGCAGATTATGGATGTGTGTAGTTTAATGAACACCAGATTTGACACATTTCTTAACCCTGGGATATTTCTCCTTGCTATACTCCAGGAAAATGGATCAAGTTGGAGTCAATATTTCTGTAAGGCCAGCTGTTATATACATCCACCTCTTTTAGCAATGATCTTCAGCAGTTAAACTTATTCTTTAAAAAAAGATAGAAATAAGAAATGTACATCTCACAGAATTTCCTCTTTCACTGTATGCATATTATACATTACTCACAATCACCTACAGAGTCTTATTCTTTTTTAGCCTCTAGAGCAAATCCTTCTGATCTTGCAAATTTTACATCTGCTTTAATTAAGTTCACTACCCAGGTTCCCTAGAAATTCCCACGAAGATTTCTTTTCTTGTTCATTCAAAGACAAGACAGAAATTGAAAGAGTTTCCTGTTTCTATTGCACCTCAAAAAGACATTTGAGATAAAGTTCCTGCTGGTTGTCAGGAACAGCTGAAGGGGTGAATCTGAAGTCAGTAAATAGAATGCAATCTGGTTTTTTGCTCTCATGAGCTATAAGGAAATATCTAGGGAGGAAAATATCTATAAATATTTGCATGCACAGACAGGAATGTAAAAGCAACAATAATGTCACAAATCTGTCAAAAGTCTAAATGCAGGAGCTCAGAAATCACAGGTGAAGGGCAGCAAGTGTTTGTTCTGTTCTCATTTTTATAGAGGGAAATTTATCTTACAGAAGGCAAAGTTTTAGCTGGAGAATATCACCCAAAAATCAAAAGGCAACTGTCTAAACTTAATGGGTCTGAAGAGAATAAAGAGTTTATAGTAGTTTAACCAAAACATGGTTTTTAGATATCTAAAGGTAATTATATCTCAACTCCTGTATACTTGGAATTTATACATTTCCTTCGTGGAACACAAGTCACAAGTTATAAATCTACATGGGAATCTTAAAAACCTTGTTAGACAATATTAAGAACTAAAGGAATCAAAACCAGGGTGTTCTTTGTGTATTTAATTCCAATACTTTCCTGCTGCCATTCAATTACTAGACTAAATTATACTACTCCAAATTCAAGGTAAATGCTCTTGATTATGAAAAAATTGCTACTGGGTTACATATGGGGATATGAATCCAATCACTTGGTGTTTACCTTGCTGTTGAAATCTATTTTTAATAAATTGCTTTCTAACAAACATCTCATAGAAGTGAGGAGAGCCAAAATTAGTTCCAGATAACAGAAAGTTTGAGAAGAGAGGGGGATTTATAGACAATTTTTGATTCAGAATATCTGTCAGCACCTAGCAGTTAAGGAGTCCTCAAGTGTTCCAGTTTCCCAGTAGATTATCTCTGGTAGTGATAAACCACAATCAGTGGAAGATGAGGTTTTCTCTTGAGCAAGAAGAGGGGGGAAAAAAAAAGAACTCCTTGATCTCTCATGTGTAAAAAGGACAAGTGCAGCGGCCTGGCTCAGCCAGCTCAGGCCTCACTAATTCCCACTTATCACCGCTCCCAGCTTGTTCAAGATCCCAATCTGTGACTGCACTGGCTCAGAGTTTCCCTTGAACAGTATTTGGACTCACTGATGCTCCCAGAGGTTCCATAGCAATAATTCCAGCACTCTGAGGAGTCCATTTGGCTCCTGGGCCCTTCTGCTGCAGATTTGGGGCAATCAAGCCTCAATCTGCATAAGAGCTGAGAAAAATCTGCTCCAAATACAACGCCCAGCACTCAGCAAGAGTGTGAGCACCTATTTTACTTTTCAAGAGAGCAGCAAATGGACAAAATGATGAGATGTTCCATCATTCCAAAAGCCCACGTAGCAGCCTCAGAAGTGGTTGTTATTTTCACACATTCTCATGGATTTATGCTGTTGAACAGGAGATAAAGGCTCTTGGGAGGGGATTATTTCAGCACAGTGGGAATGAAGAGCAATTTCTGACATTCTCCCAATTCTTCCAAGACAAAAAGTTGGATTGTAGGATTTAGTCTCTGTTCATATTTAATTGAACATCTTCCTAAGAGCATTTAAGTCTCCTGACCCACTTGCAGAAATCAAGAGAGTTAGGTCACTTCTCATTCCCAGCATATTGATATTAACCATTCCACTCCATTTTGTTCAGCTGAAAAAGGCTTTTCACTGAGATATTTATTCCCCTTTCTCTTCTTTTCATGTATTTTACAGCTCAGAAATATCCTTATAATAATTTTGTCGATAACCACATGACATCAAGCTCCTTCATTCTCCTTGTGACTGCAGCTCCATAAAAGATGCCTTCTGATAATTTAGTCATAAATACCTGCCAGGCCAAAGCAACCCTTTCTTTACCATATGATCAGAATTATAAACAGTATTCCAGATGGGGTGGCATAAGTATTTCCCCCTCAGAACATGTTTTGTGACTCTTTTCATTGTCATCAGCAGCCCCCAGTGATCAGGTGGAGTCAGATCCTTCTCATCCATTATTTCTGACAGGCTTCACTCCTCACAGGCACCGCCCTCATTGCCTATGTGCATGTTCCAGCACTGAATTTCCTTTCATTTCTCCTGCCTGCAAGGTCACAAAGGCTTCTCTACATGATCCTCAGCCCTCACCTGTGGTGACAGCACCTCCCAAACCTGAAACTTTGGTTTGGATCACAGAGAGCACAGCCTGGCCTGGGAAGGAGGGAAGCTTTCTCATGTAAAGCTGCCCACAACAGAGATTTTATTTCACAACCTGTTCATACAGTCTAAATTCATATTTTGATACTTTCCAAGTCCTGAAGAATTTCTTTCTTCACATTATTTCCTGCTACAAAAGAAACTTTACCAACAAGCACTGGAACTTGTAAAATGCCTGCATAAACTGTAGAGGTGAATTTAACAACAGGAGTTGACCTTGCTTTGTCTGCCCAGTACATAAAATAACACAAAAAACTATTAAAAGGCTCAAGAATCATTTGTGTACATTCACTTCCATGCACAGTGAGGTGGTTAAGAACAAATAAATCCACTTGAAACTAGGACTGGACGTGATAGAAAATACTGCACAACCCCATCCCTAGAAAATATTTGTCCAGTTTTTTGGGATGATTCATCCTATTCTTCTTTTCAAGCTAATTCACAAGTACTAAGGAGTCAAGACTTACAGCCAATAAACTCCTTTTTTCTTTTCCTGGTAATCTTAGCTGTTTTTTACATCACACAGCCACAAGGTGCTACTCCCTCCTCTAAAACTGCCAGTTGTACAATTAAATAGAAAGAACTAATTATCAATTTTAGTTCAAAGTGCCCTTCCTCAGCACTGGTTTTATTTCAGACCTCAATGACTCTTGGCCTGAAGACTCAAAACTCCAGCCAGCCTTGGTTTCCTTCCCCTCAAGTTTCTTCTTTGCTCAAGCTAGTCAGGAAATTCACTGCAATTCCTGAACTCCCAGGAATTCCTTTCTTCCTGTGCCCATTTCTGGCACAAAACCAACCCCTGTACAGAAGTTCTATTTAAATCATCACTGTCATCTATTACTGCAATGAAATTACCTGTTAGTTTACCCAAAATAATTCTTTCTTTGGCTCTGCAACTTAATATGTGACTGCAGCTCAAGTCTCATAGAGAGAGGGATGAGTGTTTAATTCCAGTATGTATTTTTACCCAAATATCCAAGTGTAACTCTCACATCAAACACAAACTTCAATCTGTTCAGACTGGAAATTAAAGAAAACATGCCAAACCATTATTTTTATAGTTGTTTGTGGATATCTTGTGACTTCAGGCACTGCAGGCATCTTTCCCTGAAAAGGTCATATCACTCTTCAGAAAACTAAAAAGAACAAAAACGCTGAGATTCCTTTTATTTCTTTGTATCTCACTATTCTAAAGCAGGTCTGAAGTGAGAAACCGGCTGAGGCTTCAGAGCTCCACTGGAGACATCTTCCAGCTAATCTGACCTCTTCTTTAACAGTAATAACTCAAAAAAAATGTAAGAGTTCAGACATGCCCTTGATTTGTTTTAAAGGGCACATTCTGCTTTTGAAAACAACATCAGTTCAGATAACTCCTAAAGCTTTCTGCAATAACAGATTCAAGGAAAAAAATCAGGAACTTTACATCTACAGTATTAACTCTTGAGCTTCCCTCCTGGTTTAAGATTCTTGTTTTAATGACAGAGGACACATAAAACCAAGGTTGGCTGACTGATGGCATCTGAGCTCTGCCACACTTTAGTAATAGCTGTGACACCAAACAGACTCACAGAGACTTTTAGTCCCTAAATCTGTCTCAGTAGGGGGTTGAAACATCAAAAAACAACCTCAGGTCTCCTTCAAATCCAGTCCAATCTTACCATAACTTTTTTTAAGGGAATTTGTAATCTTTATAAGACAGAGAGGCAAAACTTTGCTGTACTTGAACTTACTTTCAACAACTTTCTAACCACACCCATACAGGACAAGGAATTTTTATTGTATGCTTGTTGGAACTGCAGATGGCAAAATTATTTCCTGTATTCCTTCAGAGATTTCAACTCAATATATCCACAGACTGCTCTATCAGTGGCTTTCACAGTAAATAGGAGAGCTTTAATTAAAAAAGTCATCTTGGTTTTCCTCTATGTCAGAGGGGAAAATTCCCTTGTGTAGACACCAGCACAAAGCCCACGAAATGCCAAGTGTGGATTCCACATAAGTGGCTGATTGCTGTCTTAATAATACACCATGAAAGAAAAAAAACCCCACACCCCAGCATTTCAGGGCTACATGGTCTCAAATAAAAGTGCCTTAAGCAACTCTCATTGCCATGAGCAGCTCAGGCACAGAGCTCTGCAGAGCCAGATGATAATTAAGAGATTTCCACGCTGAGTGCAGGATGACAACACAAGTGCTGAGGTGAGGGCACTGCAACGCAAAATGAAAACACTTCTCTTAAACTGAACACCCTAAAAAGTCATTGAAAATTTAAAGGTAAGAAAACCAAACCCATTCAAACTTTGCTTTGTCTTTTGGAGGATTTTAACCAACACTTTGCACCCACGATCACTGGCACTTGTGAATTTTTTTCTCAACTGTGTCCTTTGATTTTCTGCATAAAGTAAAAGCTCCTCTCTGCTACCCCTCTGAGCCATTTTACACTTTTGCTACTGGCACTCTTGCAGTTTGCTCTAATCCTTGGTGTCAATCTTTCATCCAAACTAATCCTTTATTTCAGTGACATCTGGGGAGTGAAGAAAAATAGTTCTTTGAAATTTTGCCATAAAAAATATCTATAAAAACAACAGTCTGGTAGAAACACCACAGTTTCTTGTTTTCCAGATTTCTAAATATGGTGCAAGCCCCATGTAACATATTTTAATGTAAATATTTTAAAGGAGAGGGCGAGAAACAACCTTATCTTTTCTCCCTTGGCAATGAGATATAGGTAGACCTTTAATCAAAAAGATCAATCTACATTTATATATAAGCTGTAAACTTAAGCTTAGGAATCTTTTTGTGTTTTCCCAATTCAACATCAGAATTTCCAAACACTAAAAACAATGCTCACCCTTTCATTTGTGACATAATTGTTGTCATTTAACTGGGGCCTCAGTGCCTGCCCATCTCAGGGTATCTGCTCTGATGTGATAAGGCCGAGAGCTCTGCAGGATAATAACACTCCAATTTATTCACCTGCAAAAGTAATCTGCTCCAAAGTGCCTCATTCTGGTAACAAGCCTCAAAATGACACCTCTAAAACGGCCTAATCTCAGTAAAATGTGTTTCCCAGTGTAAGAGGCTTCTCTATTCTAGTGCACAAGTTCTGGTCAAATGAGAAAGAAACCCCATTTATCTGCCCCTTCATTCATCTGAGACACCTTTGTCCCTTTGCTTTTGTCTGGCAAAGCAGGAAATTCTGCTTCCATGTTCCCATTAGGTCACAACCACCAGTTTGTGTTCAGCTCCTTAATCCCTCTTGACCTACATCTCCCGTACCATAAAAATAACTCACTGGAGTAAAACCCAATTCAGGCCCACAGAGCTGTTCCAGGAGAAATGAACCTTACAGGCTGTGCATACAGCTGGGCAGAAATCCCATTTAACTCCTTTTGACCTGAAAAGAGCGAGCCATAGCAAACAGGCTGTGCAATTCCTGCAGGACAAGGCAGGGAAATGTCCTTCCTGCTTCCCCTGGACTGCTCTATATATAGATGTTATTAATATCTGACCATAAAATTGTCTACTCCCTCTCAGATTTAGCCACAGAAATTTTTAATAAGTAATGTGTCTAATGTATTAGATATTGAACTAGACATTAGCTGCCAGATCTCACTAAGCTGTGCAAAATTATTGTAGCTACTTATCAAGGTGATATCTGCTGCAATCTCATTTTTAACAAAGCACTGTAAAAAGCAAAATTCCTCATGCAAAATTCATGGGAGGACCTTGTCATTGCCCCTAATCAAAAGGAGCAAATGAGCTCTGCCATAGAAATCCATCTCTTTCCTCCTGTGTGTATAAATAAGGAACTTCTGCTTCCAGATGAATCTTCAGAAATCAAGCTCATCATTCTCTTACTGACACAAAGCCACTTAAATGACAAATAAACATAATAAACCTTTGCCTGCCCTCTTTATTTAACGTGGCTTTTGCACCACTTCCACACTGCTAAATCCCATTTCTTTGGAAACACAAACTAGAGGTGCTGCCATACAGGTTCTGAGCTTTTATATCTTCAGTATTTTTAGTTTCATGCCCCTCATTTGCTGTGCTACTCTTTTGAAATTGTGGTATGAATTTTTGCTCTAAGCCAGCCATGAAATGTCTTCATTTAAATAAGTCTGATATGTGCACAAAATAAACCTGCTATGGACATTGATAGTTACCCACATAGCTGAAAAATAAACCCAAAACAGCAAAACTGGGTAAAGATAAAATTCCTCATTAATGAATCAAACACAAAATTTGGCCAAAAGATTGGTACCACATCAGAAAGCAAGAAGGGGGCTTAATTAATTACATGAGCCTAAATATATATTCAGATTTTTTTTTTTAGCTTTGAAGAGCAGACAAGTCTAAAATACTTGAAGACAGATGCATTGAAAGGACAAAAGAAGTCCTCAAGTATGCAAGCTCGTGCCCACCACAGGACATGGCACTGCACATGGAATATTAACTGTTCAGCAGAAAGCTTTGTCTGGCTGAAACTGAGATCTGTGCTGTCCTTACCCAGCAATACATTAGTGAGTGCTAATAATTAGGGACTGATTAATGATTCACTTCCAAACTTGTATGCTTGGGCTGAATTCTTCCCCACTGCTTTTATTCCAAATTCCCTCAACATTGTCAAGCAGTGGGAACTGCAGTAACACAAACCAATGGAAAACATGCCAGCCCAAAGCAAGAACTCAGGCTTGGGCTGACCCCAATCTGCTTCAGGCAGCTGCTTAGGGGGTCCTGACTTGGTTTTCTCTTAGTCTGGAGCATTTCCTGCTCCCTGAGGAAAATCACTGATGAGTTTAAAGAGCATTGGAGGAAAGCTGACCCGAGGGTGAGGAGGGAGGATCTGAGCCCTTGGTTACTCACACACCCCAAGTACCCATCCCTCAGTCGACCTGACAGACTCCAAACATTAAATTCACTGAAAAGAAAACCTGATTTTGAACCATGCTGTCCCACACATACCAAACAGCCTGGGAAATGTGGTAAAATTTTGTCTGAATCCACTTAGATTTTATGTCTGAATACCCCCCTGGAGGGAGGGGGGAAGAAAAAAAATAGAAATACATGGTTGAATTATTGAAATAGTAATAATAATAATGTCACAGACATCTTTTAACAAAAATCCTTTCTTTAGGATTTTTCCTCCTGAGAAGCTGGGAGGCCTTAGGAACAAAATGCAAACAATGGTTATCTGCTGCTGTGGGATGCAACAGGTGCATCTGGGATTGGTCTCATGTGCTTGTTTCTGATTAATGGCCAATCACAGTCAGCTGGCTCGGACTCTCTGTTGTGATTCTTTTCTATTTCTATTCTTAGCCAGCCTTCTGATGAAATCCTTTCTTCTTTTAGTATAGTTTTAATGTAATATATATCATAAAATAATAAATCAGCCTTCTGAAACACGGAGTCAGACCCTCGTCTCTTCCCTCATCCTAAGACCCCTGTGAACACGGTCACATAAAAAAATTCAAATAAAATAAAAAAAAATTCTTGAATATTGAATTGAAAACAGAAATTCATGGTTGAGTATGTGTTTGGCAAAACCTCCCCTGCTCCAGCTCCTGAACTGATCTGAGGGAGGCAAATCAGAGCACACTGAGCAGCACAGAAATGGAGCAGTGAAATGAGAACACCCCAGAGAACACAGCCAGGTAAATTGGTTTGCTCCAAGGGACCTGAGCACCTCCACTGCTCTGCCTGCCCCGATTTAGGGCGCTCAGCAAAGGCTGCTCATGGCAGAGCACAGGTACCGCAAGGAATGATGCTCCAGAGCCGTGCAGAAATGTGATTATTGTGCTGATGAGGCTGTGTTCCTGCAGGAGCTCGTGTGCCACAGGCAGGAGCATGGCGTGGCACGCAGGACAGGAATTCTGCAGCTCTGAGAAGCAGCAGGGAACACCAACACTGAGTTTGTGCTCTCCCGATCAAGCGCCACACACAACCGTGTGAGAGGCAGCACGAGGAGGTTAATGGCAGTGAACTAGAATAAAACTAAATGTCACTACATGTTACTTTTCTGTAGAACCTCCTAAGTAGATAAGACGTGTTCAGGAAGCTGTAAAATGTGCCCTTTCCTTACAAGAAAAAGGTCAGCTCTGTGCTAACAAATTGTAATTGGTTAGTCATAAGTGATCATATCAGCAGCTGGAATATGGTGCCTTACACATAATTTCAATATTGGTACAACTGCTGCAGTCACAGAGAAACCCACTTTGCACTCTGCAAACTCCTGCATGCATTAAAGTGATGCAATTCATGAAAATATGAACACAATATCATGTAGAAGGAAGAAATTACCAATTTCACAGCAATGAAACATGCTTAAATAACCAATTATACAGTTGCCTTTGGCATTAAAGAGCAATAGCAGAAATCCCTCACCACAGCCTGGGATTCAGTGGCTCTCTGCTGCTCTAAGGGACCAGCAGCACAGAGCAGCCAGCTCTGCTGGTTTTCAGAGCAGTGAAGGAGCAGTTCTGCTGTTCCTTGCGTGCCTCACTCAGAGATGAAGTTCCCTTTGCACAGTTTTATAAAGAACCACCCAGCACAGAGCACCAGGCCCTTGCCCTCCCCTTCGCTCTCAATAAAGGAAAATCAGCACCAAAGCCAACGTTAATCTGCAAAAATCCGGCACCACACATGCAATATTGGGATAGTTTTGTTGAGGTACAACAAACCAATTCTTGTCTCAAGGCCAGATGAGACTTTTGCTATGCACCTATAATTTTTGTGGCACAGTGTTGTTATTATTAAAGAATTTATTTTTTTTAATAGCTGTGTGGTTATTTCAGCATTTCTCCCTGTTCTGGCGTCCAGAGTGCTTTAGGTCCTTAACAAGCGTCCCATTCAAAGGGGGTTCAAGTTATGCAGAAAGTGTTCAAGTGCAGAAAGACTTTCCTAAGAAAAACAGGTGAGAAAACCCTGCTGAGAAAGGCCAAGCTTAAACTCAGTTCACAATACCCTCAGGGGTATTTCAGTGCTTCCTTACACAGGTGCAGCGCATGCCATGCTCAGCAGTAAAAGCTAATTATCAATATTAACTCCCAAGCACTAACAAGCCTGTACAATGAGGTTGTGGGTGTTTGTTTTTTCCTTTGAACGCTGCATTGAGTGGTGTATTTCAAAGCTGACAGGGCCCTTCAAAGCTGACATTCATATCAGTGAATTCTGATGCTTGTGAGGCAGGAACAGTGCATTCAGCTCTAACACATTCAGAGCCACCCCAGTAAAAGTTACTCAAGGTAATATTCTGTGAAATGCAGGGAAAAGATGCAATCAGTGAGCAGAAATGCTGCAGCTCACCTTGCTCTGAAGTCACCTTTTGGCACTGTGCTCACACCCATCACTCCCAGCTACAGCAACATTTACCTACTCATAACCTAAAAAATGGGATTAAAAATGACTAAAGTTGTTATGGCTCCTGTGTTCTTTTAAAAAACTTAACTTTCATATCCTTCAAGACAACACCCACTTGTATTTTGCAGAAAAAGTTGGGTTTATCCTAATTAATTAAACTTAAAGGATTGTAAATAAAGTTCATTTGATTCACACTGTGCTGTACTCACAGAAAATGTTCTTTACAGAAAGGTGTCAACTCTGCTCAGCTCAGAAAACAGATCAACACAATTGCCATTTTCTGCTTCATTTCTAATGTTACTAAAAGAGAGACTGAAAGAACCAAAACTCAGGAAACTTCTGCTGATATTGGAGTTCACTTTTAAATTTTTATATCTAGGTTTACAGATGGCAAATGTTTGAATTGCAGTGAGGCCAATGAAATGTTTCATTTCTCTAGCTAAACCAGGTTCTGCGTGATTCAGAGTTTAAAGTCTTTCTTGAAATGGCTTAGCACTGAATCTCCTTTTATTTCTTTAGCCTCTCTTTGTCCAAATTAGATTTATGTGATGTGAGTGTGAAAACCAGAACTAATGGCAGTAGATGACACTGTCTCACTTAAAATTGTAATTTTAGGGTAAGGTTACTCTTCAACCTATTTCAATATTTCATTTTGAAATGCAAGGACCTCCCTGATCCCCTCCTTTTAAAGCAATTTTGACTTTAAATTCCCTTTTGGGTGCATAAAGCTGCAGGAGATGCAAAGCTGCCATCAGCCCATGGGTAATTCACACCTGAGTTTGTGCCACACCTGTTTCGTGTTTGTTTATGCAGTGAGCAATCCAAACTACCCTCATCATCAGTATTGTCCTCTGATAATTAAAGCAATATTCTAGGCTAAATTATGCACCTTGCCTGCAATTTGGAGGCTGCAGAGAATCTCTCATCGTTTTCTGAACCATTTCCAGAGCAGCTGGGACTGGAAATGAAACTCAAGGTGGCAGCTTTGCATGGAACATCGCCCATTTCTTTCTTACTTTAATCTTTTAATCCTACTAATCCATATTATTTACTCTTTTTTTTCCTTCCCTCCTGTGTCTAAACTGATGCTTCTGTCCTTGCCAAGGCACTTTCTGCTCGTCCTTGTTTATTGTTTCCTCTGTACTTTGAAAGGAGCATTAGAACAATGTTTGCAATAAGTTTCAGTGGTTTTGACAGAGCCTGAGCTGATCTGAGGTGAAAATTTAAAAGGTAGTTTCAACCAAGTAATGAAGTTTTAGAAGAGCTTCCTTATGACAGTGATGACTTAGTGACAGAACTTGAAATTTTACTGAAAGGACTGCATGACAGATTTTATCTAAAATTATCATTGTCTATGATAATAGCAATGAGCTGAAAGAGGAGAGATTTCCATTAGCACCAATATTCCTACACAATGATGGAAAATCAGAGGATCATAAAATGGTTTAGGTTGGAAGAGACCTTAAAAATCATCTCATCCCATCCCCTGCTCAAAGTCCCACCCAAAAAAACACTTCCGAGGCTGGGGGGCTCCCATATTGAGATGAGAGACTTATTTTAAATAAAAAAAAATATCTGATTTCATAACTTTCTTTGCAAAACATTGCTTTTCAACTACTCAAGATTGTGGCATGGATTGAAGATGCCTTTTGGGTTTTCCAGCAAAGTTTGCTACGCAAGTTGTACCTGAGTTGACTAAAATCACAGAATTCAGTATTTATTCATAAGGAGTTGTGCCTGGTGCTCATCCTCTTCCCCTCCCTACACACAAGCACAAATAACTCCACCAGAAATAATTCCACATGCTCATCAAGTCCCAAAGAGGAGTTTATCAAACCCCACTCAAGCCTTCCTAATGGATTTCCTTGCCATAGGACACTTCATCATCTTCACAAATTCATTTTCAGTAGGCACAATTTAATTTGCTGCAGACAAGATTAAAAGGTCATAAACAAACCACTGTCACTCAGTTTGCCCTTTCAAGTCAGTTCCAAACATGATCCATGATCTGTTCCATTGTGTTAGAATTGGGTGTGACCACCCAGCCTCTCCAGGATCCACCTCTTTATCATTATTTATTTAAAACCTACAGCACTCTCACAGGGAGAAATCTGAGCACAAAACTCACAGCCACAACCTAGGGATGCCAAAATTCCCATTAGCTCCTCTGAGCTGTAAAATAAATACAAAGAATTAGCAACAACAAATGTAGAATCTTATTGTTACAACAGGCAACAGCATGCAGGAGGTTAAGGGAGATTAAAAAAACTTTTTGTTGTTGCTGTCGGTTATGTTGTGAATATTTTAAGCCTGCAAAGGTTCAAAAAAGCAAATTCCCAGAAGAGAAGTCTAAAGGAAAGAAAAAAAAACAAAAACTAAAACCAAACTGTTCCCTGGTCCGGGAGCTGAAAGAACAGAGAATGGGAACCAGGTAAGTGCTCAGGACACAAAACTGATTTTTCCCTCCACTTTTTCATCATCTAACACGTATTTGTGTGCAGTGCATCGCACACAGCACTGCTGGCATGGGGGAAGAGGAACTTACCAGAGCTTGCAATGACAGGACCAGGGGAGGGCTTCAGAGTCAAAGAGAGCAGGTTTGGATTTGAGACTAAGATGGAATTCTTTGCTGTGAGGGTGGTGAAGCACCCGGAGAAGCTGAGGCTGCTCCATCCTGGAAGGGTCCACAGCCAGCTTGGAACAACCTGGCCCAGTGCAAGGGGTTGAGCAGGATGAACTTTAACGTCCCAGCCTACCCAAACCATTCTGGGATTCTCAATCCCATACTCAGGACAAAGGAGAGAGACATATTGCAAGGGGGAAAAAAACCCTCACACAACAAAAAAAACCAAAACAAAACAAAAAAAAAACCACACACACACAAAAAAAAAAAAAAAAACACAAACAAAACCCTCCAAAAGAACCAAATTCTTATTGTAAGTTATTTGCAAATCACATGGCGGTTTCACAGTTGTGTTTAACTTCAAAGTCATAAAATAACTTGAGTTATAGAATGAGTCAGGTGTCTCAGCCAGCGCCCTGTTCAGACACACAGGAGCACCTCTGGGTCACAGGCTGCAGGCTTGGAGGTCACATTGCTTTTTTAGATTAAAAAACACCAACTAACAAAACACAAAGTAATCGAGTGCCAAAGTAGTACCACAAATTAAACCAGAGTAGTGCCAAAGTAGTAATACAAATTAAACCAGAGATGATCCATAGTTCTGAAACTGAGTTTGAAGTACAAATTTCAGTTGGATTTCTGTTTGGCTCCATGGTCTTTTTTGCAAAAAAAACAGTCTCAAAACCATGAGATTGATCCTAATAATCATTTACTATTGAAGTGAAGAACCCAAGAACACTTTTTGAAAGAGATGTCTGATATTCTATCTCACATTTAACCTTTAATTACAAAATGAGAGGGATGAAGTAGTTTAGTTTGCTATTTTATTATGATTAGGATTGAAATGAGCTCAGGTGTTTGCAGCACAGTGGTTAGGCAAATGGGGAGGGTAATTTGCAGAAATGGCCACTATTTCTCACTCAATGGATTTGAAATATCCTCAACTTTTATACATAAAATCTTCATCTTTGCCCTGATATTTAAGAAGCAGGGGCTCTTATTAACCTGAGATGATTTTCTGTTCCACTGACATTACATCCTAAATTTATATTGTTACAGCAGACTGAATATTCCCATAATGAACTTGCTCATAATGCAACCATTAATATCTCTGTTCAAATCCAGAATTATTAAAGATTTAATTTTGTTGTTGTTGGGGAGAGATAAAACTTGGGGTGGCATTTCCAGTTGGGATTCCCTGTTCCTGTCTTTGTTGTTTTTTAAAGGGACATCAGTAGAATATTTTAAGCCTTTCAGAATGCATAAATACCATAGAAAAGCTAAAAAAATGCTTTTAATGGGCTAAACTGTAGGAAAATAACCCAAATAACAGGGTCCAGTTCAAAAAAATAATAACACCTTATGTTCAGGTAGAGGAAACAACAAAACACCTACTGACTGGATGTAAGGGAATTCTAGAAGGTAAAAGGTAATCACCTCAATTTTTCCTAAAAGGAACAGTTTTCCTGAGTCAGAAAAACCATTACTTTAGAATATCCAAATTAATTTTAAAAACAATCATGCCAGGCAGCATGTCAGTAGTTAGAGGTGAAAACTACATATTTTCCAAGAGCACTTACATGCACTACCAATGAGAACTGAATTTCTTCCATCCCCAAGAGTTCCTCCAGGACAGAACTGAAACCAGTTCACTTCTTTTGCAGGAAACATTTTCCCTAAATCACTTCACAAGCACAAAACCCTCCTGTAGCATCAATCAGACATAACTCACTGCCATCAGTAAGCAAGTTTACTCCCTGTCATATTCGAACTGCTGAGAGAATCATTAAATTTTTGGGTTTTTTTTCATTCTCCAGCCGAGCTGTGTTTTCATTTCTGTGTGGCAGATGCTGCTGCAGCCTGGGGTGTGCGTCCCACGGCCTGCTGAGAGCCCAGGCAGGGCCAGCAGAGGGATGGCAGCTTCATGAACAAACACCTGCTTAAAAACCACATTATTCATCACATCCCCCTTGCTCCTCGTCTGTAAATTGAGGCAGCACCGAGGAAAAGCTGCTGCAGTGCTTCAGCTTCTGCTGGCACAGAGATTGGTGTGGGCCCACAGAGGCGTTTGTGGAGCAGCAGCAGCCCCAGATCCACAGGTTTCCCACGGAGATCATCATTCCATCCCTTTGGGGGCTCCCTTTCCCTCCATTTGTTACCATGATAAAGCAGGGAAAACGCGGGAGAAAGAAAGGGAAAAAGACTTTAATTTTCAGCATTTGGATTTATCTCTTTGCAGTGTGGGCTCCCTGGCAGCAGCAGGCTCACGTTAAAGGGGGACAGCAGGAATTCCCACAGCACAGGAAATTCATCCGCTCTCAGAAATTAATCCTGGTTGCAGATACCCAAACTGAAACACATTTCAAGAGTCACCTTTTGCTATGTGCAGCACTTGCCTTCAGAATTAGGTATTTTAATATTTGAATGGACATTCCAAAGTAGCAGGCACTTCAAAAGCATCACCTTAGGCTTTACTACTCAAATAAAGGAGTCACACAAAATATATAAAAGTGTGTCCTTCCCCAATTCAACTATCCCTGCTTTTTTCTTTTCTCTTGCTATTTCTAAATATTATGCACGTGTCATGTAGAAAACAAACTGTGTCAGGAGAAAGAACCCAACAAACACAAAAATTAGCAAAAGAATTACCCTAAAACCTTCTGGAAAATGCCGAGGGCTATTCCAGCTGGTGCTATATAGAAATAAATGTGCAGTTTTCTTTGGTTTTCTCCTCAAGCAACCAACCTCCCACAGCAACTGCCACCACATGAGGAGAAAGAAATCCCTGAAATCAGCAGTTCCTTTTTCACCTCATAAAGAGGAAACCTGCTGGGAAAGACCATGCTTAGCACGCTTGTTAGGGCTTGATGGAAGAGTAGTGGATTGAAATGTTCATTCTAAATTAATTTCTGTGGTCAGTATTGAGTATGGATGTCCTGCACTATCCCAGCAGCTACAAATTAATAAATATTCTATGTTTGCATAACAGTTTCACTATGATTTGGGGTTTTTTCCCCTTGTTTTTTTTTGGGTTTTTTTCTGTGCAAATCCTTCTTTCTCACCTTCTGTAAACTCTCATTGCTCTGCTTAGAAGACCAGGAATTACTTAGCTGTGCAACACTGCTTAACTAAAACTTGTCAAAAATGAAAATATCATCTGTACTGGTATAAACTACTCTTTTTGCATACAAAAATATTCTATAAACACAACCCCATTTACACATTTCTCAAATAGGTACCAGTTATCTCTTCTGTATCTAGAAGGGAAGGCACTCAGCAATATTAGCCATCTATATGCACTGCAGGGGACAAACAAAAATCCAAATTCACATTGAGAATGGGCATAAACTTTTTTTCCCTTCTTACCATTCCTTCCACACAGTCAGGAGTAAATGATAAGTACAGTTTTCTATCCAATGGTTGTCTTTATCCACATTACGAAAGGATGTGAGAGCTATTAATGAACTCTATGACCTTCCTGGGCTGACAGAAATGTGCTTTTTTTCCCCGTAAAATAAATTTTCAAAAAAACCTGATGCCACATGTCCAACCCAATCTGTTCAGTTCCTAAAACAAGTCCTGAGGGAGAAGGAAATAGTTGGAGATGGTCTGGATTTTAAACCTCAGGATAATGACCCATCTGAGCTTTGTCAGTTTTTTATTGGTTGGATTTTTTGTTTTATAAAATATATTTATATATTAAATTTTTATATATAATAAATACATCTCTATAATAAAATATGTATATAATTTAAATATGTAATTATTTGTATATTATATATATAATAAATATAAAAATAGACAATATACATTATATTGTGTACTGTAATATATCATATGTATCATACATAATATACTATATATCATAATATAAAATATATAATTAATTTTTAATATATGTATAACATTTTATGTATATAGGTAAAACCTTATATACAGCAGCATCATGGATCCACCAGGAACTGGCAGTAGAGCAGAGTTTCCTCACTCTGCCAAGCCCTCACCCCAGATGCCATGCTGCTCCCTAACAAAACACCTTCTTCCATCACTGCTTGCTCTGTGCATTATTTTAAGCCCTATAAATGCCAATTAATACCAATTTACTGCCATTGCAAAACCCACCTTTCCACAAAATAAAACCCTGTTTCAGTAACCCTAAGCTCCTCCATCAGGTGCATGAATTTGCATTTCATTCAGGCGCCCCTCAGTGAGGCCAGCCCAGCAGACAGGAACAGGGATTCAGGAGCTGTGACAGCTCTCCCTGCGTTCAGCAGCGTGGTACCCACACAGCTCTTGGGAGAATAAAGGAAATTATTTTCCCAAGGGAAGGTTTAGAAGCGCACCTTCCAAGGCCTAATGTTCTGTTGGAATGCAGTGGTGGAAGCTCCCTGTGGTGGTGACTTTCTTCGCTCTCTTTGCTACATCCTTTTCTAAATCTTCCTATGGATTTTGGTTTTTGGCTGACACACGGGAGTAAAAATCAAGGTTTGGGAGCTCCAGCTTGGGAGGGAGGTTATCAAATTGTCATTGATCAGTTTACCTGCCCATCTGCCTTTCCACTCCAAGGTTTTTTGTGCTCAGCAGCAGGGAGGGAATGGAGTGAGAGGCCGGGCAGGGAGATGGGGCAGCGACCCTGATGGGAGCGGCAAAGGGAACGCGAACTCCGGCAGCAGGAAAGGCAGAGGTCGGGAGGGAGAGCAAAAACAACCCCTCAGAACTCCAACAGGGCAAAAACTGCACCGAGGGACAAGAGGAACTCAGGGCAATGAGGTGAGGCTCAGAGGAAGTGGAACAAACAGAAGTGGAGAGCACAGAAATAAAGAATAAAGAGAGCTGGAAAGAGCCGCACGTTTTACAGCGCATCAGCCTCTGCTGCAGACCTGAACTCACAGCAAACTGCAGCTTCAGCTCAGCACAGGCCACTCTGAACATGCCTGAAAATAACCCATGGCACAGTGACACGGTGAATAAAGATTTAGGGGCAGAAATAACTAAAATATCTACTGCAAGTTCATTTATAAATGTAATAGAATGCACTTTTCAAACCAGAGCGTGTGTTCTGTATGCAGTATTTAAAACTCAAATGATACCACATCTACAGATCTATATAAAAATTATGTACATCTGAACTAACAAAGAGCCAAACTGATTATTAGCAGGGTGGTTTATAAATGCAATATATCTACAATTTTGTTACTGACAAGAGCCTAATATTTCCTGATGGCATTCAGTAATATCTATGTATAAACTTATGTATGGCCACGCAGCAATATTTGTTTTGAGCGCCAATTCTCCATGTGTAATTATGAAATAAATTCATGTCTGAGAGACATTTCCCTACATTTTTCAAAGCAAAGAGAAAAGGCTGAGGAAGATTTTTAAATTCACACAGCACACACAGGACTGTGGAGAAACAGAGCCACAAGGTTACTGTGCAGAAATTAAAATCTCACCACTACCTACAAATGTTGTAACAAGCCATTTTCTTAAAGAAGAAATTAGTGATGAAAGGTGTGAAAAAAGCCATTGTGTCACTGCCACCCTTTACAGAATCATGCAGGAAATGCAATGGGTCCCAGTAGGAAAATCGGTGTGGAACATCAAATAAATGTTCCTAAACTACTTGTAAAGTCAAACTTGGCTCACTAAACTTGTTCAGACTCACAGCTGCTGCTCCTGATGCATAAATAGACGAAGGGATATTATTTACCAGCTTCAAAAATGTGAGTTCAGCCACATTTGTGTACCCTGTGCATCCACTCCCTCATGTCTGAGCACAGGACTGAGACACAGTGCAAGCCCAAAGCTAATTTTAGTAATGAAACATTAGCCTTTGCTGTCTGATAATTAATAACACACTGTTTGGTTCAACAAGGACATAATTAAAGTTTCAAATGCAAGCATTATAAATTACAGATACTTTGGGATTATAAATCTCTGTAGTGTTTTTTTTAATGAAAATAAATTGAACTGACATTGTTCCAGAGGAGTTGACTCATTTCACCTTCACTCCCAGTGTCTGATTAAGCTCTCTGTCCTTAGGAAATATTTGAAATATCTTCCTGGGAACCACGAGCTGAGCACCACCCAGTGCCATAAAGCAAGCCACCACAAAATCCATCACCGTTGGCTCTGTGCATAACCTGACTACTCCTGGAGATTTAGGAACTTTACATAAAAGGCTGAAATAATTACTTCAGGCTTCATGGATACATGAATATTTCTATTACGCTACTTGATCATCCCTAAAATTGCAAGTTTATTAAGAGGTCCCCAGCACAATAACCTGGTCCACTTTGATTAAAAGAGCTGCATTCCATTTCTGTCATAAAGTACAGATGACAGCAGCAGCGTAAAAACGGCTCAAGACTCAATTGATATTAGGCAGAAGACAAAGTAAATGGAAATTATAACAACGATGAAGTGTAATGGTATCTACTTTCTCAAAAAAAAAAATATAGTACAAATGCTTTGATCTGAAATGTCCGAATAAATGGGAATATGGCACATCCTTCTCCATATCATAAAGCCAGGAGTGATTCCAAGCAGACATTTCATTTTTTCCTTAATGGGAATCATCCCAAGTCTCAAGCAACCCTAAATCTTCACGTCAATTTACATAATAAACGTGCAGAAAGTATGACAAGTATTCCTCCATTTTAAAAGCTTATTATATTATGGGCAAAACTTAGAGCCAAAAACAAAGAGCAGAACTAGCAAACTTGCACTCAAAAGAATAATCTATTTTCTGTCTTGAACCGGGCAAATAGAAGATATTTCAGTTTTGATCAAAAGGGCTAGACAGGTTATGCACAAGTTTTCCTCTCCTAACAGTCTCTGATTGTATTAAAAAGAAAAATCACTAAAATGTAATGAGCAAACTTCCCAAGAACTCAGCAGAACACTCCAAGCCCTGGATGTCCTGTGAGTTTCCTGTGCAGAAAACTCAGCAGAAACTGAGGTGATGTATCTAAAGATGAAAAATAGTGCTTTTATTGTGGAAAAAGGTTTCCTCACATGAATCTCAATTTAAAGGACAATTTCAAAACCATTCAAACTTTGTTAAAGCATTCACTTCTAAAAGACTGAGTCTGTGCCCAATTAACACTAAAGAGAATTGATCCCTTTTTCTCTCAAAACATTTCCATGGAATTCAGAAAAAATACTGCAGGGCAAAGAAACACAGATCCTAAAACAAACAAAAGTGCAAGTAGGAACTCTCTGCACTTCCATTATGATCTTATTTTCTCTGGAAAATTAGATTTCTCACACTATGCATGTATCCCTTCATAAAAGCAAGGGAATTTCAGGAACTTTAGGGATGTCAAATAGCTAGGAAAAAAAAGATTACACAGACTCACTGAAATAGGTACATCAACCTGCACAAAACCAATCTTTTCCAGAGAAAAGCAATGTGTCATCACCTGCCCCAAAAATCTCCATTGACTACGCTACACTCAGGTTTTGACAAAACCGATGGAGGATTTATCCTGATGACAAAGAGGGTGAAAGGATTGTCCCTGGAGGCTGCACAGGCTGTTTTTGCTGGTGCCAGGGTGCAGTTGGCAGCCAGAGGGATCAGGGCAGCCACAGGGGCTGCAATGCAGAGCAGGAGCTGCTCTGACTCACCAGAACATCATTTTCCAGGAAAGAATGAACCCTCCCAAAGGTTAGCTGCTGTTAGCACTCGGTACAAAAGGTGCAGCCATGTCATGAGTGATCTTTAGCACTGCTTTAAAGGTACTTAAAACACAGCAAATGTAATAATTCAACTCAAACTTCAAACTTGTTTTGGGTCTAGAGCTTTCCTTTCTGTTTCTGGTGCTGCTAAGGGACACTAACACACAGTGACAAAAAAACCTCACCAAATTGGAAGCATAAACACACACAGTGACAAAAATCCCACCAAATGAGGAGCAGGGCAGAGATGCCTCCCCACTTCTAAACCCAGATTTTCCTCTCCCACGGCCTCACTGATTGTGTTAAAATTATTACTGAAACGTAATAGCAAACTGCCCAAGCAACACCCTAAGCCCTTTACATGGATCTCCTATGAAGGAGCCATGGAAGATTGCACAGAAAACTCTGCAGAAATTGGGGTAACACCAATAACATAACAAATGTTGCTTTTATTGTGGGGCACAGGAAGCTGGCTGGGACAGGTTCTGCACCCACCCAAAAGAGAAAGCAGCATTCCTGCTGGGCTGGGCCCAGCCAAGGGTGTGCAGCCAAGAACAAACTCCAAACTGAGAATATCTGCATGGAGGGAGGGGATTATGGGCATTATCTGTCAATATGTGGATGTAAATCCAGATCCGTGCATGGCAGGGGGAGCTGAGGTACCTGCTGTAAATCAGTGTTCCAGCAGGCTTTGAGAGAAATTAGCACATGGTCGGGTTTTTTAAAAAAGTTGCCACAATTCCTTATTTTTATGGATGATCAATGCCCATCAGAAAGCTGTTTTCTCTTCATAGACCAACTTTTTGCTGCTTGGAAATTAAAATAATTCCCGTTTCCCAGCCACCATATCTATTCACTAGATCAAGTGGCTGGTTGGTATAACTGGGCAGTGACCAGTTTTAACACTCAGTCATTTAATTTATTTTAATTTTTTTTTATACAGGTTTTCAGAAGGAGCAATAAAGAGTGATGGAATCACTGACAAACTACACATTTTAGGAAGTGCAAGTGAAAAGAAAACTCTCTTGAGGCTGAAATCTCCCTATTTTATCTTCATTTCTTTTCTCAAAAGTATTTTACCTTCTCTTCCTGCACCCTGCAGAAAATTAAGCCATAAATCCTGAATTTACTGGGTATAAGCAGAAGGGAATATGGAATTGTAAATGAGTTTCTGTGAGCAACACTGGTTTTATCTGAGCACAAAGGCAGGAGCAGCCTGGGGAGAGAGAGGGGCTGACTTTGGGGTGGGAGCAAAGCCAGGAGGGTGAAACTTTGCTGGGTTCCAGATTCAGCACCGCAGATTTACCTGAATAAAACTCTCCAACACCCAGCACAAATCCTGAGCCTTGCACATTAAAGAGTTCCCCTTTATCCCCTCACCTCCTCTGGTCAAGAAAGCAACAGAATCAAATCCCAGAGCAACAGAAATCACAGGATTTGGTTACCTAGCCCCCAAATTCCTAAATACTTATGTTACTAAATTAAAAAAATTTAGTAAAAATTAAATATTAAAATACTAATAATTATTAATACATTAACTATTAATTATAACTAATTATATTTAATTATTAATTTGTTACCTATATTATTAGTTATAATTACTAATTATTCATCATTAAATATTAGAATAAAAATACTTATGTTACTGGAAAAAATTAGAGTGGGGAAAGGACAAGCAATACATTACTATAAATAGAAACAAATAGTAAAACTAGAAATAAAGACAACTATTAATTTACATCATTGAAGTGACAACCTTACAGCTTTCTGTATTTTTTCCTGTTTATGTAGCAGAACACCAAGGAAGGATCAGGCACACAGGGCAACAAGTGCACATGAAATGATTTCTGTACCACAATGAGGAAGATTAAATGCAGAAAACAGCTACAAGCAGCTGTGGTGACAGTGCAGAAATTTAAATTAATAAGCATTAAGAAGGACCCACCAACTCCCACACCCCTTGTCTTTGCCAAGAGAGGTTGGGCTGCATGAGCCTGAGGTTTCCTTTCCACCTGATATTCTAAATTCTGTGTCTATTCTAAATTCTGTGTCCATTCTAAATTCTGTGTCCATTCTAAATTCTGCGATATCTTGGTGCTTTCAGGTCAATCAGGGTTTGAGCACAAGCGTAGGGTTAAACCCATGTTCACATCTAGCAATCAATTCAAAGCAATAAATTAGCAGAGAGGCATCCCTAGAATCATAAATATTTTTAAAAGCCTGCTATGAATGATTCAACATCAGAAGAAATCTGCAGGAATGGTGATTAGAGGACAAGGTTGTACAAGCACAGTACAAAATGTGATTAATTTCACAGTAATTAACACCATATGCAGCTTATGCATCACACAGATCAGTATATAGAAAAAGTTGTTGAAAACACATTAGTGTTTAAAAATAAAAATTGAGAAATCACAAAAGGAGTTGAGTGCTTTTAACTGAAGCCCAGCCTGCCTTTGTGCCACAAGTCCCATCCCAATTCCCTCCTTTTCCCTCCAAGTGATCACAGCCCTAAAGTGGTTTTAAATTGCTATTGTATGAAAAGGCAAATTATTTTAGGAGGTTAGAAGTCATCCTGTCACCCTGCAATTTCTTTAATTACAACACTGTGTCGGTGGAGAGCATGAAAAATCCGTGTGAGGTGTCTCTGGTAGAGAAGCTGGATACTCCTCAAAGAGCACACAAAGGCAAATTTAGGAGAGAACTGAAGCTCTGCTCAATTGTTGGGGTTTCTGGGCCACCACTGCTCCCAGTACAGTTATTTCATACTCAGTTATTTCATTCCATACTCAGCTATTTCATTCCTGGAAGAAAAGCACAAGTAAAGAGCACAAGAAACTTGAGAAGGGTTCCAGGACTGCCTGGGAATAACCAGGAGCCCTTGCCCAGTAGAGATTTATTTATTTCCCTCCTGCACTGGCAGAACATTCAGCTGCTCACTAATAAAAAACAAGGAGCTGTGACGCAAGATTTATGCGGCCATAATGAGGGGATTTGTTAGCATGGCTCTGATTATTGGTAATGAAACTAATAAAGCTCCATCACAGCCTGCAGGGATGGTGCCAGAAGCCAGGCATGGTGTGGGAACCAGGTTGGGAAGGGTCTTCAGGAAATCAAGAGAGGAGCAGGTCCCACCTGCCCCTGAGGTGTAGCAGAACTGCTCATCCCAAAGTCACAGCAGGTTTTTGGTTTGCAGTCCACTGTCCAACATCAAACAAACAACAGTCATGAATTTTGAACCAACTTTATCAAGCAAAAAAAAAAAACCCCAAAATCTCTTTTAGGAGCCCAGTGTTTTAAAGCCATCCAGAAGCCTCTAATCCCTCTAAAATTCCACTGACTTGAAGAGAAGCACACCTCCAAAAGTGACTTTTTCCTTGTAAATATCTGATAGCTGGTACTGGAAACCACGATCAAGAATTTCCCCTCCAGAAGCTGCTGAGAGCAGAGCAGGAGGAGCTGGGGCAAAAAGCAAGCCCAGCAAAGCCCCAAGAGCCTGCCCTGGAAGGTCACTGTGTATTCATGCCTGGAAATTGTGGAAAAATTAATTAACTGGGCTACACCTGTGAGAACAGGGCTTGGATGTGGCTTCTGCATCAATGAACAAGAAAAGGGATCTGAGAAGGTCACAGCCACTTCCACAAGGGATGGTAGCAAGACAAGATCTTCTCCATGCAGAGAAAAGGCTGAAGGGGACACCCAATTAACATCAAAATCATGGAAGGGGACACACAATGAACACCTCACAATGAACATCTCCAAAAGTCATGGAAGGGGACATACAATTAACATCTCCAAAATCAACACCTGAATAGAAAACTTTCAATGGCACAGTCCTGCCCTACCAAACACAACAAAGTGGAGAGGTGTATTTAACATCCCTAATCCACCAGGGATGGAGGAGAAAGGCTGAGCACCAGTGCCTTGGCTCACAGCATCACCCCAAACAGAGTTAACCCCAAACTCCACTGCTGGACACCAAATCTCAGCCTCCAGCATCCCCGGCATGTCAGCTCTGCTCTGAGCAGCTCAGCTGGGTGAGAAAAAAGGGAAATGTGTCCTTGGGCTAGGCTTGCAGCAGGTTGGCCCCAGACACCTCTCCCTGCAGGAGGATTTTGCTCTCTCATCGCACCACGAGTGCCCCCCTAACTCCGAGGGCACAGAGAGGCAGCAGCAGCTGCTGGCGCTGCCACAGCAATTACAGAGCCCACAGCCAAACCCACAGCTCTTGGCAGCAAGAACAACCCTGCAGGCTGAATGAACTGCATGCTCTGGAATGGCTGCTGAGCTGCACTGAACACACACAACACTCCAACACGTTCATCCTGCAGCAGGGCGCAGACCTGGAGCCACACAGGCCAGGGAACATCCTTCTGAAGTGGCGCTTCACTCCAAAAGGGAATTAAATTAGAAGTTAATTAGACAACTTCCCAAGGACCAGCCAGCAGAATTGCTCTGGGTGTGCTGGAGTTAATGCTGATAAAGCAGAACTGCCTGGTAATGAAAGATGTCTGTGTTCATTGTGATGGGAAGCAAACAAATAGCTGTTCCCCTTCTGAGGATCACTGCCACCACCACACTGCTGCCCACAGGGAACAGACATTTCCTCAGCTCCAGGGGAAATATCTGAATGCTCAGAAGCTCAGCTCACCGACTGTGTAACATTATCTTACACACAGCACTCACATTCTTTCCCTATCACAAAACTATCCCCAGTTTGAGCTGTACACATTTACTTGTGTATTTTCCAAAACATCACTATACATCTCTTCCTTATCAATACGTATTTCTCAGAAGAGATTTTTGAATAGGTATGAACAGGATGCACACTGCTTCCTTTTGGCAGTGATAAACATACATTAATAAAAGAATAAAACCTTTTACTGAACATATCAGCTCGTTCTTACTTAACTTCTTAGAGACACTCTTGCAACCCTCACATCATCCGAGGAGAAACAGCTCCATCTAAAGGGTAATGGGCTGCACAGGCCCTGCCTGGTGTTTGCCACATCAGCTGAGTAAACTGATGTTTGGGATGTTTGGGCAGGGAAGGATGAGGATTGCAAAGCCGCTCCTAAAGCTGGGGAGAAGCTGATTCCTGAATGGAAAACTGATTCATTAACACTTTGCTCTCCCTTTAAATCACCTATTTAAGTTCTCATTTGCATGGCCCCTGCTGGGTTTTGGTTTGCAGCCTACTGTCCAACAGTCATGTATTTTGAACCAACTTTAATGAAAATAAAAAGCACCTAAAATCTCTTTTAGGCTCCCCGTGTTTTAAAGCCATCCAGAAGCCTCTGATCCCTCTAAAATTCTATTGACTTGAAGAGAAGCACGCCCCCAAAAGTGACTTTTACTTGTAAATATCTGATAGCTGGCACTGGAAAACATGATTAAGAACTGTGAACAAACAGCTGTCAAAAACATATTCCTAGCTGTAGTAATACTGATTTTTGAAAAAAAACCCACAGTTTAGGAGTTTGCTTCCTTCACCAACCAACAATTCTGGACCCATCCTGACAATGGCACCATGAAGGTTATTCTCAATATGCTTTTTTCCACTATTAAACCTGGAAATTTCCTTTTTAGTCCTCATTTCACAGTGCAGTGAGTATGGCAACAGCTAAGAACAAAAATAGGACATTATCTCATACAACTTTAGGAATACTCTGATTACAGGTTTCTAAATTATTTTTAGGCTCTCCCGCCTCTGCAATCCCAAGCATAATTTGTGCACACTGTCAAAGCAAAAGCAATAAAGGCCAAAAGCAAAAAATAAAGGCCTTCAGTGAGGATGAAGTACTTGGGGACTTGGCCATAATTACAATCTTAATGGGCATTAAGTTAATAATGATGGCAAAACTCAAGTTTTCAGAAATCAAGTAGTGTTCATTATAACGGTGCAGTCTTTATTGAGGTGAAATATTTAATGTAGACACAATATTAGAGGAAAAAACCTGATTGTATTCCAGGCAGCAGAATATTCTCAGTGGGGACAGTTACACTCAAAGCCAACTCAGCAGTGCAAGTTTGGATTCCTGGCTTTTATTTAACCCCAGTTCAGCTTATTCCAGACAGGGCTGGTTTGGATCTACCTCTGCCTTACTCCAGAAACATTTCATTTCATAATGTCTCTAATTGATAAAATAGATCAAGTGTCTCACGTATTCAGCACAATTTAGAAAACAGTGAATTGAGAAATGGCCCAGCCAATAGTGGAATAGGTACTGGACTTATCTTGATTCCATGGGATGAAAAAAGCTACCATCCACATCATTTAGAGAATATCTAAGCTGTCAAGTAGCAGGCTGGATGTGGAGGGGTTTTTTTGGGTGAATTTGACTTTTTTGGGGGAGGGGGGATTTTCTAGTCCCCACTTTGCCCCTTTCCCTGGTTTGATTCTGCAGCATTCCTACAATTTGCCCTCTTTCCCAGCACCAAATTCTCCCCATCTGCACCAAACTTCCAATTCCTCTTTGTCTCCCATCCTGGAAAGAGAACTGGCTTTCTTTGTCACACAAAGACTGAAATTTGAAATCGAATGAAGTCTGCTCGGTGCTCATTTCTCTCTGATTAACGATAATTAGGATAATAGCAGCACCTAGAGGCATCTCCCAGACCCAAAAATCTCTTTAAGATCACCCTCCCCATGAGTGTCTCACTTTTCCCTTCTGCAAGTTTACTCCTGTAACATCCAGCAAACACTGCCTGTAGATCATTTGGGGCTATTTCAGAGAGGGAAAGGGGTCCATAATTGAGTACAGCCACTCCCTGCTTTTTGCAGCACTGTGAGGGTTTCAAATAAAGTTTTACTAATTATTCACATGGGCACTAAGCCCCACTGAGGACCCAGAGCAGGCACGGGAAGAGAGGGGGCAGAATTGACCCAGATGTTTCATGAAGGTTCTCCAGCATCCACAATTCTAACTTAAACTGCTTAGGGGCATCTCCTGTGGCTGTTGGATTTCTGTGTCCAAAACAACCCTTTATAAAACAAATATTTCTGAGACAAGGTGGCCTAGATAGTTATTGCAGAGACTGCTGTGTTTAAATCCTATTGCTCATCAAGTCTGTAAAAGTATTAGCAGCTACAGTCCCAGTGTAAAATAAAAATGTTTTGTGTTGTTTCCAAAACTCAAATTTTAAGGAAGCTTTTTCACTTCTAACAGCCACCTAAAAGTCTTTCATAAAATACAATATTGACTACATTGCCTGTTCTCAATAAAACCACCAGAAAATTATTAAAATAGATCAGTAACAAACTGCAGAGTCCAAATATGCCAAGAAAAACGCAATTCAACTACTTCAGGGAAGCAATTTTCCACTTGTGTAAGCCTGAGGTTGATGGAGTTTAAGTTAGATGCTAAACAAAGATTGATGGTCTGGAATTCCCTCCCTCCTGCAAACAAACCTGGAGCAGCAATGTGTGATTAGGACAATGTAGATCAGCGAGAAAAATAAGAAATTGGTAAATTAAGGTGCTGAGCATCAAACAGGAAAGATTTATGGTCTGGACATAACGAGTGCTGCAAGTGCTCAGTGCAATGGGAATCAGCCATGGGAGCTGCCAGAGAAGGGAATCAATCCTGGTGGAATCTCCTTTAGTCCAAAGGTGGGCAGTGAGCTGATCACATCATTTGTGTAAGACTTTTGTCAAATAGAGTCTTCTCCTGTGAATTCCCTATTCATTCCAGAGATCACATTTTAGCAGCTTTCTTCTCTTTTAGAGACAGGAACAGATTTGCTTCTAAGAAAAATTGATTAATTCAGGCTTTGCCAGTGGTTTCATGCTTCACTTTCTTATTCCTTCTTTGGGTCTCCTGCTGGTCCCACACTGAGTTAAGGAGCCTTGATTTTTACAGACTGCTCCAGCCCAGCCTGCTGTGCACACAGCCTGCATAAAACATTCATCCAGCAGAATTAAAGTCCTCTGCTAAATCCTTTATTTGAGCTCAGGATGTTGCTCCCCCTCAGAGATTGTACAAACAATGAAATTTTACTTTAAATATTTCCTTTGAGTTTCTTCTTAAAAAAGTCTGCATGAAATGGGTTAAATCCGCACCTGGATTCATCAGCCAGGATAATTCATGGGCCAATATTCCCTTGGACTCCTGAAGGGCACTGAGAGCATCAGAATTTACTCTGTGCAGTGTAAATCTGGAGATTTTGGGGCTTTGCCTCTCCTCTCTTTGCAGATTCACGTAAAAGTCAGTAACTTCTGCAGTCACAAAAAAATTAGAGCAACTTTTCACTGATTTGAATGCCTCCATTAGAGCAGCAGAACAAAAGTGGTAATTCAGGAAAGTGGAATCTTAACAAAAGGTAACATCACTCAGGGAGAAACATCAGCCAGAGGAATTAAACACCTCAAGGTGTTACATCTCACTCCTCAGTCCCTGGCTGATGTCAGAGACAAATCTCACCTCCACTCCCACCTGAATCCATCAGCAGAGCTGGTAATCACTAATTACTGCTGTTACCTGCACCACAGGAGGAGCCAGCCATCACTGCAGCACCAAAACATTCCAGAGGTGCCCAGGATGGGCTCAGCAGATTCCATCTCCTCCTCCTTCTGCACTCTCTACTGTCACAGACATACTTTATGAAAAATTCTTTCGTTAGGATCTTTTCTCCTGAAAAGCTTCAGCTTCCCCATGTTTTGCTGCTTTGGAGAATTGTTTTACCCAGCATGTGAAATTGTTCTTACTTGATGACCAATGACAGCCACCTGTGTCGAGGCTGTGAACAGTCACAAGGTTTTATTATCATCATTCTATTCCTTTCTTCTGTTCTTTTAGAATAGTTTTGATATATCATTTTCTTTTAATATAATATATACCATAAAAAAAATAAATCAGCCTTCTGAAACACGGGGTCAAGATTCTCATCTCTTCCCTCACCCTGGGACCCCAGTGAACACCATCTCTACCCCTCTGTGTCCCCAAAGCATTCCTAGCTCTCTGCAGCCCACACAAATATTTTCAATGTGCACCCAGCTATGCCCAGTTATCCCCAGTACCACTCAAACAATCCTGTGGGGTGACTGAATATTAATGGAATCAGTATATTCAATTTACAGCTTGATCTCTGGTTGCTTCACAAAAGCATCCCCACATTATTTACATTATAACGTCCCCTGACAGGTCTGCAAAAGTGGAATCTGTCTCTTAAAATACACAGGAAAAGTCATTTTTTGTGCTGTGTCCTGCCACTCTACTGGCTCCAGAACAAAAAAGGAGCAACTGAATGAGTTTAGTGCAAAACTATTCAGCAAGGGAAGCTCCAGGTTCCTTCACACCAAAATCCAATCTATTTAAAGCTGGTGTAACACCTTCTCATCTCCTCTCCAATATTGTGACTTGGGAATGATGGCATCTCGCTCCCTTCATCATTAAACAGAATCTGAAATTGGCAGCTAAGGAAAGAACCTGTATAACCCAGAGTCAGTGAATGCCTCTTAGAAAATAAACCTTCCACAAAAAACACGGACTTACTGACAGACTGTAAAAGATGAGTCCTATTTCAATTTAATCAGTTCTAAGGGCTGGAATTTGCTAACATGAGTGCTTTTCACAATATTGTTAATTTAAAATCATTCTGAAGGCAGCAGCTACTCCCAGCTGTGCTATGCAAGGACTCTGGGTGCCTCTCACTGCTGGTGAGTTACAAATTCTCCTCCCCTTCTCCTAAAGGATAAAATCCTACAAGAATGCCTTTTCCAACTCAAACAGCCCAGAATCTGACAAAGAGTTTCATAGTAGCAAATATTCTGGTACTCTGAAAACTGAATATTTCCTTTGGCATTGCTTTGCTCAATGTTTTCATTCCTAATTATTTGATATTTAATTATTTTGTGACCAGCTGCATTTACTCAGGAATGGTTGAAAGGAATGAAAATACCCATTTTTGTGTGTTTGATTTGTCTTCTGTCCCACAGCAAAGCACAAAACCCTGTTTCACTGGGCTGCTGATGCAGAGACAGCGAGCTCTGAGGAGCATGTGCTTCCCTCCTGTGCACACACCTCAGCATTACACAGCAGCTAAGTTCCAAAATTACAAAAAGCCCAAAAAATCTGTAGTTTTCCAGCTCTTCTTCCACTAGCATATACTCCATACCTAGAAAATTCTATAAGCAGCTGTATTTTGCTGTATCCAGCCCTAACCAGGGCATCAGTCATGGACAAAAACATCAGCTGCAACTCCAACTCTGATCACTGATTTTATGGGTTTTTTAGAATGCAAACAGCAAGAACAGCTTGCAACATGGAAGTTAACTCCATTTCCTCCCAAAACTTACAGAATCAGACAAAAATTGACAATTGGGGACCTTCTGAAACTACTTTAACCTTTCTTGTTCTTCAAGGGGAAGGAGACCAATAACCAACATCTGGACAGCTTTACTCAGATCTGTGCTGGGAAAGGGGGAGAGGAGCAGATTCTCAGCACCGAGGCAAATCAAATCAGTCTCTGAAGAATTAATTGGAAATAAGAAATTAAAGGCACCATCAAGTTCAGCAGCATTGAACCAGCTGAGGCCTGTGTAGGTTCCCTGTAAATTGGTGCTTAAGGTGCCAAGGAAGGGCTCAGAAGGGCAGTTTGAGTGTCCTTGGCCTCTCAGACACACTGCATTAGCTCCATGTTCTCAGTCTTTGGGGGAAAATACCTGTACACTAGTTAAAATTTCCATTTGATACTCAGGGTAGGAAAAAAAGAACATTTTAGAACTGAGTTCAAAACAGGAACTGAGTTTTATGCCATTTTTATGCTGTCAGTGCTGAAAGGAATTAAGTCCATTACGAATTTATTTATTTAGGGAAATTATATATAATGGTATCATTCTGCAGTTCTTGGAATGATAAAGCCTACTAAAGCCTTATGAATAAGGCTGAAAGAATAAAATCCAGATGTGAAAATCAGATCCCATCACACCTGCCCAGGACTTCTGGCAGTCCATTTAGAAACAATATCAGACATTAGGATGGGATTTAATCCTCAAACTTAATTTCTGTGTCAGAAATGTTATTGTAGGAATGAGGGGCATCACCTTTCCTTTTGTGAGACTTGTAAATGTTTGGTAACTTCATTTTTCTTAACAATCCATATTAATGCTATAACAGGAACCCCAGGAGACTTTTCACAAGTGCTGCAGAGAGGTTGGACTTTTCTTGGGAAAACTGGCAGAGATCCCAGCTCATAAAAAATGGGATGAAACCAGCATGTCCTGAATTGTTCAGGGCTGTAAGTGTTTGAAATCCCCATTTCCCTCTGAAACCATGAGGTAGTGGACTTTTCCTAGCCTGGCTCAAATTTCTGAAGGAAATAAAAACGTTACCCAAGAGATCCCTGTACTTTTAGTCAATGCTGAAAACTTCTTTCCATGAAACCACCAGATGATGAATGGATTTATTCTGGGGAGGAGTTTTTGTTAGCTGCTTTAATTTTATTTATCCTGCTGTAAAACTGATCTGACTGCAGCTAAAAAGCTTTGAGGGACACATGTAAAATGTATTTTGTGTAAGAACTGTCATCCTACAGAGCCCTTTGTGTCCCTGATGTCCTCCACGCTGCACATTATTTTTAAGCAAATAGCATATTTGTAACTAAATCAAACTACATATAAATCAAACTTGGCTTTTCACACAATAAATGCAAAGCACAAATCATTAATTAGACTACTTCAATGAGTTATTTTGCTTTTTGTTTGCTTTGTTAGTCATCCCTAACAGCATCATCCAGCATGCATCCCACTATGGGAATTTGCAGTCTCAAAAAACACCAATCCTCCCTGGTTTTTTGTTTGTTTTAAGGAATCATTAATTTGAGGGAGTTCTTTCTCACTGAGCTAGTTAAATTAACTCCCAAACCCTGCCCTACTGCCCAAGAGCTACTGTTGGAAATTTACTGCATTACTCAGACATTACTAATTATTTACTGCTGTGAGTAACTGAGCTTGGAAGGGCTGTGGTGTTTGTGAGGGCACCTGAGGGCTCTTAAACTCTCCTTTGCACAATCTGAGCTTCCAAAAAAGCCAGGAGGGACAGGACTTCATCTGAATTTCCCCAAAATTCAACACATTTCCAGTTTGGGAAAGTTGGAGTTACTTCAGAGTTTTTGGGCTCGAAATTGTACTGTAAACTTGAAAATCTACATCATCTATTCACTCTTAATAACACAAACAGGGTCTGATGATTGCTATCTTAAGCAAACAGAAAGCATTTCTAAACTAAATCAATATTCTCAAAACTTTTTTCTCCCACCAAAATCTGAAGCTTTTCAGAGGGAAGAGGAAGAAGCCCTGAGAATGGAAGACTTGACATCAAAGGTGTGAAATACTTTATAACAGTTTCTTTCCTCATTGCAAAATAGGATTTCTCACAACTCCAAGTAAAATACACCTTCCCTAAATGCTATTTTTATCTGCCAAATAGATCTCAAGCATCTGCTTTCTGACATTCTCTACTTACACTCCTCAAAAAGACACAGTTCAAAGAATAACAGGATCAAAAAAATCCCAGTTACACACATAGAACTATAACATACAACTGTTTGTAGGAGTGCTGCTGCTCTTTTCTCTCTTCTTGTTTGATTTTTGTTTGTTTGCTCGCAGAATTTATTACTAAATCCCAGAAGGGAACACCAGGAATCATTTTTAAAGCACATAACCTTTGAACCTAACAAGTGGACAGACAACAGAAGTCCTAGAATAACCATAAAAACGCCAATTTCCAGCAGCACCGATGCCAGACACATCCTCGAAGAAGGATTACACACAAATAATTCAGCAGCACATTAGTTTTGGTGCAGAGGAAGCCCACCAAGAGCAGGAGGAGCTTGGCCCGAGCCACACTTGTCACGCACAGTCCCTGCAGCTCCGCGGTGTTTGTCCACATGTGCCCTGAGCAGCCAGGAGTGAATCCTGCCCTCGGTCTCTGAACACACCACACACCATTCACGGTGACCACGCCGGACAAAAACGGCCACAACTCATTTAATTCAGCCAGGTGTCACCAGGACATAATTCCTCAGAATTACCTTGTGGCTCTCAGGCCACACCACAGTCACACACACAGCCACAGACAATTTTCCAGCCGCTGCTTTGACATCACAGTGGTTTAATTTTAATGTTCTATAAACATTGACCGAAAAGCTTTGCTTCCCTGTGGCATCCAGACAGAAAACGCTCTGTACGGGCTCAGAGCACAGTCCTGGCTTGGAAAGCCATCAGGGAAACTCACTCCACTTCTGATACAAGTTATGGATGGAAAACATCTTTTCATGGTTTTATCCTGTGATAAACCATTCCTTCAGTGATTACTGACATCCCCTAAAAAATTTCTCTGCATGACAGTGACAACAACCTGGCAGTCTCCTTATAAATCTATAAGGAAATAATATAAATTTAATATAAATAATATATATATTATATACTATATAAAATAGATATTATAATATTACATATAATAATATAATATATAATATAATAGATAATATATATTATATAAAATATATAACAATATATTTTATATAATATTATATATAAAGATAACATATATAATGCTATATATTATATATGTTTATATATAAATATATGTTTTATATATGAATAACATATAGAAATAACAAAATCATAGAAATATGAATTTATATTACAGATATAAATTTTTATCTATACTGAAAAGAAACTACTCCCTGAAAAAAAAAACAACTTCTGAAACACAAAACACTGAAAAATAATTGCTATAATCGATTATTTAGACCCTCAAAGGAAAATATTCTACTTGAAACACAGCACTATCAGACTTCTAAGCAACATCTCCTGCACTTGAAGCACTAATTTGAGTGGAGTAACAAAGAAAAAAACATTGAAATACTGACTCTATGATTTGTTTTTTTTCAGTGAGAAGTCCATAACACTGGAGGGAATTTTCCTTAACCTTTTTAAGCCTGGTTTCACAGAAGCTGTTCTGAACTGCTCCCAGTGCATGTGGAACAAAAGCCATTCAAAAATAACCTCAAACTCAACAGCAAGTCCTGTTGGGATTTGATTACTTTCATTTCTAGAGACAGCTTCTCTGAAACTCTGGATGCATTTTATATTATTAGGAAAAATAAGAGCAGGGAGATTTAATTTATTTATTTCCCACCCCTTTCTGCAGTTAAACTGCGCTGCAGGGCCGGGCCCCACACAAAGTGGAACCCCGCTCTAAGGATAATTCAGAATTTCAATAACAACGTATGGAATGGGCTGGAGGATGGAACGGGGATTCAGAATTTCAATAACAACGTATGGAATGGGCTGGAGGATGGAACGGGGATTTCTGTCCAGGAGATGGAGCTGCAGCTCCAGAGCTGCGGGAACGCGCTCAGAGACGGGAGATGAGAGAGAGGCACCGGGAGATAAACCAGGAGATAAATACACAGGGGTACAGCCCGGGAAATGGATATACAGGGATACAGCCCGGGAAATAGAGATACAGGGATAGAGCCCGGGAAATAGAGATACACTGGGAGATAAACAGGGAGATGAATACACCGGGATAGAGACTTCCAAGAGGATAGAGCCCAGGACACACCAGGATGGAGCCTGAGACAGAGCCTTAGACCAGGATTTAGCCTGGGATAGAGCCCCAGGGTAGAGCCCCACAGCAGGATATACACAGGGACACAGCTCGGGTCGCAGCCTCACAAGGGGATATCACCTGAGATGCACACCGGGATGTAGAGCCCAAGACAGAGCCTCACACTGGGGTATTGGCCAGGACACACAGCCCAGAATGCACAGCTCACACTGGGGTATACATTGGGATACAGCCCAGGATACACAGCCTGGAATACAGAGATACACACCAGGAAACAGCCCAGGATAAACATCAGGACAGAGCCTCACACTGGGATATAACCTGAGATGCACACTGGGATGTAGAACCCAGGATGCAGCCCAGAATTGACAGCTCACACTGGGATGTACACCAGGATACAGCCCAGAATTGACAGCTCACACTGGGATGTACACCAGGATACAGCCCAGAATTGACAGCTCACACTGGGATGTACACCAGGATACAGCCTGGAATTCACAGCTCACACTGGGATGTACACCAGGATACAGCCTGGAATTCACAGCTCACAGCAGGATGTACATCAGGACACAGAGCTCACACTGGGATATACATTGGGATACAGCTCAGGATAGATACCAGGACAGAGCCTCACACTGGGATATAACCTGAGATACACACTGGGACATAGAGCCCAGGATACAGCCCAGAATTGACAGCTCACACTGGGATCTACACCAGGATACAGCCTGGAATACACAGCTCACACTGGGATCTACACCAGGAAACAGCTCGGAATTCACAGCTTATACCGGGATGTACACCAGGATACAGCCCAGAATTGACAGCTCATACTGGGTTGTACACCAGGATACAGCCTAGAATTCACAGCTCACACCAGGATGTACACCAGGGTACAGCCCGGAATTCACAGCTCATACTGGGTTGTACACCAGGATACAGCCTAGAATTCACAGCTCACACCAGGATGTACACCAGGATACAGCCCAGAATTCACAGCTCATACTGGGTTGTACACCAGGATACAGCCTAGAATTCACAGCTCACACCAGGATGTACACCAGGATACAGCCCAGAATTGACAGCTCACACCGGGATGTACACCAGGATACAGCCCGGAATTCACAGCTCATACTGGGATCTACACCAGGATACAGCCTGGAATTGACAGCTCACACTGGGATGTACACCAGGATACAGCCCAGAATTGCCAGCTCACACTGGGATCTACACCAGGATACAGCCTGGAATTCACAATTCACAGCTCACACTGGGATCTACACCAGGATACAGCCCAGAATTGACAGCTCACACCGGGATGTACACCAGGATATAGCCCAGGACATCACCTCACACCAGGTCAATCCCTCCTGGAACCCCAAGACAACAGCTCAGGGAAGGAAAGAAAGATTCCCCAGTATAAACCTTTCCTTCGTGTCTTTTCTAACAAGGGCTGCTCCGGGCACAGCAGGAATTGCCAAAGTGTTCAAGAACTCCTGCAGGTTCTCCCACACCCCAGGTGATGCTTCACAGGCTGTGGTGGATGCTCCCTGCAGCCACCTCCTTTCCTACACACCTGCATTCACCTACAGAAACACCTCAGCATGCACAGATTGCTGTAACAGTCCAGAAATAGAAAAAAAATTTAAGAAACTTCAAAAAAACCAAAAGTTTAATCCAGATACCTAGCATCTCTTGCTTAAAACCCATTACACTCAAAAAAACCCCCAAAAAATCCTCAAACTCCAACCAAACCCCAGCAAAAAAAAAAAAAATACAGATTCTGCCATACAAATTTCACAGTTGTTTTTCTTTTGCCCCCAGACAGCCATGGTGATAACCCCACTGTCACAACACTGTCATATCCTTGCCCTTGGTTCAGCCAGCCACAAGCAGCAGCACCAAACAAGGCTCCACCTACAAAATTCTACTGCAAACACACAAAAGGAGAGCCAGGCAGAGCTTTCCAAACCTCCTTTGCAGGTTAAACCAGACCCACACCCTCACCTGTAAGGAATATTTCAATAAAGGCACTGACATCAACCTGGCAGATGCATTTTTTCCATCTTGCTCTTCAACAACATAATTCACAGGTGAATGACAAACCTAACCATCAATTTCCTCCCTCCAAACTACATTTTCAGTTGTTACTAGACTTTGCCCACCAGAAGCAATTTCATTTGAAAATAGCTGACTCAATTAACTATTTCTTCCCAGACATAAATATCAAGAAGCCCCCATGCAAATCTATTGTGAACAGTCATTTTCCTTCCTCAAAGCTCACCTTTTGGGTAAATACACATTTTCCTCTGAAAAGATAAAGTATTTATCTACCAACCTAACTCCATGTGAGTATCAGCCTGAAGAAATGTCCATATTGTACAGTCTATTGAGAAATTAAATTACTGCTAACTTTGATTGCAGGAACTACAAAAATCACTGTAGCAGCAAATGCATTATATATCCAACTGTATCAAAAATATATTTTTAAGTGATATTTTTCAATGGGGTAATTTTGAGCTTTTTTTTTCTCATCTCAAACATCAGAGTCACGTTTTCACAGTCAAATCTTAATTGTTGTGTTTTGCAGACCTGTTGATAAAGCCTACAGGAATCCTAATTAGCTGAGCTGCTGCATTACAGCTTCTGCTGATCTGCTGCTGTTCTCAGCATGGGCTCTCCTCGTGCAGCCTGCTCAGCCAAGGATGAACAGAACCACTGGAATCTTGGCTTTGATCCAGCTTACAAAACCTGCGGAATTTATTTATTGTTTTAATTGTCTATTTATTCATTCTCTCTAACTTTCCATCTCCAGCTCGCTCTGTTCACAGAGAGGAAAAGAAAAATCTCGGCTCCTAAAAATCAGAGAACTCCTTAGTAAGTGTAATTTTGAATAATAAAGTATAGTAAAAATGAATAATAGTAATAAAGTGACAGCAATAAAGTAACAATAAAATAAAAGGGAATAAAAAGAAAGAGGCATTTAAAGTAATTACTCTGGATATTCAGACTTAGCGTGAATAGGGAGAATTCTAATGAGATGTTAAGGAACTACTTTCATCTGCTTTTTGTAATGAACTATCTCCCAAGGAAAGAGGTTTTATTACACTGAAATTTGTAATTTTAATATCTCTATTTTTACACTAAAGTACTCAATAGTTTAAGTTTTCTGGGAGTAATTCATGAAATGAACTTTCCTATCCATTTTGTGATCTACAGAAGGAGTCAGCCGTGGATGCTGTTTGAGCAGAGTCCAAAGTTCCCCTCCCATTTTTCTCCCAGAAGTTTCATAATTCACTCCCCCAAGGCCTTCACAGCGAAGGCAAGACACCAGCTCTTTCCTCACGCAATAACAACACCACAGCACCATCAGGATGAAAGGAAAACGCTGTTCAACCACCCAGCTCTCCTCAGCATCACACCCACCACAGAGGCGCTGCTTCTGCCTCGTGCTGGCACAAAGAACAACAGCACGACTGCTCCAAGTAATTAACGTGCTCAAATCACTAATTACCAAAAAACAGCAGAAAAATTACCGCCTTCAAGTGGATTAAAAAGTATCTTTATACTCAAAAAAAAAAAATAAAATAAAATAGAGAATTGTGAGTGTAGCGCAGGGTTCCTCAGTCCTGCTGTGCCAGGAGCAGCATCTCCATCCAGCTGTGGCAGACACCTCCGGCTCTGTGCAAGCTCTCCAGGACCCTCTGCCAGAACAGCGAGGGCTGATTCAGCTGCAGGAGTGCATTAACATCAGTGGGTGTCACGCGGCCGAATCCCCATGCCCCGCTCTGAAATGCTGCATCTGTGTGTAATTAGGAATAATCTGCTCTGAAGTGACTTCCTCTCGCTGCCTGCACCGGGAGAAAACAGCACAGAAGCATTGCGGCGCCAGAGCACGGCTGCCAGCTCTGACAGGACACCCAACAGGCGACTCCCCACAGCCCCAAACTTTTCTCTCTTGCTTCCTCCGCCAAGGTGTTTTGATTGGTGAAAATAGATCACACGTTCCTTTTCTTCCACAAAGGACACAAAATCATTACAATAATGGAAATATTAATAAAAATAATACTGATTAAATGAGTATTATTCACACACCCAAACTGAGCCATTTATTTCAGGTAACACCTCTACAAACCAAGCCAAACCCCACAATTGTGTGTTAAGCTGCAATAACACCCATGCATTTTCTTCCCTTTCTCCTGGCAAAACCTCATTGCTGTTCTAGTTCTATGCATTGAAGAAAGAAACCCCTTGTTTTTGTTTTTCTAGTTCTTCCCTCAACATTTATGTCTAAAGACACCATGTCATTTTGACATGCATATGGAAAATACCAAGTTATTAACACTTTTCTTTTTAAAAGTGACATCATTGAAACCTCAGTCTCCTGTGACAGCTGCCTGAGCAGCTACAACCAGGAATTGCTAAGAAGTTATCATGCAAACAGACTCTAGAAACATTTAAAGGACAGAATTCCAGTAAAAGGGTTCCCACCATCTTTATAAACTCAAAGTCACCATACTTTGACAATGAAACAATTTTAATGGCTACAGTCAGCTCTAGAGATACAGATTTTTAAGAAACTATCAATTTAATTGCATATTAAAAATATTTTACCACTCTGTGCCACAGCTGTGACATCAATCTGTGCTAAGGAGCTCAGCAGTCTCCACCAGAAGGAACAGAAAATTCAGAGAAATGAAGTTTGGTCCATCCCATCGGCAGCACAACTGAAGAAAGCCCAGCAAGGATCAATTCCCAGCAAGGTTCAATAATTCTCTTTGTTGCCTTCTAGACTGTTAGCATTCTGATTTCCACAACAAGGGAGGTGTATGTATTTTATTTAAGGCTATTTCTATTTAATGGACAGAAAAAACACTGAAATCTTATTCAAGGCACAAAATAACCTGACTGTAAACAACAGCAGCTCTGTGAGTATTGGTGCTTTTATTTCTTTTATTTGTGAATGTATCTTGGACTTCCTTCTCCTCCTCATCTTAGCACAACTTATTTCCTGCTTTGATCCTTCCTCCCCTCTTTTTCCTGTCAACTTCTGTTTTTATTGTTATATTGAGCTTACTGCCAAAACCCTCATTCTCTTATCATGTAATTTAGCAGCATTTTGATTCCTAAATCCACATTATTACTGTAATCCTTTGCAGTTTTTATTTTTCTTATGTGCAATCCCTTTTATCTCTGTGTCTGTCAATCTTGCAAAAAGCTCCCTAAGACAGGATTTTGTTATTCCTTATCCTTCGGGTTTCTCAGGTATTCTTTAAATAGGAAACTTGCAAACAGACAAGTTTTATTGCTTTCTAAGCACTATCATTGTATTCTCCACTCAAAAAATAGCCTGAGATGGTCATAATTGCAGGTGAACAAGTTAGTAGTTTGCACTTGTAGACAGTTTATCTCTGGCTGATAGTAAAAAAAATATAATTTAACCAGAAACAGAGCTATATTTTGCATCCAGGACTATTAATACACTTCTTGCCCAAATAGCAAAACTTTTGTCCCCCTCCATCCTTAGCAGAAATGCCAGTTGTGACACTTCCACCACATTTATTTTTAAACTGTGAAAATGTATCTCAGAATATGTTCAATAAGCACATTTTTCTTGCTAATCAGGAAAAAAAAATAAAGTGAAGAAGTGTTGCAGTCCAATTTAATGAATAAAAAGCAGTGGATTACATCTGCTCCGGCTCCTTTCGCCCTTCCTGCACACCCCACAGGGGAACCATTTGGGAAACCACCACATAAAGACATTTTTAGCCCTAACTGAGTCCACGCAAGGAGCTGTGAAGGTGTTATGAAGGCACCCACGCCTCAAGCTCCACCAGACAATTCCCAGCCCTGCTCATTTCCAAGATCCCTCCTCAAGGAAGGGCTCAACCCAATAAAGAGGCGAGGACTCCTTGTCCTGCTTGCAATCAGGGCCAATGCACACCTCAAACTGCCCCAGAACTCCTCCAGCTCTACCAGCCCCAGGATTTCCTTGGAGATGCACTGTGCAAGGTCTATCTCCAGAAAAAAGACAATTTTTCTTGCAGAAAAAAGACAGTTTTTACATTGAATACAAGTTGCCCCTCGCCACATTTGTCCTGGAGCTGCACAGTAAATTAGAAGTTCTACGAGTCTGTGTCACCAGCTGTAAAAATATCACTGATGGTCTCATCCTCTGCATTCATCAGGGTTAAACAACTGGGGTTTGACAAGCAAGGAAAATAACACTCATTCTTCATTACCATTAGGTGAAACACAAGCAAATAGACTGTCTAGGCAGGTAAATTTCATGATTATTCCTCAACACTGTTTGCAGTGAAGTCAAGTTAAAAAATGCTCCAATTCTGGCGCTGCAGGAGTGCACAGAATGAACAAATCTCAAGGAAATTTCCTTTACTGTGCCCTGCTGCTGCCTGTAAAACTCATCAGAATTTTGCTTTAAATCTGCTGCTTCCAGACCATGTGGTTTGATGATATTAAGTAAACACCTGGAGGTTGTGTGCTCTGTGCAGTCCCTCCAGGGGAGTAACATCACTTGTTATTCTCTGTAGGTTTATTGTTTGATGCCTCCCTTCAATTATTTGTATAAAAGCAGAATCCGGTTCTACCTGCAGCAGGTTTTGCCATTATATATTATAATTTGATGGGTGAAATTAAGCATTTCACCTTTTCCTCTGTGTTCTGTGCCCTCCCTTACTCCAGCACCACAAACCTCTGGAGCTCCTCAGCACTGAACTCTGAGAATTAAAAACCTGCTGGTCTTAAAGTTTCCATTACTTCGGCTGTTAAAATCAAACTGAACACAGCATATGAAAATCTTCCCTTGATTTCCTTTGACTCCCAGCAGAACCTGAGGTGTTTGCAGGATGTGAGTTTGCCCAATAATGCAGGAATTTGACCCAAACACGAGGCTGATCTGCAGTGACAACCCAAACACCACAACAATACCTGTGCCCCTGAATCCTGAATAAACCAGCCAGGGAACCTCCCCATTCTCTTCTTTTCCACTCTGCCAAGTTCATGGCACAACTTCTCTGCTGGGACTCCAAATTCTGGAGAGGTTTTTACCATTGCAAATTTAAGATATCCAAGTTAAAACCATTGCATTCTGTCCCTGCTCCCTCTCCCACTCCAGAGGTCTCTGAGCTCCCAGCACAAACTGCTCCTGTCCAGGGAATGAGGGGTCTGTGGAACTCAGATATTGATGAATTCAGCAGCAGCAAAGGCTGGCAGAGCCTGCAGACACAATTATTCTCAGATCAGGATTTTTCATAACAATATCCCGAGTGCTCCATTTTTCAGCAAAGGAAAAAGGACATTTCCTCAGAAAATTTGATGGTCAATATCAGCAAATACATCAGCCTGGATAAAGGCAGAAAAATCACAATATTTGGGCATCAAAATATGCAGAGACAATATTTGAGGAAAATAATTGACTCATCTGTTTTCATCTAAATGGAAACACTTCTGCTCATCACTGTGGCGATCTCAATATAAATGGCTGAACTCCCTCCTCATTACAAAGCTGGCCCTTCCTGTAGGCCTGACTTGCTCTGAGCCAGCCTACAGCCCTCAGGAACTCAATTCCATCGGAAGAACTGCACAGGGCAGGAAGGGAGAGTTCCAGGAGGGAAAAGTCACTTGGCAGGAACTCCCATCAAGATAAACCCTCTCACGCAGGAAAAGAGGAAAGCAGATCAGTGAGTGACCTGCAGCAGGGAGGAAAAAGGCACGAAAGGATCTGAAATTTGATTTTTGTGCTGTTTTTAACAACTCGAGGAATTATCCAGCTTTTTCTCCTTGACCTGCACAAAGCAGTGGCTGCCCAATCAGTTTGCAACCATAAGTATTTCTGAGATAGGAAATTAAAGGATGCTCCTTTCTGTCCATCTCAGTTCCATGAAAACACAAAATATTACAGAAGAACTCAAAAGCTTGAGCTGAGCCTAATTGAAACTACTGAACTGGCATTATCTCACATTCTGAATTGAAAATTACTAATGAATGCCTTAAATAGTGTAAATTTAAGAAATGTTACTTACTTAGAGGTGATCCCAGAAAATTTAACTGCTGTCACACCTTTCTAGTACGAGGTGCTGGACTTACAGCCAGCTGTTATTCTTAGCAACAAATTAAAAATGTGTAAGAAAGAGTCATAAGCAGAGTTCAAATCTTAAAAGATCCTTCCTTGCTAGAGAAGAGGAGAATACCTGGGTGAGAGAAAGTGCTGACGGAAATGTCACAGAAAGTGCTCTAATGACAGCAGCACTCGTGGCTCACCAGGCAGGAGAGAATGACAGCAATGAGCGCCAGGCTCTAACACTCCACAAAAATAAATTTAAAAAATTAAAAACCCCAAACCAGATGTAAATCAAGTATATTTTTAACAGAGATGCTCACAAAAACTGCACTTCAATCCAGCACTTAAAAACGTCTCCTTTTCCAGTCATGGAAAGGCATTTATCTTAAAATCTCCCCATGCAGGAAGTGAAAGTCAACAGGTAAACCACATTTAGGAGCAAAATATTCTGCCACCCTTTAATCTGTATTTTATCCATGTTGAAATAAATGGAACTAGAAGGGAGCAATCATCAGGAAGAGTGATCTCAAAAAAATCTCCTGTTTTACACTTCTGTGTAAAGCATCCTACGAGGTGTAAATGAACCAATGGAGATGTAAATGAACCAAACTGCAATGGAGAGTTCTCACTTTCACTCAAGTCTGAGCCCAAACTATTTCTGAATTGTTTGTTTTTCTTTTCCCCTTTGGTTGGGGTGTTTGGGATTTTTTGTGGGGAGAGGGGGTTGTTAATAATTTGGTTTGGGTTTTCCCTCAATAAACAGATGTCTGTTTATATTCACATTTATTGTATTGGTTCCATTTAATGCTCTTTATTGTCTCAGAATAAAAGATAAAAGCACTGGACATGAAACGATCCTGCAGGAGGGGTCCTGTCCCTCTGGGACAGCCTCTGTCATCACTTTGCTCTTTGTCCCTCCTGGCACACAGAACCTGTGCTGCCATCACAGCAGCCTCCAGGAACCCAGCTCCGTTATTAATTACATCGGTGGGTGATCAACTCACAATTAGTGAATTAAAGTTTCATTCATTATGTCCTGGATTACCAGCTTTTAGTCATGAAAATTAAGGGTGTAATTATTCAGCAGAAAGAAATGATCAAGCCAAATCCAGTAAGAGACCAATTTCATTGCCACCTCACTTCAAAGAGCACTTCTGTAAACGGGAACGTGATAAACCAGGAGCACAATTAACAATATCCCATTTCTACTCCAGCTGCTCCAATTATTTCTTGTCTTTGGCATCTGGTGATACTGCCAATTTCAGCATTTCAAAATCAACATCATACCCTGACTAGGAACCTCTATTAATTTCTAATTGAACAAATCGATTCCAGTGTATTCAGAGATTTGCTAATTAAAATGACTGATGGTCAATACCAAAGTCATTTATAGTCCTTGTCAACATGTTTGTCTTGCTCATGAATGCATTGGGCACATTATGAGATTAAAATGCATCAATGACAAACTTTGAGGAGATAATTGATGAAGTCTGTGTATTATTCACTGGTTTTGGAAAGAAAGCAAAGATCCTGCACATCATTCAAGGGAACAGGGTCATCCCAGCATCTCACATGGGATAAACATCATGAACTACCATGGAACCAGAAAATCCATAGGACAAAAGTCAGCAGCTAAGCCAAGTGTCCAGAACAGCAAGGCTGGTGTTCCTGAAATTTAAAATTAGAAAATAGAAAATTCAGGGATTTATAAGACAGAAAAATGTTCTGTGTGAAGGAAATAAAGGGAAAGGGAGCTGCTCTGGATCTCAGAATATTTCTGAGCAAAGCAGACTTTAATAATTCACAGTTTGAGAAATTGCAATTTCTTTTTCATAAACAAAATTACTCGATAGAGCCTACACTGAATTAATTTTATACTTCTGGGAAAAATCAGCAAACAATCTTTTCTGCAGCAGCCTGAAATAGGAACAACGCTGTGCAGGCATTGCCACAACGTGCCAATTACCATGGTGGGGTCTCTGCTGACATGTATTCCCAGTTTTCAAAGCTGAAAGACCTCCAATAAAGGTAATTAAAGATGCTCTAATGCTTGAAACCCCAAAAGCACCAGGGATGGGAAGAGAGATGAAACCCTTTCCAGTGGTTTAGCATGGAGCTGATGCTGCAGAGCCCAAGTGGGGTTTGGCACACTAGCAGAGCCCACATGGCCTCATCTCCTAAAATTCTCTGGAACCTCTGCCTGCCAAGCCATGGCTGGGACCTCTCTGCTCAGCTCATCAGTCTGGAGATGCCAAAAATCACAGCAGGGCCTGCCCTGAGAGCCTGCCAGGACAGAGCTGGGCTCCAGCACCCAGCATGGCTCCTAGCAAGGTCTGAATTGAGGGTGTTTCCAGCCCTTATTTGCATCTCTACCCATTACACCCTCAGCTTGCTCTGTGTTATTGAAAACGTGCATTCCAGGACCTTTTCTGTTTCTAAATTGGATAAATGGGCTGATAGATATTAAATGATACCATCAATGGCACAAGGAAACTTGATTTAAATCAGGGAAAAAAAAGCCAGTAGGGCAGATCACCAATCACCATTAGTTCAAGTCCTCTATTTTAATAGAATAAGCAGCCTCTAAATTGAGAAAAATTGCAGTGGAAGTACAATGTGGTAATTGAGTTCATGTCGTAATCTCCTTCAATGCACTAATATTTCAATGCATTCAAAGGCAGAACACACCAAGGCATGTTTAACTTCTCTTCATATTCATTTTCTTTCACAGCAGCCAATTGAGAAGCCACACAAAAGAGCAAACTCCCCGTGTTTGATTTGCTGGATGGTCACTTAGAAGAAAGAAGAAAATAATTAAATCTATTCACTTGCAATTTGTATTTATAATGTATCAATGCCCAAAGCTCAGCCCTGGTTTTGCAGTTATCTTTCCACAGAGTACAACCTGATTTTTATCACACTTTCTACGTCAAACTACGAAAGTATCCCATACTCAGAATGGGCATGGACCAAATATAAAATATCTTTAGGGAAACAACACTGCATGATGCCACAAAATACTCATAATTATTGGGCAGATAAAGACTCCATTTTCCAGTGTTTTCCTTGAGACAGGGAAATTCACTTCTTGTAAATTCCCTCGTGTAAGACCTGGGTGTCCCTGCTCCTGCCACCTTTCAGAACAAAGGTTTCATTCAGAGAAATTCTGATGAGAACATGAAAATCGCTTATCAATTTAAAAAAAAAATCACTATTTATAAAACACAGGGTGTGCAAGAGCAGCACACCTCAGGACGGGGCTGTGACATTTAATGGAATGGACCCTGCAGGTCCAGCCTTGCTCTGGGGGGCACAGGGTGAGCTCCTGAAAGCAGCAATTCATCCCCACGGCCTCAGCTTTGGGCCCTGCTGAGGGAGTCTCTGCATTCAGGCGGCTTTTTTGGGGTTTGAAGTGTATTCTTTCCACTCCATCAGCATTGGACAACGGGCATTCCATCTCCCTGATCAGAAAGGATTATACCTTAAAACCTGAGCTCTGCTTGTGCTTCACACTTCTGAAGCAATGTGACCACATTGATAGGCACATAAAATATTTCATGTTGAAAGATCCTTCATTAGAACAGTTTGTATTTGCCAGTCTTCAGAGCAGTGAGATTTATTTTCACTAGGATACGTTTGGGGGAAAAAAAAAACCAACCAACAACTCAAAAGAAATATGGTTTCTGATCTACTGAGTTTTCACATTATGTCGCAGTAATAGAATTGGGGAGAAAGTTTTAGAGTATAAACTCAAAATCTCCACTTAGTGATTTATCTTTAAAACTGCACTTATTTCATTCACAACATGACAATGTTAAATCACAGTTTCTGAAACAGTAAATTATTAAAATCCCCTGATAAACATTTCAGACATTGTTTCTAGCATATTTAATACAGTAAGTGGGAAAGAAAACTATGGAATAGCCACACTTGTACAGTTAATTTTGTCTTGTGAATGGTCTTGCACAAGAAAAACACACTTTACTCCCAGCCCCCAAGTCAGTGGGCTGGAAAATAATTAAATACACAGGAAATCTTATTTCCTAGACAGATTTTCACCGTGTTCTCTGATTAAACATCTTCCTGCATCCCTGTTGATTCCCAATCACTTCCTGAACAAGGAACTGATGTTTTGCCAGGAGAAATTTCACACAGTTTGCCATCAGATGCTTCTCTCACACATTAGACCAACTCCATTGCACTTGCACATTTCAGGAAATAAATTCCTCGTGGGTTTTCTGGGCTAAAAATCCCTCCCCAGCTGCAACAACCCGAGTTCAAAAGGGAAAGATGAAATCCACTGGTCATGAAGGCTCCTGCTGTTCCAATTCTCACTCCAAATCTGGAAAACACCTTGGCATAAAACCAGAGCCACAGCTCTCCCTGTTTAGTAGTGCAGAAAGTGCCCCACTGCTTATTTTCCCTGTTCAATTAAAGGGCTCACAAAGACCTGACAAACCACAGGTGGATCCCAAGAAATATTTAACATTTAATGTTTCCTTTTCTTCTCCAACTTGATAAATGGCTCTGAGAAGTTCAATATTACAGGAAGAGATGCATCAGAACTTGTTGAGGTACCAGGCTTTCTGCCTCTTTGCATTTTGATCCCACACAATTAAAACATCAAGGTGACATTAAATTTTTATGGAGATTGATTCCCACAGATACTTCAAAGACTTTTTCCCCTTTACAAAGACATAATTACACTATAAAACCTCTCTTTTCTATGAAAAGAGCTTTCTACAGAGAAACTGTTGCTGCTTGCCTGGATTAAAATAACTATGTTCTAAAACTTTAAGAGTTTATCTCAAAACCTCATTTTTATTAAACAATGAAGGGAATTGTTATATCATTTTAATGATAACGATAGAAAGACTTCTGACAGAATTACCTATAGCATCCCTGTAGCCAAATTTGTAGATTGGGATAAAGGGACTACGAGGTCCTATAAATGGGCTGAAAATTGTCCAGGCTGGACAAATGAAAGGGTTTTTAATTAATATCTTAAATCCAGCTGCCAATCAGCAGCATGGGTGGGGGTGTTTTCATATGGACAAAGCATTTACATCGTTTACTTCATATTTACCATCAACAAGTGCCAGGCAGCAGGAGAAATTGTACTCAGCTAAAAGCATGGCTTAAATATTAGCTATTAAAATAAAAATAATTAGAATAAATACTTTAACTGCCTGTGTAAAGTCCAATTACAGCTGTAGAACCACAAAAATGGAGTGGTAAAGCTATTAAGCACTAATACACCATTGTACTTACTACAAACAACAGAACAGCTCAATTAATTCAGTTTAATTACTGCAAACCAGTAGAAAATTTATCAATTTACTGCATACTAAGTCAACAGCTTAAAGCCCAGCCAAACACTGATGCACAAAAACCCACAAGAGATGAACAAGTGATAAAATTCTACTTTGAACAAATGAGCAAACAGTAAATGCAGTAACATTTCCAAATTCACAAAGCTCAGTTGGGCAAAGCCAATGAGAGAAAACTGAATTTTCTGTAAAAGAAAGATTTTTAAAAAACCAAAACCAAAGCCACCCTTTTCTATAGTGTACAAATACAGAAAACTAATATTTGGTATTCCAAGCCAAAACCACCAATTCTTAAAACTTTTAGTTGTCACTTTGATTCATTAAGACTGATGGAAGTTGTTATTGATTTTGGGTAGTAAAATCCTTTAAAGCAGCTGCACAAAACAATCAATACATCTGGGACTGCTTTTCCCACAGCGCCTCTGTCCACCACAACCTCCTGTTCCTCCTCCCTCCTCCAAAGTCTTTAGCTCTATTTTCAGTCTGGCACATGACAAATTTGAGTTTTATTTCCCCCACCTTTGTAATGGACAGCAAAGTGTTGAATTTAAGTTGGTTCAAGATTTTCTTGAGGCAAATATAATTTTTCTTTTTAACAGAAAGATTTTTAAAAAAAAAAGTACCGATGTGCAAATTTGCGTCCCAGCTGCAATTTACATGCGTTCCATAAAATAAAAAAAGAACTAAAACGCAACAGGGAAAAAAACTGCAACACAAACCAAACAAAAAAAAACCAAAACAAAAAAAAAACACCAAAACAAAAAAACAAATCCACCAAAACAAAAAAAAACACACAAAAGCAAAAAAAACCCACAAAAACCAAAACAGAACAAAACCAAAACAAAGCCCAAAAAAAAAAAAAAACAAAACCTAATTGAGCAAACTCAGTTTTTCCATGAAATTCAGGTCCTAGGACTAAAAATTGGAAAAATGCGTTGTGCCTCAGAAACTGGTATTGAAATAAGTAGGTATTGTTTTAACCAAAGCTACGTGTGCTTATGGTAATTGGATAGAACTACTGTAAATATGCTTTTGCCTCATGTGATTGGTTGAGAAGGTTATAAAGTATGCTGTAACATTAAGTTTTCCAGCCTGCTTCCTGGATTTGTGAGCTGTTAGCATCTTTCCATTATCACAATCACGTAATGAGACTGATGCTGAAAAATAAACAGCTTGAGACGCTGTCCCAGCAGTCCCGTCCTGTTGGAGTCTGTAAATGAACTGCCAGCACCACAGCCAACCCACACCAAGCCCCAAAGCCAATCCCACACCCCAAACCATCACAGCCAACCCACACCAAGCCCCAAAGCCAACCTCACACCCCAAACCATCACAGCCAACCCACACCAGGCCCCAAAGCCAATCCCACACCCCAAACCATCACAGCCAACCCACACCAAGCCCCAAAGCCAACCTCACACCCCAAACCATCACAGCCAACCCACACCAAGCCCCAAAGGCAATCCCACACCCAAACCATCACAGCCAACCCACACCAAGCCCCAAAGGCAATCCCACACCCAAACCATCACAGCCAACCCACACCAAGCCCCAAAGGCAATCCCACACCCCAAACCATCACAGCCAACCCACACCAAGCCCCAAAGGCAATCCCACACCCCAAACCATCACAGCCAACCCACACCAAGCCCCAAAGGCAATCCCACACCCAAACCATCAGCTGCTCCCGCTGCCACGCTCTGGGCACAGCTCCAAACTTGGCAATTCTAAACTTGGTGCCGCAGCAGCTCAGTGCCTGGGGTGGGTGCTGACCCCAAAGTGGCACTGACAGCACTCCTGTCGTCTGAGACACCACAGAAAACGCTGACAGAGGGGAAAAAGCGACAAAGACAAGCAGAAAGGCCTGAAATCCTGAAACGCTCATCGTGTCCCACTCAGGTTACTCATCCCCGCAAGCCCGGCCCACTGCAGAGCCAGCCATGCAAGGAGTGACAATTGCCTGACATTTACCCAGAGTTATTTATTCTGAGCGGTGTCACTGGGAACATTTGTGCCTGGTTTGAAGCAGCATTTTGTCTCCTGAAGCGCTGCAGCAACCACAGGCAGGGCTGCAGAGTTAAACATCAGCTCTGGGAGGGCAAAGCTGAGGATTAGAACTGTTGGGCTCAGATCAGGGTGTTTAAAGAGAAACAGAGCTGTCTCTCGCTGAAAAGTCATCTTAATAATTCAAAATATGGTGTATCTCTGAAGGTGGAATGAAAATAAAGAGTTTGCGCTCAATATAAAAGAGAGGGGAAAGGATTCACTCTCCTTTGCAGATACAGACTTGTCCAGGCTACAAGAAAGAGAGAAAATCTTTCACCATTGCTTCACCAAGGGGATGAATTTTATGTGCTCATTAATAAGATTTTATTCTGGCTGATCTATTCTTCTCATCTGCTCTCTTCCTTTGGAACACTTAAAATTCTGTATAAAACTCTGCTGGCTCGGCTGGAATATTGATGGAAATGTGTATTTTCTATTTTTTTTTTTTGTACTATCACTAACCCATTTTCCACTGCTCTCTAAAGCAGGCAACCCAGAAGTTTTGTCATGCAAATTCCAAAAACAATGTCACACCACTGGTATGTCAAAATGGAATTCTCCATAATAAACACGTTCAAGTCAGCAATGCTCTCAAAGTCATTCTTCAAGATTATTCCACTAATCATTCACAATACATTAGAGGCAAGTCTAATGTGCCATTAAACATTTGCAAGAAAAACCCTACTTCCACTGAATGCATTACCCTCTGAGAAGTATTTATTCACAGATCCAGTAAATTTCACCACTTGCTTTCCACCACATTCCAAAAGCAGATTATGACCAGGGGGACCCAAGGTACAACAATAATTCCAGAATGCCTACAGCACATCCACTCCTTTTTTGTTTCTCTTCCCAGTAATCACTGCTGCTGTCAGGATTTGGTTTATTGGCTCACATGAGCCTGTTTCCATCTCCTAACTGCCATGCTGAGATTTATTTTGATTCTTTCAAACCTTATATAGAGGTCAGAAGAAGACCCAAAAGCCTGACACGCAGCATTTTGTGAGCAAATTACCTTGCTGAAGGCAAGCTATGCAGTCCTGTCAACCTTGCTGCTCCCTTGAAACACATCCACTAATTCTTTTATTTTTTTTTTTAATTATTCCTCCAGTCCATGGAGTTCTCTAGTTATTGTACACCTTCACAGCTTCCTTCTGTGCAGTGTTAATGCCTGAATTCATACCAGCCTCCACATTTGTTATTAAAAGTCACATAAATATACTGCCTTGGAATTATTACAACCTCAGGGATTTAGAAAATGTCACCAAAACATTCAGGTGCTGCTGCATGAGTTGATTTTTCCCATTAACCACAATAAGAATATATTAAAAGAAAATTAGCAAGGAGACTTAATCAAGAATCTACAGATCATAAACCATCACCATCCTGCCTTTGTGAGGCTTGGAAACCAACAATATTCCACTAATTTTTTAAATATAATTCATTTTCTCAGCACAAAGATTTGTTCCATGCTGTAGTAACAATGATTTTTCACTCTGTGGTTCTCATTTTTAACTTCTCCTTGCTACCAACACAGACAGAACTTCCAAAAAATTCTGGTAAAACGTTGTTTTGGGTCTGTCTGATGGCGTTGAGCACTAACAGCTTCAGAAAACCCTTGGGGATATCAGCAAGTGTTTCACAAGTTCAGCAGCTGAGTTTTCACACCAGGCTGCATTTTCTGGCTTGTAATCTAAAAAGTCTCCACCTGCACAGGATCATCAGTTCCTGCTTTCCACTGAGCTGCCAGATGAAAATCCTTGTTCCACAGCAAGCAGTAATGACACCCTGTCCTTCCTGCAGCAGCACAGTGGCAACTGGCATGCCTCAAACTCCTGCAAATCCTGGGCAGAAATCCCTGCCAGGGCAGGAAGGATAAAAGAACAAAAAATCTCCGCCACAATCTTTAAGTTTGAAGGTTAAACACAAAATAAAATTTACTTTTTCATATATTTTTAAAGGGATGAATGTCAGCTTGAAAACCTGGTATCAGCTGGTTTTCATACAGAAGTAAGTAAAAAACTAATTGGCAAAGGCAAATCCAGAATCGCTTCAGGACACATTCAGGAATGGAATTTCCATCTCTGTGAACGGAATTTACTCTCCATGTTCCTACTCTTATACTGCACAGACAAATTCCAACCTTGTACCAGAATGTATTTACAAAATCAGCTCTGGCCCAGATGGAGGAATCTGGACCAAATCTTATTTTTTGGTCAAAGAAGTTGGACATTATAATACTTCATTAATATTTTACTTGCCAATATCCGAGTTCAAGGCCAGCTACAGAAATTGTGTATTTTTAAATATCCGGTGATTGGAAATTACTGTGAAACATCCAAAAGATTTTGCTTCCAGAACAGAGCCCTTCTCTTCCAACTCCAGACACTACCCCAGGTCCTGTTGTAGAGGATTTTTCACTGGGATCTTTAAAATTCCAAAGAGCAAATGTTTTGTTTAGTCTGAACTTCAGCTTTGGGTATTAAAGGACATTCAAGATCTTAAATCAGCCCAAGTGTGGCCCTACAATAAATTTAGGTGAGAAATCACAAAGAGGTTTTTATCCATTGGAAAGACATAGCTTTGTAATATCCTTGCAAGTGGAAGACAACAATTAAGCTACTTTTAATCAGCACAACTGATTTATTTTCATCCAGACAGAGCTCTTATATACACAGCTGACTAATAGCTAGGGAGAGGCAAGCTAGAAATGGAAAGAAATCCTGCAGCCAATGTTTCCAAATTTCTCTACCCATTCATTTTGGAACAAAAGGATTTGTGTGTATGTGCTCCATAAACAATTCATCAATTCAAAACAAATAAATGCAGTGTGTATATTTCAAGCCTGTGGTAATTTTGAAGTAATTTCTACCATTTTAATTTAAAAATATCTTCTTAGAGATATTTATGATTAAGTATCAGCTGCAGTTACTTTGTGCAGAAGTGGAAAAAACATCTGTTACTGCAAAACAGACCTTGAGCATGCTGACACAGTTGGAATACAGTGAATGGGATGCAGGAGAGAAATCATAAATCCTGCCCAGGACAATACTCTGAAGTTTCTTGAGCAGTCTCCAAATCAGAAATTGTTGCTCAAAACACCAATTTTAGAGTTCTGTCTTTTATTGCATTAAAAATGCCCTCGTGTAGACTGCAAAAGCTTGACTGGAGATTCACACCCGTGTTCTTCTTGTTCTCAAATCAGGTGTTAATTTGACAAAACATGGAGACAACCCACATGACTCTGTCAGTCATCACATATTTAGTTTTCCTGGGTGGCCTTGCAGGATCTGTCTCCCAATGGCTGCAAAATTTACTGAGAGGATGCAAAAATTCATCCAGGCTATATAAGAGACTTTGTCACAGACAAGGAACTTCCCCACCTTCTATCCCTGACTGGAATCAGATGTCATTACAGCATCCTTCAATTCAACTACTAGATTGCATATTCTATATTTTTAATTATTTTTCTTCAATAGTCATAGGAAAGTAGTAAAAAAACCATGGCATCTTGAGATAAGTATTTGTGACTGATTAAAAATCACTCCGACAGATGAGAAAGTAATCGTTCCTAAATTCTGAATGTTTGACAAGTTGTGATTCCTCACCATCACCCCAAAAAAGTTCATTGGGAAGGAGTAAACATGTTCAACTTCCAAAACGCAAAAACACTTTCAATTTCCAAAATGAAAATAAACACAAAAACCCCCAGAAAACAGAACAACAGACCCAATGTTTTGAAACAACATTCAAACACATGGCAAACAACCATGTGAAACTGAATTTATCAGATATTCCATTCTTAAAAATTTCAGATTTGTAGTTTTTTTAAAACAGATTACAGAAACCCCTCAATGTAAAATCAAGTACAACATCAAAGGTCACTTGAGAATGAAGTTATTTTATTAAATAGCCTTTTAAGGTAAGAGTTGAGGTATGCCTTGAAAGCACAAAAAACTTGAGCCTGTGAATAAATTCCATATCTTAGAAGTTGTAAAATAATTCAGTAGGAGTAGAGCCTCATTTTTTTCATGAAATATGCTTATTTAATGCAATGCACCCTGAACACAAAACCCTTCTCTCCCTTCACTCACAGTTGCGACCCAAATGTGTCCCACAGGATTCACTGCTGAAATCCTCGGGGATCCCTCTGAGGGCAGCACAGGACTGATGGCACAGGGGCAGGTCCTGCAATAAATCTGAATGAATTGAACAACGGCAAACTCATTTTGCAGCCATTGTTTCCATTGCTGTGAGGTGTGGGGTGTACGTGAATATGTGAAGTGTGGGAGCATCGTAAAGCAGGGGTGATCTGTGCTTGGGAACAGCAGGATAGGATATTGCAGCCCTCAGGCTGAATCCAAACCATGGCTGGAAGCAGCGGTCAGCAAAAGCTCTCCATCATCCCTGACTCTAAGAGGTATTCCTGGACTTTAAGTCCAGGAACACAGTTATTTTATTCAGGTTATATATTTACTCCAGGCAACTTTTTATTTTTAATTTCCTAATGCTCACCGGCCCTTCTCAGTGTAATCAACTGGACGCACTACAGATTTAATTTAAAAAAATAAACTAAAATTTATTTCTAATTCAGCTCCTCTTTCCTGGCTTGGGACTGCTCTCGAGGCCACCCATGGCATGGAGAGTTCTGAAATTGCTGCTAAATGAGAATTGCAGGGCTCAGCCAGCTCTGCCGCCCTCCAGTCTGGCACCTTTAGAACACAGCACAGTCACAGACCCACTGCCCTTCCCTCACCTGGCAAAAAGCAGAAATTAGCTATTCATGTGAACTGTATTTGATTAGAAAAGAGCAGCACTTCCGCCACGACAAAGGTTTGCAGTGTGAATCCCACCGTGCTGCGGCACTAGAGGGCACGATTTAGCCAAAAATGTGCTTTAGGAGGCAGAGACAGGGTGGGGGGATGGAGGAGCACACAAAGCTTTCTTATAACGCAACGAAAATGGTTATAAAACGTTGAAACTCGTTTTATCAGAATTATCCTTTTCATCGTGCCTAAAACAAGATTACAGCCAGGCTTTTGGAGAGGGGTCCCTCCGTCACAGCACCCTGAGCCCAAGGGCTGGATGAGGGAGGATAATTGCTAAAGAGAGGTTTAATGAAGGTGTGGCTCAGGAAAACCTCCCCAAGAGCCCTGTGCACACGAGTGTGCAGGGAAAGAGCAGAAAGGATGTCTTGGGAAAGCCAGGATGAATTATTTGGGGCTTGCATTGCATTTGCCAGCTGCAGCGTGTAGTTCCCATCGTGACATTTCACAGCCAGCAGCCTAAAAGGCACCGCTCACTTTTCAATCAAAAGGAGCCCCAAAGGTGACTAAAATCAGAAGGATATTTAAATGCAGTCTTTCCTGCCTTCCTCCTGGAACTGAAACCACCACAACCTGGAGGAACACAGCACCTTCCCTGGAGCCTGCTCAAGAACAAACCTGCAGCATTCCCTGCAACTCCCTCACCCCATTCAGCCCCACTCCAATGGATTTGCAATCCAGAATCAAGCCCAAACCCAGTGATTGGATGGCTCATCCCTCCAATTAGCCCCACTCCAATGGATTTGCAATCCAGAATCAAGCCCAAACCCCGTGATTGGATGGCTCATCCCTCCAAAGTGCTACAGCAGCATCACCAAGATCACCACCACCATCTCCTCTGCTGCAAGCCCTGTGAGGGGCACATCAGCAGCAGAGACTGAACTGCTCCACAGCACTGAGCTCACCTCAAAGGGATATTTGCTGCTTTTAAAGCATTTCTGGTTTTCAGCAGGCAGACATGAACAGCAGCCAGGGCAATGCTGCAGTTGGTGCAAATGGAATTCAGCAATGCTCAGTGTCAGGGAAGGCACCAGGAGAGGAGAGCATATTTTCTCTATAAAGCAATTTAACCTCTGACTCCCCAGCTTTAAGGCAATTGTGTTGCCTAATCAGGCACTGCATCTCTGGGTCATCTTCCTGCAGCTGCTGAAATCATTAGTCAGGGAATTGGTGAGGAAGCTGTGGAAACTCACAGTAACAGCAGGGAATAAAAGTCTTCAGTGGTGATAACTCGCATTGGAAATGACAATTTATGGCTTTTTACAGCATGCACCATAATTTATGGCATGTTGCATGCTGATGTAGATGTCTAATGAGTGTTGTAGGAAGCCATAAATCATCAGTGTTTCCAACTTTCCATTAAAACCTCATTTATTACTCTGCTCCAGAAGTAAATCTGACAATAACCACACCCTTGACTTGCCTTATTAAAAGGCAGATAAAAGATAGAAAAGGCAAGTCTAACTGTGCCTCATGCAGGATTAATACCAAAACCACTCTCCAATAAATACAACAGAATAAAAAACTAGATGAGACTCTTCTAAGAAATGCATTGACTTGCCTGAGCTTATTTATTTTATTAACAACTGGGGGAATGCACAAAGAAACATTTTACCACATTTATCCTCTGAAATGGAACATCTCATTTAAAGAGGCAATATAAAAGGGAGAAACAAGACAGGAATCCTGTCTCCAGAGCAGCACAATTCTCCCCACTGGTGACTATCTCCAAACTAAATCTATTAGAGGGTAGTGGAGTTGTAGGACTGATAAAGGTACAACTCAGAGCAGAAATCCCTAATCTTAAATAAGTAGATGTTACCCTAAAAAAAGTCTTATAATTGAGAAGAGAAATAAAATTACAAAAAAAAAAGAATAGCCTTCTGAGGAAATAGAAAATAATGCTCAATAACTGCCCAATGTTTTAAGTCTCTGATAAGTATTTGTCTATTTCAGACCAAAATCAAGTGAAATTTCCTGTTTCAGATGAGCTATTTTAAGGTTTCACCTGGTACTTTATTAATGAATGTTCTTTCAATAGGCAAATTAAACATGTCTGTGTTGAAATATGAAAAAAAAAGGAAAAGCAAATAAATGAAAGAGCAACGCCCTGGGTGGTGTCCTGTGACCACAAGTTCTACAAGGAGGCATCACAAGCAGGTTCCTTCACATCCTCACAGCAAAATCCCTCCTGTGAGCACCACACGAGCCCATTCTGCTGCCCAAAGAACTCTGTGATATCCAAAATCCGTCCTGTGAGCGCCACATGAGCCCATTCCGCTGCCCAAAGAACTCTGTGATATCCAAAATCCCTTCTGTGAGCACCACATGAACCTATTCTGCTGCCCAAAGAACTCTGTGATATCCAAAATCCGTCCTGTGAGCGCCACATGAGCCCACTCTGCTGCCCAAGGAACTCTGTGATATCCACAGGGCAGTGCTGGGGCTGTTCCAGCTCTGCCATTCCTGCTCCCCCAGGTGACTCCAGTCCCTCTCACCCCCCCAGGCCAGCTCCTCCCTGATCACAAATCCGAGCAGCTGCAAATCAGATTTCCCCTCCAGTTTTCCCCAGCGCCAATGAAACCCCAACATGCTGAAAACCAACAGCAGCCACAGCCCAGGTTTTACCCAGGTGATAGGACTTGAAATTCAGCTCACAGAGTTTTTTTTCAAAAACACAACAATTATCTCACATTTTCTTCTATTAGCAAGATGTGGACACACAACTTGGAGGGGATAAGGTCAGCAATGGTTCTGAGCTACAAGCAAAAAGCAGTATTCTGTTGCCATCTTATCACAGGGATTCCGTACTATTGGCTCCTTATCACAAAAGTTCGGTTCCATACCTGTTTGGTGTTTCTCGTGGTCCGCTCCTCACAGCACTGACTCTTTCTCCTTCACACAGCACCCAACTGACTCCAGTTCTCTGCTCAATATAACTCCACTCTTTTATAGCATCTTCTTCTCATTGCTTACACCTGTGGCCTGTTAAAGTCAGGCTGTTCCCAATCTTTGATAATTGGCCCAGCTGCAGCTCCTTAGGGGTGAGATTACTTTCTGCACTATCTTTATTTTCTTATATTCTATCCCCCTACAGTGTTCCACCCAGAGCACACTCTCAGCAGAGAAATCCTCAGGAATCCTGCACATCTCCTAAGCAAAGCACACCTCTGAGGAATCCTGCACATCTCCTAAGCAAAGCACATCACTGAGGAATCCTGCACATCTCCAAAGCACACCACTGAGGAATCTTGCACATCTCCTAAGCAAAGCACACCTCTGAGGAATCCTGCACATCTCCTAAGCAAAGCACACCACTGAGGAATCTTGCACATCTCCTAAGCAAAGCACACCTCTGAGGAATCCTGCACATCTCCTAAGCAAAGCACACCACTGAGGAATCCTGCACATCTCCAAAGCAAAGCACACCTCTGAGGAATCCTGCACATCTCCTAAGCAAAGCACACCACTGAGGAATCTTGCACATCTCCTAAGCAAAGCACACCACTGAGGAATCCTGCACATCTCCAAAGCAAAGCACACCTCTGAGGAGTCTTGCACATCTCCAAAGCACACCACTGAGGAGTCTTGCACATCTCCAAAGCACACCACTCAAGCCCTGGAGCGCTTCAGACTGCTCAGCATCAAAAAAGCTTTGAGTTTCCGCTGACACCTATCAAACAATTATCTCACAAAAATCCCATCCCATGCAAAGCCACAGCCAGGACTGATCCCACATTCTGAAAAGCCTCTGAAGTTCTCCTTGCACAGCTGCCACTACAGTGCTGCACCCAGAAGCAACCACAGTATCTTAAGTTGCAATCCTTACCATAATTTTCAATGCTTTAACGATTTTTTGGGGGGTTTATCTACCAAAGGTTCAGTCTCTGCCACTTCAAATACAAAAGTGCAGTAGCTGCTCTCAATGAAAGCAGTTTAACCAACACCAAGACTCTTGGATGGGAGGAGAAAGCAAAAGCAAGAACAGCCAGAAAAGAAATTGAAAATTAACATATTTTTATTGTATAAGACAATCCCTGCCTGAAGCAACACTTGAACGTTATAGAGAAACTTGAAGAAATTACCAATAAACCACCCAAGATCAGCTCTCTAGGTCTGAAACAGAACTCCCAATAAGAAGTTCAGAGTCCAATTAATTAGACCAAAGTAATCTAATAATAAAATCTTGGGAGAGCAAATAAATTTGGAAGTGTCCCTTGCTCTTTATTCTTCCTCTGCTAATAGAGGTGAGTTTTCCACAGGCACAGAGTTTCTTCCATTTCCTAAGTTTTGGCCATTAAAATTAGAGACTGCATTGATAAATGTGCACTTTTAAAAGTATTAACCTCTTTAGGGATAGGTGCAATTTACTGCAAAGCCCCTTTTTTCAAATAAGGTTGGGAGATTTACACCAAGTCAGAGTAAACTAATGAATAATTCAGATAACATTTAACTCATCCAGCTTTAACTCCTTCAGTAACTCCATGTGCAAGTGCTAAAATGATCAAATGCAAAAGACAAAGAGGAAAATTTGCATTTGGACTTCTCAGCTCCCCCAAGTATTTATAGTGTTGTTATGAAAGGAAAAGGCTGGAGGAATATTTATGACTTGTACTTAAAACCAGCATTTCACACACTGGGAATGAGTCAGCACTCAGCAGGAAGATTTTAGGGTGCCAGACCAATCTCAAGATCTCTGTGTGTTTATTTTCACATTTATAATTAAGGGCTGAGACAATGGATCCTCTTGGTGGTGTATGAGCTGTGTGAGATTGCAGGAATGGAAATCCAAGAAGCAACAGGCATGCAACACCCAAATCCATCTGCAGGAAAAAAATGGTGATGAAAACAAGCAGAATTTTTAAAATTACATGTTCCCAAAGGGAATTAAAAATATATAAACAGCAAAAAGTTAACTCACTCTCGATTAATTTAAAATCTCTCTCCCTTGGAAATTACTAGTTCTGAAGGAAAAGAAAAAAAGTCATTGCTGAAAATTTGGCTTAAGCAAAAGTCATTAAAATTAATGAGAATATTTGATATTTATTTCCAAGGAAAAGAAAATTAAGTATTTTTTTCTGCATGAGAAAAATCTCCAGTCTCCCAGGAACAGGGTTAAGAAATAAACTATCAGGTATTGGAAGCCTCTGAATCAAATTCCAGCTTCAAATCCTCACTGAATTTTCCCCAGCTCTTTTTATGAGTTACCTATTTACATTGTATAATAAAAGTTGTTTTTCAGCACAGTAAACTTTATTTACGCCGTTCTTTCTGTCTAAGAAAATATACTCCAGCCCCACACTGCAGCACATCGTTTCCATCATAAAGGATGTAGGTCTGGAAAAGCCAGAAATTGATTTTTACTTTTCTGTGACCAGAGGACATTTCAAATGGCAGGTGCCCTGCAATATTCAGAATTGTGGCTGAGGTTGTGCTGTGCTCACATGCACGTGCAGCTTTTGAACTGAAACTTTTGCCTTTTTTATTGGATCAAAAGTTAAACAGGCCAGAATCCAAACACACTGATTGCATGTCTTTGGTGTTATTTTTGTCACCAAAGATCCCCAGCTTCTCACAGGAAAGAAATTATATTTATGACCCTAATCAGAAAAGAAGCTGCCAGCCAAACTCAGCAATTAATTTTTTGTTATTTTTCCCTTTGTAATATTTACATCCCAGCACTTTACCTCATCCTCTTTGTTCCTCTGCTGCTCACCTCAAAGTCAATGGTTTATCTCTTGCTGCTTGTGTTAGTGTTCAGGAACACACAATCACAGAATGATTATGCAGGGGCTTCTATTGAGGAGCTCTGGGTGTCAGGGGTGCAGAGACCCAAATCTGACCCACCATGGTTTTGAACTAAACGTGTTTTATATTCTATCATTATATAACTTACATATTAATTATTAAACTCCCATTATTCTGTTGTATACATTGATTTCATCCAAGCATGGATTTTTCCTGATCCCCCTCTAACCCCTAACATAGTTTCCCATGATTCTTTAAGCAATAATTATATCTAATCACATCTAACAATTATATAATTTATCATATACTGGTTACACAGGTGCAGTTTCACATGATACAGCAAATAGGAGACCTAACATTTCCCAGGGCCTACCTTTAACATTTCCCAGGCCCTACTAAGCCTAACTTTCTCTCTAACTCCTCGAATTTTATACGCTTTTAAAATCTTTAACTATTTAACCATTCACTCGCAATGTTACATCTCAAAGCAGGGTGTGAGTTAGCAGCCAGCCCCTCTCCAGAGAGGCAATTTTTCTCAGATCTGTACTTGACAGCACCTGCCAAGAGGTGGAGAGGAGTGGGGCTGGGGCAGGGCTGCACCTCCAGGAGCAGCCTCAGGAACCATCCTGAGCATCCTCAGAGAGAGGGAGAGGATCCTGCACCTGCAGGAGCAGCCTCAGGAACCATCCTGAGCATCCTCAGAGAGAGGGAGAGTATCCTGCACCTCCAGGAGCAGCCCCAGGAACCATCCTGAGCATCCTCAGAGAGAGGGAGAGGATCCTGCTCAGACAGGAGCAGCCCCAGGAACCATCCTGAGCATCCTCAGAGAGAGGGAGAGGATCCTGCACCTGCAGGAGCAGCCTCAGGAACCATCCTGAGCATCCTCAGAGAGAGGGAGAGGATCCTGCTCAGACAGGAGCAGCCTCAGGAACCATCCTGAGCATCCTCAGAGAGAGGGAGAGGATCCTGCACCTGCAGGAGCAGCCTCAGGAACCATCCTGAGCATCCTCAGAGAGAGGGAGAGTATCCTGCACCTCCAGGAGCAGCCCCAGGAACCATCCTGAGCATCCTCAGAGAGAGGGAGAGGATCCTGCTCAGACAGGAGCAGCCCCAGGAACCATCCTGAGCATCCTCAGAGAGAGGGAGAGGATCCTGCACCTGCAGGAGCAGCCCCAGGAACCATCACTGCTGAGCATCCTCAGAGAGAGGGAGAGGATCCTGCACCTCCAGGAGCAGCCCCAGGAGCCATCACTGCTCAGCATCCTCCCAGAGCAAAAATCATCATCCACGCTCTGCAGCACCAGGGGCTTGGCTTACTGGGGCTTGGAGAGTGCTGTGCACGCCCTGGGCACCAGCAAAACGACAATCAGCATCTAACTGAGCTCATGGAATTCAGTCTGAGCCAGGACTTTGGTGTTCCAGGGAAAAGAGGATGGAACACAGACGGATTTAATAATATTAGTTAATGTTTGTCTTCCTGTTCTTTGTACACTATGTAATATATATATATTTATCTTAATACACTGTGACACGGATTTTAATAACTGGGAAATCTGCCTTCAGATCTTGCACTAAGAAGGATATAACAGAACTGAGTCTAAAAAGGTTTTCCAGAGTTAATGAGTATATTTGAGAGGGTCACAGATATAATTCACCTTGATATAACCTAGACTTCTCTGCTGTTAAAAATATAACTCTAAAACCAAAGAATATGCATTGATAATGACAAAAACTTTATATTTCCAGAATTCTTTCTGCAAAGTCACTTTGAAGAAAGAAGAAACATTCCTTAAAACCAAAGGCAAGAGTATTACCATCATAATTAATGGGTCCTACAAAAGGAATCTTCATTCCACAGTCACATTTACTTGGCAGTAAAGCCTCACAACCTCATTGAACCTCAAGGATTATGGATTTAAATTAAAGCAATTAAGGCCCCATACCTTTAACTGTGTTAATTAAATGTAGTCCTGAATAACTGATGTTTGAAAAAAGGTGCAAGGGAGGTGAGGGGAGTTTGCTGTTTTCCTATTAAAAGCCAGAGTAAACAAAGCAGTGTTTTGGTGTGCCATGCACCACATCTGTGCTCCCAGGCACTATTTCGTGTATTTACAAGAAAATAAAGTTAGGAGGACAGGGCAGGTTTCACTGCACATGTGGTGGCAAGGACTGCATCACCCTTGGACAGGACACTCCTGTGTCACTCCATCCTTCAGAAATGAAACACACTTGGAAAGGTGGGATTTTCTCTAAAACCCAGCAAATCATTTACAAGGAAACCTTTCATTTCAAAATCCCAGTATGAAGAAAAAGCTACACATAAAATGAGACTTTATCACAGCATTTACCTGCTGAATGCCTTCAACACACAGAGCTTGAGAATGGGTGACTAGAAAAGCTCCTTGGGAAACTCAGTTTTGATTCTCTTTAAGCTGAACCAGCTCGGTTTCATAAATAACTGTTATTTTAAAAGATATTTTATTAAAATACCTTTAATTTATTTTTTAATGAAAGCACTCAGAACATGGCATTAAGCACAGAGTGAAGTATAAAGTTCATGTTGGGGTAGAGTATGTGTGATCTTGGCTCTTGGAAGAGATGAGATCTAATCCAGATTTCCATTTCAGCAAAGATGTAACACACTAATAACTTTTACAAATTGCAGGGAGATTCTTCCACCAGAAGTATTTACTGAAGATTTTCTTGCAAATTTGCCTGTCAATAAAATGTTGGTTAGAAGATTCTCATTGAACACTACATCAACAGAAGATAAATACTGAGTCAGAGGAGAGCTTGTTTATGGTTTTATGATGAGTTTTGAGGAGGCAAGTTGTAGATAGAAGACTTAGGCATTTAAAACAATTTAACATAGGAAATGTGTCAGCTCAATTAGTCTGGAAAAAGAGAATTTTAATTTAAAAGCATTGCTCGGTGGAGAGTCTAACTCTTCTCCCATTTATTATAAGATGTACAGAAGTGGTTTTTATAGCATTGACTGGTGTATTGATTAATTTCTAAAATTCATGTTCTAACCTAACAAATTGCCTTAGTCTGTGGCATCCCAAAAACACAGCAAGTTTTCTCAAGCAGTTTATCACACAACTGTTCTATCAAGAGGATTCCAGGTTCCTTTTATTTGTGCTCAGGTTTTTCAGGAGGTGCCCAGAATAACAATGGGGACAAACCCCACAGAGTAAAGCTGGGGAGCTGCAATTTAACTCAGTGCTAATTGAGTACATGGAATGTAAAACAAAGGTACTTAAAAAACAAAGGGAAATATTGTTATTTTACAAAGGAAGAGCTGGAGGCAGAGAGCTCCCATCCATTGTGGATCTGGGGGTGAAGGTGACACCAAATCCATTTTCACACTATTCCCATCCCGGGCTGTGACAATGCACAGAGGAATCTCTGTGGCACAATGCTAACATCCATTTTCTCTGCTGGGAGAAGGGAATGAAATGCAGAGGTGTCAGGTCGTGTAAAAACAACCTTTCAGTGCTGTTCAACAAGGTTCAGATGGAGCACATTGCATTAAAATGAGTCAGCTGCCAGCTGCAGAGCTGTGTTTCCACAACTCTGCATTTCCAAACACCAACCCAGAGCACAACAAACAGCTCCTCACACAAAGTTACTCCAAAAGTCCCACTGATACCAGTTACAGGTGGGAAAGCAGCAGCCAGGCTCTGCAATGTCAGTCACTGCAGAGGAGACGAAGGCACACCCAGAACAGCTTCGGAGCAGATTTTGGGATTCTGGATTTGGGTAACACAACAGGAATACCAATAGGCCACCAGAAATTTTATCTCAGCTACTAAAAACAATTTAAAATCCCATGACAAACCCAGTGCTTACAGCACAAGCTTAATGAATTTTTTTTTCAAAGTCAAAAAATGGAAATTTTCAGCCAAATCTGGCCTGATTTTCCCCTCAGGAAATGACCCAGACAATCAGTGGCAGGGGGGAGAGCAGGAGCAAAGGGAATTGAAGATGCTCAGGAGATTGGAATGTGACACTCGAGGGATTTTCTTGTCCCACAAACCCTCCCCAGAGCCAGGACAGAGCTGACTGAGGTGAATTTCTTGTCAGAAGGCAGGCAGGGATGCAAGTGTCAGAAATCAGGTGACAAGCACAGGTGATTGAATCCTGGGAAGGAGACGGAACAAAATCACAGGGACAAAAGTGTGTGAGAGTGATCCTGCATTTTGGTGAGAGCCTATTGAGAATATGCACCTTCTCCCTGCACTCTTTCTGCATCAGAGCAGCTGAAAAACCCAAGAGTCATTAAAATCTCCATTCCATTCTATAGGAAAAAGGAAATTCATGTCAAATGCTGTGCAGGATGAGGCTACAGCCCAAGATCTGCCTTGTACAATTTAAAGCTTATAAAAACCAGGAGTGAATGGAGCAGACTGCCTTTAGAAAGTTATAAGAAAGCAATTTCTTACAGTTCAAACTCTTTTTTAGGCATTTAATGAGGTAGGGAGGCTGAGCACTCACTCTGAGGATGCTTTAGGAAGGACACTCTAAAATGTTTATGCTACACATGTATAAAATTGTTACATAACTCCCCAGATCATAACTAATAATATCCACTCACACCATTAAGGCAGGGGGACTCACTGCTGCCATGCTTTTCCAATAAATCCTGGTTTAGTTTCCTTGAATAAAGACAGACAAACCCAACTGCAGTTTCACAAAATTGGGGTGATTCTTTATTTTTCTGTCCAGTTCATTCTCACTCAGGACTTGCAGGGTCCTTTCTCAGTCCTTGGCAGAAATGATGCTTTACTCTTAATTTAAAATGCCACAGGAATTGTGGGAACTCAGGTAGCTCTTTAATACCAGCAATGAAAGTTAATATAAATATACATAAACAGAACTCATTTTACTTGGACTGAAATAAACTGTGGGGGAAGGAAAGTGATTTCTCAGTTGCTCTTCAGTCTGCTGCTGAATTCCTCTTCTCTGAGCTGGTGCAAATTCACAGCTCAAGGCTGGTTTTCCTGAATGTTCAATAATTATTGTGAGCGTGGATTTGGAAGTTTTGGGTGTTAAAAGAACCAGGGTTTGCATTTGTCTCACCCATGATTGATGGGAGACTTACAGAAATTGGAATTTAATCTAGATTTGTCATCTCATTGCACATGAGTGAATGTAATTTTACTGCTGTCACCTGAAAAGTTGTGGAATGTTTCTACCTCAGTAGAACATGACAGTATTTGTAAAATACAATGGTATTTAATACTAGCCACAGCTTTCTGAGCATATAATGCTAAAAATAAAGTTTCATCAAACATTTTCTTACAAAAATGGGTTTTTAGCAGATTTAGAATAAAATTATTTTTATTGGAGATAAGAATCAAAACAATGCTGTACACATTTACTTCTTTTAAAGACTTTAAAAAGTCTCTTTAATGAAATTTTCCCTAAAGAAGGGGAGGTAACTGATAAGGAAATGGATAGCATTTGTTTTCTTTGTGGCCTTCTGCTGAACTTGTTCTCTCTTTTCATGAGGGGATCCAAACCTGGCCTGCCCACTCAGAATGATGTCCTAAAAGTGCTGATCAGAGAGGAAAGAAATTCAGCTTTTGTACATTGCATTAACCTGTTTGAAATCTTTAACAAAATTTTGACATTATTTTCTTTCATTTCTGTATCAGCAGTGCTTTTTGTTCTCATGTAGAACTTTCATTTATCATTTCAAGGAGGTAAGGGATAGAAATTCTGCTATTTAGCAATGCTGTTTTCTGAGCTGCAGTCCAAGTTTTGGTGAGCACTGAATAAAAGCAAGTTGTAAGTGATAGGATTAGGTTTTCTGGCAGGGAACTTTCTGAAAGAGGGAAAAGAAGATCCCAGCTGAAGTGCGACTATAAAAAATGAATGTACTTTGTTCTAGACATTAAGAATTTAAAGAGAAAGTTCAGAAATGCAGATTTAAGGTTTTTGCCATTGAACTTTTGCCAAGTGTCCCTGCGAGCAGGGATTGGCTGTTTGCAGATCCAATTGATTTCTGTACCGCTGATACAACTGCGATTGGCTTTTCTGATCCCGTTATTAATTGCATGAAATAAGTGCTGCTTTGGCCATCTCTGCAGAGCTTGGCGAGGCTGAGAGCCATAAATCTTTCAGTTTCTGTGTCAAGCCCTGCCCTGATCACAGGGCTGGAGCCTCAGAGGGAAGATGAAGAGCAGCATTTCTGCCTTTGGAATGAGGCTGCTCCCTGTGCCACGGGACTCAGCCCTGGCAGGAGATGCTCTGGGATCCATAAATCAGGAGCTCACCTGGATGTGTCCTGCTTTGGGATGCTGGGATCCAGCTGTCTCTCTGGAAATATCTTCTTTAATGCCTCATTGAGCCTGCTCTCTCAGAAATGAAAATGCATGTGTTTGACACGCTCCTGTGCTCGGCTGGTTGATCAAAATAGATTTTTCTCAGCCTTTTTTCCTCACTCATCTTTTCATGGGCATCATTATCCATTACTTAAAATTATTCTGAAGCTTCCTTCCCAAACTTATTTGAATATGCCTGTATAATCTGCACAAAGCAGTGTCCTTTTGGACATGTGATAAAAAATTAATAGGGCTTCACATTTTTTAACAGTTGGCTCCAGCTGCTGGGTTTCTTCTTGTATTAAAATCACTTAAAATCTCTTTTCAGTTCTGTTCAGAAGGAAAATTATCTAGGAAGGGTAGATAAAGCAAAACTGTCAGACTGAGTATTTCCTGGTGAGATGTGTGTATTTTAAAATATGCAGTTCTGGGAGGAAACACATAAAACATGCATAAACTATTCTAATGAGATTCCAGAAAGTTCCATTCCCAGGTCTGAAATGTTTGGGAGTGATAGGAAGGAATGTGCAGCCTCAGATGGGAGCCTGTGAAATTAGGGGGGAGTTATCTGTGCAGTCCAGAACAAAATGCACCTGTTGCTGTCCCCACTACTCGTGCTGCAGCAGAGGGAAAATGTCCTTTTTAAATTAAAATAACAGAAGAACAAGAAGTGGAGCCATGTTTTACTAAACATCCCATATTGCACTGTAAAATAACTGTGTCAAACAGAGTTCCTCTTCCTCTGCTCTCCTTTCCAGCCCTAAGTGATGGAAAGGAGAGGGAAGAGCAATTCTGTTCCCAGTATTTGGGAGGCTGAAAGATGTTAATGGATTTTTTCTGGCATTAGGCAAATAGTCTGACAGGACAATGAATCATTTCTAAAATCTCTGCTCCCACGGTGTAAGAGCAGAACACTTCTGTGTTCTGCACACTTGAAAATTTTCAATAAGATAAATGATGTTCTAAGAGAAATGGTTATTTGGCTCAGAATTGCACCATCCTTTTCAGTAATAATTTATTTCCAAAATATTGAAATGTTTACATGATGATATGTAGTGTCCTGGTTTTGCCTCATATTTACTAATAAATTACTGATATTCTGTTAATTAATCCATCTTTTCTAGTTGTCTGAATCTAAGAAAAACTTTTGAATATTACTTAGGACATTACATGTTGTGAACACAGAATTCCACAGGCAAATTAAACCTGATATCTTATTAAATAGATACCAGATCTATTTATGTAGCAGAAAGAGCCAAGCCCTGAATAAAACCAAAATTTGAGAATGCAAATGAGAGATTTCCTAAATGGGACACCTGATGATGGGTATTTCAATACCCATCATCACCTGGAGTCTTTGGGTTATTTTCTGGGGTTTTGTTTAGGTTTGGGTAGTTTTTGTTGGGTTTTTTTAGGGTTGCATGAGGACATTTCTAGCACTGTTAAAGGACATGTGAGAAAATGACAAATATTCTGCCAAAAAAGAGCAAACACATCTTGCCAACCTTTTATCTGTCCTTTGGCACAGACTGGAGTTCAGTGGGATGTCAGACACGTTACTGAATTTGATTTTCTGAGTCTCTCTGCCAGTGAAGTGGCACCAGCCATCCCTGTCCCTGGTGTTGGCAGTGCTGAGGTTCATTGGACACCCTGAGAGAGCACCCAAACCTCCCACACCCATTCCTGTCCCAGCCGAGGCACAACGCTGCTGCAAATTCCAGCAACACTCTTGAAGTCACCTTGTGATTTGAAATGCTACATCACTTGTAAATCACAGCACATCATTAATATTAAAACAAAAAAATCTGCTGTATTTATATCACAGTTAGATCAGCATTACAGCCAGCAGGAAAACCCTTCCTTTCCTGGCTTGCCCATCTTCCTCTCTTTGCCCTTATTTTGCCCATGTACCTGCTTGGGAGGTGCTGCTGTGGCAAAAATTAGCCCTCATTTGTTTGCTATTTTAAAAGATAACTGCAAACTGTAAAGAAATAAAGACAGAAATGTGGAAGCTGAGTAAGAGGCAGCACTTAAAAAGGAGGAGAAGCAAATATTTAAAAACAAAACCCACCCTTTTTAGTTGCCTCTGTGGCCATGGTTGCAGGGACTGAGGTGCCTTTTGTAACCCTCCAACATGGTCCCACTGTAAGCAATCAGTTCTGGGCTGGGGCAAGCTTATCCCTCCGACCAAACCTGTAAGACTGATCACCTGCAGCAGGGCTATTCTTAGGAATAATTCATCAAGGCTGTGCAGACACCTTGGTGCCTACAGCAACATTAACACCCCTCTTCTCCCCATCACAGCCAATCTTGCTTCAGCCTTTTACAGCTTGGAAAGAATTAATCTGTGAGGGCAAACAAGGCAAGGACAGGGTGTGCTGACAATCCCAAACTCACAGAAGCCGTTTCACATCTCCTCATAAAATCAGAAAGTCCCTGGGTGACCCAGGCCAGGTCTCTGCAGGGGAAGCTGAAGGAGTTCCCCAGTTTGCTGGAGTTGCAGAGGCAGCAGAGCAGCTGCTGTCCCCAGGGGAAAAACACAGCAGCAGAGTGATTATTGTCTGTAATCCCTCCCGATCCTTGGGGTAGAACTTGGCCCACCCTATTCCTTGCCCCACCCTATTCTGTTTTGTCCCAGTGTATTCCTTCTTGTCCCACCCTATTCCTTCTCGTCCCACCCTCTTCCTTCTTGTCCCACCCTATTCCTTCTTTGCCCACCCTATTCCTTCTTTCCCAATTGTTCCCAGGATCAGGAGAAGGGCAAACTGGGGTTTCTGGAGGGCAGAGGGGATGGCTCTTTGCTGGCTGGCAGCAGGAAAGGGGGATCTGGATCCTGGAGAGGGATGGGGATAACGAGGCTGCTCAGAGAACTCAGGAGAGATCCTGCAAACTCCAGGAGGCGCAGGAAAGCATTTCTTTCTCTGAAATGTGGGAGGGGAAAGGGATCTTAGAAAACAGATGAATAGGATAGGCTGGGGAAGAGAGAAATCCAGAACTCTACGCCACTCACAGTCTTGTGAAGTTTCTGGCAGTCCCTGGAGCCTGACTGACCCTTATTTAACAGAAGCTCACTGTAATTCCTTTGTGCTTGTGTCCTGCCTTTCATCCAGGATTCTGCCTGAAATTCCAAACTGTCTGATGCTCCTCATGCACGGAGGAGTGTCCTCACTGTTCACTCACTCCTAACTGCTCCTGTTCTCCAGCTCCTTTGAATTTTGCACAATTGCAGAGCTCCCCCAGCCTTGCCACTCACCTGGGAGCTCGCATTGTGAAAGGAACATTCTGTCATCCATTCCCCACCTCTGCTTCCCCTGCATTCTACAAGAAATAAATAAAGCTACAATTAAAACTAAACAAGTCGTGTGGCCTTGCCTGTGCTCCTGAAAGCGTTTTCCATGGGCTCAAGACTCACAAAACTTATTGAGAATAGGAGTAAAATTATTTGTAAGCTGCAAACCAGGGCAGGAACCCCCTGTCTACCACAGTGCAGATGACTCTGCTGCTGCACCTTTTTCAGAAGAAAAATATAATCCATATTCTTGTTTACCAGATTTCTTCCTGAGCCACGGAAATTACAGTGAATGAGTATGAAAATGACAACAGAGAAATTGGATGTTCTGAGATGGAAGTTCAGAGGCAATTCCAGCTGCTCTTTTAACAAGAAAAGAATGTCAGATTTCTCACTGTGTGATTATACAGGCATTCTAGACAATTTTTATTTGTTCTTGGTTTAGAATTGTGTTTCTAAAGCTGATTTATGTCTGAAACTGGTTGCTGATGTTAGGCAGACCAATTCAAAAGAATAAATTCTTGTGGCTTGGGAAGCTCCAGTGCAGAATGTTTAATGGTTGATTATTGTGGGTCATTAAACTCCTTTCTGGAATAATGTTAAACTGGTGTATGGGAGGTGTTACAGGTCTGAATTAATTTCATGTGTGCTGGAACCAGATGGGATAATTTCCTGAGGGATGGATTGATTACTTTATCTTTCTGTGATACTTTAAAAATTTTGGTTTAAAAGTGTTCACAAACAAAGCTTTTTGCACTTATCCTGCTCTACAGAGAGAAAAGGAATTAAAATTGCTCCTTTAACCACAGCAGAGAATTTCTTTGTCTTCTTGGCTGTTCTGTGTTGTTGGCAGTTCCCTGCTGACCTCCCTTTCAATTCTGAAACTTTGGTTTTCCTGTGGAAATTAAAGAGATTATGGTTCAATTATAACCTGTGGGACAACATGGATTATTTTAAACCTGAATGACAATAAAACAATGATAATTACACAATAATTTTTGTTACAAACCTGCAATGTCCACACGGTAACAGATCTTGCCATGTGCATCTTGAGATGAACATCAGTGCTGCTCAATATAAACCAGGCTGGTGGGAATACATTGAAATAACACAGGGGAACACACTGAAAATAACCCATTAAATTATATACGTGGGAATACATTGAAAATTATAACTTAAATAATACATGGGAATAAATTAAAATAACACAGGAGGATACATTGAAAATAACACATGAAATAACATACATGGGAATACATTGAAAATAATACATTAAATAACACATGGGGATACATTGAAATAACACAGGGGAATACCCTGAAAATAATAAATGAATTAACACAGGGGAATACATTGAAAAATAACACATGAAATAACATACATTGGAGTACATTGAAATAACACAAGGGAATACACTGAAAATAATAAATGAAATAACACAGGGGAACACATTGAAAATAATACATGTAATAACATATAGGGGAATAAATTGCACTAACACAGGGGAATACAGGGAAAATAATAAATGAAATAACACATGGGAATACATGAAATAACCCAGGGGAGAGCTGTGTTCATCTACCAGACAATTCAGGCCTTGAGGTTTTGTAGCTCCTCTGAGGAATAAATGCTCAGGGTAAGAGGCTGTAATTTAGTGAGGGATGTGAAGGAAGAGGGAATCCAGTGGTTCTCCTCAGGCAGGGCTGCAGACCCTAAATTCTGCTGGGATGAGGGGATTAGTAATTGAGGAGAATATTCTAATATTCTAATCTGCTTCAGGTTAGCCATTTTACTCTTTCTTACACTCCAACACAAACATCTTAGGAGGGCAAACCATTGCTAACACTGTGTTTTTATTTCTGATTTCTGCAGCAAGCAGCAAAGAAAATTCTGTCAGCTTAATCAGCCAGTATTATGCAAATGAGGGGGAAATTACAGTAGTTGATGTTTGAAGAGGGCTGTCAGCAGTGAAAGTGTTCATAATGTTTGATAAAGTTATGGCTTTTTTTTTTTTGCAAACAAGTAAAAATAAGGCATGCATCACCACAATTTTCCATCCATTTAAGGTTTAGATTCCCAGTGAAACTCAAATTCAACTGCATCAAGTTTTGGTTAATCAGTGCAAGGTGCTGACCAGTGTTTTGTGTTAGTGTAATGCATTTTTGTATTGATTTTGTTCACTCTTTTCAACTGTTGAAAAATAATGAGCAAAACAAAGGAGGGGAAAAAATGTTGGAGCTGCATTAGCAGTGGTGGGGACATGTTGTGCCCAAGGAATGGTGTGTTCACATAGAAGAGAGAGAAAATATGGAAATCCTTATTTCTATAAGAAAATATCTGCCTCTGGAGAGGGATGTTGGTGGTGATGGCTTCACTGTGTTGTTTTTGTGACCCTGAAATAGCAGAACATGTGAGATTTATCAGAGATTCAGAAATAAATAACCACAATGGCTTCAACTGTTACAAATGAAATGCATCAGAATAAACTGGAGTTACCCAAGGCTTGTAGAATTCAACCTGGAAAACCTGGAAATTAACAACAAGGGAGTGGGAAAATTGAAGTATTTCCATCACTGGATGTTAAAAATGAAGAATCACAGAATGGGTTGAAGGGACTTTAAAGCCCACCCAGTGGCACCCCTGCCATGGCAGGGACACCTCCACTGTCCAGGTGCTCCCAGCCCCAGTGTCCAACCTGACCTGGAACATTCCAGGCATCCAGGGGCAGCCCCAGCTGCTCCGGGCACCTGTGCCAGGGCCTCAGACAGACAGACAGACAGACAGACAGACAGAATCCCTCTGTGCTGATGAGTACAGCAGAATTCTTGCTGATTTCACAGTGAAAAGTAGAATAATATGAATTTTTCCTACTGAAAGACACTTGCACTGCATTTTGGAATACCTGGCTGCTCACACAGAAATCCCAGTTTGACCAGGATGCTGTCCTGGATTCGGGACTGGTGACTTTCCCTGTTTCTATTGCCCTACCCCCTTCTGATAACACTTTTGTTTAAGCAGCTCTGAAAAAGAATTACCTCGTGGATCATTCCATTGGATTTCAACCTAGAAGTCTTTTTAGTGTAATTCAGTGAACTTTGATTTTTCATTAGTCTAAAATTGGAAGCTGAAAAGTAGTAGCTTGTATAATTGCATGTCACAGTGCCTGCAATATACTTGCTGCTGTATTTCCTTGGTTTTCTTTTTGTGTTGTCGGATACCTGCATTGTTTTGAAATAGAAAACAATACTTCTGAGGCAGCATGCAGAAAGAGAATTATTTCATTTTCTGAGCTGCTCTGGATAGAATTATTTTCTTTTTTACAATTGCTTTATCTAACTTACAGCTCTGTTAGTTGACATATATCAACAAAAATAGGTGCAGACAGTCAATTATTTGAATTATGTTCAAAGGTATTCTCATCTCTGTTTTATAAGAAAAGAAACTTGAATGGAGCAGAGCTTTTCCTGTGCAATCTCTGCTGTGCAGCCTCCTGGGAGGAAGGAGCCATTCAAGCCAGGGTTTTGGGGTTTGGGTGGTTTTGGCTGGTTGTAGTTTGTAGCCAGGGTTTTGGGGTTTGGGTGGTTTTGGTTGGTTGTAGTTTGTAGCCAGGGTTTTGGGGTTTGGGTGGTTTTGGTTGGTTGTAGTTTGTAGCCAGGGTTTTGGGGTTTGGGTGGTTTTGGCTGGTTGTAGTTTGTAGCCAGGGTTTAGGGGTTTGGGTGGTTTTGGTTGGTTGTAGTTTGTTTGGTTTCTCACATTGTTGTCAAAAATCAGACCTGTGAGAATATCAGATTAATTTAGGGGTAAAACGTGCACTGACTTAGAATTAAGAAGGAAATATTTCACAGTAAGAGTGGTCAGATACTGGAATCATTTACCCAGTGAGGTGGTGGAGTCATCATCCCTTGATGAATTCAAAAAAAGACTGGATGTGGCACTTGCTGCCATGATCTAGTGAACAGTTAGAACATCGACTGGACTTGATGATCTTATAGGTCTCTTCCAGTCTTGAACTTCTGTGATTCTGTGTGATTCTATGACTTCAGCCTTTTCATCTGAGCAGAGTCCTGCAAAAACCAGTGAATAAAATACACTAAATGGTGCTGCTGATTTCAGAGAGAGAAGAAAAATTTTGGGTAGAGATCTTAAAGAGCTTTTTGCGATCGCTATTTAAATGTCAGTGCTGCTCTCCACAAATCAGCACCTCGGACAGCAGACACTGCAGGGTGGGTGGGGATTTTGCCTCCTGGAGTTCCCGCTGTGTGCTCACTCCCATGGCTGAGCATTTTCTGCTGCCCCCAGACAAACAGAGATTGACCGGGGAGATTGCCTGTCCCTGTTTAGAAATGGGGGAATTGTGTGTCCTGTGTCCTTTGCCTTGACAGAGAACTCACAGGCATTCATGATATGATTTTCATGTTGAGAACACACTCCCCACTCTTACACAGTTGATAATTTTAAAAAATTTTGCAGTTGAAAGTTTTCTTCACTTCCAAGTTTATTTTAATGTGCCCACAAGCTTGATTTATTGTAAGGTAAAGGGATTTCCTCTTCTAAATCACCAAGTTATTTCTGTATGTTCATAATGAAATAGTTGGATTTTTTCAATCTCTTGTGTTTGGTGGCTGAAGTTAACCTGGCTACCTGTGTTAGGGAGAATAAAGGAAAATCTCTGAACACAGTGATAGCAAATACAACTGACAGCAGTAAGGAATTTTTAAGATAAAGATGTTAGGGAAAAAGAAAGAATCTAATAAAATTAAGGGTTTATCAAGCCTAGTTCTTGGGCTGAAAATTATGTTTCTTGTATGCAATTTGCATGTTATAAAGTGCTATCAATTATTGAAAATAATTCTTGGCTCCACAGTTACCTACTTGTGCTCAAATTGACTTGTCAAATATTTGACATTCAGATTATTCTCTCTGTTTGAGTGCAACTGCAGAGACTGTTATGGAAAAATACAAGCATTCAGAAATCCAGGCTTTTCACTGGAATTTCATATTAACAGTTTAATATAGAGTTCCTAATGTTTTCAGAGCACAGAGTAAAGAAAAACAAAAGTAAACTAACACAGCTTCTGCTGCTGACCAGCATAGTGGTTTAAATGCTGAAAATTGGTTTTCCAGATTATCAAAGGACAAAGTTGCAAAGCACCAGGTGCTCTTTAGTTTATTGCAAAATGGAGCTGATTGCTGCTCTGGCTGCTTTCCTGATTTTCATAGTCTTCATTAGAATCAGCTAATAAATAACAAGCTGAATCAGCATTTTGATTAAGGAGATTATTCTAATAATAAATTAATAGGCTTCTTACTTTTGAGCAAAATAGCAGCCAGAGAACTCTTCAAGCTTTTGCTTCTATGAGCCTTCCCAGGAGCTCCCAAATTTCCTTCACTTGGCTGCAGCAGGAGGATAAACTGCATTCCATGGCAGCTCTGCTATTTAATATTGCCCTTAAGAACAGGAAGATCAAGCTGGAAGCTTCTAGAAAAACTTCTGTAATGCGCAGAATAGTGTAGATGTATAAAATGAAGCCCATTTATTTAAACAACAAAATCAAACCCAGCAACTGAGTCCCAATTAAATCCCCGATTGAAATGAATAGAGGTGCTCACTAGGACAGGGTGAGAGCATTGAGATGTTCCCCCTTTGTTATCCTCACTTCAGCACCTCTGTATTTAAATAACATCCTGATAAAACAGACTTGAAGAACACTGGCAAGACCATGAAGGGTTTGGGGAGTGCTGTTAATGATCATTTCCACCCGTTCTGTCATCATCAGGAATCTGTAACACATTTCCCACAGTCCTGAGCTAAGGTATTTTTCTGTCTCTTTCTGGTTTACATTTCTTGTGCAATAGTGCTCCCAAATCTTTCCTTCTAATTCTCTTTCCCTTGGGAAATAATAAAGGCTATTTTGTTATCCTAAATGAAAAACAATCAATGAAATTAAAATGAACTGTCATCTAACAGAAATGCAAATGTAATCTGCCTTAGTCATTTCCCTGCCCTTGCTCATCAACAGATACCCTCAAAGAGCTCTCTGCATACAAGATTGCCTCCTATTTATCTCTGTTTATCTCTCTATTTCATCTCCTGAGAGCAGTGATGCCTCCTGATTCTTTACACACCCTACCAGAGTTACCTCAGTATTTTAAGATGATGTTCGATGACTTTCACCCAAAAAACCCACGTTAAATATTTCTGACAGTCAGAGCAACGAGATGTTGGGCAAAAAAATAAAAACCCAACAAATTACTCCTCAGAAAAAAGAGACTCTAAAGATAGAATATAGAGATAATCTCATTTCAGCTTATTAATTATGCCTTGTAAGCAATGAATCAAATCACTTTGCTGTATAATACAATTACTGCTGTAATTTGTAGTCATTACAGTTTGCACTGAGGTATAATTGTGTAATTCATTTTCTGCAGGTTATTGACAGAGAAGGTCTTAACAACTTCAGCACGGAGGCTCTGGGTTTGCTACAGTTTAATTTGCAGATCATTAGCACAATAGACCTAATAGCTTGCTGTGTCTACCCACCAAGGAGTTATTTATGTTTGGAGCAGGCTCAGAAGAGGAAGATGAAGGAGAGATTGGAGGCAGAGACGTTGTCACCTGGTGCCTTGCTCCCCTTGCAGGTTCTGGTGCATCAGCCCTGGGCAGAGTTAATTCTCTGGGCAGCTGCATTTTCTAGCAGGTCATTTGAAGATGAGGTGGCTTTCCTGCCTGCAGTGAATTATTCCAATTAACAAGTTAATATTTTGGCATAGTCGTCTGCATCTGATTAATGTTCATTAAATCAATCATGATTTGATTGAAATTCATTTTTAAGTGTCAACCTTCCCATTGAAATGGAGCACCAGAAGTGCTGTTCCTGCTGGCATCTGCCATGGAATAAAATATAACAAATAAGTCATGTTCCAATTGTGGTTTTTCTTCTGGTTCTGCTAAATGTCTATCCTGACTCTTATTCATGGTGGCTTTGGGTTTTTTGGTTTCTTTTCTCTTTTTTTGCCTTTGATGTGTCTCTATAGCAATTTTAGAATTATTATTTTTACACTTATTCCAGCTCCTTCTCAAATCACTGGCTGTGCTTCTAAGTTATTGTGAGTACAATTATTCATAATAAATGTGAGATGAGATAAAATGTGCCCACTGAGGTGACAGGGACAGAAAGAAGGAATCTTGTATATGACTCAAGCAACAGCACCCAGGAAATTTGTATTCAGGACTATGAAAAATATCTTATCCTGTAGGGAAACCATAATTATTTTTCCACACTTCCTGCCATTATTGGAAATTCCTTTTAATTGACCATTCTCAATTAGCATGTTTTCATGCAGTCATAATTTCTACCCCCTATCTCCTGAGAGTTACATACATCTTAAATTATATTTAAGAAAATTATTGGGAACTTCTTTTTTTAAACCACTCTTTAGGGGGAAAAAAAAATCTTTTTAAAAGTTGCCATTGGGGCCTGCTACCAAATAAAGTTCTTCCATTCTTTTCCTTGATACAAACTTTATCCTCAGAATGCAGAATTCAAATTGTAAAGCCTCAGAAATTCTTTGAAAAAATAATAATGGCAAATGTTGCTATGGTTACAGAGCCATTCCCATTTGCTTTGCTTTTCTGCCTCAGTAATGAAAGTGGAATGAGGGATTTTTATTCCAACTGTCTGTGCCATGCTTTGTGGGGGAAATGCATATCCCACTGAATATTCCCCATTAATTTTTGAAACCAGAATGTTTTCAGGGTTGCTGTTTCTGAAGCTGTTTTCCCCTGTTTTCTTATTAAAGTTGATTAAAGACAAATATCATCCTAAAAGCTGCAGTGAAAGTGTGAGTTTTGCTCACAATTCCACTTGGATAAAGGACAGACTCAATTCCTATCCTTCCTCAGCCTAACACCCCTTGGGTATAAAACACTGAGCTTGAGTTGCCTTAATTTACTGAGTTACCTTATTCTCAGGAGTGACTGGCACTGGGGTTTTTATTTTAAGACTGAAGCACAGGATATCCTTAAGATTTCCTGAGCGCACGTGGAACAGATAAAGTAGTGCTTTGGGATGTTCAATCCTATCCCTCTGTGCTGCTGGGTATTTTTTTGTTTTTAGTTGTACTTTGGTGATCAGTTTGCAGTTCCTTGTCCTTCCAATAACTCAAACCTCTGTGACCCCAGAAAAATCCTCCCAATGCTCCACTTCCCAAGGCATTTTCCTCACTGTCATTTCTGCTATGGCAGAACTGAAACGTTTGGGACAAGCCTCCTGATATTCCCATCAACAAAAGCATCATCATCAGCCTTTCCTGAGAATGGGAATGCATTTGGCAGCAGGGATTTGCAGCTGAACTGCTCTCCTGAGGGCCATGAGCAGGTTCTGTAAGCAGCAGAGATGTGGCACCACTGAGGCTGGAATCACCCCTGCCTCCCCTGGGGTGTCCAGCCCTGCTGCAGAGAGATTTTGGGGGAAATACAATGCAAACAAAGGCTGCCAGGCACAGAAACACACCAGAGATTGTGCAGGGCGTTCAGGGTTTGGGATTTTTCCCCAAAAACCCAGTTTGGGATGAGAGCAGCGTCCCATTTTCCAGGAGCTGAAGTCCTGCACTATTCACAGAGCCCCATCAGCATGAGGTTCTTTGCAGGCTGTCTCAACAGCACAAACATTTGGAGTGGGGATGGCAGCAGGGCCCTCATTAAGGTTTTCTGATACTTTTTGCAGTAACAAGCAGTGCTCACTAGCTCCCAAGCAGCTTTGTGAATTTTTCCATCCTGCACGGCTTTTCTGTGTTCTCAGACACACACCCACACAGAGCCAGACTCCCTGTGATGCTGTGTTCCAGTTTATTTTATTATTTCAGCCAAAGCAGCTGAGAGTTAACCTAAGGAAGCAGTATATTACTGTGGGGTTTTATTTTGGGGATATTTTTAGGTTGGATTTCATTTTCCCTTCATTCTCTTGAGCCTTTGATTTTCAGAAAACTTTGCTGCAGAAACTACACTCAACATCAGCACTTATCTGCCTTTGCTGCCCCCATGAAAACCTGTGCACATTTTCCAAACCACAGACTAAGAACTCCAGCTAATTCCTGGACAGGATTGGCAATGAAGCTGAACCCTTCAGAGGTTGTTTTGCCTGGATATTGTGTGTTCTCACACAGCAGCTGCCTGGGCAGACTCTCAATGAGCCCGGGCAGGCAGGGAAGGGAAAAGCTCTGGGAATTTTCCATCCTGGGGTGCAGCAGCTGCCTTGGGCTGGAAGGAGAGGGGCAGAGATAGGGCTGGGAGCTGCTGCTCCTCTGAACCCCTTACTGATGTGGGGGGACAGACTGTCGCAGACATCTTTTAGGAAAATCCTTTCCTTAGGGTTTTTTTCCTCCTGAGAAGCTGGGAGGCCTCAGGAACAAAATGCAAACAATGGTTATCTGCTGCTGTGGGATGCAACAGGTGCATCTGGGATTGGTCTCATGGGGTTGTTTCTAATTAATGGCCAATCACAGTCAGCTGGCTCAGACTCTCTGTCCAGCCACAAACCTTTGCTATCATTCCTTTCTATTCTTAGCTTAGCCAGCCTCCTGAGGAGAACCTTTCCTTATATTCTTTTAGCATAGTTTTAATGTAATATATATCATAAAATAATAAATCCAACCTTCTGAAATATAGAGCCAAATCCTCATCTCTTCCCTCATCCTGAGACCCCTGTGAACACGGTCACAACAGACCAGGCAGGATCTGAGTGTGGACACTGTGCAATGCCATCATTTGAGAATATTTTAAAGATTCCAAGTAACTCAGCTCCTAAAGCTTCTTTGACAGAAAAAGTCACTTACAGACAGAAGGGACAGAAGCCTGAAAGCGCCACAGCTGCCGTGCCCCTGGGCTGGGAACTTTGGTTTGAGAGCCAAGCAGCAGCAAAGGGCAGGAGCAGCTTGTGATGGAGATCTGAGGCTTGCTGGGGCTGCTCAGATTTTCTGCTCTGTGCTGACAGCACAGAACTGGGAGATAAGAGCACCTTTGTGATGTGCAGGCAGAGCTCGACACTTCTCAGCACTGTAAAGAAAAAATAAGTGGTTTTGCTTTTCTTTTCGCACTGGCAGTTGACTGGGCTCTTGAGAAATGGGGAGGAATGGAGGAGAGGAATTGCAGGAATTTTAGAAATGGAAGTTAAAAGTGGAGAATTCAAGAGGACTGCAGATAGGAAGGGGAGTAAAAAGGGCTGAGAGGAGTCTGGTATTTCAGGAGGGAGAGGTGGGGGACCCATGAGATTCTCAGAGTGCAGCTAACAGAATAAACATTGGGGAGAGCAGAATAAAGCTCAGGAAAGAGCACAGTAGAAGGAATTTTTTTAAATTTCAGCAAGAAGAAAGAGCATACCCACAGAATCTTGCAGAGTCTGGATTTAGAGTTGGACAAATCAGCCACTAACAGAGTCACACCCAAAGTCACCCCTGCCAGGGAGGGGGTTAGCATTTGATGCTGCTCCTCTAGAATGAGTTAGATTATTATTATTGTTATTGTTATTATTGTTACTATTATCCAATATTTAGCTGTGCTTCTTCAGTGAGAGTCAAATTAGAAATCCCTTGAATCGTTTCAAATTATGAAGTGACCAGAAGTGGGTTAATCTGGAGTACAGATGATATTCAAGACCTAAAACCTTGACTGAAAAGCCTCTGCAATATGCTTGAAAAGAAAATAAAGCCATTTTTGTCCAAATGTATTCTGGAAGCTGCCTTAAACAACAAATGTTTCTGATCCTTACTTGCTAGCACTGTCAAAGAATTTGGACATTCTGTGCAACATCATAATCTAGGAATATTTTAAAGATTCTAAGTAACTTCATGCCTAAAGCTTCTTTGACAGAAAAAGTTACTTATTCAAGTTTCAGTTTTGTATTTCTGTGAAATTTATCTTCAAATATTTGACTGAAGTTTTGAGACGTCTCTCTTGATTTCGTGAGATGTGAAACGTTTAATTAAAATTGACTTAAAATCTAAAGAAATACATGGAGAACTGGTTCAGATAACTTATACATGGGGTAGGGAAAGACTTTATATATTTGCATATTTTATTGCTGGATATAAAAAGCAATTTTTCAAATAAATGCCAGTTCTTCTGAGCCTTCCACATTTATCTGCAGAAAGATCAAACAGAGTATGAAATTTCAGAATGCTCTGACTTCTTAAGCTGCACTAAAAATATTTTAGTTCTGGCTGTCCAATGTAAGTTACTGGAGGATGCTCTGTGATTTAATTGGTCTCTACTGGTTTTATGCTCAAAGGACAGTTCCTTTCACATAGCTGGCAAAACTCTTGTTAGAAAAATAGCAATCAATATCTAAGATGGTGTTATTAAAGGGAAATCTTATCTTCTTTGTCTAGCTCAGTTTAAATTTTTATACTTTTTTTTTTCAATTTTAGTCACTGAAATAAATTTTAAATTATTAATGCTGCTCTGTCTGTAATTTTATGCCCTTTGTTGTCTCCTAGAACTGATTTCAATATGGGGTGAGAGTTGCTGAAGGTTAGATTGACATCCTTTGCCATTTCCCAGCCAGAATTCCCACCCACCCCAATGCCTGAACCTCTGAGAGCAGCACCAGCCCCCTGAGCTCTGGGTGCACCTGCAGAGAGTAATAAAGAGGATTTTAATGCCTTAAACCATCTCCCATTTAAACCTTCCCAGCTGCTCAGAGATGTGTCCTACTAAAAACACTCCATGCTGTCCAGATATGCAGTGTTATGGGGTATAAATCATTTTACAAGTGATTCCTTACCTAGATTTTACTGTTTACAGATGTCTAAAATCTGCCATGAGTCCGTGCATTTTGGACCTGGAGCTGTATTTATGTCACACCCCACACAATCCCTGACGTGACAGATTCATACGCACAAATTGGTTTCGTTGTCCACACCCTAAAAGCAAAGAGAGATTGATGATATTGAATCTTGCCTGTACAAAGGGTGATGACAGAATTATGAAGGTTGGGAAACATCTCCAAGGTGACCAAACCCAACCCCTGGGAGATGGCTCAGTGGGCGTGGCGGTACTGGGGCAAAGTGGCACCAGCCCCACTCATTTATTGAGCACACCCAGGTTTGTGACTCCTCCACCTCCCTGGGCAGCACATCCCAATGCCACACCACTCCTGCAATTAAGGAATTTTCCCTTTTATCCAACCTGGTTATTGATTTTTACTTATAAAAAAAAAAAAAAGAAGAGAGAAGGTGATTATTGAGTGATTCTTTATCTAGTGAATTCAGCCCACTACTTCCAGTGAATGCTGGAATAATCATTTTTTAACAAGTGGAAATAAAGGTGTAGCAGGAGGGCAAAGGAGCCTGCAGAACTTCAGATGTTTTTGGCAGGTGGAAACTCATTAAAACTGCTCATGCTTGAGGAGGTGGCAGAGAGAGTCTCTGCTGCTCTTGAGACAATGCTCACAGAAATATTCCTGTTTCATCTGCCTGATAAATGGTGATCTTGGAAAAGAAAGTGGTTCTTCTGCAGGCAGCTGTGCAATTCAGAGCCTCACACTTCCTTTCTGTGAGCCCCATAAAGATGAAGTCTATTGCCTGAGACATTTACAAATCAAATCTTTTCATGGCACTAAGTGCTGCTGGAGAGAGGCACGGATGGAAAATCCCTGCCTGGCTCTGAGGGAGGGCAGCGGCAGCAGGGCAGAGCCTGCACCCAGAGCCCTGAGCAGCACCCCAGGATGAGATGAGGTTTGGGGCTGGGAAACAGCCCTGCACTCCAAATAATGAACAGGGACACAACTCCAGCACGGTTAACTTGTCACAACTCCTGCACTTCAAACCAAAAACTGTGACAGTGCTCACAGGGGTTCCTGGACTGGGGAAGAGGATCTGACTCCATGTTTCAGAAGGCTTGATTTATTATTTTATAATATATATTACATTAAAATTATGTTAAAAAAGAGAAGAAAAAGATCTCATTAGAAGGCTGGCTAAGCTAAGAATAGAATAGCAAAGAATGATAACAAAGGTTTGTGTCTCAGACGGAGTCCGAGCCAGCTGACTGTGATTGGCCATTAATTAGAAACAAGCACATGAGACCAATCCCAGCTGCACCTGTTGCATCCCACAGCAGCAGATAACCATTGTTTGCATTTTGTTCCTGACGCCTCTCACCTTCTCAGGAGGAAAAATCCCAAGGAAAGGATTTTTCACAAAAGTTATCTGCGACAAAAAACCATCTGTCCATCCCCCTCTGCTCTGGGTCCAGCTTCCTGATGCTGCACTGCAGAAATGTCTGCATTTGGGGGTGGGATTGCTTTTTAAATTACTATTACTACTACTACTATTATTATTGTTGTTATTATTATTACTATTACTATTATTATATTTTATTTTATTTTATTTATGGAAGCAGAGGCGTTTCTTTTTGCTGTGTGCACACAGCTGCCAACCACACATTTGGGGAAGGGCTGAAGGTTTGAGGAGGCTCTGGGAGGGACAGGGCAAATCCCCTGTCTGGATTGCAGTTGTTTGTTTTTCAGCCAGTGCCACTGGACATGCACCTGCATAAAGCTCCCACACACTTTAATAACTCAGAGGTTTTTAATTAAAATGAAATTATAGCAGTTCCGTCACTCTCCTCTCTCTCTGTGGAAGTAGATAAACTGACTGAACACTGTTTTCTTTTCTGGTCTTAAATTGTAATGCTTCATAATATCAAACCACCAGCAGAGCACTCTCAACTAAAACAACAATGTCAATTTGATTTTAGTTTAATCTAATTCGGGACAGAGCTTAAATCTTATATAACACATATGGCAGTCTTTATTTTTATCTTCTGGGAAACTTATACCAAGAGTTTGAAGCAATTTAAACTTTTAAACTGAGAATTATGTCAACCCAAAGATTGGTCAATAATGGGACAAAAGCTGATTTTTGATCCCTCAGCAGATCTGGAATTGCTTTCATGAACTGACCTCTAGTTTTTTATTTTTGAGATCTAAAGATGTGAGTGGCATCCTGATGCCAGTGCATAAAGATTTTTTCCTCCACAAAAGCACAGCATGTTAAAATTCCAAGTGATAGAGGAGGCTTTTCTGGCATGTAGCAGGAAACATTGTGAGTGACTCCAGCATGGTTTTCCTCTTGTCAACAAGTTAATTTGAAGAAAAATAGCTGTGCTTCCAAAATAATAGTGTCTCCTGTCATAGAATTGCTGAACACTTGGTTCTGCTACAAGGATTTTTATTAGAGAGAAGCAAGACTAATTTACAAACATCAAGAGGCAGAATGTGATAAACCTGGCTGTGCCTGGATGTTTAGAGAATCTGCACTGTCAGTTTAGCTACAAATGTGCTGTGGCAGTCAGGAACACTTGCCAAACTTCACTGCAGCCAAAGCCCACTTGGTATTCTAAAAGGATTTCTTGTTTTTCTGAGACAGACATAGGTCATAAAGTCTGACTTGATGTAGTGTATGTCTCCATCATCTGGGTATTCAGAAGATAGAAGCTGAAGTCCTTTAAGTCCACTGCAGCTATTCAGTTACATGGGTTAGAAATGTACACTTGAATTTCTTTCCTGTGGCATTCTCATCTGAGATGTGCAAGGGAGGTGGAGGGAAAGAATGCAGCAGCAGTAATGGACTAAAAAAGCTTTTAAGCTGATCCTGAAAAGAAATATATTGCATCTGTCCATCAGTCACATTGCCCATGACCATTTTAAAAATTCTAAAAGTCCAACACCTTTTTGACAGTGATTGTCTATAAATGTGTACTGCAATTCACTGCTTCATCCACTATTTGGGATGCAAAATATTATGAATTCATAATTGTCCACAGCACGGCTGGAGACCCACCTGAGCTTTGATAATGAAAAATTCCCAAATTTCTGTAACACTGTCAGCACAGCCTTCAGCAATTTGCCTCCTTTTGTATTCTGGAAACAGCTACAAAAACTCATAGTGTGTGCTCCTGGGTCTGGTTTTCTCCTTTAATTTCTCCTTTCTCCTAAAAAGAAACACATCATTATGGCCTCCCGGCCACCTTTGTGAACACAAGCTGTTACATCTCTCTCTTTCTGTCATGGATATTTTTTCAGAACTTCCACATGGACTTTTTTTATCATTGTTCACCTCACAAGATCCTAAGGCGCCTGCTGAGGTATTCCCTGTGAGCCCCAGTCCTGGTGATGCAAACACTGAATGGCATTTGCGGTGCAAAGCTGCTTTAATTTGTTCCCTCAGCAGCAAATCAGAGGGTGGAATTTTAACTCTAAGGACACATTCCAGAAAGAGATGGAGCTCTGCTACCTGTGCTGAATGTAAATGAGAGCCAGCTCTGCAACTGGGGGCTGAGCACAGGGTAACCCTCACCTCTGAATGGGATCCTGTGTTTATCAGAACACACGCGTGTCCCAGCTACAAATCAGCACTAAACTCTACAAGCCGAGGCCTCTTTGACTTGAAACAGCTGCTCAAGGCAGAAATCAAACACACAGAGACAGAACCCAGTCCTGGCACGCTGCACTGGGAGCTTTCAAACACCACCGAGTGCTTTTACCAATATTTTTGCTTTCACTTTCATCACTGTAAAGGCATTACACGATTCCCTCTGAAAATAAAGCTATCCAAGGAAGATGAAATAAGAGAAAAATCTATATCTGAATGTATTATTTGGCTGTTGCCTCAGAGAACAGCTCATTGCTGCAGTGCTCTAAGGAGCCTCTCTGTGCCTGCATTGCTAATGGCACAGCTCTGCTCTCTGCAGCCTCAATCTGCATTTCTGGGGTGACACAAACAGCCTGAGCATCCCGTTCAGCCACAGGAAAAGGTGGAGAGCGCTCAGAACTCCCAACCTCAGCACGTCCAGAACAAATCTGCTTGGACAGAGAGAACCAGGGAAGGGGAAAAAAGGAAAAGAGAAAAAGGGGAAAAAAGGGAAAAAAGAAGGGGAAAAGGGAAAAAAAGAATGGAAAATAGAAAAAAAAAATGGAAAAGGAGAAAAAAAGGGAAAAGGGGAAACAAAAGGGGAAAAAAAGGGGGGAAAAGGGGGAGAAAAATAAAGGAAAAAAATAAGGGTAAAAAGGGGAAATAAAGGGGAAAAAGGAGAAAAAAGGGGGGGGGAAGGGGAAAAAAGGGAAAAAAGAAAAAAAAGGGGGGAAAAAAGGAATAAAAGGGAGGGAAAAAAGGGGGGAAAAGGGGGAGGAAGGGGGGAAAGGGGGAAAAGGGAGGGGAAGGGGGAAAAAGGGGGAAAAAGGGGGGAAAAGGATTTCCAGTTAATGCAGAAGGGAGCTGCCACCTGAGACTGGCACATGGGGCCGTGTCATGGTCAGGGATCTTTGTCCTTGCTGGGCAAGGACAAGAGTGCCCAACCTGTGCCAAGGCATCACCATCCTTACAGGAGAAAATTTTTACTAATATTTACTTCAAACCCATATATTCACCCTTACAGGGGAGGATTTTTCATAATAGCAACTTCAAACTTCGTCCCTGGCAGTTTGAAGCCATTCCCCCTTGTCCTGGTACGATATGCCCTTGTAAAAAGTTTCTTGATGAAAAGTATCTAGGCAAAAATAATTTTGTTTTTCTCCTGGCTTTCTCAGTTTCTGCTAAGCTGAGTTTTTCTGAGGGAGAGGACAGGAATAGACATTAAATCAGACCTCAGATCTTCCTCCTCTCACCCCTTAATGAATGCCATGGAACCCAGCCTGCTGGGTCTCTCATTATCAGGTAATCATGCTGGACTTAAAATAACTTCACTTCTGAAGCTTTATCAGAAGCTGACCTTTCCTTAAAACCTTTTAATAAATTATCACTTTCTTGTGAAACTCATCTTGGATAAAGACCTGGCCAAGGGTTTGTCCATGGACTTTTGCTTTAGACATCAGCACGGATGTGAATCCATGGTTACACACACACTGTCCTTCAGCACTATTGACCAACCAGAAGTTTAGTTTTATTTTCAACCATAGGCTTTTTTCTGATCTTTTTGAGTAATTAAAAAGCTTTGGGAGCTATAGATACAGGCATAATTAATAAAGCCTTATTTATGTATGTAATTTGGACCACTGTGTGTCCACTGAGTGTAAAATGTGGACACACAGTGGTCCGCTGTAAATGGATGTAAAATGTGCAAAAAGTGTAAAAATCTCCATCTCTTGTCATGCCAGTCTGACAATGGAGGAGCAGTTTCAGAGCTCTGCCACTCCTCTCACATTCTGTTTACAACAGCAGCCAGCCTTTTTCTGCTTTATATTTGCTTGAACAGTTATCTGGCAAACCTGGTTTGTGCTTTTCTCACGTGGCAGGCAAGAGAACCAAGCCACGATTATGCCACAAATAAAGACCTGAGAGATTTAACCTCTGGCCAAGAGCTGTCTCAGGGTGGATGGCATTGCACGCGCCCGTGAGCATCACCAAAATGAGCAGAGTCTGCTCAGGAAGCTGGCAATGCATCACACAGAAATTCCCAGCTGAGGAGAATTCCTGGATAATCCCCACAAACCCTGCCAGGATTCCCTGCAGCCTCAGCACAGCCCTGCCCTGCTGGGCACCAACACAGACCTCCATAAGAGAGGCAGCTTATTCTGAATTAATGAATTTTGTCTGACTCTTTCTCCTCAGAGGTAACTCTGCCTCCTCACTGCCCCACAGCTCAAGAAGCAGTTTCCAGTGTAACTTCATCCCAACCCATGGCATGTGGTGCTGTTTGCAGGGGTCCCAGGATGAGGGAAGAGATGAGAATCTTGACTCCATGTTTCAGAAGGCTGATTCATTATTTTATGGTATATATTATATTAAAAGGAAATCATATACCAAAACCATACTAAAGAATAGAAGAAAGGATTTCATCAGAAGGCTTGCAAGGAATAGAAAAGGATGATAAAAAATCTTGTGACTGACCAGAGAGTCCAAGACAGCTGTGATTGGTCATTAATTAAAAATAACCATATGAGACCAATCAAAAATGCGGCTGTTGCATTCCACAGCAGCAGCAGATAATTATTGTTTAAATTTTCCTCTGAGGCCTCTCAGTTTCTCAGGAGAAAAAATCCTAGCAAAGGATTTTCCAGAAAATATGCCCATGACAATGGCATTTATACTTGTTCTCTGCTAAAAATCAAACAGCAACTAACCCATGAAACAAAACAAATAAAAAACCCCACACAACCCAAAGATCCACCTTTTCTGGAAGGGAAGGTCTCATTTTCAGGCATTTATCCTTCAGAGACTGGTTTGGGCTGCAGTTTGACACAGAATTGTCCAGAACTGTGGTGGGTCAGCCTTGGCTGATGGGCAAAGTGCACCCAGATCCTGGCTCAGCCTCCCTCGCCTGGATTGGGGTGGATAAATGGGGAGAACACAACCAGGGAAATTCAGGGCTCAGGACAAAGACAAGGAGATGCTGCAGGTGCACCCAGTGCAGCAGCTCAGCCTTCTGTTCATGTGCACAGTGCACAGAGAATTGTTATTTTGACCTGACAAACCCAGAGTCACAGTCCTATCAGTCTTTGTTATCAGCTTGTCAGCCCCCTAATAAATACATTCCATCATCTCTGTGGGAGTTTCACTCATTTAGATGGTAATTCCTCTTCATAGGTATGTTCTACACCAGGTGCCAAATATAATCATCTACAATATTACTGGGGATGTATTTTAACACTTCTCATGTCCCTACACTTGTGTGTGGTTTTATTATGTAGAAAGTGTCTGAATTTAAATTTATATGTCCCATCCATGCAGGATATCTTCCTCTTGAAACTTGAAAACATTACTGCACTTCTGAAATGTGACATCACGACAGAGTAACAAAAATTTATCTCAAATCCAATTAAAATTTTTTGAGCAGTCTAAGCTACCATTAAACATTTTTTCTCCTGGTCTGTTTGTGAAGTGTCCCATGAGCTTGGTGCTGCAGTAGAAGTGATTTTCGAATATTTTTTTTCATCTGAACTTGAGATATTCAGGATGTTTCTCTCCAGCCTGCCAGGCAGTGCAAATGGCTCTGCAGTTGTCTCTCCACAATCACAGACTGGCCCTCTGGGAGGGAACAGGGACCGAGTCAGAGCCTGGCATTAATAAAAGCTAGACAGCCTCTGCCACACTTTGTATCAGACTCCCAATCTACAAATCTGGGCCCGATCTTTCCCCAAGTACTTCTGGAAGTTTTTCTGTCCCATGTGTTGTAAATGTCTAACAAGGAACAGCAATTTTAGCTGATTTTTTAGTTATTTTAGTCAGCCTGTATACAAATTTTGCATAAATAGAGATATTTAGAACTGTATCTATAACTTTAAGGTTTTTTTTCAGAACTGTTTGAGCAATACAAGCACAACCTTTTTCAGATTTTAAACAGAAGCAGAATTTACTGTAGAGGACTTCAGCCTGTAGCAAAGGGGGAGAAGGGAAGGGGTGTTAGCAGGATCTGCCACCATTGCCAGAATTTTCTCCTGCAAATCCATAATACTTCAGGTCTGAAGTTTTCTGAAGGACAAAGCACAGCCCCTATTAATTCCCATCTTAAAAGTTCCATCTCCAAAGTCTGTCTTATTCTTTGATGTGTAAAAACTGAAGTGCATCCAGGATGAGGACTCACCTGTGAAAACATGGCAATTAGTTCTGCATGAAAGCAATCAAGTCGAATTCAAGAAGGAGAACAAGCTCTTCTGTCTCACAGACTGTCCCAGAAGACCCTTCCAAAAGGATGATCAAGAATACTGGGAAATATTTAACAGCAAAGGAATAGCTTCTTTGAAAAATAAAAGAGTGGTCCTCAAACCACTCAATTTTTGGCCTAAAGAGTTAAAAACCAAAGAGTAGAACAAAACTTTAAAGTGTTAGGTCTGGAAAAAATGGAAATGAGCTGGAATTTGTATTCTGAAGAAGAGCTAAAGTAGAGCAAGAGAAGAAAACAGCTGCTTGAGGAATACAAACACTAAATTTATGAATGCAGAGGGGACAGTGTGATTGTGCTGTTTAATGTATTGTGTAAAACTGTTGCCTAAGAATATTTAACCAGGAAGGCCAAAAACTGAGTCCAGGCTGGACTAAGTCCATCAGTGGGTTACCTTGCTATTCTTTTTGATTATTTTTCAATTCTTTCTTTTCCTGCTGATGCTCAAGCCTGGAAAACTGTATTGCAATAGGGAAGGGCCTCAGCAGCACCAGTGGCAGCCCCAGGCAGGGGTGGGTCCCTGGTGACACTGAAGGGACACCTGGCCCAAGCCAGGCCAACCAGGTTTGCTCCACAACGGCCCCCACAGCATTTAATTCTTGCACTGCATTATTACACTGAGACAGAGTAAAGATCCATTCTGAATTAGGTGAAGTGTCTAAGAGAGGTGAAAAGTCTGTAGGCCAAAGCTGAAGGAAGAACTTGCATGCCGAGACAGCAAGGAGACAGAGAAAGAAAAACAGAAAAGACCACAAGGTCAATTTGCCCCCGACGTAGAAATTCCTTTGATAAAGAAGAACTGGTGCTAAATGTCACACGGAATGAATATGTATGAACTTACTGTGAAACTGTATGCATATGCATTTGGAAGGGGGATAAAAGAAGACCCGAGCTCTTCAGAGGTACGCATGCCTTGTTGGGGGACTTGCGTCCGGCGCATGTCGTAAATAAACATACCGGGCTTTACAACTTTTATAAAGTTGTGAGGTTTCTTCTTTTCTCCGCAAAACACACAGCTCACTTCCTAAATGGCTCCTTCAGAGCAACAAAGAGCAGAAATGCTAAAACCTAACTCAGATGAGAAACCACAGATTTAATTCCAATAGTGGAAGAAATGCAATGTAACCAGGGAAATCCAGTAACAGGGCTGTCAGCGATGTGGGGGGGGATTTTAATATCACTTTCTCATTCTTATTTTTTGCTTTCTGTCTTGAATTTGATTGCTTTAATCACCCTCATAACAATAAAAAAGTTACCCTACACATAATAATGTATAGGCTAATATAATATTTTCTATTATTTGTATATATTGTCTGCTACTTGCCCTCAAACCGGCTGAGCAGGTAAAGGAAGAAGGGGACTTTTGCCATTCTGATTATCTGTTGCCATTCTGGGTATCCTGACAGGCTCTGCAGGTCTGTACCAGCGGCAGAGGCCTGGACAGAATTGGAAAATATTAGAATTAGGATTAACTAACGAACACAAAAGGCTACTGAAGCCTTGTGGCCCTACAAGCATGCGTGTGTGTCACAGACATATTTTATGAAAAACTTTCTCGTTAAGATCTTTTCTCTTGAGAAGCTGAGAAGATTCAGCTTCTCCATGTTTTGCTGCTTTGGAATGTGATTTGGAGAACTGTTTACTTAGCATGTGAAGTTGTTTTTACTTGATGACCAATGACAGCCACCGGTGTCGAGGCTGTGAGGAGTCACAAGATTTTATTGTCATTCCACTCCTCTCTATTCATTTCAAGCCTTCTGATGAAATCCTTTCTTCTGTTCTCTTAGTAGAGTTTTAATAGACCATTTTCTTTCAATGTAATATATATAATAAAATAATAAATCAGCTTTCTGAAACATGGGGTCAAGACTCTCATCTCTCCCCTCCTCCTGGGACCCCTGTGAACACCAGCACATCTGTGTTCATACACACAACCACACTCTGCAGCACTGGACCAGAAATGAGACCACACGAACTGTAACTCCCTCAGCAGAGATTCACCAATACAAACCATCCTCTTTCTATTGGCTGTGGACAAAAATCTAAAATTAAAACCAATTCTTGTGACTGTTTGCTGAAATAATCAGTTTTATTCTTGTTTACAATGACTCCAGCACATAAAAGAAACTGCTGGATCCATTATCAGTTCCACTCTGCTTGCCAGTCTCAGCTATTTATGATGCTAAATTATACAGCCCAAGTGCAAAACCAAAAGTTGCCAACAATCAGGGAACTCATAAATTGGGAAAGCAGAAGAGGTAGGAGGGATGGCTAATGCCATTAGAAGCAATGGCTAAGCTCCTCCAAAAGGATAATTCCATGTGCTGTTCAACAGGTCAATAATCAACACATTTCAGCATTTGAATATCATTTAGCAGGCACTGTCCTGTGACAGCTACTGTCAAGCATACATTTATTTTTTTGGTCCTATTGCAATGATTTCTGGTTGTAGGATGAGTCCCAATTTCTAAGAGTATACTGAATTGCAAAAAACCATTCTGCATGTTTTCATTTGGATTGCAAATGAAGCAAGGTGCTTTTATACCATGTCCTACTTCTCCCTAATGTATAAAGTCCCTCTACAACTACTTATCTTATGATTTTAATTTAAAAGCTAGTCTTCTAGAATTAATATTAATTAATATTACTTTTTTGTATTTCCCTACCACCCTCCTCACTCTCAGTTGCAAGTTTGCAGCTGGAATGGCTCAGCCCCTCTGCAGGGCTTTATCTTCCTCACAGATAACAAATCTATGCCAGCTTGCTGAATAATCCCAGTGGTGCTCAGTTATTCAGAACTGCTCCATCTGTGTGTCCGTCCATCCATCCATCCATCCATCCATCCATCCATCCATCCATCCATCCATCCATCCATCCATCCATCCATCCACTCTGAGTGCCTCTCCCACCTCTCCTGAGGGATCCACATCCCAAAAATGCTCCATCCAAAGCTGCCCTGCAGGCAAAGGCAGCCCCAGACCTGCCTGGAGCCCTCAGGTGTTTGCTCACCTGCTCAGGTGCAGTTTTGGCCTCTCAAGTCAACTCTGCTGCTGCCAGAGATGGAGGGAGACCTGCAAAGGGGGTGCAGCAGGAGAAAATGGAATTACTCACTGGAAGCAGTCTAACAAAAGTGAATACAAAGCAAACATTTCAGGCAGGAAGGAGAGCAGGTCAGAGATGAGCAGATTCCATCAGACTGATGAGTTCAGGTTTCTCTCCACATCCACAGATCTGCCATCTCCATTGGTTTGCCATTGATAGGCATTGAGGCAACTCAATTATTCTATTATTGAAATTAGATAATGAGATAATTACAGAAACTTCCTTTCCAAGCTCATACATGCTCCACTGACACAGGTTGCAGAAATATTCCTGCCAAGAATTTGATTATTAAATGTGAACTTGCTTCAGCAGAGATGCAGAAATGCCCTTGATTCTTTGTCACACATCTGTGCAGCTCTTTTTTGGTTCAGCACAAAGTTCAAACATGGGATGTGAATCAGCAGCTAATCATTTTCCAAAATATTTGCCTTATAAAAATTTCCTTAGAAGAAATACTATCTTTTAACAAGAGATTTGTTGAAAAAGCTTTACTTTTTATTTTCATTCTCATGCTTTACTATGCACAACAAATCAGTTTTTAATGAAAGATGGCAATAATATACTTACAAGTTACATAAACCAATGGACTGTGTTTAATGAATAACCCTTGGACAAGGTACCAATGTATTTTAGTAGTTAAATTTCCAGTAAGATCAACATTCCATCACACCAAAATCAAAGCTGCTGCCTTGAGCTGCTACTCAGTGCTGGGACATTTGTGGGAGCGGAAGCTGCTGCCTCCCAGTTGTTTGTTACCATTATTTACCATTATATATACCATTATTTATACATATATATTCTTATATATACCATTATTTATATATTTTTTATGCATACCATTATTTTATTTTGCCAGAATGGGATGTGCTGAGGCAGCAGGATGTTCAGTACCAGGATCTCCTCATCTGCCCCAGGGGACCATCAGCCAAGTTAACTCCAGTCCAGCTGGTCCTGCACCATTCAGTGGGGAATCCAAAGGAATGGAAGGATTTCTTCTAAAGAGTAAATGTTCAGGGCCACATGCATTTTCTAACATGGTAAAAATAAATTTAATTATCAAAAGAACTGCTCCAACACTGAGCCTGTTCCATGGGCAGCAGCTGTTCCCAAACAGCTCCAGCGTGGGTTCCTGGGATGGCATTCAGTCCTTCAGGAACTGCTGCTGCTGCTCTGTGGGAACCTTCCAGAAGCTTCCACAGATCCTGCATGCCCTTCTCACCAAAACCTGGCTGTGCACAGGGACAGAGGTGACCCAGCCTGGCCATGAACAGGGACAGAGGTGACCCAGCCTGCCCATGCACACAGGACAGAGGTGACCCAGCCTGGCCATGAACAGGGACAGAGGTGACCCAGCCTGCCCAGGCACAGGGACAGAGGTGACCCAGCCTGGCCATGAACAGGGACAGAGGTGACCCAGCCTGGCCAGGCACAGGGACAGAGGTGACCCAGCCTGGCCATGCACAGGGACAGAGGTGACCCAGCCTGGCCATGCACACAGGACAGAGGTGACCCAGCCTGGCCATGAACAGGGACAGAGGTGACCCAGCCTGGCCAGGCACAGGGACAGAGGTGACCCAACATCTGCTATGTTCCAAGAGCCAAGCAGAACTGCCAGGAGCACTCAGAGCTGGGCCACGCTCAGTCCCCACCATCTGGAAGCCTCTGCCCAGAGGCACAAGATTTGTCCCCAGCAACTGGAACCTGCAGAAGGTTTGGATGTCTTTGCATCATGCAAATGCACTCTCTATCTGACAGTGCAGTAATCCCCAATTACAGTCCTGACTGCAGGAATATGCTGCTAAAAGCATGATAAAGGAAAAAAAAAAAAAAACTGTTGAGAGAACATCCTTGATAAAGCAGCGGTGGCCTGATGTCAATTAGGCCTAAGGACATACAGGTTTTTTAATGTAAGACAGAACTGCTGGTTTCAGTCATACAGGTGGATTCATTTATAAATGCTGACCCTGACATATAATTTTCAATAAAAGCTGTGCTTTTCTATCTAATTTCCATCTTTCAGCTGAGACATTAGCATTTCTTATTCAATGTTCTTCCCTCTCAAGCATTACCTCAGATTAATTGGCACTGTATAAAATAAGTTCCTGGGTGCACAATGGTAACCATGGTAGCCTCCATCCTATCTTCACAATGCATACGCAATTCAGTCCTCAGGAAAACATAATTAGTACGTAGCAGAACACATTCTCTCCAAACACATCACCGTGCTAAGAAATGCACTAAATCAAAGCAAATGATGCCCACAGCCTCCACCCAACTGGGCTCCCGTTGCTGAGCAGTTACATTACAAATGAATATACTCTTAAATAGTTTTGCTGCAGCATCCCCAACTTGCACATTGTGCTTCTCTCCCCGCGTTTGCTCTGCTGTCTGGCCAAAGGGTGGCAATGTTCTCCAGGCTATCAGGAGGATTGCATCCCTGCAGGAGCAGGAACAGCTCTTGGCAGCCAAGGCAGAGAGCTGTGCATCATTAACTGCGCTGCTAACTGGGTCCCAGCGCATCAGCACTGACCCCTTCAGCTGCAGCAACAGAAATATTCACACACACTTTGGGCTGGTCCCCAACGGGCTGTGGGAAGGCACATTCACGTGAATCTCCTTACGGGGGAAATTAAAAAGCATAAGCAGCTCAAAAAGCAAAGAGTGCTCTCTGTTCCTTATCACACACAATCAGGCCCTGCTGAGGTGCTCCTGATGTGTTTGCACGGGGCAATCACTGCTCTGCAGGCAGGGAGAGGTTCCACAAGCCTGCCTGCCCAGGAAGGGCCACCCAGCCCCTTGAGATTGCTCCAAAAGCTGATTTAACTCGTTTGAGAAGTTTCCCGTGGCTCCTCTGGGGATTTGCCACTTGTGAGGATTGGAATAATCTGAAGCAAACATCTGCAGCGAGGCCTTAGAGCACAGCCACAGAGGGTGGCAGTGACACAGCAGCACGGGGCAGGCTGGGCAGCTGGCACTGCTCCAATTAGTGCACAACAATCCCTGAGTTAATGGCAAAACATGGGAATAATCACATGGAGAATAAACTGCTGCCCTTGTGCTGGACCCACCCACTCCCATGATAACCATACACAGCCTGTCCCACACCCAGACACCCAGCCAGATTCCCTAAGACACTAAAAGAAAAATGATGTTTTTCCTGGAAAAGTTACACTTAGAGACCCACAGAAAAATACCCATTTTCAAATGCCACTAGCTATTATCTGTTGAATTACTGTTAGCTACAAAAAGCAAAATAAGAACCACTTCTGCACAAAACAGGAGCAACAAGAGTAAGGAGGCATCCAAACCTGTCCAGGACTGTTGGTACTTAGCAAACATGAAACTAATTTAGTTCTTCATCTGAAAAAATATTGGTTTGTTTACTGAAGTGTTGAAAAGGCTGCTTTCATTAAGCTTGGGATATCAGTGTGTCAGATGAAAGCAGGCATTTTACTACACCTGTGGTAAAAATTCCAGACAGCTGTTTTTGGACCCCAAATCAACCTAGCCAATATGATACCAAGTAGTTGCCTGGTAGTGAACTCATCCCAGAATTCTCAGCAATTTTCATATTTGCAATATAGATCTTCACTTTATCCCCTGTACCTGTGCACGAGAGGAAATACTTTCCAATCCACACTAAAATCTCTGAAACAGCTGTAAAATTTTTAAATACTTTTGATAATCCTATTTGGCCTTTCCTTTGCAGCAAGGATTTTCTCTGGACACTTTTCTCCTCGTGCGCTGGCAGTGCTGGTGTCAGACAGAATTCCTGACATTGCCATTGCCACTGCCACCCCTGCAGTGCCAGCCTCACCTCCCAGTCTGCAGGAGAACACATCACAGCCCCATTTCAGACATTACGGCAAAAGGATCATTATGAGCACGGAATTCCAGCCACCCACATGCTAATGATGCATGTGCATCTGATTCCACTCATTTTGACTTTTAGATATGTCAGGGAATGGAAATAAACATTTCTGTCAAGTAACAGTGCCACAAAACAACTTTTCGGGTAAAAATGTCATTATTTCAATTATACAGAAGCACAGAAATGCCCTCTGTTAACTCTGTAACACTTAAGTAGACACATCACACTTCCCTTTTATGGCCATTATAAAATTTATTTGGCAAAAAAAATGGGGACAACTGGTAAAATGGCACATTTTATGTGCAAAAGCATGCTAGTGCAGGAAAAGCTATTTATCTTCATACAGGTGATGACATTTATTTCGTGCAATTACATTGGCTAATCTATCACAGAAGTGTTGCATGACACCAACTTTCCATTTTTCTGAAGATTTTCTGAAGTACTTCATTACATGTTTTGTCCCCTGGTCTCATCATGGCAGCAATTCTAAGAAAAGCTTTCAGGTGACTGTAATAATTGCTGGACTCACTGCACTCCCAGCTACCCTGGACAGAGGAGAAGTGTTAATTAGCGAGCACAAA